>NC_090445.1:318517537-319133306 GCF_031143425.1 Pleurodeles waltl | reverse complement strand
CCTCCTCTGCCTCTGCCTCTCACCTGTGGCTGAAACGCCATGTTTCCCTGCAACTGCGGCTGCGGTTGCGGTATCTGTTGTTGGAACCCTTGCAACCCTTGCAGACCTTGCAAACCTGTCTGAGCTGCCTTAAGCTGCATCATCATCACTTTCTCTTTCAACTTTTTCTGTTTCACTTCAATTTCGTCGCTACAGTATTTCGCATAATTCAATACTTCATCAATAGGTTTCGACTGCCAACAAATCAAATGCGACTTTATCATCTGACTTATCTCTGGTCTCAGCCCTTCCACAAATCTGAACACAAAATGAAGCATGTCCTTCGCCTCTATTGTTTCCGTGCCACTGTAGTTCTTAAACGCCTTCAACAACCTCTCATAGTAACTATGAATCGACTCTTTAGCCTCTTGAGCAGTTCGATCGATCTTCTGCCAATCCACATTTTTCGCAGCAACCTTCGTCTTCAAATGCTCAATCACCTTATAGTACAGGCTCATCACCATAGGTGATGGTGCACCCGTATCCCTGTCTCTTTCTGGTTCACTTGTCGGCCAACCTACAGCTCTTTTGCAATCCTCCCACAAATCTGCCGGAACCACAATCTCAAAGAGAGTGTTCAGGTCTTCCCAGAGACATTTTGCAAGCTTCACAAACCTGTCAGTCTGTTGATACCATTCAATCGGTTTCTCTCTCAGTTTAGGAAAATCATCCGTAAAAGACTGAATGTCGCTTCTGTGCCATGGTACATGTATTAATTTTCCCCCTGCTGTCTCCCTCATTGGTAACATGGTTACTGCATCACTACTCTGTGGTCTTTTCTCGTTTAGCTCTGGGACACTGTCTTTCCTCTTTTCCTTTCTCTTTACCCATCTGCTTTCCCATTTGTCTAAGCACCTCCACACTTGTGCACTCTGCAGCAATTCTCTAAGGTGCGCCTTCATGCCTGCTGACCTCATGTGTTCAAAGTCTGTGGTCCCAAAATCCAACCTGTAGCTCCTGCTCAAGTGTTTTGTCTTGTCTATGTCAACCCCGTTTTTGTCAGCTATTTCCTGCAAGCTTTTATGTACCTTGTTCACTTCTCTCGTAATCCTGGGACATAGATACCTCAGCTCTTCTTCCGAGTAGGACTCTAACCTATTCACACCCATAGTCCCTTCCACCAATTCTTGCGCTTCCATGTTTAACCTGACCCTATTCAGATAATCTTCTCCCTTTCCACTGGCTGAACTTTGTGTGGAATTCAGACTGTTGAACCACTGTGACAGCTGTTGCGCATTCAGCCCCATCAGTGTAGCATTCACATCGACTGCCATTGATGGTTGCGGCAACTTTTCAGTATTCGATGTTAGAGGTATTATCAGTGGGGGGCTCGACCTCACCAGTGTTGACTGAGCACATACGGGACTAAACTCCATCAAGGACCCAGATCCGGTTGGCTGAGCCGCTATCGGAGTTATCCCTGGAGTGTTTTCTATGCACCTCCTTTCTGTCCCACTCTGCAGCATTGATCCCTGACCGCTCATCCCTAAGTTAGGCTGACTGTACAAAGGTACCGGTGGACCTACAGTAATGGGTAGCGATATCGCGTCTGGGTTTTGTCCATTTCCCATGTTCTGAGACATGTTCATTCCCACACTATGGGTCATCATTGCCGGCATGCCCATCTGACTCCCCGTCATCTGAGCATGTGCTGTTCCCCCCTGCATCTGCTTTTGAGGCATCAAAAACTGGGTTGATTCAGCTTGTGCCATTGTTGGGTTGTGACCATTCTGTCCTCCCATTGCGGTTGGATCTAGAATCATTCCCGTACTATTGTCACTGCTGTAGTACCTTGGGGCCTGCGGCTGATAATTTTCTGCTGGTTTCAACATGGGCACATCTGGATATATTCTCCTAACCTGCGGTATCTGCGGGGTGAACAGTAAACTCGGGTCCTTAGACCCCGATGATGCTCCTGAACTCTGAGTTTCACTGTTCAGTACCGGTGCCGGAGGGGCAGAACTGGTACTTGGACCTTGTCCACTCTCTGCATAAGGTGGTGGACGGTCGTTCAGCAATTGCATGATTAACTCCTCATCCTCTAACTCCTCTTCTCTTCTCAACTTTTCCTCGTCCTCTCTATCCTTGGAACACCTCCTGTTTGTCTTACAGGTAGCTTTCTTACCTGTCTCCTCTTCTTCCTTAGTAATCGCGGGAAACAATTTTATCCCCTGCAATACATCTGACCTCCACACCTTCTGTGCATTATCCCACCTAGCGTCCGCTAGTGTCTTTTCTACCTTCCTTATCCTAGTCTCGAACTTATTTTGCTGCTGCTGTCTAGCCATTAGCTCCCAAATTGCTAGAGCCTCAAACTGTGCTGGCCTTGGAGGTACCTTCATGTCGTACATCGCGAATCTCAAATTCTCTAGGATCCTTATATTGAATGTCCCATGGATCGGGAATGCTACGCTCCCATGTTTCTCTGTCAGCTTGTGCCATTGCTTTAGCCAAAGGCACGGAGCTACCCCCTTCTCTTCCATTACAATGTAAGCTGGTGTACCTTCGGGCGGCGTCTCCTCTCCTACGCTCGCTTTAATGTAAGACTCCCCCTTCATCGCACTCCTAAATGCTTTAAAAAATTTCATTTTCTCGTCTTTTATTTCACAAAGTTTGTAATCAATAGGTGACTTTAATTCCCGGAATACTCTTCACTTGCCTTTCCCCTTCCAATCGAGCCCCACGGACTGCGTCCAATCCGTGCGCGACCCTTCTCTACAACCAACCTATCCCAGCGCGGCTCCTAGTGACGTCACACTCACACACACTGCGGCTGACAAAGCTTCGCGGCTAGTCTTCCTTCACTCAGCTCCTCTCGTAACAACTTCTTGCATGTATCGCGAGCTACCAAAAATATAAAACAGATCTGTCGGTTTACTACAGGAAGGGTAACACAATCGCTTCAGGACCTTAGGGATTTTTCACTAGCCTCGGCAGTTATTCCATCTTTCTCGGTCCCCACGTTCGCAAGCAAATCTGACCCGCAGACTCTGCTCTCAACTTGTCAGTGATCTATTCTAGTGCACTTAGAATTTTGTCAAAGCCCGAAGTTGAAGTTTCTTTCACTCCCTTAACACACGTACCGACTCGTTGACCACGCCCGATCAACCTACTAAACCGACCAGACCACAACATAAAACAACATACTCCGGAGTCTCTTGACCTCGCAGGGCCCGTCTCAACAACAACAACCACGTGGACCTTTTTATGCACGAAGCGCCACATGCACATGAAGTTCGACGACTTCCCTACTCTCACACTCGGAGTCGCACCTCCGCTATTTCTATGAAGTTCGACGACTTCCCTACTTCTACACTCGGAGTCGCACCTCCGCTATTCTCTAAAAAAAGAAAATCCTTGCAACCTTTTCACACAATCTGCGGCAATAAGCTGTGCAAGCGCAAAACCCTAACTTCTCTCATACCGTCACTAGTACCACCAACGCCGATTCCACATCTCCATTCTCTTCATTCGCAAGCTCCGAGATCCCGGGAAAGTCGCGGGGGACTTAGCCCATCATCATTCTGTCAACCTGTTTTACCCAAGAAAAAATCTACTTCAACTTCTCGAGTGGGGTCTCAAAGGGCGTAACCGTTAATTCAACACCATGTACTTTAAGAGTACGGGGTCCCAAAAGGCGTAACCGTCCTCTGCTACCATCTACTGATAGAGCGTTCCGTACTAATAATTTACCTATACTTTGGACGCTCTTTAGGCCGATGAGTCTTTTGGCTAAGTGGGACCCTCTCTACCCTTAGTCAGTCAATTTAATCAGATCAATAATCAATAACGAACATAAGCAATGCCCTGATCAACATAACACTTAACAATTAATCCAGAATACATTTTCGGCGAACCCTGACCTTTCAGTCAGGAATAACCACACTAGTTTATTCAAAGTTAGTGAATTTATTTCCCTATATTAACAAAGCTAGCACAATATATATGTGTCTCAACACGAAATGATAAACATAAATGAACATTAATAGCTGTCCATAACGGCGAAACAGGTGCAATCTATGCAGCATTTGAATAACAAGGCATTCGATAATGGCAATGCAAATCACTAGAACTATAATCTGTAATGAGCTAATTGCATACATTTAGTCAGCATAACAAGGTCTCAAATTGCATCGTGCGACAAAAGGAATCCTCATCTAACCTCAAATTAGCATCAGCATGTGGGACTTCATGCAAAAACAATTTAGCAACATTAATTTAGAAAACTCCTATCTAGGGCTCTTATCAAAAATCAGCAGTTGGTTACCTAAAAGAAACACAATGCAATTGTACAATTTCCTTTCATATTTACCAATTTCAATCAGCATTCAAGGAAGTCTTCGTCTCACAGGTACCGTTTCACGATCAGCATGGGACGGGGCAAAGGGGCAGGGGTGGACGGGGCAGTTGCCTCACGGCGGCAAGATAAACTACTACTTCATGCAAAGGGACAAATCATAGTTAAAGTCTCTAGGGTAAGAATCATTTAAGTCTCTTTCTCTTGATTAGAGAAAGTATCAAAGTCTCTTTCAAAATGGCGTCGCAGCAAGGTGGGCCATAATAGCTGCAAAAATGGCGCAATGGATGCAATGTCGGGTAATGGCTGCTTTCTTCTCGTGCACCTGGTTTAAATAGACAACAGTTCAAATCCAGTAGGGTCTTCCATTGGAGGGTTCATAGGTTAGCTTCAAATTATCCAATCAAAAACAACAGTTCTCAAGCTTTTACTTAAGCATACATTATCCTTGGAGACGGGTACGCAAGTTGCAACATTTTATACCAATTAACTCATTTTCAGAGCTTCCATTGTCCGCACCTGCAGATTGACCTTGGAGTAAAGAGAAAAATGCCGGGCTGGCACGAAACCTTAAGATAAGCATGTGAACGTTCTCAGTGGAAAAGTACAGCTTCAAGCAGAAATACACGTTTAATAGCACATTGGAAAAATACGAGCATCTAAACCGTGAGACAAGGCAACTAGGCCGAAGCCTGCACTAAAGTAATGCTAAGCTAAAACATTTCAAACAAGCAAATCATAGCACACGTTTACGATTATGTCGGATTAGTGCAATTCTAATACATCACGTTATATAAAGCACGCTTATAAATGTTGGCAAACTACTCTGAGGGCACATTTTGTCCCCGTACAATCTTTATTAGTTCGGTTAAAGTCACACATGATTATTGCAGCACTACGTTTAAGCGTTAATAAATGTAAAACCTTCATTTCTGCTTCATCAGGATCCACACTTAGAAAGTCAGATATCCGACCATGGGCAGGGACTAAAATTAATGTCTTACACAATGAACACAAACTTAACTATCTGGATATGGAATGCCAATGGCCTGGGTAGCACGGTGAAACGCACACTGGTCCTACAATATGTGAAGCCCTACACCCCAGACATTCTACTCATGCAGAAAACGCATCTCAAGGGGAAGATAGATAGATTCGGATATGTCTTAAGAACACATTCTGGAAACACTACAGACTTGAGAAAGGTGGGAATCCTTATACCCTGCATCAGGTTTGGCAGGATGTTGCTGGGTACTATGTGGCACTGTAAGGCACTTGGGAGGGAACAACACTGAAACTTTGTTCTTGCATTGATTATATTCTTACCCAGGGTGCCCAGGCCTCGTGGTTTGGAGAAGCAATCCATCAGGCTAGGGTGATTTTGGAACCCTCCCCGGTGGAAGTCCTGTTAAGGGGTCCATCCAGAGACTTCACGTTGCCACTTCGCTTGGACGCGCGGAGTCTGAGAGACAGGAAGATCCAAGAGAAAATTAGGGAAGGTACAGAGCTTTATCTTAATAAAAATCAGGGCTCCGTCTCTTTATCAGAAGTACTATGGGAGGCCTTCAAGTCAGTTATAAGGGGGCAGGCACAAGCCATAATTGGAGCACAAAGGAAAGACACTCAACTAGAATGTACGGTAATAGAAAGGGACATAGCCCGGCTAGAGGAAGAGGTCCAAGATTCTGGTGATCTGGAGGCACACCATAAATTAAAGTTGCGACAGCAGGAGTTGAGCATGTTGGCGGAGAATCAAGCGCACAAGCATGCCCTGGCGAGGTAGTGTAGGCTATATGATGTGGGGGAGAAGGCAAATAAGTTACTGGCATGGTTAGAGCGGAAAGATAGGGAGCGGTCTTGGGTGCTCAGTGTGCGCTCGGAAGATGGTATAGTGCAAACAACAAGCACAACTATAGCAGATACATTTGCAACATACTATGAGGGCGTATATGCATCTAAGTCTAGCATGTCAGAGGAGGGCTGCGCAGATTTACTCAAAGATGTCTCAACTAAGACAGCTTACAGAGGAAGAAGGAGAAGTGCTGGAGGATGAGCTGACAGAAGAGGAGCTGCTGGAGGCCCTACAGGGCATACAATCGGGAATAGCCCCAGGTCCTAACGGCCTCCCTATTGAGATGTACAAGGAACTAGCCAGTGTTGTTGTTTGGCCGATGTTAGATATGTTGAAAGAATCATATGATAGAGGAAGACTATTGGATGATCAAAGATCCGCAACAATAGTAGTGTTGTACAAGGAGGGTAAGCTGCTGATGGAGTGTGCTATCTACAGACTGATCTCCCTGCTGAATGTGGAGGTTAAAGAGCTGGCTAAGGCTCTGGCATCAAGACTCAGAGGGGTGATAACCGGGCTTGTTCACCCTGACGAGATGGGATTCATGCCCAACAGGAGCACTAAACTTAATCTCTGCCGTCTCTATGGAGTGCTCCATGTGACGGAGGATCCATCAGTAGAGCAGTCGGTCCTACTGGTGTTGGACGGCACAATGGCCTTCAACTCACTTGAGTGGAATTATCTGTTCGCCACACTGGAGTGGCTGGGGTTTGGTCCCAGATTTGCACCTGGGTAAGGCTCCTGTATTCCTCTCCCAGGGCTATAGTTATCGGGGTAGTATCCCGGGAATTCAGGCTGCAGAGAGGGACCCGGCAGGGGGCCATTGGAACTGCTGGTGCCGTGGATCCAGTGTGACCCACTGGTGCGGGGAATTACGGCCCCTTATGGATGGAAGGAACGCATATCCCTATACGCATAATGGTTTAAACTGATAGGAATTGAGCATCTCGGGGATGTGTGGAGGGGTTCTGCCATTTTTGCATTTGAGAAGCTCTATAGGGATTTTGACCTTAGCGAAACTGAACAATTTAGATACCTTCAGTTGGCCCATGCACTTCGGAGGCATATGATAGAGGGCGACCTATTGCCGGACTCTTCACTGTTGGAAGACAGGGTGGTCACCGAATCTATCCAGGAGAAAGGGATCTCAGTGATCTATAAGAAACTGATCCATAGTGCTCCAGACTTAATGAAGGGTGTGAGGGAGGCATGGTCTGTGGATTTAGGGGCGGTGGAAGATGAGGAATGGGAAGAGGCATTGAGGGAACTCGGGAAAATTGCAATAAGGATGCACTTTTAATTGATTAAGCTTTGAATACTCCATAGAGCTTACTACGCTCGGACAGTACTTCATAAAATAAAAAGAGTAGGTTCACCATTATGCCTGAGGGGTTGTGCTGAAGAGGGCCCCTTTTTTCACACTATATGGGGATGCCCCTTGCTACAAGGGTATTGGTCCAAATTCAGTCAGGTGATGTCCCAGGTCGTGGACTTAGAAATTCCCTTAGAAGCTAAGACATTACTGTTGGGGATACAGAGGGAACTCCTGAGGCCAAGGTATCAAGGAATTTGGTTGAAACTAGCTTTGGGAATTGCAAAGGCCTGGGGCAAACAGGAGGTTCCAAGACTATCAGAATGGGAAGGGGATTTGGACTGGTGCCAGAGGGCAGAATGGGTGATATACAAAGGAAGGGACTGTATTAGAAAGTGGGAAAACATCTGGGGGACATGGAAGGCCTATAGAGGCATGGACTTGGAGGACATTTCATGAGGGTAAGGAGGGGGAAGTGGAGGAAAGACAGGCTTGTATGGACGATATGTATAGAGTCTTGGCCGTACAAGCGCCATTGCGCCGGATGGGACTAATGGGATGTTACTAGCCTACGAGACCAGGCCAAGGAATGTACCCTCGCTGTTCAATAAAATAAAAATAATTTAAAAAAAAACAGAAAAGATTTTCAAGTAGGTGGAGAAAACGTAGAAGTGTATGAAATAACCTAAAGATGCTAGCTTCACCTTGTGTCTTCATTGACAGCAATGGAATGAGTTGCCATTATGTGCACAACGTGCAAAATCACTGAAATTACAATTGTGCTGCAAAAATCCTACAGTGGAAAAGGTACCAACTATACTACAAGAGTGTTAAACGTTCTGCTAAAGGTGTATATATATATATATATATATATATATATATATATATATATATATATATATATATATATATATATATATATATATATATATATATATATAGATATACATATATACCTAAAAACAGATCCGGGCTTCTACAAGGTTATCTTCATTTTGAAAAAAGCAAAGTTAAAGAGGAACCAATCAAAAAGATAACAGGTCTTCAAATAATACGTTATAGCAGTGGATCATGTAGCCAAGTGACTTTATTTTTAACAGTTACCCTGCATTTGACCAAGTGTGCAGAAACCTTTATAATTTAGTTTTAATGGCAATTTTGTATGAGTGTGTCTTTAAAAAAAAACTTGCAAGCAGTGTTTGCTTTGGAAAACAGGATTTCAGTAAATAAATTGAGAATTTGTTTCTTATTTAGGAAATGTACACTATGTCAGACGAGACATGTCAGACAAAATGTGTTATGAATCTAAATGTGTCACATGTAGTATTCTTAGCTGACACTGATTCCATTATTTGCATCATTTCTGACAGTGGCTTTAGCCATAAACACAGAAAGAAGATGTGACGTGATAGTGACCTCGCAGGTTTCTGACACTAAGGGGGTTATTCCAACTTTGGAGGAGGTGGTAATCCGTCCCAAAGGTGACGGATTTACCACCAGCCGTATTACGAGTTCCATAGGATATAATGGACTCGTAATACGGCTGGTGGTATATCCGTCACTTTACCGTCACTTTTGGGACGGATTACCACTTCCTCCAAAGTTGGAATAACCCCCTAAGCCCTATTTACTCAAAAAAGTAGAGTAGGTTTAGCTTTTTTTTCTCCTTTATTTTCCAGCTTTGCATGTGTGCTGAACTGTACAGCACACATACAAAGTGGGAAAATGTTTAATATTAGTCTACACACAACATTTTGTACTCAAGGGGTACCCTTCCAGTGCAAAACCTATGCTAGACTCACAGAGAAACACTTGCACTATGGTGCAAACGTGTGTCTGTGCCACACAGCCGCACATTTCTGCGCTTGTGTTAGGGATAGGGGAGGAGAGTGCCATATTTCTGTATGTAGTGCATTCATCTGCTCTCTTTTTCTCATGCAGCGCAGCATTTACGGCTGCTGCATTTTGTTATGTGACATACTGGTAAATCTGGCCCTAAACTTGAAACTAAGAAAAAATCGTTTTTGTGTTAAGGATAACACCATCACTTGCATACTGTATGAGTACAAGAATTCGGAGAGCTTTGCTGTTTTGAGCATGATAATTGTTATAGTTGTAACACCAATTAAACACAAAGTTAGGCACGATTACATTTGCTAGGAAGTTGGTGTTCTGTTGGAATCATTAAACCTGGTGGTGTGTCCCCATACATTTTCCCCTCTTGTTATAGCTAGGAAAAGAGGGGATCTAGAGAGTGCGTGGAACTGCTTAATGCCAGACACAACATTATCACGGACTGCTGTCCACTTTGATACGCTGGATTTGACAGCTTTGTTTCATCAAATTAAACTAAATGCATGTTCATGGCCTCTGACTGATTTTAAAGGGGACATTTACATTTTTGCTGAATGCTAATTGGCCTAAGCTCGGCAGCGACTTTATTTCAAAGAGTTATTCCTTGTTCAAAGGTTTAAAAAATGTGCAAGCATTTCACTATGATGAGCTGATATGTGCATCAATGGAACTGGAACTAAGTTACATTTTAAGAGAAATATTGAGTACAAATCACGATAGCAGGTTGACTCAGAAGCAAGAAAAGTGTAAGTATATCCTGAAAACATACTCCTGCAAACAAAACAACCATTTGGCTACAGGCGATGTGGCCTGACACACCAACTTTGCTCTACAAGGCACTCAAGATAAGTTTGCACAGTAAACTTCGTCCCATTTACATAATGCCTAAAATTAACAATTCTTTACTAACATGGCCATGCCTCTTTTTCTACAACTGAAGAATTGGCTTCTGCCCCCTCAGTACTCTTGAGAGATAGATAACTGTTACTCTTATCTTCTTTCTATTGGATTAAGATTGCGTGTAGGCTATGATTACTGGCACCTGAAACAATGGTGTAACTGTGGGTGTCAGAATATTTCAAGGATGGAGCATATCTCTTTCTTTAACTTAGTACAGTCATTCGCATATCCACAACTGCAAATAAATGTTTTTTGATTTCTTTTTTTCATATGGGTACACAAACACGTGGCCTTTTCTGCAGTATTTGCAACAAAGGTAGAGTAGCAGTTCTTCAGTCAGAGGAATAGACCCTCACAAGACATTCTTTTAGTTTTACATGCTCACAATTGATGTGGTTTTCAGGGTAATCTATTATAACCTTGGGCCTTTAACGCTGGAGCGTTCCTTTAATTGCCAGTAGAGCCCGCTAAGGCGGACTCTAAGGCTATTAGAATATTCTGCCACTAGAGGGCAGAATTTTCTAATAAATAAAACAAAGTCCTCACGAAGATCGAGGTGATTAAAATTCCCTCAGGCTCCGTGAGACCTTTGTTCACAGCTAGTGCTGTGAACAAAGAGGCATTGGAATGTTGACCCTCGGGCTTTTACCAGCCAGTAAAAGCCGGGAGCACTCTATTGTCTGCAATGGAGCTCCAAACATGAATGCTTAACGTCATCAGTAAGTGTAAACTGGAAGCTGTCTGAAAGTTTAGACCTGGGTAGGGCGAATCAGAGAGGTGCTTTTTTGCTAAACTCCATTATGTGCTGGCAGTTAAGCCTCTGGCGTGCAAGGAGTGACCCAATCATGCTAGGCTACTGCTGAAGACACAGCACAGTAGAAAAAAAGGTGCGAATGATACGGTGCCCTTCAAGGCCAGCCCTAATTCCACCCTACCTCAGCTGTTAAAGGTATTCACTTGGGATTCACTATTAATTTGGATGAATCTAACTTTTTTTTGTGCATTGGTGGATCGTGTACCCAGAAGGTCATCCGATATTCATTTCCAGGAAGATGGGTTCCATTAGTTGGGAATTAGGAACAAAAGAAAAAGTGGGACCCACTACGAATGTCATCTAATTTTCTTACTTAGGAAATTTAGAGGTGGCTCCAGTTGTCAGAGTAAACTCAAAATAGCACTCATAGGTAGGGTCAAAACTATTCAATATATCTTTGGCTGGATTTTTATGTTTAATGCAGAAGATCCTCTTCCCAATGTCTGAGTCTTTTTTTTGTCAGCCTGAATCTACTCTGTGAATGGTAGTGTGAGGGTACCAAGTAATCTCTCAAACTCTATAAAGCTAAATGAAGGGAGGTAGCCTTGCCTAATTTGTGGGGTTACTACTTATTGATGCAACTAGTGGAACTGCACTGCTGAGCATATTCTTCTGTATGGGAACCATCCATCATACCTGACAGATTAACCATGGGACACAGAATTTATGCACCAAACATACGGTTATATTTACTATCTCAGGCTACAAAGGTTATGAATGAAGTATAGATCAAATCATTCACATAATGAGGTCGGGCCCATGTACCTCAATGATGATTAGGACACAAATATAAGTTAACAGAAAATTCCCATAGTAATGTCAGGTCATGATCAAAGCACTTCTTTGAAGTGCTGATGATATTTCCTTAAAGGAACGCACAAACAACTGCTTCTAATATTCTGAACACCTGCCATTCCTATACGCCTGTTTTCTGATTGTCCTCCCTTTCCCCCAGAAATGAAAAGATGTAACGTAAACAGTGATCATAGCACTTGGATAAAGTACCACTAATCCGTTTATAGAGGTGTTCGCAGTCATCGTCTTCAAATACTTCCAATACTTCATTGTACAAGACACCAGATTTTTGACTATTTTCTTTACTCCAGAATCTTTCGGAACCACAGATCCATAACCAGCTACAATTATTGCATGCATGCATATTAGCATTATATCTGATTTTTCTCCATCCCCTTATATCCTCTTTAATCATTAAATCTGGTCTTTCATTGACTCTTCACGCCCCAAAGACTCAATAAACGCCATCAGAGTACGACTTTCACCGGCATTCCAGGTATGATCCACAGGCACGGGTGACTGCACTCCCCCAACCCCCATTCTTTGCCCCCATGGCCCTTTCCTAAGGAGACTCTAAGCTATCAGAGTCGAAACACAACGATAATGCATCTGAGGAAGGAATGCCCTGATTGAATGTGTCTCTGGGACACATGATTCATGAGACTCTCTTCTGACCAACATACACACTCTTCGATCTAACCCTCACATTATACACAACATGTGCGGGGATAAAAAAAACAAACTAATTTATGGAATTCACTCCGCCTGATACTACACAACTAATGCAACTGTATTATATGTATTGACAATATGAATGTATAATTTTCTATTTGCTTCTTACTAATGCACAAGAAATTTCATTTTACACAAGTGGAGGTATTTTTATGCAAAACACAATTATAGTGGGTACCACATTGTGATCCATGAATTGTATATAAAGGTGTTTATATGCTTAATGTGCAATATGTATCTCGTATAAAAATATTTTTACTTGAAATTGTGTGCACTAGAGAAGAGCAAATGTTTTATGTCTTTTGTTTCCGTGATTCCATGGTGCTGAAGGTAATGTGGTAAGATTTCGACGAAAATATGGGTCAAGGCACCTAAGCCAATACAATGGGACAATAAGTTTGTGGGTAAGTACAGCACATAGGGAAGAAGAGACCAAACGGAGATATGGCCCGTAATGGTATTAAGTCGGGAGACATGCTAGGTTCCACTGCTGTCAACCTTCACCGAGGTGGAGACATTCTTTAAATGATCAAATACAAAACCTTTTACATATGAATATCTTTGTCAGAATATATTTTGATACAAATATTGTGGCCTGAGAATTGTTATTAAAAAAAGTGCCACATTGAAGTCAATTATTGAAAAACTACACCCTGTAGTTTTTTTAACAATACTTAGAACACAGTATTTATGTCAGACTACATTTGGTAACAACAGATAGCAGTTTATGCTCACACTAGTGTTTGGGCTCCTTTACTTCCGGGAACAAGGACTACATTACCCCGGTAAAAATATTCATCCGATTTCAAGGTGGCATTAAAATGTTTTCTAGTTAACGTGTCAAGAATTTTCAATTCTATTAAGGACACAGAAGCAAGGATATGCTTCTTTTTTTTGCTGTTTATTATTGCAAAACTTTACAACAGTTAATCAAATCAAACTTTTTAATGAACCACCTTTCCCATGAATCTCAACACTACATCACGTCTCTTACACCAATCACAGCGTGTCTGGAGGTGTCTGCGCCATTTTAACATCCTATTTCTTTGCCTTCTCGGCTGAACCACACTTCAGGATCCATGTTCGGTCTACTAGGTACCACTTCAATTCCATAACTGTAACAGAACCATGTGACAAGGACTTGGAACTGAAGTCATTGAAGGACCAATTGGGTTCTAAAGAACCTGAAGTCTTGGAAAACTGTATCAATTACTCGTTTTTCTGGTCAGTATAAGGAAGGAAACAGAGAGAACAACAGTAATATCCATGGACTAGAACAGTGGTTCCCAAATTGTGGTCCGGGGACCCCTGGGGGTCCATGAAGCCTCTTCAGGGGGTCCACGACTGCTTCAAAAATTAAATACTATTGAAAGATTAGGTCCTCAGCTTTCAGTAATGACTTAGTGGGGTTCCCCGGATTTCAATAGTGATTCAGTGGGGGTCCCAGAGGTCCAGTAATGATAAAGTGGGGGTCCACAGAAGTCAAAAGGTTGGGAACCACTGGCCTAGAGACTTAAGGTCACTAACATTACATAAGGGCAGGGTATCACTAACACCATTTAGCCTTACAGTGCAATAAAAATGTATAATGTAACAATTAAAGGTATCATAATCCTCACTTCCATGTCCTTAATAAAAATGTAAATTCTTGATGCATTAGCTAGAAATTCCTTTATCCTAGGTCAGGACCTGAGGCTTTGGATTATGTTTGTTCAAAGCTGCTGTAACACTGCTGAGGCAACATCTACGATTGGTTTGTAATAAAAGGTTTTAAAAGTAGAATCAGCAAAAGGACTGCTGCTCTCATAATAGCTTGGAGATGAGAGCCTAAGCTGAAGGATTTCAAGGCCGTGGCTCCTCTTATTGAACAAATTCCAAACTTAGAAGTATTGATACCTGCTTCGGAGAGAATCCATTTCACCCAGTGAGCTAAGGTAGTCGAAGAGACTGATTGAAAGGGTTTCTGGAGAGCAATCAAGAGCTGGCCCCATTCAATTGATGAAGCTCCCTGGTACGATCTTTGCACTCTTTCAGACATTGTACAATGCTTGGCTGGAAAATTAGGGTAAGTAATCTGCTTTGAGAGTTTTATTCCTCCTTGTTATGGAGAAGGATACCCATTCTGGGGAGAACACTCTACCCGAAATGTCTAAGACTTTAACATCTGACGCCCTCTGCATGACACCAAACATAAAAGGATAGTCAACTTTGCTGAGAGTTGTTTTCTGGATAGGTCTGAGTTGCCTGTCCATATCTGAATAAATTTGAGGCTGATTGTAGGAAAGTATCCTCTTTTTGGCATGTTACCCCCATTTTCTACCTGATGTCAGTGTGTTTGACTGTGTTCACTGGGATCCTGCTAACTAGGACCCCAGTGATTATGTTCTCTCTCCTCTAAATGTTGTCACTGCATACTGGTAACCCAGTATTTCACCCAAAATTGGCATACTTGTGTGAGAAGGTAGCCTCTTTCTAGCATTGTTACCCCCACTTTTTGCCTGTTTGTGAGTATATGTCAGGGTGTTTTTACTGTCTCACTGGGATCCTGCTAGCCAGGACCCCAGTGCTCATAGTTTGTGGCCTTAATGTGTATACCTAGTGCCTAACTGTGTCGCTGAGGCTCTGCTAATCAGAACCTCAGTCCTTATGCTCTCTCTGCCCTTAAATTTGTCATGATAGGCTAGTGATCCCTTTTACCAATTTAAATTGCCACACTGGAACACCCTGATAATTCCCTAGCATATGGTACCTAGGTACCCAGGGTAATGGGTTTGCAGGGGATCCCTATGAGCTGCAGCATTGCTTTTGCCAGGGAGCTCAGACAAACCTTTACACAGGACTGCCACTGCAGCCTGAGTGAAATAACGCACACGTTATTTCACAGCCATTTTCACTGCAATTAAGTAACTTATAAGTCACCTTTATGTCTAACCTTCACTTGCTGAAGGTTAGGTGCAAAATTACTAAGTGTGAGAGCACCCTTGCACTAGCAAAGGTGCCCCCACATAGTTCAGGCCCATTTCCCCGGACTTTGTGAGTGCAGGGACACCATTACACTCATGCAATACACATAGGTCAACACCTATAAGTAGCTTCACAATGGTAACTCTGAATATGGCCATGTAACATGTCTAAGATCATGGAATTGTACCCCCATGCCAAATCTGGTATTGGGGTGCTAATTCCATGCATCCCCGGGGCTCCACCATGGACCCCGGGTACTGCCAATCCAGCTCTGTAGGGTTTTCTCTGCATCTACCGCTGCTGCCACCCCACAGACAGGGTTCTGCCCTCCTGGGGTCTGGGCAGCCCAATCCCAGGAAGGCCGAACAAAGAATTTCCTCTGAGAGAGGGTATTACACCCTCTCCCTTTGGAAATAGGTGTCAAAGACTGGTGAGGGGTAGCCTCTCCCAGCCTCTGGAAATGCTTTGAAGGGCACAGATGATGCCCTCCTTGCATAAGGTAGTCTGCACCGGTTTAGGGAACCCCCCATCCCTGCTCTGGTGCGAAACTGGAGAAAGGAAAGGGGAGTGACCACTCCCCTGTCCGTCACCACCCCAGGTGTGGTGCCCAGAGCTCCTCCAGTGTGGAGGTACTCTGGAGGCCTCTGAGTGGCCAGTGCCAGCAGGTGACGTCAGAGACCCCTCCTGATAGGTGCTTACCTGACTAGGTGGCCAATCCTCCTCTGAGGGTTATTTAGGGTCTCTCCAGTGGGCTCTTCCTCAGATAACAACTTGCAAGAATTCACCAGAGTTCCTCTGCACCTCTCTCTTCGACTTCTGCCAAGGATCGACCGCTGACTGCTCCAGGACGCCTGCAAAACTGCAACAAAATAGCATGAAGACTACCAGCGACATTGTAGCGCCTAATCCTGCTGGCTTTCTCAACTGGTGGTGCATGCTTTGGGGGCTGCCTTCCTTCATCCTGCACTGGAAGCCACGAAGAAATCTCCTGTGTGTTGATGGAATCTTCCCCCTGCTGCAGCAGGCACCAAACGTCAGCGTCACCTGTACTCTGGGACCCCTCTCATCCTGCCGAACATGGCCCCTGGAGCACAGGTGGTAGACCCAGGTGACTCTGACTGTCCAGTTGTCCAACTGTCCAAATTTGGAGGAGGTAATTCCTTGCCTCCCCTCTCCAGACAGAAATCCTATGCACTGCATGAACTGCAGCTACAAGGGCTTCTGTGCACATTTCCACAAGCTTCTTCATGCACAGCCAAGCCTAGGTCCCCAGCACTCTGTCCTGATGCTCAGCTCCCTGAGTTGATCTCCGGCTTCGTGGGACCCTCTTTTGCAGTGTTGAGACGACCGCCATGTTCAGACTTCTTGAACCCGTGTTTAAGTACTTCTGCAGGTGCTACCTTCTTGTGCGTGGGCTCTATGTTGCTGAGGGCCTCCTCTGTCTCCTCTCCCATGTGGTGACATCCTGGTCCTTCCTGGGCCCGGGCAGCACCCTTTTTCTTCAACCGCGACTCTTGCAGCTAGCAAGGCTTGTTTGTGGTCTTTTGCCAAAGAAACAACTCTGCATCCTCCAGCACTCCGTGGGAATTCTTCTGCACGAAGGAGAAGTTCCTAGCACCTTTCGTTGGTGCAGAATCATCAGCTTCTTCCATCGGAAGGCAGCCATTTTGCACCTTCATCCGGGGTTTAGTGGGTTCCTGCCCCCCCCACCCGACACTTTCACGACTCTTGGACTTGGTCCCCTTACTTTGCAGGTCCTCAGGTCCAGGAATCCATCTTCAGTGCTTTGCAGTCTGTTGTGGTCTTTGCAAAATCCTCTATCGCGACTTTACTGTGTTTCTGGGGAAATAGTAGTACTTTACTCCTACGTTCCAGGGTCTTGCGGTGGGGTATCTTGGACACCCTTAGTGTTTTCTTACACTCCTAGCGACCCTCTACACACTAAACTAGACTAGGGGTCCATTCGTGGTTCGCATTCCACTTTCTTAGTATATGGTTTGTGCCTCCCCTAGGCCTATTGTATTCTACAGTGTTTGCACTACTTTCTGACTGTTTTACTTACCTGATTTTGGTTTGTGTGTATATTTTGTGTATTTTACTTACCTCCTAAGGGAGTATATCCTCTGAGATATTTTTGGCACATTGTCCCTAAAATAAAGTACATTTATTTTTAGTAACTCGGAGTATTGTCTTTCTTATGATATAGTACCTATATGATATAAGTGGTACAGTAGGTATGGTGGGAGCTTTGCATGTCTCCTAGTTCAGCCTAAGCTGCTCTGCTATAGCTACTTCTATCAGCCTAAGCTGCTAGAACACTACTTATCTACTAATAAAGGATAACTGGACCTGGCACAAGGTGTAAGTACCATCAGGTACCCACTATAAGCCAGGCTAGCCTCCTACAACTGGTCCCCCCTTATAAGTCCCTAGTATATGGTACCTAGGTACCCAGGGCATTGGGGTTCCAGGTGGTCCCTATGGGCTGCAGCATTTCTTTTGCCACGCATAGGGAGCCCATGCGAAGGCTTCTAAAGGACTGCCATTGCAGCCTGTGTGAAATGATGCATGCAACCTTTCACTGCCATTTACACTGCGCCAGATCACTTATAAGTCACCCCTATGGCAGGCCTTCCACCCCTAAAGGCAGGGTGCAGAGTACCTATGTGTGAGGGAACCCCTGCACTAGCAGAGGTGCCCCCACGACCTCTAGGACCATTTTCCCGGACTTCGTGAATGTGGGGACGCCATTTTACGCGTGCACTGGACATAGGTCACGACCTATGTCCAGCTTCACAATGGTAACTCTGAAAATGGGCATGTTTGGTATGAAACATGTTGGAATCATACCCAAATGCTTTTGTAAGCATTGGTTGTATGATTCCATGCACTCTGGAGGCTCCTTTGAGGGCCCCCAGTACTGCCATTACAGCCTTCTGAGGTTTTCCAGGCAGCCCCAGCTGCTGCCACCTCACAGACAGGTTTCAGCCCTCCTATTGCTCAAGCAGCTCGAGCCCAGGAAGGCAGAACAAAGGATTTCCTTTGGTAGAGGGGTGCTACACCCTCTCCCTTTGGAAATAGGTGTTGCAGGCGTGGGAGGGGTAGCCTCCCAAAGCCTCTGGAAAGGCTTTGAAGGGCACAGATGGTGCCCTCCTTGCATAATCCAGGCTACACCAGTTCAGGGACCCCCAGTCCCTGCTCTGGCACAAAACTGGACAAATGAAAGGGGAGTGACCTTTCCCCAGGGTATGTTTTCCCCTGTCCATAACCACCCCAGGGGTGGTGCTCAGAGCTCCTCCAGAGGGTCCTTGTGTTTTGCCATCTTGGATTCCTAGTTGGCAGGGCACTCTGGGAGCATCTGAGTGGCCAGTGCCAGCAGGTGAAGTCAGAGCCCTTCCCTGATAGGTGCTTACCTGTTTAGCTGACCAATCCCGCTTTCAGGGCTATTTAGGGTCTCTCTCTTGGGTGGTTCTTCAGATTCGGATTGCAAGACTCCAGCAGGAATCCTCTGCATCCTTTACTTCACCTTCTTACCGAAGGCATTGAAAATGGACCCTCCGGGAACTCTACAAACTGCATCAAAGAAGCATAAACGTCTTCTGCAACATTGTGTCTTCAGCTCCTGCCAGCAAATGCAACTGTTTCAAGGTCGTGCATCCTCCGAGGACTGCTTGTCTTCAGCCTGTACCCGAAGAATGATGGAATCTCCCTTGAAGTGAAGGAGTCACTCCCCTGCTTCAACAGGCACTCCTCTGCAGAGACGACCGGTAGCGTGGGTCCCTTTTCATGACAAAGTGCAAAGATCCAGCATCACAGGTGGTGGACTGAAGTGGTCCCGATGGCCCTGACATCCAACTTTGGTGGAAGCAAGAGCTTGCCTCCCCACGCAAGACAATACCCCGTGCACCGCGTGTTTTGCAATCGCCAAGGCTTGTTGGCATCCTTCCACAAAGTTCTTTGTGCACTGTACAGCTCTGGCCCCCAGCACTCCTTCCTGCAACTCAGAGCTTCCTGAGTGGTTCTCCGGCAGCATGGGATCCCTTTGTGTAGTGCTGCATGAGCCTCCTTTTGCACCTTCTTTGTTCCCGTGCTGTGGGACTCCTGTGTGCGCTGCTTGGTCTTCTGAGGGCTCTCTAAGTTGCTGAGAGCCCCCTGTGACTCCCCCTCCGGGGTAGAGTCCACAAGGTCCCTCATGGTCCCGGGCAGCAAAATTTTCCACTAACCGTGTGCTTTGCGTGTGCCACGGCTTGTTGGAGGAATCCATTGACGCAAACCAGACTGCAAACATCCATCCTGCGTGGGACATCTTCTGCACCAACCAGGAACGCGTCTCTGTCTTCTTGGGTGCAGTACTGACTGCTGTCCTTCACCAGTGGTTCTTCTTTTGCACCTTCATTCAGGTTAGCAGGGGCTCCTGTTCTCCCTGGACTCTTCAGTGCTTCTTGGACTTGGTCCCCTTCTTCCACAGGTCTTCGGGTCCAGGAATCCATCGTTGGTGTCTTGCAGTCTCTTTTGGTTCTTGCATAATCTTCTCTCTCGTGTTCTTGTGTGTTCTAGGAAAGTTACTGTGATTTACTCCTGCTTTCCTGGGCTCTGGGGTGGGTGGGCTCTTTGGTGTTTTCTAATACTCCCAGCGCCCCTCTACACACTAGACTTGCCTATGTGGGAATCTGACTTTCGCATTCCACTTTCTTAGTATATGGTTTGTGTTCCCCCTAGGCTCATTTCTAACTATTGTGATTTTCACTAATTGCACTGTTTTCTAACTGTTTTTGTTCCTATTTCTGCATACTAGTGTATATAATTTGTGTATTACTTCCCTCCTAAGGAGTACAGTCTCTATGGTATTTTTGGCATTTATGTCACCAAAATAAAGTACCTTTATTTTTATAACACTGAGCATTTTCATTCATGTGTGTGAGTACTGTGTGACTACAGTGGTATTGCATGAGCTTTGCATGTCTCCTAGTTAGGCCTTGGCAGCTCATCCACACTACCCCTAGAGAGCCTGGCTTCTAGACACTGCCTACATTTCACTAATAAGGGATAACTGGACCTGGTATATCTTAGGTACCCACTACAAACCAGGCCAGGCTCCTACACTGATGTTGATAGAAGTATGAATATTTTGGAAGAGGGGATTTGCTAAATGGATTTTCAGCATGATTCAATTTACCAAAGGATATTCGCCAATAGGCTTACCCTCTATGAGAGAGTGACCTGCTGAAATAGTAGATTGATAGCTGTTTACATAAAACATAACCTAAACCATCGGAAGCCATTTCAACTAGGAAGTTGATGAGAGACACAACGAGAATCATCAGGCAAGGGGAAAAGCATAATGCAGGAGGCCCTCTAAAGTTGGAGAAAGGCATCCAGAGTCATCAGGTCTGGTCTCGAAGAGAAAAACCTCCGTTGGTTGGACATACTGGATGCAAAGATGTGCAAGTGACATTGACCCCAGCGATCGTCGCGCGGGGTCTGAAAAACTGTGGGATGTAGTTTCCATTCACTGGAATCTCTGAGACACCTCGAGTTCCAGTCCGCTACCATGTTGCTCTGACCCGGAAGGTGCTACGTGGTTACCAAGATACGATGTTGGAGGCATAATGCCAGAAGGTCTTTGCCGTTTCTGCCAAGACTCGGGATCTCATCCCTCCCAGTTTGTTTATGTAGCGAACCGCTAACATGTTGTCCATTCTCAGCAGGACACTACAACTGGAGCGAAGAGTTAGGGTTTTGCATGCAAAGGACCCAGCTAAGATTTCTAAGCAATTTATTTGTAGATTGGCTTCTTCCATGGACCACCGACCTCAGGTGCTGCATTTGGCCCCGCACCCCCACCAGCTGGCATCTGACCCTAAAACGACATCCAGCCGGGAGACAAATATGGCTCTGCCGTTCTAGGCAGCCATATGGTCCAGCCACCACTGAAGCTTCGTTCTGATCTCTGGAGTTAGAGCGATCAGTTCTGAGAAGGATACTCCTTTTTAAAGCTGGTTGAAGAGCCCTGTAGGTAAGAAGGGCCAGAAAAATGGCTTTAATCCAAGAAGCCAACAGACCCTCAAAGACACTCTGTCCCTGTGAAGGGTAAGAAAATTTCGTTTTGGACTGTTTGTAACTTCTAAGGGGAGGGATAGTTGGGATCAGAAGGAGTTGATTTGGAACCTCAGGAATTCTATGTGATGAAAGGGAACAAGAACAGATTACCTTATGTTGATCAGGAAGCCTAGGTCCTGGAGGAGCTGCGTTGTTCAGTCCAAATGGCGTAGCAGACTCTGCTCATCTTGGGCCATTAGTAGGATGTCATCTAGATAGATGATCAGACAAACACCTCTGGTGTGAAGATTCTCAACCTTTGGGAGCGTGACCTTGGTAAAGCACCAAGGGAAAGAACAAAGGCCGAAGGGGAGTACTTTGAATCTGAACCATTGACTGTCCCACACAAACTAAATTTCGGGTGATGGGGGAATATCGGAATGGAGAGATACATGTCCTTCAGGTAGAGGCGTATCATCCAGTCCCTTTCTCTGAGAATGTCCCTGAGGAGGTGGATTCCCTCCATTTTGAAATGGTTGGAAAGAATCCACCTTTTGAACTCTTTGAGATTGATCACCAGTCGAGAATCTCTGACTCTTTTTGTCACCACAAAAATATTGCTGCAAAAGCCTGCATGAATGAGTTGGCAAGGGCAAATTGCATCTTTTAACAGAATTTGGTGTATTTCTTTGTGAATAAAGGACCAATCTTGTTTGGAAAAATGGATAGGTTGGTTTGGAAAGGGTTGATGGGGAACACTGAAGAACTCCATTTTGTACTCTGCCACTGTCTCCAGCACCCATGAACCGGCGTTCAAAGAAGCTCAGTTGGGGAGAAAATATTGGATCTTGCCGCCCAGCACTACACTGGATATTTGCTCCAGCATTGTAGTTGCTCTGGGAGCGGAAGGAATCTCTCCCTCCTCAAGCTTTGGTGCGGTAGAAGGTGTCTCAGGATTGCGACAAGAAGCCAAGGCCTCTGGTTGAATTGAAGGACTGGGGGCTGCGAGTATTTGCTCGGCTGGACGGTCGCCCTTGGTAACGGTAGGCCTTGGCAAAAAGGCACTGGTGGAACACTTTATGGAGAGATGTCTGGTCCTTGTCAAGTGCGGTAATGGTATGGACGAATTCACTGAAATCCTTGACAAGTTTGTCCCCGAATAACATCCTATTGGCCATAGCTCCTACCTCAGCAGTAGCGAGTTCTGTCAATTTTGGGTCGATGCATACTTGGCGTTCCACCGACAACACACAATTGGCGTTACCCAATAGGCATAGTGCTCACTGGGCCCAGCCTGCTACAGTGTCAAGATCTATTGGTTTATCTGTCTCCTTGGTGGTTACAGCCATGTCAAGAATTTTGCATTATGGCCCAGTCAGATTTAGCACCTTGTCTTGACAGGCTTTCCATCCCTTTCTTGCAATCCTTAGTGGATCTTTTCAGAAAAGTGTCCAGGTTGGGGTCAAGTTCGGGGGTCTCTGCTACTTTGTCAGGGGTGTCTGGTCTAAAACTTTGAGTGGAGTCTATTGCGGACTTCCCTGTTGTAGCTCTTTTGGAGCTGGTCATGGAAATAGTCAGAGGCAGTGGGGAGCGGAGTTCAGTCAGATGAGCGGGAGTGGATGATAATGTCAAGATTAATATTCAATAAAGTGCCAGAGTCAGATGGGACACATGGGGAGACAGTCGTGAGTTGGTCGTGCTGGCTCCAGTGTCGGCATTTGGGATGCTGGGAGAAGTCAACGTTAGAGGAGGGCGTGTGTGCCGTCCATGTCATCATCTGGGGGACGAATATGGGGTGGAAAGGCAGCTGGTGGATGGTTCTAGCGCAGAATACGCGGGGTCTGAGGTCAAAATTTGAAACCTGTGACCAGAGGAGCAGCGTGGGGCCAGTCATTGGGCTTTGAGCTGGCACTGTCCCGTCGTGATGTGCACATCATGGGGGGTTTGGCTCACTAGGAGGCACAGACAAAGAATACTTTTTTGAATGGCAGGTTAAGAGTTGAAGGGCGGCCTCATTATGTTCTGCCATGGCTGATCAGGTTGTGGCCAAGTACACAGCACACTGCGAAGGTATTGGGGGTCTAGCCCAAGTGGCTGGAAAAGGGAGGCACATGGAATAGGACACACAGCTTTGAAGAAATTTCCTGAAGCCCCTCAGGAAGCGTCCTGTAATAGCCTGTTCTTGCCCACGCTAAAGGCGTGAGGGAGGTGATTCAAGCTCAACCGCAGGTTGAAGTATCTTTGTGGTAGCCAGCTTGCACCTACAGAACTGAGGCAAACTTCTTGCAATACCAGATACAGTTCGTGGATCCTGCTGCGTGTTTGATGTGTGCGCAGGCAGCGAGATCAAGAGAGGACGTGAAAGGTCCTCACGCTGACGTGCTCAGTGTCCCCACACCACCCGGCACCCCCTTCGGATACCAAAGTTGAGCAACCACATTAACATCGTGGACTCACTGGTGTAACACAGAGCAGACAAATTCACATAAAATTAAGAAATAAGCAATACAGGCACTTAACTGTTGAAGTAGCAGCAAAGAAAGAGGACGTTACAATGGCGCTGCCACTTTATGCGACCAGACATGCCATGATTGGTGCAAGAGATGTGATATCATGTTGAGATTTATGGGAAATGTGGTTTATTAAAAAAGTTTGATTTGATTGGCTGCTGTACGTTTTGCAATAATAAACAGCAAAGAAGAAGTTTTGCAATAATAAACAGCAAAGAAGCATAATCTGATGCCTCCGGGCCTGACATAGAATTGCTTGGCCGTAGTCATACTATTTTGCTGCATCACGCACAGCACAGGTACCTTTGGGACTTAAGACCCTTTTTTTAAGATGGTGCTGCCATGGCTTACATTAAAAGAATATAATTTTGCAGTTATTATGGCAGCCGTACCAGACTTATTCTTCTCTTTTTGATAATAAACGATAATTAAAGAAGCATTCCTGTTTTCTAATTATGTTTCCTTGCTCTTCCAACTTACTAAGATTGATACTATTAATGTTCCTTAATGTTAATAGTACACATTAGTAAAGACAGAGTCTTACAGTCTTAGTCATAATGTTGTAATACATTCTGCCCAAATTATTTTATCCTATCCAAAATGGTGACATTATCAAGTGGCATCGCTAGAATGTGGTATGTCAAACATTAATATTATGAATGGTAGTGGCACTATATGCAATGTACCTGACGGGTCAGATGGCGATTTTTTTTTCTTTCTTCACAAATTATCAAGATTTATTTTTAGATTTTTTTCTCCTATTTGGTTAACTATGTTATATGCCAGTGGTTCCCAACCGTTTGACTTTTGTGGACCCCCACCTTATTACTACTGGAACCCAGGGACTCCCCACTGAAACATTATTAGAATCTGCCCCCTCCCCCAACCCTACCCGAGTCATTACTGGAATCCAGGGACCCGTGCCCGAGATATAAATTGATAGATTTGTTAGCTGTTGCATTAAATTTAATAACATCAAATTGGAAACAAGCCCACAATTTCACTTTTCTGTCCTGGTGGAATGCCATTTGTTTCCATCATAGACTAGATACTAACTATGTTTCCCCTGTATCTCTAGCTATAAAGAGAGATTTATTTTGGCTTCCACTAACTAGCTATCTTTCCCTAATCTCCACTCCTATTCGTAAAGCTATTATTGTATCATCTGAAGTAAGAAAACCACCTTGAATGCAACTTTTTGCTTTATTCTGTATGTACCCTTTACATTGATATATCAAATGTTATAATTGCACGTATATAGAGATTATACATATCTCATTTTAATGTTTACAGTTTTAATTGATATAATTTTATCTCTTTATTGATATCATTGTAAGATCTTCCCTTCCCCTTAATCATTATTTAATTTCATTATTTTCCAGCCTAAGTGTATTCTGATTTATATTCATATATCTATTTAATGATTTAATTGATATTTATTATATTCATTGTTTATTACTCTAGCTCTACCAGCATTTGCAAGTTATCTTATGTACTCCAATTTTACTTTTGCTGATTCTTAATAAACACAAACTTTTTAAAAAGGATACGTCTTACTTGATACATTCAGCTAATTTGGTTTGTGCAATGGCATTTTTATACTATTCCATACAGTTAGCCTGGGGGCACCTTTTGCTACATGGTGGCTGCCACCTGAGGGTTCTGTAAGATTTTTAAGATAACTCTTATGGGACACACTCAGCTAGTTTGTTTCCCTCTGTGGTTATACTGCAGAAGCAGCTACCTGTGTCGCTATATAAAATCTCTTCATTGATGTCATAACTAAACATTCACAATTGCTTTATTAAATGTCTTGCTTTCTCAAACATGCTTAAAAATGCACCTTTTGCCTACTGTTTTTTCAAAATGTTCTCAGGGAGAGAACCCCTCCCAGTCACGAACTTCCCTTATGGCGGTCTAGCACCCCTGCTCAACACTAGGCACTCATCCTGAACTTTTACGCCCCACCACTTTCAAATGTTACCAGCTGCCACTGGTGACATGGCAACATTAGCAGGTCGGTCTGACGAGACATCTAAGGTGAGGGTAAATTTCAGCATTTTACAGGACTCATTTGAATGTCATGCTTTCTAGGTTCAAAATCTTCAACCACGTTTCTGAAGCTAGTGAATGATATTTTATAGAAAGCTTACAGACAAGACCTGGCTTGCTGCAGATATAGCTTTGTTCAGCAACGGCTATGGGGAAGATTTAAGGCACCTAGAGGAAGTGTTGCAACACAAATAAAATATCATTGGGCTTTACTACCACTGCTGGTGCTAAACAAATCTGCCCCTGGTTTATGGTTGGTCTGTTGCATAAATTAATTTCCTCACTCAAAACTCTTGAACTACTGAACTCCCCACCACAAGACCAAATCTTCTTTATCAATGGTGAGATAAGATCATTCTGTACCACGTAAGCTCTCAAAGTAAAGATTATAATTTCGTTCCACCCATTGCTCCTTTTTTGCATTAACACGTTGCCTAGCCCATGAACTGGTAGTAATGATGCAGAAATCACTGGTTTCAAAAGGTTTCCATGAGCATGGAGAATTAATCTCCCATTTATTGGACTCGTACACTATGTCACTTGTTATGTTATATGGATTTGTAGAGCAAACCTAATTACCCGTGAAGGTATCCAGGAGCTGAGTAGGGCAGGCCTGAGGGGGGTGGAGAGGAGATCATGGCTGTTTTGTCTGGAAGAGCCATGTCTTGAGGTTCCTTCGGAAGTCCATGAAGGAAGGGGAGGTCCTGAGGTGTTGTGAGAAGTCCTTCCAGGTCCTGGCTGTGAGGCTGTTCCATATATACTTAAAATTGGTTTTAAAAAACCACATAAACTAGCTGTTTTGTTGGCAAAATTATTTACAAATTTGGCGAAATATTAAATAAGGCCTAATAAATTATATCAGTTGATCTTTGCCTTCAGGTGCAGGTGCATCTTCTGTTGCTTTAAAAAAATACTTACCTTAGGCTCTATTCCCTTAATCGACACATAGGGCCTGATTCTAACTTTGGAGGACGGTGTTAAACCGTCCCAAAAGTGGCGGATATACCACCTACCGTATTACGAGTCCATTAAATCCTATGGAACTCGTAATACGGTAGGTGGTATATCCGCCACTTTTGGGACGTTTTAACACCGTCCTCCAAAGTTAGAATCAGGCCCATATTGTTGTAAATAATCTACCCCTAACTGACAAAATTTTCATTTGTTTTTTCTTACTGTCAAACAAACAAGCTGTTATGACTTCCAGTACAATCTTAACACTCGTCCTATTACCACTCCTATTACCATAAAATAGGGTTTCGCCCCTAAAATATGCAACCCCAGACATTTGCCAGAAGTTAGTTTATGATATTTTACACATTTTGCTTGCATATTTTTCTAAGAATATATTATACGAATTGCTTGTTTAGATAGCCTTTTCTTGACATATAATCAGTACATTCTGTTCAGGCTTGTATAACAAATAGTGAAATTTATGTGAGTGAGTTGCTGCAGTAGTATATAATGAAACTATGTACCCAGATTCCACTGAATGGACGATTAATAGCTTACACTTGTAGAATAAATACATGCTATATTGGTAATGCACTTGTACCGTTTATAATTAAATTGAGACAAACGGGTATGCCTATCACCAATGATGCAGCAACACCATTACCCTTAACGCAATCAATATTCTGTAGAGAAGTAGAAGTGAATGCAAACAACCCCAAAGTTACAAAATGGCCAACTAGTGTGTGGTACTGCATCGTATGGCGTAATTTAGCATGTGACTGTAGGCACACAATAGCATCATGCTGTGCACAACAAGTGAGCGCTTCAACTGACGGATTTGGCTTGATGATGTGATACATACGATTGGGAGGTAAAGGCAATGAAGATAGCACACAGTCGGGCGACTAGAGCAGCCAATGGAACTCATTGCAGCTTACTGCAGAAAACTAGAGAAGTCAGGACCCTTGAAGCTGCCACACTACAGCGCAACACAGGTGCTTCCAATAGTTTCCATGGCACCTCCCGGAAAACGCCAAGACTGCATACAGACAACAGCGCTCTCTGTGACTGCATGTTAGTCGCCAATAAAAGGAAGCTGATGATGGATGACCTGTGAGTGGTTGCATACTTCATTAACATGAAGTCCTGACAGCACCTGCTGCCCATGAACTCTCCATCTCACACCTCCCAACATTCCCATCCTTATCTCCAGTGTTTCGACAATGCAAGACTCAATGGTCCATCTAGAGCAGAGTTCTGCAACCTTTTCTTTACTAACAGATACTTATGCTGTTCTACTAATATTGTTAGTATTGTAAAGGGAAGCACATCAGACAACACTACATTAGTCGCCATTGTATGCATGATTACCAGCAATAAGCATCTCAGTGCATCAGATAGGTTTGCCAGCAGAAATGTAAAAGAGGCTTTATCAATTTGGAATGCCTTCACATGGGTAATAGCCATAGAATCGGTACCCCTGGTACCAAGGTAATAATATTTTAGTTTCCTCAACACAACATGATTTAATATTCAAATATCACCTTTAAATACATTTTGGCAATTTAATTATTTTTCTCCAAAATATATCTTTTGAATTCTGAAATTACATACATTTTCATCTCGAACATACGCTTTTTATTGTTGGTATCCATAAGTTATTTCAACCAAGCAAAAGCTTCTAATTTAGCATGCTGGGCACCTTGTTGGACTCGGACAAAAAATAGGCCCTGGCACCAAAATAAAAGTGGCCCCTCATTAGTGAATTAGATAGCTAAAAAGTGGCCTGTGTTATCAAAATGGGGCAGTCTTGAACTTGTAAGGACAAGCTGTGTAAGTGTGGAACAAGGTATGGAAGATTGCATAGATTTGAGTACGATGCCGGTAATGTTTGTTTTATTATTGGTGAACTCAACACTGGAATCTGGCCCAGCAGACCATAACACAGGCCCACAAACAGCCATAAAAACGGCCCACACACTGACCTTTCCGATCAACCAATTGGGCATGCCTGATTGCCATGTAGGCCCGACCTACCCTGGCTGGGATGCTCGCATGAGAGCTACTTGCAGAGGGCTAGGAAGCTCACCGGAGCTCGCCAGCTACTCGTAGGAAAAGCCTGGTCTAGTGTGTGCCTATTTAGTTTCCTCATCAGGGCTGACAGGCGCATTAACCCGAGTAATGTATTTTACATTCTAGGCTTCTCAATAAAGGGATTTGGCATCTCAGCCCGAAATTACTATTACATTTTACACCCAGGGCCGGATTTAGAGCGGTGCGACCGGTGCAGCTGCAGTTGACGCTGAGTTCGGGGTGCTGTGATCGAAAACAACTTTGCAGAAGTTGCTTTTAAATTGATGCGTTTCTTGTGTGTCCAGCAGTTTCAGGCAACATTAAAAGTCAATATAACGCTGGTGATCAACGTTCCTGCTGGAGAGAGGCAGTTTTGAGCCATCATAAAGTAGTGCAGCGGGTTAATACGCCTGCTGCACAGAAGGTACACCATGCAGACCGCAAAACTGCATTTATGTGAATAGCTTCGTGGGCTACTGTTTTTGTCACAGAGATCCTTTTTTACTTGCAGTTCATAAATTACTATCCTAATACAGCACATTGACCTGTGAGCTGTTAAACAGATGTATGCAAACTGCATGGTATAGGTTAGAACGTTATTGGTTTCCGTGTCTTTCATTGCCCTACTATTGCTCATTATTATTGTTACTATTGCTGGGATTGGGATAGAGATCCATTCTCATTTGTAAAGCCTTCTGTAATCGCTGGGGTTTGTTTTGCATCCAAGGTTTTCTGCTTCTTCAGACCAAACACTGAAAAGATACTGCCTACTATTATGGATTACATGGCTGCTACACCTTGTAGTCCTCATTGTTTTATGCAACATTCCCTATAGACTGGCTTACACACGCGTGGTCCATTGCCTACGCATGGGTTATGTGTGATGTAAAGTGCTCTGACACCTACACTGGTATGAATAGCGCTAAAAAACATAAATGAAATGCACTTGCGAAAGAGGCTACGGGGAGATCAGGGGAACTGGTGGATGGTGGCAGTGAAGAAATCCGCGGAAAAGGAGGTCATGGGGGAGTGGTGGGGACAGAAAAAGACTGTCGCACAAGGCATCACTAGTGCTAAAGCCGGCCCTGTTCACACTGTGATGCTACATAAAGTGAAGATGGCGAGGAAGGGACGTATATAGCCCGGTATAAGTCGGGCATCCAGTAGACGTTTGGCCTATGAAGCTTATATATAGTATATGAGACGGGGTTCCCATGGACGATGGGGACTGTAGGTAAGTATACGGAGTTATTCTGGCAGATACAGACGAGACCTGTTGTCACTGAAACTGAGAAGTGACCCCTCTCTGTACCCAGTGCTCCCAATAAAGATGCCCCTTGACCTTACCCTGACGTCCTCGGCCCTGGAAAGGTGATCTCCGGTGTTCCTTTCCTGTACCACCCCCGCCCCTCCTTTCTTTCCTCTGGAATAACACCAGGGCCATTTTCCTTACTACTGGGTTCTTCGTCTCTGGCCTGCATTCCTGTCACGCCAGCGCCCTCACCCTTACACTCCCGTCCCCGAACTCACATGTTGAAGAAGTTCCGGTGGTTGGCGAAGATGGTGCGCGGGTTGACATAGTACTGCAGTAGGGGTCCGAAGATGACCACGGCGGCGATCCACAGGTGGTAGCCGCGGCGCACGCAGGAGCTCCCCAGGGCCCGGGACCACAGGTCACTCCAGAAAACAACCAGCAGGCGTAGGACAGACAAGAGGCCCATGGCTAGCGACGGGGTGCTGGGGGGAGGGCGGGGGTTCCACAGCCTGGGTCAGGCAAGTGCTCCTGTCGCGAGGTTGGGGACACAGGACATGCGAGGGGACGTAAGGCAAGGTGCACCCTAGCCAGTGGGCCCCAGACTAATGATGTAAATCAAAAGGGAGCAGGGACGGCCCAACTAGGAGGGAGAGGTGGGCCCTGGAGGGAGGGAGAAATTGGCACTGCAGGGAGAAAGAGTAACAGGGCGAGCAGAGGTGGCCTTGCAGGACAGGCGAGACGGGCACCCCAGGGGGAGGGACTAAGACGGCACTGCAGGGAGAGGGAAGCCTGTCCTGTGTCACAGAGCCCGGGGGCGGACAGGTCCCAGACTGGTGACAGCAGTGAACAGCTGGGACCCCTGCCCACCCCCCTCAGCTGTGCCCATGTCCTTCAGCCGCCCGCCAGCGCATGCAGGGAGCAACCAACCTCTATAGGAAATCTTGCAGCACCGTTTCTCGGTGTATTGTGGATCTTGTAGTTACAACAGGCCCTCACTAACTCCGTGCATTCCGAACCTTTCCTTTTCCCATGGCCAGGGTCGGACTGGAACGGAAAACAGGCACCGACACCAAAACAAAAGTGCTCCCATCACGGAATCAGATAGCTAAACATGTGGCCCATATCTGTAAATAAGGGTAGCTTTGAACTTGTATAGACAACCTATATACAAGTTTCATGAAATAGGGGTAATTGCATGCATTTGTAGCTGTTGCATGCAATGCTTCTGGTAACGCCAGAGAAAACAAGCACTTGTAACGCCAATAGGCCTCGCCTATGCAAGAGCTATTGGCTTTGCCAACATGTTTTAGCCATGTTCCACAACAGTACTGATGCTGTTCAGCATGGCTAAATGTTAGTGACATAGACGAGAGTGGCATAGAGTGGAATGGCTAAGAGTAGAGAGTTGTAGAGTGGAGTGGCAGAAAGTGTGTTGTATTGGAGTCTCAGTGTGGAGTCATGTAGAGTGGCATACGCTGTAGTGGCACAGAGTAGAGTGGACTGGTATAGAGTGTAGTGGTATAGAGTACAGTGGCACTGAATTTGGCGACAGACAATGCTGCGTCGTACAAAGCAGTGGCATCGATCAAAGTGGTGCATAGTAGAGTGCAGTGGCACAAAGTGGTGCAGAGTGGCGTAGAGTTGAGTGATGCAGAGGGCGTGGCAAAGAATAGAACTGAGTGGCAGAGTGCAGTGGTGTAGAGTTCAGAGTAGAAATGAGTGGCATAAAGTGCAGTGGCATAAAGTAATGCAGAGTAAAGTAGGATAAAGTGGTGCAGTATAGAGTGTAGTGCCATAGAGTCCAGCTGCATAGAGTACAGTGGAATAGAGTGGAGTAGCCTAGAGTACAGTGTTGCAGAGTAGAGTGTCAGGGTGTAGTGGTGTAGACAGCAGTGCTGCAGAGTACAGTGATCCAGAGTAGAGCGCATTGGCGTAGAATGCGGTGGCTAAGAGAAGAGTGGCGTAGAGTGCAGTGGCATAGAGTGGATTAGAATGTTGTAGAGTGCTGTGGCATAGAATAGATTTTTTCAGAGTAGAAAGAAGTGGCAGAGTACAATGGTTTAGGGTAGAGTACAGTGGCATAAAGTGTAATGGCGTAGATAAGGTGGTATACAGTGCAGTGATGGGGGCTGGGGTGCAGAGTAGATTAGAGTGGCATACAGTGGATTGGTGTAGAGTGCAGGGGATAGGGGTGTTACAGAGTGAAGTGCACTGGCGTAGAGTAATTAGCATAGAGTGAAGTGTTGGAGAGTGGTGTAGAGGAGAGTGGCGTAGAGTGGAACTGTGTGGAGTAGATTGGTGTGGCATAGACTGGAGTGGTGTAGAGTGGAGTGGTGTAGGGTAGCTAACGTGTGTATTGGCACAGAGTAGAGTGGTACAGGGTATAGAAGAGAGGTGTAGCATGAAGTGGCATTAAGTGCAGTGATGTGGCGTGGTGTAAACTCGAGTGGTGCAAAGTAGAGTGCAGTGGTGTGGAGCACTGCAGAGTGGAGTGGCATAGACTGCAGTATTCATGGGGTGGTAGCATACTGCCATTACAGATAACACATTTTCAACTGAAATGACTATTACATTTGAACAGACATACAGTGTTACTAATAAAACTGTGCAGAGCACAGACAAAAATGGGTGGAAATTGCATTACCTAGTGTAAGGATTGTTTTGATCATATTAAATATTTGTTTCCAACACACTTAAGAAATAACAAAAATGTACTTCATTTGTGTTCCCAATTCGGATATATTTCCCAGTTTATTTAACTTTTGTTGTGTGGTAGAAAAAACTATTTCCTACCCACAGTATCTAGAAAGGTTGTTACATAAATCCTCTCACTTTGAGGTCCGAGAAAGAAAAGTAAACAAGTGTCCTTGGAAGACAGAGCCTGACATTTGACTTCAGTCTTTGAAAGCACAAGTGTGATGAGATAAGAACAAGATTTACTGCTTATTTACAGAAAGGGAGCAATTGGAAGGATATTGTAAATAAGGTTTCATCAAGGAAAGGTACGAACTCAAGCTGAGTAGCCTAAAACAAATAAGCCAGCAAATGGAAAGCAAGAACATGTAAGTTATTAACCACACAGCCAATGGCAAGCAACAGGCAAAATACATTTCTAGGTCAGCTTTCTGAATGTCCCTAAGATGTATTCAGCAAACCAGACAACTGCATTGTCTGGCAGACTGCGACCTAAAAACGTGTCAATCCAGCCTTTCAGGCACAGCCAGCTAATCCCATATGCCAGTCCGACCCTCCTCATGACAAACTACCATAAAGTTCTTTATGGGCTAATTAGCCCGCACAACAGTTTTCTTGACTATGCCTCACCTGGTGCACTCGAAGCTGGAGCTCACATGTGCTTTCCTCTGGATAGACAGTCATGTATATCCTTTGTTTTTTAGTACCTGACTCATGACCATATTCCTCTGGATAAGCATTCCGGTTAGCCACCCTCACCCTTTCCACTAGATATACCTTGCTGGTTTGCAGAGGTAGTTATAGTCTCATGTCAGTAGTGCTATATCTAATCCCTAATGCTGGATCTTTCAGTCCTTGCTGGCTTCACCCTCCCCTACCCACGAACATAGATTGCAGCCCATGCATTCAGCTCTTTACTTCCTTTTGAAAGATGAATGGAACACAGCACCCAGAGAGACATAGACAATCAGGAACACTTCCGTTTTCTGGGATATAATTTACTGTCTTCATTCTAGCCATTATTCGCCGTTATGGTTTTACTTTATTATGGATATTTCACTACCAGCACATTCTGCACCTGTAAATCCACGTGGCCAGCCGACCCGTGGCCGAGCTGTAAGTGGGTAAACCTGGCAGCAAAGGAAGGACTCTATGGGACGCCCAGGATCTCTCTAGAGGTGCCATCATTACGAAAAGAGAACTCTTTGGGCACCATCTACTAAAGTTCAACCACGGCAAAGCCGGGTGTTGCACTCTTTCTTATTCCATTGACAAGCGATATTTTCTTCAAAGAGGCAGGCTTGATCGTTCCAAAGTGGATGTAACAAATCAGACAGGCCCCTACCTTGCTAGTAAGGTGATGGAGCAGGTGGTGGCCTCTCACTCACCTGTCTAGTCACAGATGAACATATTGCAAGGGGCTTGCAGTCAGGCTTATCACCAGGTCTGCGGTCAGATATAGCTCTGCTCAATGTATTAGAGCATCTTTTGCCGATAACCGTTTCATGAAGGCAACCTACTTGGTGTTGCGCAACCTGTCCGATGTCTTTAATGGAATAGGTCACGAGGTCTTTGCACATTTATTGTAGCAGCGCTAACACCTAGCATTCATCTGCCTCCTTTCCGAATTAATGAATAATTTAGACGTATGCTTTCACTTAAGAAATATATTTATTTTTATAGCATAACAATTTTAAAATAGCTGTTGATTAAGTCTCCTGATCTAAGCAGCAGAACACACTGGAAAAATTGAAGGTGTCTCACTATTATCGGCCACTAAAGTGATCTATAATGGAGGTTATGTTAGCGAGAATGGAGTCTAAAAGGAGAGAAAAGGGAAAACTATATATTAATAGGGCTGTGTAAGCTTCACACTCCTTTCTTGCAATTTTATAAGCTATCTGAGACAGGCTATTTCGGACACACCATTCTAGGAGATGAGCATTTAACTATCCTCTAATATGCAGATGATACGGCACTTTTTATAGTTGTTGTTATGATTACAGGTTGACTATTAATGAAGTAAAAATTATGTACAAGGCCCAACATGCAAATAATTCCCTCGAAAGTAAGATCCTGTTTGACGGACAACTAACAGAAAGGGTAACGTCAAATGATAACCTGGTGGTTCGATTTAGTGAAAAATTCAAATGTCAGGATGGATCCAGAGAAGTCCTTGTACGCCTTTCCACAAATGTAGTCCATACCAATATATTAAGAATTTGGGCTACATTTATTGCTTGTGAAGCCAATTTTCACCTGGTGGTGCTTTGTCGTCACACTTATTTTTTTTTTTAGAAGAATTCAAGAATTATCAAACTGAATATAATGATGTGCTACATCCAATACCATTAAGTTATCCTGGCTCTAACATGTAAGGAAGGTGAGCACTGGACAAAATGATACGTGGCAATATCAACAGAGCATCTGGAAGACCTATTCTGCAATAGTTTAGGGTGATTATACAGCATGGCTCTGTGCGTTTAATTTAGACAACCTAGCATTACAATGCTCCAGGATAAAATGTAGCTGAAGCTTCTACAAATACAGAGATTACACTGAACCATTTACAAATTTATAGCAAAACACAATTTAACAACAGTCTGTAAATTGTGTGATTGCCAAGGAATAATCCAACCAAATGAGCTCTTTTTACTATTATGTCCATGTTATGATTTCAGATGGAAATGGCTCCTTCTGATGTTCCAGCAATATGGAGTGAGATCTGTCAAAACAGACATACTAGAGCTTTTAAGTCCTTAATGTTCTTGTTAAGTGAACCTCACTTCCACGGCTATACCTAACTTTAAGTTTACCTCCTTTCAAGTTGCATTCCTGATCTTGCAGTGCCTACCAGATCTAAATAGATCTGGCATACTGCATTTTATTTGTTTTGTAAAATGTCTCACTGTGGGTTCCGGGGCAAGGAAACCCCAAGCAATGATCTCCTATGATGAGAATCTTGTAAGTGGTTATGGACAGTGTTAGACCCTACATCCTTAAGGTGGTCACCCCCCAACTTTTTGCCTGCCTCCCTCCACTTTTCTGACTGACACTGGTTTTGCTGGTTTTAGGACTCTGCACACTTTACCACTGCTAACCAGTCTTAAGTGCATATGCTCTCTCCCTTAAACACTGTAACATTGGTTCATCCCCAACTGGCATATTTGATTTACTTGTAAGTCTCTAGCAAAGTGCACTACATGTGCCCAGGGCCAGTAAATTGAATGCTGCTAGTGGGCCTGCAGCGCTAGTTGTGCCACCCACATAAGTAATCCCTTAACCATTTCTCAGGCCTGCCATTGCTAGGCCTGTGTGTAGAGTTTCACTATGACTTCGACTTGGCATTTAAAAGTACTTGCTGAGCCCTAAACGCCCCTTTCCTATATAAGTCACCCCTAATGTGAGCCCTAGGTAACCCGTAGGGCAGGGTGCTATGTAGGTAAAAGGCAGGTCAGGTACATGTGTGTTTTATCTGTCCTGGGAGTAGAAAACCCCTACATTCGTTTTCCACTACTGTGAGGCCTGTTCCTTTCATAGGATAGCATTAGGGCTACCCTCACATACTTTTTGAGTGGTAGATTCTAATCAGAAAGAGGTAACCAGGTCATATTTAGTATGGCCAGATTAGTAATAGAAAATCCTTCTCATTGGTGAAAATGGATTTTATACTACTATTTTAGAAATGCTACTTTTAGAAAGTGAGCATTTCTCTGCACTTAAATCCCATATGTGCCTTACAGCCTGTCTCCAATCAACGTCTGGGATGGGTTGGTTGACAGCTTCCTTGTGCATTTCACCCAGACAACCATAAACACAGGATACTCAGTAACTCCTGCACTCATCTGCATACTGAATGGGTCTTCCTGGTCTGGAAGGGTGGAGGGCCTGACACTTAAATTTCAAAGGCTAGTGGCCTGCCCCCACACAATGGACTGCCAAACCCCCTACTGGGACCCTGGCAGCCAGACCTGTACTCAAAGGGGAACTTGTGCACTTCAAAACCACTCTTTCCCCCCGCTTCAAAGGCATTTTCGGTTCTATAAACTGGGTCCCTGGCCCCACCAAATCAGACACTTCTGGACCTGGACCTGCAACCTGTCAAGAGGAACTGCCTGGCTGCCCAAAAGACTCATCTGGACTGCTTTGCTGGGAAGGACTGCTGCCCTGCTGCCTTGCTTGCTTCTGACTATGCTGAGAAGTGCTCTCCAAGGGCATGGATTGAGCTTGCCTCCTGTTTTCTGAAGTCTCAGGTCCAAAAAGACTTTGGCGGTCATTACAACATTGGCGGTAAAAGCCGCTTACCTCTGTGCAGAAGACCGCCAACACACCGTAGCGGCAGCGGAATTCCGCCACGGTCATTATGACCCACTGCTCAGAAACCGCCAGAATTGAGACACCCACACAAGTCCGCCACACCAAAGGTCAGTGATAAACTGGCGAAAACAAAACCTCCACCGTCACGCCAACAGAAATATGCCCACACTATCAGGACACACGAATCCACGCAGCGGTCTTTCAACCGCGGTATTCCATTGGCGGTACACACCGCCGCGCTCAAAATACACACACTCTTACAAAACACAGCCACATTGGACAATTCAAAATACACACACCTGATACACATACACACACCACTCCCACACACACAATACTATATAAAACACACACCCACATCACACACAAACCCCTACTACCAAAAATTGAGAACGAAGCACAGAGAGAGACACCACCAGCAAGTACAACAGCATCCACAGGCACATAACACCATCAGCCACACAACTTCCACGCACCTCACACAACATACCACTACATATCACCACACACACACCACCCCACACATCACCCACACCACCCCATGGCACGGCAAAGACACCTCAGGTTCTCTGACGAGGAGCTCAGGGTGGAGGAAATCGTCCGGGTAGAGCCACAGCTATTTGGATCACAGGTTCAGCTCACCTCAATTGCAAGGAAGATGGAGCTATGGCGAAGAATAGTCGACAGGGTCAACGCAGTGGGACAACACCCAAGAAATCGGGAGGACATCAGGAAAAGGTGGAACGACCTACGGGGGAAGGTGCGTTCCGTGGTCTCAAGACACCACCTGGCGGTTCAGCGGACTGGTGGCGGACCCCCATGTCCTCCCCCACAACTAACAACACGGGAGGAGCAGGTCTTGGCCATTCTGCATCCTGAGGGCCTCGCAGGAGTTGGTGGAGGAATGGACTCTGGTAAGTCAAATCTTAACTTTTACATCCCCCACCCTACCTGCATGCTATCACATACCCCCACCCTCGCCCTCACCCCTATCACTCCAACTCCTCACAAATGTACCAATATCACAAACCACCCATCCCAACACCAAGCCCTGCATGCAACAACAAAGCATGGACACCCATCACTAAAGCATGCCCACTGCACATACCCATACAACCCCCTAAACCATCATCACATAAGGTCCCACACAGGAATGCTAGCACTGGGGTACACGGTCACCCACCCATTGCACACCATGACACACACAGATACAATAATCATGCCTTTACACCCCTGCAGGACCACTACCCAACGTCACCAGACAGGAGGGTCCAGACGTGTCCACTCCACCCACAGAAGAGGCCCACAGTGATGACAGCAGCTCTGTCCAACTGGATCTAGATGACCAGCCCGGACCATCGGGGACCTCTGGACAGTCGGTTCCCCTCACACAGGCCACCACAGACCTTCCCCCCTCTGGAAACACCAGCACAGCACCCGCCCAGCGGGCCCATACCTCCGTCCCCAGGACACGTCAATCAGCTGTGTGTCCACCACACAGGGGTACTGGGAGGGCTGCCGTGCGACAGGGGGCGGACAGGCCAAGGGAACCCACTCTCCACGAGGCCCTCTCCTCCATCATGGGAGCATACCACCACTCCCAGGAGGCGATGGCAACGGTACTGGCCAAGTTTCAGGAGACCCAGCGCATGCAGGAGGAACAGTATATGGGCTTCAGGGAGGAACTCAGAACCATCAGCTCCGCCCTGGGCACCATCGTAGGGGTGCTGAAGGAACTACTTAACACCAGGAGGGACACTGTGGCACTCCAAGGGGCCCCTGACACTAGCATGGACGATGAACTGCCCACCACCTCTGCTGGCACTAGTGGACAGGACGCCCCGCCACAGGACCACCACATCAGCACCCCACCCCTTGCAGACGGAGAACCACCCCGCAAACGGACCCTGAGATCCAGGAACAAGACAGAGCACGATGCCAAGACCCCCACCAAGAAATGAGACCACCCTGATTGTCATCCCACTGTCCCACTTTGTCACCCTGTCCATAATTAAACTGCCCCAGCTCCACTTCCAGTGCCCATATGGGCAATGCACCTGTGAGACTAATAGACTGGACTCTGCCATGGACACTCCTCCGCCATCACCCCTCACCATTTAACTCCACCCTTCAATATTTTGCTTTTAAATAAACACACCTAAAGCACAAAATGATCTGGAGTCTGTCTGTGATTTCGAAATAGTGTATTTGCAATTACAGTGACAAAATGTTCTTGAAATAGTAATGTCAACATACCTATGTCACACAGCTCTAGTCCATGAGGAATCTAAGCAGATGACACACGGGACCCACATCTGTGAAACCGTAAGGGAAAGTGACAACTCAGTGACCATACACTGGGTGAAAACGACAGACAGTAGAGAGGTAGTAGTTGAAAAGTACATGTAGTAGGCAGGAATGTATTCTCACCTGTATTTCACTGGAAATATTGCTGGATCACTGAGTCCCTGTTCTGCATGTCTTCTTCCTCTGCTTCATCCTCATCACTGTCCACAGGCTCCACAGCTGCCACAACACCACCATCTGGACCATCCTCCTGCAGAAAAGGCACCTGTCGTCGCAAAGCCAAGTTGTGAAGCATACAGCAGGCCACGATGATTTGGCACACCTTCTTTGGTGAGTAGAATAGGGATCCACCTGTCATATGCAGGCACCTGAACCTGGCCTTCAGGAGGCCGAAGGTCCGCTCGATCACCCTCCTAGTTCGCCCATGGGCCTCATTGTAGCGTTCCTCTGCCCTGGGATTCCTCACTGGGGTCAGTAGCCATGACAGGATGGGGTACCCAGAGTCACCTGCAAATGGCGAGGGACAACTGTTAGACACACACTAACTCTTAGGGACATCCCCAGATAACCATTCCCACTGTCTTGCTTCCAGGGGCTCACCTAATAGCCACACACGGTGCCTCTGGAGTTGACCCATCACATAAGGGATGCTGCTATTCCGCAGGATGTAGGCGTCATGCACTGAGCCAGGGAACATGGTATTCACATGGGAGATGTACTGGTCTGCCAAACATACCATCTGTACATTCATCGAATGATAACTCTTCCGCTTTCTGTAGACCTGTTCACTCCTGGGGGGGGGGGGGGGGATGGGTGGAGCAAAGCCACATATGATGTTGGGGATATGTCCAAGGGCATAGAAGTCACCTTTCACTGTAGGCAAATCCTCCACCTGAGGGAAAACAATGTAGCTCCGCATGTGTTTCAGCAGGGCAGACAACACTCTGGACAATACGTTGGAAAACATAGGCTGGGACATCCCTGATGCCATGGCCACAGTTGTTTGAAAAGACCCACTTGCAAGGAAATGGAGCACTGATAGCACCTGCACTTGAGGGGGGATTCCTGTGAGATGGCGGGTTGCTGACATCAGGTCTGGCTCCAACTGGGTACACAGTTCCTGCATTGTGGCACGGTCAACCATGGAGGTGATTATCAAATGTCTTTCCTCCATTGTCGAAAGGTCCACCAGCGGTCGGTACACCGGAGGATTCCGCCATCTCCTCACATGTCCCAGCGGACGGTGCCTATAAAGGACAACAGCGACCACAGAGTCAAACAACTCAGAGGTACGTACCTACAGTTTACCCAGAACACCAATCATACACAATAGGTGGCCTGTATTTGTGTTGAGACTAGGCCTAGGTATGTGTGACACAGTTGGAAATTAGGCCATGTGGGCCCCTGAAATGGCGGCTGCTTGACCTCTAAAGTGGGACAATGGGATGTGAGGTAACTGCGCTGGCATTGTACACCGTCGCGGTAGGCGGTCGAAGACCGCGGCGCAATGCTGCATTGGTTAACATTGGACCCTATGACGATGTACGCCGGCGGTGATGGTACGCACCGCCGCGGACGTGACCGCCATTTTCTATCTGTTCAATCACTCGATACCTGATCTTCGACAGGAGAGGACCTACACTGCAAGTGCTGCTGTGACCTCGGTCTGGAAGAGACAATGGCTCATGCGTCTGGGGGAAAGGGCCCCTGCCTTCATATCGGAGGAGTTGGAGAAGCTCGTTGATGGGGTCCTCCCCCAGTACACGCTACTCTACGATCCTCCAGACAAACAGGTAAGTACATAGGGAGCATGTCATATGGGCTATGCCTGTGTGGAGAGGGCTGGATGTAAGAAGGAAGGGGGCAGAGTTCTGCGTGCATGAAAGACGGTGGGTGCATGTGTGCCACATGGCAAGGGTAGGGATGGGGGCCAATCACTTTGACGGTGTAGTTGGTAATGACTTCTCTTCTTCCCCTGTACATTTCATGTAGGTCAGCGCCCACCAGAAGAAAGATATTTGGCGTGCCATCGCCAAGGACGTCCGGACCCTGGGGGTCTACCACAGACGGAGCACCCACTGCCGGAAAAGATGGGAGGACATTCACCGCTGGAGCAAGAAGACGGCGGAGGCTCAGCTGGGGATGGCCTCCCAACGTGGGAGGGGTGCCCGTTGAACCATGACCCCCCTGATGTGCAGGATCCTGCCGGTGGCCTACCCGGAGTTCGATGGGCGCTTGAGGGCATCACAGCAGACACAGGGGGGTGAGTACACTCTCATTCAGCTGACATTGCACGCAGTGGAGTTATCTGGGTGGGGAGGAGGGCTGTGGGTTTCCCTAGGCCAGGGCGAGTTCCGTAGGCTAGGCCCCTCCGTAAGGCATGGCCCTTTGGCCCCCCACCCCACCTCTGTAGAGTGCCAAGTACAGCTATTCATGCCCCTGTGTTATCTATGTGTGCAGATGTCGTCCATAGCCTTGTAGGCCATTTCCCAGGAATTGCACTGTGGAGCCCAAGAGCGCGGCGTAGTGCAGGGGGCTTCTGTGTCTGTTGTCCGCCAACGGTAGCGGTAATCCATGCACTCAACATGTCTTCATTCTGTTCCCCCCCCCCCCTTTTGTGGTTTCCCTGTTCTTGTGTGTATTAGCATCTTCAGGCGGAGGAGCAGTGGCACCGGAGCACGAGGGAGCTGCATCCCACATGGCCATGGAGGGCCACACTACGGACTCTGAATTCACCAGTGGGACGGAGGGCGAGGAGAGCTCCACGGCGGGGACAGGAGCTGACACCAGCGACACAGACTCGTCCTCTGATGGGAGCTCCCTTGTGGTGGCGGCAACATCTGTGCCCCCCACATCTACAGGTACAGCCGCCACCCCCCCTACCAGCACCGCCCTCCCAGCAGCCCCTCAGCCTTCGCCCGTGCCCGCTCACCCAGGAGGGTGGGCATCACCTTCGCCCCAGGCACCTCAGGCCCTGCCCCTGTCACCCCTGCTGCCCTCAGTGAGGAGGCCATTGACCTCCTCAGGTCCCTCACTGTTGGGCAGTCTACCATTTTGAATGCCATCCAGGGTGTAGAAAGGCAGTTGCAACAAACTAATGCTTTCCTGGAGGGCATTCATTCTGGTCAGGCGGCCCTTCACCGAGCCTTTCAAACTCTGGCCTCAACAGCCCTGTACCTCTGCCTATCCCAAGCACACCATCAGACCAGCCTGCGCACACCTCACCACACAAGAGAAGCTCAGGCAAACATAAGCACCACACATCCCACAGGCACTCACGCAAGCATCACACACATGCAGACACACCAACATCCACTGCCTCCACTGTGTACCCCTCCTCGTCGTCTCCCTCCTCCCTCCCAGTCTGGACTACACACACACACCTGCATGCACTACCTCTACAGCCACTACGTCCCTCACCAGCACACCCCGCTCACGTGCAGTCACCACCCCCCACTACCATTCACACGTCCCCTGTGTCCTCTCCCAGTGTGTCTGTGACGCCCCCTCCCAAGATACACAAACGCAGGCACCCACCCACCCAACAGCCATCCACCCCACAACAGCCTCCAGCACATGCACCTTCACCCAAAGTCACCAAACGTACACCTCCTACAACCACCACCTCTTCCTCCACTCCCAATCCCCCTCCAGCTACCCGTCCCAGTGTGTCCAAAAAACTTTTCCTGTCCAGCCTTGACCTTTTTCCCACACCTCCCCCACCCCATCCATCTCATAGGTCCCGAAGTAGCACCTCAGCCACAACATCTCCGGGACCAGTGGTGCCTCTAGTCACAGGTATGTGGAGGGCACCGGCCACCAGGACAGCCAGTGTGGCACGGAGCCACAGCACAGCCAGTCCCCCCCCCCTGTGAAGCATCAGCGTTTGGCCAGTGCCCGGCGGGAGAGGGGGGAAGACTCCAGCCACCCAAGCCACTCCCAGGGGTCCCGGTGGAAGTGTGGAGCTGTGACACCTCCCAAGGTGGGGAAGGGCCACAAGAAACCCCGCAAGTCTGGGAAGAGCAGCATCATCCCCGCTGCCCAGGAGGGCCCCGCCAGCCCCATCCCCGCTGCCCAGGACGGCCCCGCCAGCCCCAGCCCAGCTGCCCAGCTGCCCAGGAGGGCCCCGCCAGCCCCAGCCCAGCTGGGCCATGAAGGACCGCCAACTCAAGCACCGCTGAACAGGGCACCGCCAAATCAAGCACCGCTGAACAGGGCAAGCACCGCTGAACAGGGCACCGCCAACTCAAGCACAGCTGAACAGGGCAAGCACCGCTGAACAGGGCACCGCCAAATCAAGCAGCGCTGAACAGGGCACCGCCAACTCAAGCACCGCTGAACAGGGCAAGCACCGCCAAATCAAGCACCGCTGAACAGGGCACCGCCAAATCAAGCACCGCTGAACAGGGCACCGCCAAATCAAGCACCGCTAGCCCATGAGCGGCAGGGGCACTGACGCAACTGGGACCGTCAGGGGGTGAGTGATGCACTCTGGGCACCAGTCCCCCTCCAGAACCATTGGAGACATGCATCCACTACCTCTGTCCTTCACAGGATGAAGCACTCTAGGCACCAGTCCCCCTCCAGAACCAGTGGAGACATGCATCCACTACCTCTGTCCTTCACAGGATGAAGCACTCTGGGCACCAGTCCCCCTCCAGAACCAGTGGAGACAGTTATCCACTTGAGAGACTGTGGCTTTGCACTACCCAGGATGGAAAAGTGGGCAAACCACCCACTGTAGAGACTTGAGGGACTGTGGCTTTGCACTCGCCAGGATAATGCAGTGGGCAAACCACCCACTTGTGAGACTTGAGAGACTGTAGCTTTGCACTCCCCAGGATGCAGCAGTGGGCAAACCACCCACTGTAGAGACTTGAGAGACTGTGGCTTTGCACTCCCCAGGATAATGCAGTGGGCAAACCACCCACTGTAGAGACTTGAGAGACTGTGGCTTTGCACTCCCCAGGATTGAACAGTGGGCATTGAGCCCCCTCGTGGATCTGGCGTCGTGCACTCATCCGGCTGAGGTGCCCCCCCTTCCCTTCCCCCTGAGGTGCCTGTTGTTTTTCTATCTGATGCCCCTGCAGTGTTCTCTCTGTTTTGATCTGGTATCGAGTGTGGGCCTCGCCCATGCATTTTGGGCCCAGTGGTCAACGGACTATAAATGGTGCAATACCTGGACTACTATTCTTGGGGTATATTTTGTTAATAGTGTAAATATGTATATTTTTGCGTACTGCATTTTAATATATTACAATGGTTACACTCATTTCCTTTTGTCTTTGCATTCTTCCGGGGGGGATGGGGGGTGTAACTATAATGTATAGATATGTATTAGTATGTGTGTTGTAGTGGGTGAGGGTGGGGGTGTTGCGTGTCCCTGTTTTTTGCCTCCCCTGTGTCGTAGGTTCAGTACTCACTGTGCTCTTTGCCGCCGGCGTTCGTGCTTCTGGTAGAGGAGCAGGAAGACTATCGCAGGTAGGATTTGGAGTTCCGGTTCCATGGTGTCCTCGTTCCTCGTGGAGTGTGATGAGGTGAGCGTTTTCCCTTCGAAATTCCTGTTTCTGTCATGTTTTTATCCGCAGTGAATCCGCCCCGGAAAAGGTGGCGGATTGGCCTGTCATAATAGTGTGGGCGGTACATTGTTTCCCGCCTGTCTGTTGGCGGTGACCGCTGTTTGTTTGTACCGCCGTGGCGGTCTGAGTGTTAAAGTGGCTGTCTTTGTTGGCGGTTTCCGCCACGGTCGTAATTGCTAATTTTTTTCCGCCGGCCTGTTGGCGGTCTTACCGCCGCTTTACCACCGTCCGCAAGGGTTATAATGACCACCTTTATCTCTTCAGGAAACTCTTTGTGCGTCGAAAATTGACGCACAGCCTGCCGGAAACGACGAACAACAGTTTTGCGACAGAGGAATTGCTGCACAGCCGAGCCCGAACGACGCAGCCTGACTTCCCGAGTGAAGATTCGCCTACCTTGCGACCGGAAATTCGATGCACAGCCCTACCGGATTGACACACAGCCGAACCAGTACGTCGCAGCCGACTTCCCGAGTGAAAAATCAATGCAGTGCCTGCTGTGCGACAGAAAATTCTATGCATCGCCATACCGGATCGACGCAACACCTGTGACTTCTTTCCGCAAGCCCAGGATTTCCTGGCATCGTCCCTGGGCGTCAAAAAGATCCCCGCATCCCAGTGAGGAACCAAGACTGCGCAACGGTAATCGACGCAAAGCCCCTTTGCAGCGTGGAAAGAAACAACGCATCGTCTGTGCAGCGCCAGAAAATCCGATGCACACCCTATTTTTTACACGCATCTCCTCCTCTGTGGTCTCCGTGCATGTTATTTTTTATGCAAACCAGGTACTTTGTGCAACCAAGAGACAACTGTTGATTTCTAAGATTTAAGACTTTTTAATCTTGCAAAAGTGATATCTCAACTTGTGCTTATTGAATCTTCATCGTTTTTTACCTGAATTTAACCAGATAAATATCATATATTTTTCTAAACCTGTGTGGTGTGTTTTTGTGTTGTTTTCACAGGGTTACTGTATGATTCATTGCACAAATACTTTAGACATGGCCTTTTAAGTTAAGCCTGACTGCTCAGTGCCAAGCTATCAGAGGGTGGGTAGAGGATAGTTTGGGTTATGTGTGACTTACCTTGACTAGGATTGTGGTCCCAATTTGGACAGAGGTGTATACCTTTGCCAACTAGAGACCCCATTTCTAACAGGCAGCAAGGTCTAGCGTGCAGAGAATCTAGTTCTTGTTAGACAACAAAACAAGATCTTATCCTTCAGATACTTTGAGGCAGTCCAACAGATTATTTACAAACTAAACAAATCATTTAAAAATCAAGGAGCCAATGAAGGGCTTTCTCGTCCATGACATGATCATGTCTCCCAAAAGGAATGCCAGTATTCTGGCATTCCTGTAGTCAGGCTAGTTTACTCGTAGTGATACATTGGTAAAGGGATTGTATTACATTACAACACATGTGTTTACCACACAGCCTTTACCACACACGGTATGTAAGGTAAGTATAACTTAATTTATATTTTACAGAGGGAGACGTGTCAAACCCTATATGGAAATTGTTACTTACCAAGTAGATATCTGTTCATGGCATCAAAAGCTGTAAACTCACATTCTTTGCATAAGTCCGCCATCTAGGGTTGGGCTCAGAGTGTTACAGTTGTTTTTCTTTGAGGAAGATTTTCGAGTCACAGGATCAAGTGACTCCTCCTCTTGATAATACTGCACATGGGCATCGAGTCCTTTGTTAGATTGTTTTCCCGCAGGCGGGTGAAGTAAAGTGTGTATAAATGTATATGTAGATATATGGTAAAGAAATGAGATGTCCATGCAATGTATATTGAAAATGTCACTTACCCAGTGTACATCTGTTCGTGGCATTAGTCGCTGCAGATTCACATGTTTAGCACAGTCCGCTGCCTGGTGTTGGGCTCGGAGTATTACAAGTTGTTTTTCTTCGAAGAAGTCTTTTTTGGTCACAGGACCGAAGGACTCCTCCCTCTTCGGCTCCATTGCGCATGGGCGTCGACTCCATCTTAGATTGTTTTCCCCGCAGAGGGTGAGGCTGGAGTTGTTTGCTATAAATAGTGCCCATGCAATGGAGTGAATACGTATGTACATAAAAAGTTTATAATAATTATTTACAAATGTACAAATGTTTAAGATTTAATATTTACTTCTAAACGGCTACAGGCTTCCCGGGGAGGCGGGAGGGCACATGTGAATCTGCAGCGACTAATGCCACGAACAGATGTACACTGGGTAAGTGACATTTTCAGTTCGATGGCATATGTTGCTGCAGATACACATGTTTAGCATAGACTATAAAGCAGTTACCTCCCCTAAAAGCGGTGGTTTAGCCTGTAGGAGTTGAAGTAGTTTGGAATAATGTTCTTAGTACAGCTTGGCCCACTGTAGCTTGTTGTGCATTTAGTACGTCAACACAGTAGTGTTTAGTAAATGTATGAGGCGTAGACCAGGTTGCAGCCTTACATATTTCGCTCATAGGAATGTTTCCTAGAAAGGCCATTGTAGCACCTTTCTTTCTGGTTGAGTGTGCCTTTGGTGTAATAGGCAATTCTCTCTTGGCTTTAAGATAGCATGTTTGAATACATCTGACTATCCATCTAGCAATGCCTTGTTTAGAGATTGGATTTCCTATGTGTGGTTTTTGAAAAGCTATGAACAGTTGTTTTGTTTTTCTGATTAGCTTTGTTCTGTCAATGTAGTACATTAGTGCTCTTTTGATGTCTAATGTATGTAGTGCCCTTTCAGCCACGGAATCTGGCTGTGGGAAGAACACTGGTAATTCTACTGTTTGATTTAAATGGAATGGTGAGATTACTTTTGGTAGAAATTTTGGATTTGTTCTTAGAACTATTTTATTTTTGTGTATTTGAATAAATGGTTCTTGTATGGTAAATGCCTGTATTTCACTTACTCTTCTGAGGGATGTGATTGCAATGAGAAATGCGACTTTCCACGTTAGATATTGCATTTCACAGGAATGCATGGGTTCGAAAGGTGGACCCATGAGTCTTGTTAAGACGATATTAAGGTTCCATGAAGGAACTGGTGGTGTTCTTGGTGGTATAATTCTTTTGAGCCCTTCCATGAATGCTTTAATAACTGGTATTCTAAATAGAGACGATGAATGAGTAGTTTGTAGGTAAGCAGATATTGCTGCGAGGTGTATTTTTATAGATGAAAAAGCGAGGTTTGCTTTTTGCAAATGTAGTAAGTATCCCACTATGTCCTTTGTAGAGGCATGCAATGGTTGGATTTGATTGGTATGGCAGTAGCAAACGAATCTTTTCCACTTAGATGCATAGCAGTGTCTAGTGGAAGCTTTTCTAGCTTGCTTTATGACCTCCATACATTCCTGTGTGAGGTCTAAGTGTCCGAATTCTAGGATTTCAGGAGCCAAATTGCTAGATTCAATGATGCTGGGTTTGGATGCCTGATCTGTTGTTTGTGTTGTGTTAACAGATCTGGTCTGTTGGGTAATTTGACATGCGGTACTAGTGAAAGGTCTAGTAGAGTTGTATACCAAGGTTGTCTTGCCCATGTGGGTGCTATCAGTATGAGTTTGAGTTGGTTTTGACTCAATTTGTTTACTAGATATGGAAGGAGAGGGAGAGGGGGAAAAGCGTATGCAAATATCCCTGACCAACTCATCCATAGAGCATTGCCTTGTGATTCGCGGTGTGGGTACCTGGATGCGAAGTTTTGGCATTTTGCGTTTTCTTTTGTTGCGAACAAATCTATCTGGAGTGTTCCCCAAATTTGAAAGTAATTGTTCAGAACTTGGGGGTGAATTTCCCATTCGTGGACTTGTTGGTGATCTCGCGAAAGGTTGTCTGCTAGTTGGTTTTGGATCCCTGGAATAAATTGTGCTATTAGGCGAATGTGGTTGTGAATCGCCCACTGCCATATTTTTTGTGTTAGGAGACACAATTGTGTTGAGTGTGTTCCTCCTTGTTTGTTTAAATAATACATTGTTGTCATGTTGTCTGTTTTGACAAGAATGTATTTGTGTGTTATTATGGGTTGAAAGGCTTTTAACGCTAGAAATACTGCTAACAGTTCTAGGTAATTTATATGAAATTTTGTTTGGTGTACGTCCCATTGTCCTTGAATGCTGTGGTGATTGAGGTGTGCTCCCCACCCTGTCATGGAAGCATCTGTTGTTATAACGTATTGAGGCACTGGGTCCTGAAATGTCCGCCCTTTGTTTAAATTGTTGCTGTTCCACCATAGAAGCGAGAGGTATGTTTGGCGGTCTACCAACACCAGATCTAGAAGTTGACCCTGTGCTTGTGACCATTGTGATGCTAGGCACTGTTGTAAGGGTCGCATGTGTAGTCTTGCGTTTGGGACAATGGCTATGCATGATGACATCATGCCTAGAAGTTTTAGCACAAATTTTGCTTGTATCTTTTGGTTTGGAAACATAGCACTTATTACCTTGTGGAATGCTTGAACTCTTTGTGGACTTGGAGTGGCAATTCCTTTTGATGTGTTGATGGTTGCCCCTAGATATTGTTGTGTCTGACACGGTTCGAGGTGTGACTTTGTATAGTTGATGGAGAAACCCAGTTTGTGAAGGGTTTGTATGACATATGTGGTGTTGTTTGTGTACTTTCTTACTGTGTTGGTCTTGATTAGCCAATCGTCTAGGTAAGGAAACACATGTATTTGTTGTCTCCTGATATGTGCTGCTACTACTGCTAGACATTTTGTGAATACTCTTGGTGCAGTTGTTATTCCGAATGGCAACACCTTGAATTGGTAATGTATTCCTTTGAATACGAACCTTAGGTACTTTCTGTGAGAAGGGTGTATCGGTATATGAAAGTACGCATCTTTTAGGTCTAATGTGGTCATGTAATCTTGCTGTTTGAGCAGTGGAATGATGTCTTGTAGTGTGACCATGTGAAAGTGGTCCGATATGATGTAGGTATTTAGTGTCCTGAGATCTAATATTGGTCTTAATGTTTTGTCTTTTTTTGGAATTAGAAAGTACAGGGAGTAAACTCCTGTGTTTTTTTGTTGTACTGGTACTAACTCTATTGCATCCTTTTGCAGTAGTGCTTGAACTTCTAGTCCTAAAAGTTCTAAATGTTGTGGTGACATTTTGCGTGTTTTTGGAGGGATGTTTGGTGGGAATTTGTGGAATTCTATGCAATAGCCATGTTGGATTATTGCTAATACCCAATTGTCTGTTGTAATCTGCTGCCAAGATTGGTAGAATTGGCTTAGTCTTCCCCCCACTGGTGTTGAGTGAAGGGGTTGTGTGACTTGAAAGTCACTGTTTAGGTGGAGGTGTTTTTGGAGTCTGGAATCTTCCCCTACTCCTTGGGAATTGACCCCCTCTATATCCCCTGAAACCTCCCCTTTGGAATGAACCCTGATATGGTGTGGTTCTTGTTTGTTGGCTGGTGGTGTCTGTGGGTTGGCCACGAAACCCCCCTCTAAATGGAGTTTTTCTAAAAGAGCCTCTGCTCTGCGGGGAGTAGAGTGCGCCCATGGCTTTGGCCGTGTCTGTGTCCTTTTTAAGTTTTTCAATGGCTGTGTCCACTTCAGGGCCAAAAAGTTGTTTCTCGTTGAAGGGCATATTAAGGACAGCCTGCTGGATTTCAGGTTTGAAGCCTGAAGTGCGGAGCCAAGCGTGTCTCCTTATGGTGACAGCAGTGTTGACTGTTCTCGCTGCAGTATCGGCTGCGTCCATTGAAGAGCGGATTTGATTGTTTGAGATCGTTTGTCCCTCTTCAACTATTTGCTGCGCCCTTTTTTGGTATTCCTGGGGAAGATGGTCTATGAGAAGTTGCATCTCATCCCAGTGTGCGCGGTCATATCGGGCTAGCAGCGCTTGAGAATTTGCGATGCGCCACTGGTTGGCTGCCTGTGATGCCACTCTTTTTCCTGCCGCATCAAATTTTCGGCTTTCTTTGTCCGGAGGTGGGGCGTCGCCAGATGTATGGGAATTTGCTCTTTTGCGAGCTGCCCCTACTACCACGGAGTCAGGTGGTAACTGCGAAGTAATAAACACTGGGTCTGTGGGTGGTGGTTTGTATTTCTTATCCAACCTTAGGGTGATGGCTCTTGATTTTACGGGCTCTTCAAAAATTTGCTTTGCGTGCCGTAACATCCCTGGTAGCATTGGGAGACATTGATATTGGCTATGTGTAGCCGAGAGGGTGTTAAATAAAAAATCATCCTCTATAGGATCGGAATGCAGTTGGACATTGTGGAATTCTGCTGCCCTAGCCACCAGTTGCGAGTATGAGGTACTGTCCTCTGGCGGTGACGGCTTTGTGGGGTATGAATCGGGATCATTGTCCGGCACTGGGGTGTCATATAGGTCCCAAGCGTCTTGATCCTGATTATCTTGACTTATAGTAGTTTGCGCTGGTGAGTGCATTTGTGGCGGTGTTTGTGCCGGCGATGCCTGTTGTGGTGGAGAGGGCGGAGGCGTGACTTTTTTAACCACTTTGGCTTGTGGTTGTGCGTCATCCTTGAGAAATCCGATCCTTCTTTTTCTCATTATTGGGGGAAGGGTTGATATCTTCCCTGTGTCTTGTTGGATGTACAGTCTCTTTTGTGTGTAGTCTGATTCTACACTTTGGAGCTCTTGTCCAAATCTGTGTATCTGGCCACTTATTCCTTGTTCCTCTGTGTAGGAAGGAGGTGTGGAACTTTTCGGCGCCGAGAGAGAATCTTTTTTCGGCTTCGGTACCGACAGAATTTTTGTGGCTTTCGGCAGTGTGTCTCGGTGCCGATGTTTTTCGGTGCCGGCATCTTGTTTTTGCTTCTCGGAGCCGCTATCTCGGCTCCGAGGTTGCTCCATGGCGGTCCCTCGACCGGAGTCGGGTGTCTTCGCTATGGGCGTGCCCTTTTTCGGCGCCTTCAATGGCTCGCCGGTTTTATGGGTCGAGCCATGGCCTGTTGGCAGTGGCGTCCCCTGGGCTTTTGTTTTTTCGATGGTTTTTATTTTCGACGTCTTACTCACTGTTTGTTGTTGTTGTTCGACGTCGGAGTCTCCGGATTCTGATTCCGGAACCGAGAATGTTTCCTCTTCGTCGTCGAAACGTTGTTTTGTCGGCGTGGACGCCATTTGTAGACGCCTGGCTCTTCGGTCCCGGAGTGTTTTTCTGGACCGGAAGGCTCGACAGGCCTCACAGGTATCCTCCTTGTGCTCGGGGGACAAGCACAAGTTACAGACCAAGTGCTGATCTGTATAAGGATACTTACTGTGACATTTTGGGCAGAAACGGAACGGGGTCCGTTCCATCGGCTTCGATGTCGCACGCGGTCGGGCCGACCAGGCCCCGATGGGGGATCAAAGCTACCCCAAAGTCTTCCGATGATCGGTGTCGATGTACCTAACTATCCCGATACCGAACGGAACAATACCGACGCTTTCTTCCGAGATTCTGACTAACTTTCCGAACTGAAACACGGAGCGAAAAGGAATACGTCCGAACCAGACAGCGGAAAAAAAACAATCTAAGATGGAGTCGACGCCCATGCGCAATGGAGCCGAAGAGGGAGGAGTCCTTCGGTCCCGTGACAAAAAAAGACTTCTTCGAAGAAAAACAACTTGTAATACTCCGAGCCCAACACCAGGCAGCGGACTGTGCTAAACATGTGTATCTGCAGCAACATATGCCATCGAACACATATTTACAATATATTTTACTACAAAGACTACAGGCTCCCAGGGAGGAGGGGGGCGCATGTGAATCTACAGCACTACATGCCACGAACAGATGTCTACTGGGCAAGTAACAATTTCCATTCCATGGGATGTGTAGCTGTAGATACACATTGTAAGGAAATGCCTCCTTGGCATGGTTACCCCCTGACTTTTTGCCTTTGCTGATGCCAAGTTATGATTTGAAAGTGTGCTGAGGCCTGCTAACCAGGCCCCAGCACCAGTGTTCTTTCCCTAAACCTGTACCTTTGTTTCCACAATTGGCACACCCTGGCATCCAGGTAAGTCCCTTGTAACTGTTACCCGTGGTACCAAGGGCCCTGATGCCAGGGAAGGTCTCTAAGGGCTGCAGCATGTCTTATGCCACCCTGGGGACCCCTCACTCAGCACAGACACACTGCTTGCCAGCTTGTGTGTGCTGGTGGGGAGAAAATGACTAAGTCTACATGGCACTCCCCTCAGGGTGCCATGCCAACCTCACACTGCCTATGGCATAGATAGGTCACCCATCTGGCAGGCCTAAGGCAGGGTGCACTATACCATAGGTGAGGGCATAGGTGCATGAGCATTATGCCCCTACAATGTCTAAGCAAAACCTTAGACATTGTAAGTGCAGGGTAGCTATAAGAGTATATGGTCTGGGAGTCTGTCATACACGAACTCCACAGCACCATAATGGCTACACTGAAAACTGGGAAGTTTGGTATCAAACTTCTCAGCACAATAAATGCACACTGATGCCAGTGTACATTTTATTGTGAAATACACCCCAGAGGGCATCTTAGAGATGCCCCCTGAAAACATACCGACTTCCAGTGTGGGCTGACTAGTTTTGCCAGCCTGCCACACACCAGACATGTTGCTGGCCACATGGGGAGCGTGCCTTTGTCACTCTGTGGCTAGTAACAAAGCCTGTACTGGGCGGAGGTGCTTCTCACCTCCCCCTGCAGGAACTGTAACACCTGGCGGTGAGCCTCAAAGGCTCACCCCCTTTGTTACAGCGCCCCAGGGCACTCCAGCTAGTGGAGATGCCCACCCCCTCCGGCCACAGCCCCACTTTTGGCGGCAAGGCCGGAGGAGATGATGAGAAAAACAAGGAGGAGTCACTGGCCAGTCAGGACAGCCCCTAAGGTGTCCGGAGCTGAGGTGACTCTGACTTTTAGAAATCCTCCATATTGCAGATGGAGGATTCCCCCAATAGGATTAGGGATGTGCCTCCTCCCATCAGGGAGGAGGCACAAAGAGGGTGTAGCCACCCTCAGGGCTAGTAGCCATTGGCTACTAACCCCCCAGACCTAAACACACCCCTAAATTGAGTATTTAGGGGCGCCCAGAACCTAGCAAGATAGATTCCTGCAACCTGAAGACGAAGAAGGACTGCTGACCTGAAAGCCCTGCAGAGAAGATGGAGACACCAACTGCTTTGGCCTCAGCCCTACCGGCCTGTCTCCCCCCTTCAAGAAAAACTGCAACAGCAATGCGTTCCCCAGGGTCCAGCGACCTCTGAAGCCTCAGAGGACTACCCTGCATCTAAAAGGACCAAGAACTCCTGAGGACAGCGGCTCTGCTCCAAAGAAGAAACAACGTTGCAACAAAGAAACAACTTTAAAAGGACTCCACGTTTCCCGCCGGAAGCGTGAGACTTTGCACTGTGCACCCGACGCCCCCCTGCTCGACCTGCGGAGAAACAACACTACAGGGAGGACTCCCCGGCGACTGCGACCCTGTGAGTAGCCAGAGTTGACCCCACTGAGCTCACCGCAGCGACGCCTGCAGAGGGAATCCAGAGGCTCCCTCTGACCGCGACTGCCTGCTTCTAAGAACCCGACGCCTGGTAAAGACACTGCACCCGCAGCCCCCAGGACCTGAAGGATCCGACCTCCAGTGCAGAAGCGACCCCCAGGTGGCCCTCTCCCTTGCCCAGGTGGTGGCTACCCCGAGGAACCCCCCCCTTGCCTGCCTGCTTCGCTGAAGAGACCCCTGGGTCTCCCATTGAAACCAATTGCAAACCCGACGCCTGTTTGCACTCTGCACCCGGACGCCCCCGTGCCGCTGAGGCTGACTTGTGTCCCCCCCGGTGCCCTACAAAACCCCCCTGGTCTGCCCTCCGAAGACGCGGGTACCTACCTGCTGGCAGACTGGAACCGGGGCACCCCCTTCTCCATTGAAGCCTGTGCGTTTTGGGCATCACTTTGACCTCTGCACCTGACCGGCCCTGAGCTGCTGGTGTGGTAACTTTGGGGTTGCCCTGAACCCCCAACGGTGGGCTACCTTGGACCCAACTTTGAACCCTGTAGGTGGTTTACTTACCTGCAAAACTAACAAATACTTACCTCCCCAGGAACTGTTGAAATTTGCACTGTCTAGTTTTAAAATAGCTTATTGCCATTGTTGCCAAAACTGTACATGCTATTTTGCTGATTCAAAGTTCCTATGATACCCAAGTAAAGTACCTTTCATTTGAAGTATTGATTGTAAATCTTGAACCTGTGGTTCTTAAAATAAACTAAGAAAATATATTTGTCTATACAAAAACCTATTGGCCTGGAATTGTCTTTGAGTGTGTGTTCCTCATTTATTGCCTATGTGTGTACAACAAATGCTTAACACTACCCTCTGATAAGCCTACTGCTCCACCACACTACCACAAAATAGAGCATTAGAATTATCTCTTTTTGCCACTATCTTACCTCTAAGGGGAACCCTTGGACTCTGTGCAAGCTATTACTAACTTTGAAATAGTACATACAGAGCCAACTTCCTACACACATGCTTTGCATAGACTGTAAAGCAGCCCCATTCAAAGTAAATAGTGGTTAGTCTGTAGGAGTTGGAGTAGCTCGAAATAATATGTTACGTACTGCCTGTCCAACCTTTGCTTGTTGGCGAGATAACACATTCAAACAGTAGTGTTTAGTAAATGGTGTGTGGTGTCGACCATGTGGCAGCTTTACATATGTCTGCCATGTTTCCTAAGAATGCCATTGAAGATACTTTTTTCCTAGTGGAATGTGCTTTAAGGGTTACTGGTAACTGTCTCTTAGCTTTAGGATAGCAAGTTTGAATACACTTCACTATCCATCTGGCTCACCCATTTTTTTAAACTGGATTACCTTTGTGAGGTTCTGAAAATGCCACAAAGAGTTGTTCTGAGTTCCTAAAATCTTTTATTCTGTCTAAATAGTCCATGAGAGCTCTTTTAACATCAAGGGTGTGTATAGCCCTTTCAGCAACTGAATCTGGCTATGGAAAGAGGACTGGCAATTCCACGGACAGATTGATATTTGAAGGTGAAACTACCTTTGGTAAGAATTTTGGATTTGTTCTAAGAACTAACGTGTCTTTATGGATTTGAAAGAAAGGTTCTTCTAAAGTGAGCGCTTGAATTTTGCTAACTCTTCTTAAAGAAGTGAGTGTTACTAAGAAAGCAACCTTCCATGATAGGAACTGTAGAATACAAGAATGCACGGGTTCAAATGGTGTCCCCATTAGTCTTGTAAGTATGATATTAAGATTCCCTGCAGAGGCTGGAGGAATTCTAGGTGGAATAACTCTTTTAAGACCCTCCATAAAGGCTTTTATAACAGGAATCCTAAATAGGGAAATAAGTTGTCTGTTTTGTAGGTAAGCAGCTATAGCTGTTAAATGAAGCCTGATAGAGGAATATGCCAGATTTGCTTTTTGTAAGTGTAGCAAACAGCAGACGATATCCTGTACTGAAACCTTTAGTGTATCAATATTTTTAGGGTTGACAATAGTATAATATATATAATGTTTGGCAGCTTGTGATGTGGCACTACAGACAGGTCCAATAGTGTTGTGTAATAGTGTTGTGTACCAATGTTGACATGTCCATGTGGGAGCTCTGAGTATCATAGTGAGTGAGGTTTGTTTAATCTTTTATTATCAGACATGGAATGAGTGGGATAGGTGAAAAAGCGTAAGCAAATATCCCTGACCAATTCATCCATAGTGCATTGCCCTTGGATTGAGGGTGTGGGTACCTGGATGTGAAGCTTTGGCATTTTCAGTTTTCTTTTGTGGCGAAAAGGTCTATGTCTGGGGTTCCCCACATTTGGAAGTATTGTTAAATCACTTGTGGGCGATTCCCCATTTGCGGACTTGTTGCTCAGTCCTGCTCAAGAGGTCCACTAGTTGATTGTGTATCCCTGGGAGATAATCTGCCACTAATTGAACGCATTTGTGAATCGCCCACTTCCAAATTGTCTGTGCTAAAAGGGACAATGGAGAGTGTCCCCCCCCCTCGTTTTTGCAGAAAATACATTGTCGTCATATTGTCTGTCCATAATAACACTATCTTGTGTGTGATTTGTGTCAGAAAAGCTTTGAGTGCCAGGAATACTGCTAGTAATTCCAAGTAGTTTATGTGATAAGTCTGTTGGATTGAGTCCCTTTCCCCTCGAATAGAGAGATTGTTGAGATGAGCTCCCCAACCTATCTGTGATGCATCTGTTGTCATATTGGTCGGAGGCACAGGATTCTGAAAGGGCCACCCTTTTAATAGGTTGGTGTCATTCCACCATTGCAGAGAGTGATGAGTCTGGTGGTCCAACAACACTAGATCCTGAATTTGACCCTGTGACTGAGACCACTGTTGGACAAGGCACTGCCGTAGTGGTTGCATGTGCAGTCTTGCAATTGGAACTATGGCTATACATGAAGCCATCATTCCCAACAGTTTCATCACTAGCTTTACTGTATAAGTGCGATTGTGTTGTAGTTGAGATATTAGATAGTAAAATGCTTGAATCCTTACTGGGTTTGGATATTCTAACCCTGACTGAGTGTTCAGGATTGCTTCCAGATGAGGTGTTGAAGCACCTTTCAGCAAGTAGCACGCTACTCCGGAACCGAGAAGGATTAGTCCATTAGTCATTTCCTTATTTAAGGCAGTTTGATTGCCATGACCAGGTCGAAAGCTTGATTGCATCTTGCTCAGCATCTGCTAGTGGTTGTGTAATGCATGGAACTGACCTGTACATACCTTTTGCCTGAATCTGATTTATTATTGGAAGAGCAGCTAGTGGCCTTTGATTGTAGGGATCCAAATGTAACGTTTTAAGTACAGGCGAAATGATATTCTGTTTAGGAGAGATGGGACCTTACGACGCATAGGCGACTGGTTCATAATAGTGGTAATATTGACTGCAAAGAGGCCCGGAAATAGGAAAAGACGCCATCCCAGTGCTGGGTCAAACAGCGCAGATGTCCAATTAGGATTCCATGACAAAACTGAATATAGGTACAAGCTAGGGGTCTGTTAGACTGGAACTGTGTTCAGAGGTCTTGGATTCTGTGGAAAGAACGTAAGAGGGAAGAGAAGAGGGAACATCAGTAGCTTTAGCAATAGCAATAATCTGTACATTGTGCGTGATGGACAAGGTCTCAACTGAGAGAAAAAGCTAACATTGCCCTTAAAAAAATGTTGGTTTTGGGCACATATGGCCAGATATTACATTTTAATTCTTTTTGTAAAACACAAAGTTTGAATACAGAGGTGGAATATTTATTCTGACATTTTCTCCCAAGCCTGCAGCTTACACTTGAAATATTTCACTTAACTGTAAATGATCTGAGTACATGGATTTGCACTCATCTTTCCCTTGACGGACAAGACAACTACCACCATAACCAATTTCACAAACTGCATGACTGTGGTAGCAGAATCGATAAGTACTTACTGCTTGAAGCTCAACTCCGACAAGATCGAAGTACTGATTTTCGTAAACAAGAACTCACCATGGGACACCACCTGGTGGCTGACGGAGTAATACCCATCTACCATCCCAGGAATCTAGGGACCATCCTGGATGATAAGCTCAAAATAACAGCACAAGTCAATGTAGTGAGAGCTACATGCTTCCACATCCTATGTATGCTATAAAAAACATCTTCAAATGGCTGCCACAGAACACCAGAGGAACCATCAAGCAAGCACTCTTCACTAGCAGGCTTGGCTATGGCAATATGCTCTATGCCGGAATCTCTCATCAGCTCCTAGACAGACTCCAGACGACCCAGAATGCCTGAAAACTCATACTTGACCCCCCCACCCTGAACCCACATCTCACCCCACCTCAGAAAGCTCCACTGGCTCCCCATTCACAAATGCAGCCAATACAAACTCCTCACACAAACATACAAAGCCTTAAACAACACTTCCCAGCATACCTCAACAACTGCATACACTTTCACCAGCCAAACAGACACCTATGTTCAGCCTCACTTGCACAGATTTCCCCCCCCCCCCACCATTCACCAGAGCAGAACAGGGGGTCGTTTGTTCTCATACACCACACTAAAAACATGGAATGGCCTGCCTCAACATATCAGAGCCTCACCCTCATTTCTTGAGTTCTGCAAGAAGCTGAAGACCTGGCTCTTCAAATAAGTCTGAAGGGACACACCCACACAGCAGCTCAAGTGACTGGATACCCTCATGGCAGATTAGTGTGCTATACAAAAAGACATAACATAACACTGTGCCTCTTTTTCAGGACAAAAGCATTCTGCTAGTTGAAATAGACAGAAGAACGATTTTCTAACAAAGCAGTGAGCTATGTGTTGTAAGCAGCAGGAGTAAGAAAGTGCAGAGACACAGCAGTCTCATTATGAGATTCCGGCTATGGTTTTCACAAAGCAGGGAAGATGAGTTTCTTGTACTAACCATATGATGCTACTACTTGAATACAACAGACGCATGTTCAGACCAGGGGAGTGGCAGATGCTCAATATTTCAATGGACATTATTTTAGTGCAAATAAGATCCAGAGGATGTTCCTGTGAATAGGAAGGGAGTTGCCTAGTTGATTAAATGAAGAATGGAAAGGCTACATTCCAATAAACTATGGGACATCTGCACGTGGATACTGAAATCACAAAAAATACCTGCTTTATGGTGTTTAGACGAGGAGCAGGAACCTTGTCATGGAAGGTGTTAACAAGATCTCCAGTGTGGCCTTGAGGATTTGAGGAGGAATTTCCACAGGACAAATGATTGTGGAGTCAGGTGAAGTGAGCAATGAATTGGAAATTGCCCCAAACCCCAAGCTGTAGTTGGCTCTGTGAGCTGATGCTACACGTTTTCAATTAAACACTGGGGTGTGACCAGAGTGTTCCAAATAGCTACACTGGTGTTAGTATGTCAGGTTTAACTTATAACATAGAAAACGATGTCTAAGTTCATAATTAGGCCATCACAATCGGCCGACCTTGTATTTATAGAGCCAAGGGTGTCCAATACTTGGCTCTTGAAATAGCATTGCCCTTGTCCTGGATGTGAATCGAGAGTTGCTGGAGACAATCACATATGAGATTATATAGAAATCCAGAAACTTGAGGATGTGTTGGCAGTTCTCCGTGTAGGATAGTATGATGCTAGCACTACAGAGGGTACAGATACTTGGATGGAGAAGAAATTAATCGACTTTGGGTTCAATACGAAATCTCTCCGCCTCTCTCCCAGGTGAAAACAGACCTACCTGCCCATAGATGCATCGTCGACACTGCTGGCTGGACCACAGCAGTGAGACAGAAGCAGGCATCTAAGCTTCCATAAGGCTTGGAGGAAATATTGCTGGATCCTCAGAGTACTTTGCTCACACAAGCAGCATGTAAGATCTACAGACATACTCACCTACCTTGCAGGTTTGTTGCTCAGTAATGATGTTAGATTATTGCTATGGAGACTTCTTAGCTGGCAGAAGAGATCCATACTTCTGTTGACCTTGAATCTTAATATGGCACCCACGCTGAAAAACGTAGCAGACAGGTTTTGACAAGAGACTGTCAAAACTTAACATTAGTTGAATATTAAGGAAATCAACTAAAGGGAAATCAAAGAAACCAGAGGTGGAAAGTGATTAAATAAAACAGAAGAGAGCTGGCACATCCATAGCGGCGCCTGCGCTATAACAGTTACAAACACAAAGCCCCAAAATGTCCCAAATCGAAAGAAAATGGTACGACTGCTTCCCAGAAAGTAATTTATTGTATTTTCATTTATAAGTGAACATCATCAGAAGTAAAGAAACTGAATAGAAAAACAAGTGGCCCTGGAAATCCTGAGCCACCGCATAGCACCCTGCTACCAGAATCCTTTTTGGACGTTTGTTCTTTGAGAAGCCTCATTAGTAATTTCACATTCCAGGTCCCCATTGCCCGCTGACATTTCTCTCGCTGCCCTCTCTTTTCCTGGACCTCTTGTGCAGACCCTTCCCACTGCAAGGTCGGATACTCCCTTTCAAGGCCACAGACGTTTTTCTTCCCTTTGAGATAGTGGCAGTCGGTAAACTAAAACTCTGTGGCAAATGTAGTCACACCACCAAGGTGTATCCTGATTATATATACATGGTGGAAGCTCCCAACAGAAAACGTGAACAAATGTATGCATTTCAAACCTCTCCTACGCTAAAAGCCAAACTGCTGCTAAATAAAACACAATACGCGCCAATCTTGCACTAAAGTCGTGCCAGGCTTATCAAAAATTGTGGTGGATTGACCACTCCCGGTGGGCGTCAACCAGCAGGAAAAGGCTGCAGAATTAAAACATCAGTATTAAATGGTTGCTGTGTATGGTGTTTTGGGTTAAACTACTAAAATGTGGAATTCCTGTAAGGTAAACATAAGCAAGTCTTTTGTAGCAGGTCAGAACTAAGAGGGTTCCATCCCTGACCATGCACGGGCGTTAGTGGAAGGAAAAGGGCCCTCTATCATACTTAACTTGGCTGGAAAGCTAGGGTGCATCTCCCCTGCTCTGAAGATGGAACTGGGGAGGGGGCGCCTGGCTGTCACAGACAGGCACACCAAGTTACTGAGACAGCGCCGGGCTGATGTCCTGGAGCTCTCGGCACATTCCCCTCTCGTACTGGCATTCTCCTTCTGTCATCTCATTTTTCCTCCCTGTTTTTGCTTTCTCTCACTCAGTCATTCCCTCTTAACTTCTTAGATACCCTGCGTGTTCCCTGCTGCAAGCCTTGCTTTATTAATGTTGGTCTGCTCTCACCCATCCCTTTTATCTCCTACCTCCCAGTCTCGTCGCGTGGTCTCTCTCTTCCTCGTCTCTTGTTGGCTAGCAGTCATTTGCGTCATTAATTTGCGGCACCTGCTGTCATTTGTGGGCAAAAAGCAGGCGCCATCTAAAAAACCCGCGCTATCCACTCGGCCATCGGACGCTCAATACAAACGGCAACAGCTGGTATTTACACAGCAGCTGCAAGGCTGACAACGAGCGCGGTATGAAAAAAGCCCCGTATTCTTGTGCCCCTGTCACCGTGCGTTTGTCTCCTACCCTTTCCTAGGCCCTTCAGCAGTTGTCACCGTCTTCAGAATGCGCTTCCCGTGAAGGGGCGGCCCTCATTACACTATTTATTCGCTAGCATAATACATATACCATACAAATAGGTTTTCCTGTGTTTTTCCACGGCAAATATGTACTGAAAACGAGTCCTTTACCTCTTCAAAGCCTTACCCTCTGACGCGATCTACCATCGGCAGATTCCTGGGCGCTACTTATTTATTTATTTCCGTGAAAAGAAATCTGGACCATAAAAATGTTTATCCTGTACCTTACCTTTTTTTCTAACACTGATTTTAATTCCGAGCTAAAATTATTTTCAGACTGCAATTCTGTTGAATGCTCGTTTACTGCTGTAATCCTTTAGCAGAGGACTTTTGTCTTGTCAGAAATTCAATACAGGTACCTAACAGAAAGATCTTTCATCAAACTGGAAACAAATAACATGCAGCAAACCTCCCGTCTTCGAAAAGCAAGATAGGTTGCTCACCACAGATCCGCTAGATTGGCTGTTCGGCACGCCCAACCTTGTAGTGCACGAGGGCTACTAGGACCTGACAGAGGCAATTCACGGTACTTATGTCAAAGTGCACTGTTGGCAGCCCACCACCATCTCAGCAAGGACAAGTGAGGCAGCCAGGCAGCTCCACCGGAGGACTAAGGGTGACTTCCATAAATTGTGAGAAATCCATTTTCATCCCAGCAAACAAGCATCTTGCATATGAAAAACGTGTACTTTTTGGAAGCAAGCAAATGCGCTATCCTCCCAAGACGAGACTCATATCACTCAATCAGCAAATCCACCACTTCGAGCCAAGTTATACGCTTTCAATGAGACCTGCAAAGTCTCTACTGGGGTTTTTATCTTGCTTTTCCTTACACTGCGCGAGAATATTCCAAAAATGCCTGAAGCACCAGTTTCAATGAGTCTTGATCTAGTGCAGGGATAAGACACTGACATCCCATATGACAACATACATCCTACAATGATGTAATGAGGAACTTATCTAGCCTCCTTTATCACTAAAGATAAGCGGAGGGAGACAAAGAACATGTCACAAACATACTGGAGTTCATGACAGCATGCTGGGCCCAGGTCCACCTCTTCTGATGGTGGAATCCACATTTTTACTACTTCACACTGACAATGCGAATGTAATGTGTTTCATCAGGAGATACCTTAGATACCTGTAAGAATGGGCATTTAGGCATCAAATCTCACTTCCACCGTCCATTAAAAATGTAAATGCAGGCAATCAAAAACACTGATGAGAGATGAATGCAGGCATTCCAGTGAAGGTATTCTAGTGATCAGAGAACACAACAGTTTTGTTTGCCACCAGAAGCAAGGAAAAGTGATACAAGTTCTTGTCCAGGGATCCAGTACAGAACATCAGGAAATGCTCTTTTAATTTTTGGGTGAATACGTTTCTCCACCCTTTCACTATATTTACCCTTTTGCAGAAGGCGAATCAGCTGTCTGGGCATAAGATCAAATGACCATTTCTAGAATGGCTCTGCCAGTGGTGGTACCCAGATCTTCTGCATTTCTAGGATGCAGCTCATGTGATACTTGCCTGCATAGCAGGCCTCCTGTACAGAACAGCATATGAGGATGTACGGGCACAATGTTGCATCTTAACAGGATGGCTAGACTGCAACGGTGGTCAGATACAAGCACTTGGCTTTCAGCACAAATTAATGCACATTTTCAGAAGCATATCCGCCTCTTGCTATATCCTCAAATGCTTTTAACTATAAACAGGTCTACAATTACTGCCTTTAGGAAAGACTGAACTCGTCCCCTTGCCTGGGAAAGGATACAATAGTTCACTTCATTACATTTTCTTCTAACATCTTGACGAGTCAACATATCCCACAGAAAGAACCCAAAACAAACTTCATTCTTCATGTTCCTAGTCATCAAGGAATTCTCAGTAGTCTACACGAAGCATTCACATTTGCACGAATTAAAAACTAGCACCTGGCCATAATCATGCATGAATAGGTGAAATAATTCACAATGAAGAGATATGACCCAGGCTTGTAAGGGGAGCGTGGGTAATAATTCTTTAGATGAACTATAAAAATGGCCTCTCATGTGGAAAGAGTAGTTTTGCATAATCACCTGACATATTTCCCCTTATTACAATTTCATTATGATATTGGCATACCAGATTTGCTCTCCATCTTCTTGAAAAACATGTCCTTGGTGACTGAGTGACTGCCCCACTTTGACAAAACTCAGGAGTAAGAGAACTTTAATACAACTGTCTGTGCCCTGCCAACCTGCATGGATAGCCAGGATATCCTATAGTAAAGTCTCCACTGCAACCTTCCTGGAAAAAATAACCATGTTCATAAGCATGTCTGTCCCAACTCCAAAGTAGACTAGTGGGTTGACCAAGCCTCGCTGAACCCAAAAAAATAAAGGGGAAACAGATTTCCAATTTCTTCAATCATACGTGGGTTTCTGCCCACACCTCCATTCTGAAACTTATGAATGATGATGAAATTACTATAAACGGAGAAGGAAACGCTTCTAAATTGCAATCTTAGTCCTTCAATCATGGAAAACTTAATACGTGATCATTACTTCCATATGACTGAGACGTTCAGTTGTATCTTCGTCTTTCATAAAAATAGAATTGAAGTAACAGTCATTGATGGAGGTCACTCTTGAGCAACTTAGTCGAGATAAAGTCCAGCCTGCATGTGGCAGAACGAACAAGTGCCCTTTATGTGACTTACTTTGATTTTATTTCATAAGTACTCCAGAGATCCTAATGAGCCACTAAAATCATTCCAGGAGTAATGATAAAATATGGTAAATCCTTCGTAACAGCAAAAGAAAGATGCAGGTGTCGACCATGGGTGTATCTGAAGTGGGTCTTTCCTGTTATCAATGAAAGTACACCCACAGTGCCCTTTAAATTGGGGTGTTTATCATTTGTGGGAACATGGAGTTGAATAAAAGTAGTGAAGTTGCAAGTTGGGGATAGACACCCATGGCTGAGGCCCATAATTTGTAGTTTCTTGTAACAAATGTACTTTTACAACCCCTCCAGTAGATGACAGCAATATGCATATCAGGTGAAACTTTAAAAACCTGTGAAAAAGTCTGCCAGAGGAAAATTAACTTTTTCACTTAGGGCTTACTTCAATTTGTGATTTTACAGCACAGAGCATAAAATATGTCATCACCCGGCATCATGGCCCTCGTTTTATCAATCTTGGAAGGAGAGAACACTGCGGTTCAAATTGGTACCTAGTAGGTTATACACACATCTGTGCAATAGGCACATACAATTATCTTACTGGCTTAAACACAAGGGCCAGTGAGAAAGAGGAAAAAAGGTCGATATGCACATAAAATTATCTTACTGGCTTAAACACAAGGGCCAGGGAGTAAGAGAAAAAAGAACAAAAGACAGCAAGTCACTGGGAAAGAGTGAAAAAGAGACATCCATGATAGAGAACTATAATTTTAGTAAGTAACTGCCTCCCCCGTCCTCATCTCTGCCTACCTTTACCAATGCACCCCTGTCCATCGATCTCTTGCCCAATCTTTAATTATTCCCTCTGAGGACTCCAGTCTCATTGCATTGTCTTAGCCCGTCCTCACATTCTCATCACTTTGTTCACTATCAGTCTGTCACTCTGCGTGTCTCTGATTTTCTTATGCACCTTTTTCTGATGCTGGACTACCAGACTCTCTGTGATAGTCTCTTCATCTGTTTCCTGGCTTTCTCCTTAACCATGGTCCTCCTTCTCACAAGAACTGGTTTCTGCGACGAAATCCTGCATCTGTAGTTCCAAGGCTCCCCCTTTCTCCTATTGGACAATGAACCTAGTGCCCTGGTAGTCTTAAAAGCAGACTCTTCTTTGGACTCCAGCCACTTGGCCTACTGTGCATGCAATAAAAGCACATGCTATGAATCCGTACTACACCACTGTAGCTCCTGTCACTTAGGATCTGCCAGTCAATGAGGTAGGAGCTGAAAAATGTATTACATTAAGAAATTACAGAGATCATTGCCCTAGTGATTCTGCTCAAGTGCTGCAAATGTAATTTGTAGGATGAAGCCCTACATGCATCAGTAGCCTCTCCCCCCGGATCCACCTGCCCTTCTTTTGTATCCCCACTCAGCGGTGATGAACCCTCTATGGCAGATTCAGTTTGTCCTATGTCACTCAGAATGTGTCCGGTGCTGATCATAAACTGCCACCGGGGTGCTATTTCCAAATCAGGCATGTTTATATTCGTTAAGGCGGCAGCCCTTGCCGGATGACCGACGTGTCCCTATGGACGGCTCCTTTAGGAAGTGTCAGTGGCGCTGCAAATCTTGTAAAAACAAAGCCCATCTACTCCACCAAATCTCAGGGGTCCCCAGCTTCAGCAGACTACATTATGGTTCCGGCATCCAAAGGACCCCATTTCCATTTGTTTCAAAGAAGACTCAAATACACAGCACAGAGAAATGGCGAGAAGGGGCTGCTTCACAGTAAGAGGCAAGCTGTCAGTACCCCTTGATCCTGAGGAAAGGTGAGCAAGAGAATCCCATGCTCGAGGCCTGAGTATGCACTGCACGTAGGAAAGGAGCACAGAGTCATGTCCACACGCAATGCCCCCGTTCTACCGGTAACCCAAGACATGACCACCTCCACAGCCAAGTCTGCAGAGGAGGGTAGGCCCATGAGTGAGGGCATCTGCAAGTCCGATGGAATTATTGGCTCTGTGTGGTGGAGGCTGAAGCATCATCTGCCAATGGAGGGCTTCTGTGGCTAGGATCCCTGAGGTCATCCTCGTGGTATTCAGCTTGGCGGTAATCCCACAGGCGGACATTTCCATCCCACTGCCAAGAAAAACAAAGAGGCAGTATAAGTGACAAGTGTACACTTCCAGTGGCACAATGCAAAGAACTGCAATGGTAAATTTAAACAATAGGTGAGAATACCACACAGATTATCTAGGGCAACAAAATATAGAATTTCACATTAAAGACAAAGAAAAGAAGTTTGTCATCTGTACCTACACTTTGTTGTGGGTTACACTATTCTCTTGGACTACTACTAACCTCTATATCTGGCTGCATTCCAAGCAGGTAACACTTGCTATTACCTCTAGCCTGGATCTCGATCACGTTTTCATCTGACCCTTTTTGGTTTGAAGTAACTACAGTTTCAGCCTACACCCCATTCAGTGTTGCCACAGTTCGTTTCCTAAAGTAGCAGTAAATGAAAATGGTCTTTCTACTTGGAGGTAAGGCATGTCTGCGCCCCTCATTGCTTCATAGTGGAGGTCTGTTGCGTTCGTTTGGCGCAATATTTTAAGGACTCACTATACTCTCAAACAAATATGCAAGATCTGTTTTTTGTGAAACTCTGACATGTCTCCGTCAGCACGTGAAAAGTTACTTATCAGTAATAAAAGGTTTGCATGTTGTTTTGTAGGTGAAGGTCCTCAGAAGAGAAGAGGGAAGTACAGTAGGGGCTACATTTAAAAGGTGTACTTTCCATCTCTAACCATCCATTTGGAATCATACGTGTATGACATGGTGGCTTCCAAGAATAAGCTCTGCGTCTTCCAATTAGCTATGCTTGTGTTAAGGTTTCAGATCTGTCCTAAGAATGCAGTTTTCTGGCCCAGCCTTCTCAAACAACTCTGAATCCCATTGCTAAAAGTCTGATGAAGCGGGCCGTGGTCCATCGATTTCAAAGTGCATGTCTGCTAGCTGCGCATGACAGCCTCCAGCCTTGCTCCAGCACAGGCTTTCCGTCGTCTTTGAAACGTGTCCCAGTTGATGCTGGTATTTCTTTGTCCTGAATCCAGGATCCAGGTTTCTCAACCTGTTTGTAACTTTCCATGTGTTCCAGTTATGCTGTTTTGTTGCTAGCCTCCTTTCGTGTTTGTTCTCTATGCATCATCTTCTGCTTTTCCTGTATTCTGAATGGAAGTATTCTGAAGTGCAGGTACTGCAGCACTCTGTTTTGAGTATGTGACCACTGGGCCAGTTCTAGGATGTGTGGAGCCCTGGGCAGAACAGTAATAAGCAAGCCCCATCAAAGATTTAACATTCCAGGAACTCATAACAACATCCCAGGAACTGACAAAAACTGCTCATTAAATTCCTGGCATTGTTGAAGCAGCTTTGCAACACAATACTTACCTGGCATAAGTGTCATTAAATTTGCTAAAATATAAATAATAAATCTAAAGAAATAAGTACATATATCTTAAAGCTTTATTAAGCAAAGTACTTAACAGTAATCAAACTGGGTGAAAATGCTGGAGCCAGGACTCACCAGAACTGATATGATTACGTCGATTTTTATTAATCGTTTTCAGATTAGTGCATGATTAAAATTTCAAGACAGATTGTCCCAGAGCTATTCAGCGGGGCTTCAAGTGACTCCCAAGCCCTCCCTTTACACCAGTGAAGTTCAGATAAGCTATTTGGTTTTCAGTAGGCACCAGTGATTATCATAAAAGGATACGTTAGATCTGGTGAGTGCTGCAAGAAACAGAAAGCACACAGTTCAAAATATAAGAGGAGATGGTACAAATGACAAGGTGGGGTGGCTAATATATTGGCAGCCAGAAGGACCACAGGTTGGACCACACTTACACCCTAAGCTCCTAAACACAGCAAGCAATCTCAAACTATTTATAGGAGGTGCTAAGGGCTGAACTAATTTAAAAGTATACACACAAGATGGCTAAAAAGGATCAACAGGATGTAGCCATGGGAAAAAAACTATTAAATGCTTTAGTGGGAGCCAGTCACCAAACAGGCAAGTGCATATTGAAGCAACAAAACAGGAGGGAATTGCTACAGTAGACTATGTGGACTTTACACCTATATCAAAAGGAAATGGAGCAGTGTAGAATAGGTAGGGTGGGGAGGTGGTGCTTGACTTGCAAAATAAAGCTAAAGTAATCCCAGAGATTTACATTTAAAAAAGGTGTGTCACATGTACCTAAAATTTGAGGAATCATTTGCCAAGCTGCAAAGGCACCAGACTCCTTCCCCTCAGCTCCTCTTCTAATAACCAAATTGCACCTGCCCTCATGTAAATCCACTGGATCTTGGTTAAAGACATAATTGAATTGAAGACACTTGCAAGACCATTTCCATCATTCACAGGTCCCTCCAGTGATGCTCCAGGCATCCTAACCAAACACTTTTGATCTTCCAACCTCCAATGTAAGATCCACCTCCCTAAACCTACTGGCAACCTATTCACATCAGTTCAATGATTGGCAGATCACTCCATGTGCATTGATCTAATCTATGGAATTCCTTCCCCCAATACTCTTCGGCTGCCTCCACGTCCAAACTCAACTTCTCCTATATACTCCCATTGTTTCTACTCACCTCTAACAGGAAGCCAATACTAACAATGCACCTGGAAAGCTGCAATTTCCCTGGGCCTCAATGTCATTACCTTGAGGTTTGGGATTATTTTTTGTGAGGCAGTTCACATCATACTGTGCTTGCCCAGGCCGGCCCATTGTTATTCTGCACATGACAATGAGGTGTGCTGGCTTTGTGAGCACAGTCAGATTGACACTGTGTCCATGAACACTAAGGCTGTAGCAGCCGTTTGAGTTATACACCAGCAGCTAAAACAGCGCGAACCCAGAGCCAAGTTTATACCCAGTAATAATAAAGAAAATATAATCCCATCAGTTGGGCCAGGCCATATCCCAGTCAGCTGTGGATTTTCTGCTTTTCCTATCTCAGCAGAGTCCTTGCCCTGGGCCTTGCAGCACTTACAAGGTGGACTACTGTTGGTTATCACTTTGCAAGACAGGGTTAAACACATGAAGACATCGGAAGAGGTTTGTTGGGTATTAGAGGACTATTAAACACAGAACATATTTATGGATATTTCATTCTATAAACACCTTCTATAAATCAGTTCCTTTTAAAGACATAACTAGGCTGAATGGATAAGGGTAAGTACTGGATGTGAGATTGAATAGTAAAGTCAAGAGGAGTAATAATCAGGCTGAAAATCAGCAAACACATTGAGGATGGTTTAAGATCATAATCCTTGGTGAAGGATGGCACATGCATCTCAAAACAAATAATTATTTTACAACCTCTTTTTAAGCCTTTTTTTTAGGTTTCGCCTGCACAGCGCTTGTGCTGTGCTTGGGAAATCTGTTGTATTTAATATATGTGTTAAAAGGGACTTACACCCCCCCCCCCCTTGCTTTTCATTGGTTCCTGTGCTTGCCACTTACTTTTCATCCGTTTCTATTGGTTGTAGTACAATGTCTTGCATTTAGCAATACTTTTTCCTCTGTGTGTGCTCTTATCAGTGTCCTGAGGCCCCAGTAATGTGTTCATCTGCTTTGGTTTCCTAACTTCCTTTTTTAATTTATGTGCTACTTTACACACAGCGTGACACATAACAAGAACGTCAAAGAAGATATAAAAGCGCTTTACAGACACAGAGAGATTAGGTGATTTGCACAGAAACACAGTGTTGTGCCTCACACTAAGACCCTCACAACGTCACTCACAGTTCCATCCCCCGGGCAAAGCATACTCAACAGTGCCCCTGGGGCCGAAGCAGGCACCCACCACTCGAGTGCTCCCTTTTATTGTTGAATATTCATTAACAAGAAGCGCAAAGCAAAGTGTCAGAAGGGAGGCTTATGAACATTTCCCAGCTGTAGAAGTACAATACTATAAAGCATATTTTATGGCTTCCCGCTCGTCAAAGAAGTCGCATGCCTGGCCAAGACAGTCAGCTACAGACATGTAAGGAATGCAAGATGATTTTACAAGGCAATGTCCGGGTTATTAGCATTGCAGCACCATTCGTAAATAGGTCATGTAATTTTAATTTTCAAAAGGCATAATAAACAGGACTGCAAGCCCAAAAAGGCTAAGTTGCAACGTGTACTGGGCGAGTTATTCAGGCATGAATCTAGAAAACTTCAGAGCTACCCCTGAGACTGCCCCAGACTAATGTATGCCTAGACCACATGCAGCGTTTACAAAAATAAAAGCTTCATTGCTCATTATTAAGGGAAATGTACTAGTTTACATTTTTCCCCTGGGAGGAGTAGTGTTGCTTTGTTGTGTGTGCACTTTTTCATTATTTGTTTTTTCTCAATAAAGGGAGAAAATGCAAAAATGCAGCTATACAAAAGCCATTCATCAAGCACTTCTGTGCTCAAAATACACAGAAGTAGTTTAGGTGTTTAAATGGCAAGGTGTTTTAAGCAAACATTATGCAGAGTCGCTTTTTCATTTCTCAAAGTGGGCGCAGTACAAGAAGCGTGTCCACCAGATGAATCTTCGTTGTCGTGTAATTCTAGTTTTAATTGTCCACCAATTACAAGAGAGGAAGTTTAATTATGTACAACAAAGCTATGGAAAAAACACCTATTACCTCACAATATATTGCTTTCTCAAAAAATTTCATAACACTTTTATGGAGTTTCTGTAACTTATATTGCACAACTGCTCACCAACATAAAAGTCAGCAAAAATATTATTATTAATAATCACATAGGCGAAACCTACTGCATTCACCCATGCTTGTTTGCTGATTCTGCCCACTTATATCCACCTCTTCCCTACATGCTCTATTTTTCATTTCATCTCTTGCCCAGCTTATTACCTACTCTTGCTTGTTCAGCCCCTCTGATATCCACGTCACCCCTGCATTATCAACTCTTCACCTCTCACCTATCCCCAAATATCTTACCTTCTCTCTCTAATTCTGCCACTCTTACATCAACTCCTGCTCTACTCCTCACCTCTCAGCCGTCCTTTTATCTTGTCTGTTGGCTCTGCCATTCTGAATTCACTCATGTTATTTGTATAGTGTGCTAATCACACGTAAGGGAATCCAGGCACTTTGCAGGTGCGCAGGCAGCTTACTCAAAAAGCCAGGTCTTCAGCTTCTTGTGGAACTCGAGAACCCATGAGGAGGCTCTGATGTAGAGCAGGAGGTTGTTCCATGCTATGAGGGAGAGATATCAGAAGGAGCTGCTCATCAAGCCTTTTACTTTCTCTTGATGGTTCTACCTATCTAAGATCCAAATTTCCCCTCTTTTCTCCCACTCTCCACCATCTCGTGCTATCTCTTGATGGTTCTGCTTTCCTACATCCAAATCTCTGCACTGTGCTTATGGTAGAACCAGCCTCTCTTAAATCCACGCACTTTACCTCTCATCTCTCTCACAGCCTCTTAAAGTTTTTACTGGTTCCCACCCATTTACATCCATCTCTCCATTTCAGAAGCTTGTCTTTTCTCACGGATTCTGCCCCTCTTACATCCATCTATCTCTGAGCTTTGTTCTTTCTCTTTCTGGATCTGTTCCTCTTATATCCACCTCACCACCACATGGCTCTTGCCTTGTCTCTTTCACCTTGTTTCTCCATCTCTCGCATACACCTCTCCCATCCATATGCTTCACGACACCTCAGCACTTTCCTGGTCTTTTGCCTTTCTCACTGATCCTGCCCCTATTGCATTTATCTTTCACCTCCCCGCTGTACTCGTCACCCCTCATCTCTCTCCAGCCTCTTTCTCTTGCTGGTTCTACTGCACTGACATCTACCTTAGCCTATTATCTACTCTTGGTGGTCCTGCCTTCTTAAATTCACCTCTTACCATCCCGTCTCCCTGCCATGTACGTTCTCCTGATGGTCCTGTCTCTTATATATCTACCTTTCTATCCATGCACTACTTTTCACCTTTCATCATTCCCTCTGGCCTCAACTTCGTTTGCTAGTTCTGCCTCCCCCCTTTAAATCAATCTCTTGCTTTTTCCCAGCTCTTTTCACTTGTTCTGCCCCTCCTACATGCACATCTCTTCTCTATGCTCTTCTTTTCATATTTCATCACTATCCCACCTCTACCCTCCTTTTGCCGGTTCAGCTCCACGCTTTTACAAGAGATGTGTGGCCTAGCTGCTACAGATGCCCACTATGCATCATAGGGAGCCAGGATTCAATAACAGCCTTGGCTCGGGATCCTAGGAAACCAGGAAACTCTCCCTGTGCCAGAAAATAACATTTTACATACTCTGTGCCATGTTCAAGGTTTGTGCTATGTAAAACTGCTAAAACCATAATGTGGACCCTGCCTGTAACCCACGTTCTAGTCTCATCCTCCAAGAAAAGACGAAGCACTGAGTTTTAATGTCATAAAGAGATGCTCATCTAGTGGCTGAATTGCACAGTGAGAAATTAACTGGAAAACCTTTGATCCATCCCGGCTTCCCTTCTTGACCAAATTGTGTGATCCTAGTCAAAAGCTTTATTTAACAAGACTCCATCTTGTTTTTTATTTTCACACATCAAAGCACTTTAAAATATGTGCTTTCAGGTGTGCATAGTAAAGACACCTCTTATGTTAGATGTATATATAATTTTGGTCAATGTTCAATAAGAACCTACCCCACATATAGGGAGCAAGCTGGTATACAATGCACAATTCACTGAATTAACCAAGACTTTGCAAGACCCAAATAAGTATTTCGAAGAGAGGCCCCTTTGCCCAACATGCAGCTGAGTCAAGATGGATGCTGGAGCTGAGGTGTAATGCAGAAAACAATTGCAATTATATTCATATATTGCTTACTACAACAGGGGCCATACCATACAAAGTGCCCTGGGGGTACAACACGCATGTGCACCCGCTTTGAGTGCCCCCGTGGCAATTTGGTATTACAGAAAGGGCCACAGGTGCTTGTGCAGCCCTTTCAGTAATACATATAGCGCTGGTGCACATTTAGCGCCAGCGCAATCACCAGAGCGCATTCCCTCATTTGCATGGGGGCATGGTATCAAACAAATGAGGGAATCCCTTTGCCTCTGCACTGGCGCTGTACTATAGATGTGGGCGCAGAGAAAAAGAAGCTGTCAGGAGGCGCACTGATAGTGCGCCACTAAAAAAAGGTGGATCACTGTCAGTGTGCCCCCCTGATGGCAGCCCTCTGAAGGGGCATCGGGGACTCCTCAGACATCCCATTCCATGCAGGTGCAGTCACTCACTGCACCCGCCTGCAATGGGATCTCTACTGCCCCTTAAAAGTGCAGGTAGATTGTCTCCTGCACAGTGAAACATGGAGCGGCTGCTTCAAAGCCGATCCATTTTTCACTTGAATGCCCTGTGGCAGTGCATTCAGTATACTAGGATACACTTTCTCTGTTTGCGCCCGGCACACCTGTTTTAAGGTGCACTGTGGCACAGAGAAAGTGCACCCTATGTGTAATAGGGCCCCAGACGGGGTGTTGAGGCGCTGTACGGCGAGTAGCACACTATTTCCGAATCCAAGGTTAGGGGTTAATAAGTATTTGGAAATTGACGTGTTGGAAGGTGGACAGACAAGGCAGTCAGCACCGAGAGCGACACGACCTGCAGTGACACCAAGGCCATAATAGTGAATGCTGTAGCTCATGACTCAGTGTTGAGGCTGCTGACAATGGACGTAGCTCCGTGCGCAAGGCACGGATGAGTCTGTGGATTTCAGGGACTTTTCGGGTTCACTGATGAAGCGCAGTCGGCTGGCGCATTGAACCATGAACAGTGTGGGGGAACAACCCGAAAGGCCTGAAAGGAACACAAAACTGGAAGTACTACTGAAGGATGTGGGTTAGATAGCAACGGACACTGGGGCACCCGTAAATCACTGAATTCATGACATCAGGGCCATTTGTAAGCCTTACACAAAGAAACACCACATTGGCATTCATGCCAACATTTTGAAGTTACAAGAAGGGGGATTCTGTAAAGAAATAACTGGGGGAATTTCTTTTCCCATGACTTGCAATGAAGTAAAGGCAATTTTAGGGGAAAGGCAGTTAAATTAAAGCTGTTTTGGGCTTAGAAAACAGAAGTTTTCCACCTGAATCGTGTCTGTTGACATGTATGCAATTAGACTATCAACTATAAGTGGCTAAATCAGATCAAGAGAAATGTAATAAAGGTCAGACTTCTTGAGAACGAAAGACATGGATGGAAACACAAACTAACTGCTACTGTAGCATGGGCCCAGAACAAAAACAGAACACGGAAGAGACCCGCTAGACACCAAGGTAGCAGGAGAGTAAGATAAATATAACATTAAGGCCACCACAATCGCCAGCAATAAAAGGCATGAACGCCATGGCATTTACGCCAAAAAAGGAAAAGGAGGGACATAAAACTTGGCAGGAGCAGAGGGATAAATAACAAAAGAAACCTCAGAGATATAAGTAATTGGTAGCTGGAAATGGGACGACTAAAGAGGAACTTCAACTTGAGAGTAGAGAGGCCTAGGGGGCAAGGGAAGACACTACGGTGAAAGAACAAAGTCCAGAAAGGTGCCCACTAACCAACCAAACATAGACAAGTTCATAAAGGTAATCGTCTCCACATCAAATGAACAAGAGAACCATAAACAGACAAGGAAAGATTGAGCTCACGCTGAAGGACGCCATGAAAGCTATATAGAACAACAGCACTTCTTTAGAGAAAAAGTGGATGCAGTGGCCATAGATTTAAATTTAGTGAGAACTGCCCTGCCGAATGTGATGGAAAGACTGGCACAGGTTAAAATACAGGCCACGGACACACAGCACCAGTAACAACCTTATAAAAAAACAGTACAGGGCTTGTCCCGTGAAACAAAGATACTTAAAACAGCAGATGATGCAGAGGGGTGATCTGCAGATATAATTGAATGACTGGTGGAAAAAACCCAATGGGAATGACCTGAGTTATATTTTGAAGAATGGGTTACCAAAATGATATAGCTAAACGAGCTGTCAAACGTTTTCCCAATAGAGAAAGCTCATAGAATATTAGTAACTATTCCCTACCAGGAGCACCCCGAAGAACAAGTGTACTTACCTTGCATAACACTCTTTCTTGTAGATACTCTAACTGCAGATTCCTCACCCTTTGAATATTCTTCAGGTTTCAGACTGGACCTGGAAATGTTTTAAGCAATACTCCTGTGTGCCAGTATGTGGAATAGTGTGGCTCCAAGCCAACATCATTTCGCTCTGAAAGTGACAAGTGGAACCACATATGGGTGTCATTCGCACACTGAGGTCTGTACTTTCTAAGCTGTCTGCATCCCTAGATGCAAAACCCAACAGCAAATTGGCTTTGACCAGTGTGCAGGTTTCTATACTTGAAACGTTTTTAGGTGGAAAAGAGTCCAGTTCACCCAACAGGAAGAATGGAAGTGTTGCTGAGGAAACTGTAGTTACATTAAATATCTATCAGAAAGAGTGTTCTCAAATGTAAGCTACATGTTCTTCTGACAGCAGATTCCTCACATTTCAAATCGATACCAAAGCAGTACCTCAGAGGTGGCAGGTCTGTGAAGTGGCTCAAAAGCAAAAAGTCCTGCAGGACGTAGTGGGCAAAATGCCCATCTTGATGGACCCGGCTATTCAGACAGTAGTGCTTTGTGAATGTATGGAGAGCCCACATAGCAGCCTAGCAAGTATTCATAACAGGCATTCCACACTCCAGGGCAGTGTGAGCAGCCTTGGTTCTGGCTGAATGAGCCTGCATACGTTTCTGGGGCTGCTTCTTGGCTAATGCTTAGAAGAGTTTAATGCATAGCATAATCCACAGAGAGATGATCCTCTTCCGCACTGTTTCGTCCTTCTTCTCTCCAGCGACTCCCACAAAGAGCCGATTGTCCACAATATGTTCCCTGGTACAATCAATGTAAAAGCTAAGAGCTCTTTTATGATCCAGCCAATGGAGTCTCTCCTTCTCCTTAGAGGGGTGAGGTGGTCGAAGATGGGTGAAGTTTTGCCCAACGTGAAAAAGAGTCACTACTTTTGGAAAAAAAGGAAGCTTGGCTTCTCAGGACCAGCTTGTCTGGGAAGAAAGTAGCTGACGAAAGGTTGGCGGAGAGGGCTTGCAGCTTACTCATCTGTCATGCCGATGTTATGGCAATGATGAAAACTGTATTGAAGGTTGAGAAGCCATAGCGGGCAGCTGTGCAGCAGTTTAAAAGGAGAACCCACCAGGCAGGTGAGGGCCAAGTTAACGTTGCACTGAGGCATGATAGAGGGAGATGGTGGAAACAAATGTACAAATCGTTCAGAAAAATGCATCACAGTGGGTGATTTAAACAAAGAAGAGGATCCGGTAACTAAAAAGGCCGAAAGAGCCAACAGGTACACTTTAACTCTACCAAAAGCAAGTTCTTGCTGGGCTAGTAAGAATACTAAAAGCAACACTTCGGATTACCTGGGTTGAAATGGGTCAATCTATCAAGTACCACATCAAACCACATATTTATACCCTTACCCTAGCCAGTGTGTACTGACTTTGTCGAGAGACGCCTGGCTGCCAAGATAACATCTAGAGCCGAGGGATATCGAAGGCAGTTAGTGGTCGCTGGTCGATCTCCAAGCATCGAGGTGAAGACTGCGCAGGCCTACGCACTGGACCCTACCATACTGCTGTGAACGAAGATCTTCCTGAAGCACCAGCCTGACCTAAAAACAGATGCTCATGCTTAGGAGTTGTTGATACCATACTCTCCTTGCCTAATCCGATGCCACTAAGATGACTTGAGCAGGTTGTTCCTGATCTTTTTCAGAACTCAGGAACGAAGAGGTATCAGTGCAAAGGTGTACAGAAGTCCAGAGTTCCACTCTAGGCAGAATGCATTCCTGAGGGAGAGACGCCTTGGAAGTTCAAAACACATAAGTACTGTCATTGAACGTTCTCAGTGGTGGCGGACAGATCGAGTAAAGGCTTTCCTCGTTTGTGAAAGACACCTTTGGCCACCTCTGCATAAGTGCTATTTGTGATCCGCTAGGTGTTGACAACTGAGTTTGTCTGCCCTCGTGTGTAGAGATCCTTCCAGTGAGTGCACCACCAGAAATATTTTCTGATGCTATGCCACTTCCAAAGTTGTCGCTCCTCCCGGCACAGGGCCCACAACTCCACCCTGCCATGTTTGTTGCAATACCACATGGCAGGATGTTGTCTGTGAGAACATGCACCAAGTTTCTTTTGAAGGATGGTAGGAAGGCCTTCAAGGCCAAGTAGCGCCAGAAGGTTAATGCGGAGCCAGTGCTCTGCTGGAGTCCAGATGCTTCTGATCTTCTCCTCTCCCAACTGGCCAACCCAGAAGCAATGAATTGGTCACCACTGTTTGCTCTGGGTGGGCTAGGGAGAGGGATCTGCAGCCGACTCAATCACAGTTCAACAATCACCACGCAGATGTTTTGCAGTCTCCCCTGAAATCTGGACGGCATCGTAGAGATCTCCCCGAGACTGTGCCCACTGGGACTTTAGATCTCACTGCAGAGTCTGCATTTGCCACCTGGCATGTTTGACTAATAAGATGCAGGAAGCCTTCAGGCACAGCACCCTCAGAGTCATCATCACTGAGAACAGAGGCTGAAACATTGGGATCATAGCCTGAATGTCCTGGACTCTCCGTTCTGGGGGGAGGGTGCAGGGGGTGGCTCTAAACTGTACTGTGTCCAGAATGGCTCTGATGAAGAGGAGTGTTTGTGATGGAGTCAGGTGTAACTTTGGCACATTTATAGTCAACCCCAATTAAATGAGAAGGTTCGCTATAGTCTGGAGGAGTGTGATAAATGCCTGTTGCCAGCCCGCCTTCAGACGCCAGTCATCAAGGTATGGGAGGATGGGAACCCAACTCATGACTTTTGAAGATGTGCTGGACCCACCACTATCACTAACCGTGAACTGCAGATAGTGCCTGTGGGCCTGCACGATGGGGATGTGAAAATAAGCATCCTGCAGGTCTAGCTCTACCATAGAGTCTTCATTGTCAAAGGCAAATATCTTAATTAAGAGACAGACCTCCTTCCTCTTTTGACACCTTGAGATGACAAAAGCCTATTTCTGATGCCGGCCCCCGCTCCTCTGCTCTTTTGGCTAGCAAAGCCTGCACTTCCAGCAGCAACAGTAACAAGCGGGCCAGAGGGGGTTGGTAGTGTGCAAAACAGCTGCAGCATGAGTTCACAGAATTCTTTGATTTGGTGCATTGTCATTGAAGGCCTTAGAAAGTCAGGTTGCCTAGGGATAAAGTTTGGAATTGGCTCCGAAAAGGAATGACTTCAGAAGCAAAACTGTGAGGCACACTGACACACTTGCCTTTCTCTGGAGTTAGAGAATGGCAGGAAGGGACCCTGTCCCGCTTACGCTTTTCTTTGGCAGTGACAATGATTGGCCAAGGGCACAGGACCTTCCCTTGACCAGTCATGGCATGGACTCTTTCAGTGTTTGGCAATGGATAGCTTCACCTCACAGTTCCATATGGCCTTGGGATTCACCAAGGCACAGTCACTGCAGCCCTTGAAGTTGTGTTCCACCAGGCACCTGAGGCAAACTTGGTGGGGGTCTATCCCATATCTGCTTGAGACAGTCCCCTAATAGGTTAAACCCTGCAGTCTTGGGGGGTGACATTTTCCCTTGCACACCGTTTTTGTGAAAGACTTTTAAGAAAAAAAATGCAGAGCCACATGACTCCTAATACTGGCAGGCAAGGATACTGCTTAAAACATTTCAGGATCCAGTCTGAGGACTATTCAAAAGATGAGGAATCTGTGGTTAGAAGTATACAGCAGAAGAATTATTATATTCAGACTAGTCAACTACAGATACAAGGATGTTATCTTACAAGAGGAAGGAAAAGAGGAATATGCATATTGATGTCATTATTATGCTGGTTCCAGATACACAAATACAAAAACTGCACCAATCTTTTTACACCAAGAAAAAGAAATATAGGAATGAATGTTAGGTAAGTTGCCTTTCCTCAAAGGCCAAATGACCCAACCCAAAAGATGGTCAGCATATTCTGTCACAACATGATAGCGTCAAGAACCCTGGAATCGTGCTGTATCAGCGGAAGAGAAATTCTAATTTAGTACTGTAAACAGATAAAAACAGTGTTTGATTTGTATGCGTTTGGTAGAAATTCACAACAACTTCGACAGCATAAGGAAAGTAAAACATACTAAGTGGGGACACAAAGCTTATGCTTGTTTGGGCTTATTAGTGAACTGTTAGTTAATTGTTTATAATTAGATCCCAATTAGTACTAACATATAATGAAAAGATGGAAAGGGGCACAGTAAAGGGGGTGGGAAAGCCATGAACAAAGGCATAAATGGAAAACACAATAGTCATGCAGACATGTAATGTGTGGCCTTTTTTTAAAAAAGTCTTTTTATTATTTTTCTTCAGCACCAAACCCTGCACACAGTGAAATATACTGTATTCCCAAACTCTGTCCTCCCCTGTTCCGCCCCTACCCAGAAGCCAGGGAGCAGAGGCTTCTGCTGTCCGTTATGCTTGTATGTATTCCCCTGATGAGCCATATGTGGTGGTGTTAAAACCATGGTAAGTACGCTGTGTAATGTCAGCTGTTTAAACAACTACATAAAAAGACCAGTGTTGGGGGTCCTATTTATTCAGAATGGGTATTTGAATTACCTGTTTACAAGAAGAAAACAAGATTCTTATCTGTAACTACGCTTCTCCAGTATTGGATCTTTCATAGATTCACCTGCTTGAATCTTCCCAGTTGTGGTAGTGGGAGTCTCACAGTATCATCAATAAAGCAGTAGATGAACTACCGTAGGCCATAATGGTGATGGACAGTCACTGCCATAGCCTATCTTAACTTGAACTATAACAATCAAGTGATAGCAACCTCTAGAACACTCCCAAGAAAGGCCGATTCCCTCAGCACAAGTGTGACAAGAATTATATTTAGCTATAAATGGGAAGCTTCTCAGAGGAGGAGGGTGTGTCACATGTAAATCTATGAACGATACCAATACTGGAGAACAATATTTACAGGTAAGTTACTCATTTTCTTCGCCAGTATTGGATCTTTCACAGATTCACATGCTTGAATAAAAATAGCAAGCAGTTATTGTAAGTAAACATTGAAGGAACATAATTACCCTTAGAGATGGCGGGTAACAATTGAATAAACATCTGTATAGTTGAAGAATATTACTGTATATATAATAATGCAACCATGAATTATGCTAGAACATAATATGAAGAAGCATGAAAGTAAAAGGAAACACTTCTACGAACAGAGGCTTACCTTACTGGAAGAGATGATGTAACACCGCCTGTCCTATGCTGCATCACTGCGGTGTGCAGATTCTAGGCAGTAGTGCTGCGTGAAAGTGTGGATGCACTTCCATCTTGCAGCACGGCATATTGCTTCCGACAGGACGCCAGCAAACAGAGCAGTAGAGGTGGACTCTGCTCTTGTGGAATGTGCCTTACTCTTGACTGTGCGTGGGTTGCCAGCTTTTGAATGGCACAACTGGATGACAACATAAATCCGTCTGGCAATAGCTGCTCTCGTGACTGAAGCACCCTTGTGTGGGTGAACCACATGACACTAACAGCTGGTCAGTCTTTTGAATATTTTTAGTACATTGTAAATAAAACTTAAAATATCTCCTAATGTCTAGAGTATGGAGAGACCTCTCAGCTGGCATTGGAGGATTTGGGAAAAAGGTGCGAAGAATGACAGGCTTGTTGAGGTGGAACTGAGATGAAATAAATCTCGGGTTCGTCCTGAGAAATACACAGTCCTCAGTGAATCATAGAAAAGATTCCTATGTTGTGAAGGCTTGGATTTCGCAAATTCTTCTAGCAGATGTGAGATCCAGCCATAATGTGACCTTCCAAGTAAGGATCTTTAGTTCTGCCTTGTGTATTGGTTCGAATGGTTGCATCATAAGCTGGGAAAGAACCCCATTGAGATGCCATCCTGAAGGAGGTCGCTTGTGAGGAAAAGCCTCTGAAAAAAACATAAATTGCTTGTCTATTCTTAAAGAATGGAGAGATAGAGAGTGTGAAGAATGTCTGTATCTTGATTTTGCAGCAAGATGAACCTTGATAGATGCATGCATTAACCCTGATCTAGCAAGTGAGAGAAGGTAAGGCAGAATTTGCTCTAATGATGCTGCCAGCGGATGGAGATACTTTTGTTAGCGCTATGAACAGAATCACTTCCATTTGAGTTTGTATGTTTTAATTGTGGATTCAGCTCTTGCTTTGGACAATACAGCTCTACAATCCTGAGGAATATCTAGGTCTATGAATTCGTTGAATTCAGGAGCCAGGCATACAACTGAAGAGAGGCGGGATCTTGATGCAGGACCTGGCCCTGGTTAACAGTGCTTTCGTCACAGGGAGGTGAATGGATTCGGATTCCGAGAGCAGAAGGAGCTCCGTGAACGAATGCTGATGGGAGCAATTAGGATCAGCTGGCATGGTTCCTTTTTCATTTTCTTGAGAATCTGGGGAATCAGAAGGAATGGGGGGGAAAAGCGTATGCAAAGATCCCTGAACATCTGATTGAAAACGCATTTCCCCATGTTCCTCTTTGCAGTTCCCTGCTTACGTAGAACCAACATTTTTGAGTCTCTTGAGAGGCGAAGAGAACTAAGTTTGGTTTTCCCCATTGTTGGAATATGGTTCCAAGAATTGGTTGACTGAATTCCCATTTGTGACAGACTCGAATGGTGCTGCTTAAGGTGTCCGTTAAATTGCTGCTTACTCCCGGTGGAAGTTCTCCTCTCGTGGATATATGGTGTAGTAGAGCCTATTTCCATATTATTTGGGCCTCCAGAGACAAAATGTGAGACCTTGGACCCCGCTTGCTGAGATAATACATGCTAGTGGTGTTGTCTGTCTGCATGACTCTTGTATTCTTGCAAGAATGACTGAAGTGCTCGGAAAATTGCTCTTAACACCAGGAAATGTATGTGCATTTTTGATAGTGAAACACTCCATCTGCCACTTAATTGGAGGTCTTAAAGATGGACTCCCCAGCCTTCTAGAGAAGGGTCTGTGGAGATTATGAACTTCGGGATGGGAGATAGGAATGTTAGCCCTAATGAGATTATTGGAGGCCTGCCACCAAGGACACACTTTTCTAATAGCTAGTGTGGTCCGTCGTTGACGGTGTGATCTTTATTTACGGTGAGGTCGTCGATTGTGTGGTCATTGACGGTCCAGCTCTTGTTGATGAGATGGTCATCATTAACAGGGGTGAAATATCCGTTGTCGACTGATTTTTTACGTGCAGGCATCTACGGTGGTTGCAAGGGCGTTGCTGTAGTCGACAGGGGCCGCTTGGCTAGCTTGAACTTCACAAGTGCAGTGTCTAAGGAAGATTCGGTAGGTTTTAAAGTCAGAATAGAAGATGGAGTTGAAGGGTTAGAGTTTAGCTCAGAAGGAACAGTGTGGTTTCCTTTTTGTGAGGACGTTTTGGAAAATTCATGGTGTGTGTTCCTGCTTTTTATGCCCTCCTGGTGACCCCTGCGACCTCTCTCTCTCTCTCTCTCTCCCTAGGTTTCTCATGTGAGGTGTAAGAACTCTCACTATCTTCTGACAGAGGTCAAACTAACCAGAAAGTAGACCAGATACCCTTCCCTCTAACCCTCAGCCTGAGCCCTGTAAAGCATACGTTGTAAAAGAGGAGTCTAAACCTCTGTATTAGCTTGATCCCATCCACACTGAAACCAAGGACACTTGCACCCCTGCGGTTAATAACAGTTTGTATTAAGCAAAGGAGAGTTTAGCAAAGGGCCTCCAGCTTGACAAAAAATCCTGTAGTAGGAACATTTTGTGTTTTTTACCAACATACAAATCAAGACCTAGAGCAGCTAAGATAAACAAATTAGGCTATGGAGGTTGGAGGGACCTGCGTATGAAACATGAACACTTGCTTATCACCTCCTCTTTATACTTCCAATGTATGGCATGCAAGCTGTTGATCAACCCAGCCCCCACCCTGAGAAATAGGACAAAATATTTAGAAACCTTACAGAGCACAACCAGTCAGATCACAGCACGCTTCTATCACGCCGCAGGCACTAGCACTGACTTCTATATACTTAGTTGAAAACATGTAACAGAACGAAGGAAGCACCTGCCCGGGCAGGCTGTTGGGGTGAAGGCGAGTCATGCTAACCACAAGATGTTCATTTTCAGATATTTTTGCAACTGTATTTTGTAACTGCTTTACACAGAACCTAAGCAGATTTTTGCAATTTTCATGAATAAAAGGTGCTACCTGTATAGCAGCAAATTGTGCTCAGTTCCTACTCCACGGAGTAGTCTGATCTCCCGGCCATTCTTTGTGATTAAAACTACCTTGCTTTGCAAACATGGCTTTGTCTTTCTTTAAATTCCAGATTCCTCCAACATTCTTGGCGAGCTAGCCAGGAGATTCTGCTGATTCTTCATCAACTGCTGCGGTTGGAAAACCACCGGCCCCCGGTGTATAGACTCTATGCATTCTAAAGAAGGTAAGCAGATGCAGCAGTTCCTAAAAAGTCTGCCTAGTCATTGGGGGTGGGAAGGATCTGCATCTGCAATCACAAAAGGTGAGGACAGAGCAAATCTGGTTTCCTTTGATTGCATGACATATTCCATGGGCAAACTACATGGATGCCTCTGTGGGACCTCCTGGTCCCCATGAGGAATCCAGGCTAGGCGTTGACAGAGTGAATATGGGCACTAGGAAACAATGGATGATGGAGCTTGAAAGGCTATGGTTCCAAGGAACATATGGTCAGCCACTCCCCAATATCACCTCTTAAGAGGTCACGGGCGGTGTGGTACTGCGCACTAGACAAGCACATGAGATGAATGTGGGACCAATGCCACATGGTCATGACTTCACCCATAACGAAGTAGCTGTCCAAGGGGAAAATAGTTGGTACAATGTTGTGACTTTTACAGACAATCAAGCCAGATGGAATGAAAGTCTAGCCCCGCAAATGGCTCCCTGGTCCTGGGAGGGATCCTTTGACCCACGTGACATGGCGAAAGCCAAGGCCTGTATTTTCCATGGCATAGGGGATCCCGATTGGGACTACCCCTATATGCAACAAAGCCTACGGGTTTGGTAGAAATATGCCCGGTAACATGATCCCCATCATCCTACTGCTCCAATATATCAAATGCTTTTAATACATAGGGGTTTCAGGGCCTCCAATAAGTCCCCTGGCCTCAAATGGATAAGGAAAATCTGAAAAAACAACTGCCCCCACTTACAGAAGATGCTGGAAAATGGATAGCAGCCCTAGAAAAAAATACAGCCAGAGTAACTCTAGGAATAGGAGATGTAAACAGTTTACTAAGTTCAATGGTAGAAGAAACTGAAGTCATTTTTCAGAGAGGTGGGGTACCAAACGCCATCCTCACTGATAAAAGGTGCAATGGGTCCCCTTTTAATAATATACGAGTCTGGGTTTGGGATCAATTACAATGTATGTATCCACAGGCCAGACATCGGGTCTCTCAAGGCTCAAACAATGCAGTTAAATGAGGATCCAGCGCAATATCTCATCAGAATTTTTTTTTAAAAAGGCAAAACGAACAAGGGGAAAGTTGGGACGTAACCGGTGGAAACACCATGTTGTTTTATCATACAGTGAAGAGTGGGCTGCCGCCCGATATTCAGGATAACCTAGATAGTATAGTGGCCCTAGATGGCAGAACATGACCAGAAAAACAAGCTCACATTATTCACTTCTGTAAAAAGAAACAGTAACATGAAAGGAGTAAGCAGTAAGCAGCCGAAAATGCAGCTGCCAAGTTAGTACAACAAAAACTAGCAAAGAAGGGGGCACTAGAGAGGGTAGTGATGACAGTCACCTCAAATCACATGGCTGCGGTGTCCCTGGGAGTTCCCCAAGAAGCCACCCAACAGCAGTATCCTCTACAGCAATGGAAAGCAAGAGGACAAACAGGGGAGGAAGAGGCAGCTGTGGACAAGGAAGGAATGGGTATCAGAGGAATAGGCAGACATGTCACTACTGTCAGACAAGGTCACTTTATAAGGGAGTTCCAAGCGAAGAAGCAAGATGAGCAAAACAGACAAATAAGCAGATATAACAGTCAAGGGAACACACAGATACCACCCCAAGGGATGCCAAAAGTCATATACGTACCACAGGTGGTGCAACAGACTGCCCAGAAACCTGTTGCTCCCCAAACTATACAAGCCACACAGGTCCAAGCTCAGCAAACACAACTTCAGATGATGACACAACCTCACAGAGGAGTAGTGATGAGGGGTGGGGACCACTTCCAGCCATACAGTGCAGGAGGGCATGAGCAATATGGGTATCTACAGATAAGTCCTATGTTTCCTGTATTATCAGTAATGCACAGGGCATCCAAGGAGCCCACTATGTTAGTTGCTATGAATGATAAGAAATACAGCTTTCTTGTAGATACATGAGCCACTCACTCTTGTATCCGAGAGGGAAGTCTGCCCATGTTTGGCAAATCTATGGACACACAAGGATTCTCTGGGGCGGTCTCTAGGGTACCAATGGAGATTGGGGGACATGTAGATGTCAAAGGCTTATTATTCTGATCAGCAGCCCCTGTTAACCAGCTGTTAACCTCCTGGGATGGGATGTCCTGTCCAAACTGAACAGGTCCATTCAGTATGAGCCGAATGGCACTGTGGTCTGTTCAACTCCAGGTACCTCTCTCTCTAGAATAATGTCAGTAATAGTTGACTCCTCCACAGGAGATCAAGTGAGGGCAAGGCCACTGAGGAACAAGCCTTCACCACTCCAGTGTACACCATAATAGCTGAGACTCCTGAAATACTGGGTCAGACAGTGCAGCTGCTGAAAGAATTTATTTTCTGATGACAAGGACAGAACTCCTGGATACCAGATAAAGAACTGATATTGTACATAGATTCCTCAGAGATAACACCAACCTATGGCACACTTATGGATACTGATTACAATCACACACCCAGGGCATGTGTTAGATTCATTCAACCCAGGAAATACTGGATGACCACCTGTTAAGTGACAACCCTCACAAAACTGTAGTGGTATACGAAGACGAAGTACCATTAAGGACAACACTGGAGGCTCAGGACACCTAACCCAAGCAAACCCTTTGATTCAGTGAGAGAGGCTCTCTCACAGGTGCCAGGCAGCCTGTGGACAACTAGACCACACAATGTGGGTCTCATCCACACTGCTATCTCCTTTAGGGGTGCTCTTTTGCCCAGGGTGCACCAGTACCCTCTATACAAAGAAGCTGACAAAGGTACTGCACCAACCATACAGGCCTTACTGAACCAGGGAGTGATATACATAGTTGCATCTCCCTGTAACACACCTATATACCCAGTGAAAAATTGCAAGAGTAATTCCTGGCGCATGGTTAAAGATTTCCGACCCTTGAAAGATGTAGTGGTGCCTGAATATCCTTTTTTAAATTATATTTTTCCTCGCAGAGGAGAGCACCACAATGATACAAAAATCAACAAATAAAATGACATTACATTCATTCTATTATAGGCTTCTTAAACAAACAAAACTCATCTGTCATTGTCAACAGTACTTAGGCGTAAGTTTAGACAATTCCAGAGTCAACGTAGACCCTCAAGACATATCTGTGTGATCCCCCCTGAATACCATATTCCATGCCCCAACAGAACTGGTACTATAGACAGACCCCCCCTCCGAGATCAGTGGCCTAGAGCTAGCCAGTCCGTGCAACCCAGGGGGCCGGTCAGCCACTTAATCAAGGGAGACCAGATCTTACTGCTCTGCTTCTTACCCCCCTACCCTTGCAATTGTATAAAGATCTTTCTACATTGTATTTTCCCATTAGTCGCCCTAACCATGCACCTAACATAGGAGGTTTGGTGTCCTTCCTCACTGTCGCAATTAACAACTGAGCGACAGATATGGATATAAATAAATAAAAAAAGGACTGGGTTAGACCATAATTATTACAATCATTCAAGCCAAAGAGCATCATCAATGGACTAATGAGAACTCCCCCCCCAAACAACTTTACCTAAAAGGCCTTGATACCCTGCTTCAGTGGGGATAGTTTCTCACACACAAACAACATATGTATCGTGTCTGCTGGACACTTTTCACACCTGCAGCACTTATTATATTCCCTTTCACCCTGTTCAAAAAGCTTTGCCCAAGTATAATATAAATTCAATATTGTTTTAAAGTGCTGCACCTTCAAACTGGATCAGAAAAGGACCTTCATTCCTAATTTGATGGACATATACAGATCTAAATTGCCCTCTCCTAATCGCCTGACCCACATGGCTTCAGTCTTCTCCAGATAATCCAGCACAGTATCCCTTAAAAGATTATAAATTTGCCCAATCCTGCAATCTGGCTGGTTTACTGCCTCTATAAGAGATATTCTACCCAAAGATATCTTACATTGACCCGCCTCAGGAAGTCCCTAACCTGGAGATATTTATTTAAATGAAGACCTAGAGTCAATCCCAAACACTTACTGTAGCTCAGTAATTGAGCAAAGGTGGTTTTCATCAAAGAGATCCCCTAACTTAAAGAGGTCAGACTGCTCCCATCGTACACAAGTACCTTTGACTCATACCCATTTATCCGAACTGGCTTAATAGCCACCTTCTGGACAATTTGGGTTTTGAATGGGTCAGTATAGATGGCAAACAAAATTGGGCAGCAAGGACAACCCTGCCTTGCCTCCCTAGTTATCTCAATCTTCCCAGATTCTAATCCCATTGTTTGCAGTGTAGCAAAGGGGGTGTTGTACATTGCTCTGATGGTCGCTATACAGCACAACCCAAACCTCTTTTGTTCCATAATATGCCACAGATAGCACCAAAACACCCTATGAAATGCTTTTTCCGAGTAGGATTATAGCCATTTGACCCCCTGTATTTTCCACGATGTCAAATAGGGTTATGGCTCGTCTGATCCGTAGGACCCCTGCTGGGTATATATCCGTGCTGCCATAGCGTAACCAACCAGGTGATGATCCTCCCCAAGTGGACCACCAGAATCTTGGGAGTACAGCTTGGCATCAGCATCAATCAAGGAAGTAGGCCTATCGGAGGCCGGATTATCCAGGGATTTGCCCTTTTTGGGTAAAATAACAATATTCTTACCCTGCCGTTACCGAGGGGACATCTTGTTCTGCTGAACACCCATAAATAAGTCTAAAAGAAACAGGGCTAATTCTAAACGCAGAGCCTTACACAGATCCAGGGGAATTCTATCAGGTCCAGCTGCTTTACCAGTAGCCAGGGAGTTCAGAACATTCATAACTTCCTCCAAGGTAATATCTGCCTCTAATTTCCTGCTTACTTACGAGCCTGCCATTTTCCCATACTCATTAATCCCCTCTACTATTCTTCCCAGAGTAGTACAAGGGACATCTTCATGAGACAGTGTTCTATAATAACCCTCAATGATCTTGCAGACTCTTGAGTATCCGTAGCATACGACCAGGCATTCCTTCTAATTTTCTCAATACTATTTCTAACTTTTGTCTAGTACGTAATGCAAGCTGCCTCCCTACTGACTACCCATATTCATACCTCTCACTTCTATACATCTGACACCTTTCTGCCACCCTCTTGACGTGGTAGCTATTAATTTCAGCTCTGACTGCCATGATTTGAAGTTGGATAGGCCCCTCCTCCTGCCCTCTCACAATCCTCTTCACATGAATCTCTTCCAGGCTTGTTAGCTTTTTATACAATCCTCTATCTCGTCTGCATCCTGTTTCCTGCTGAAGGCAACAAAGCTGATAACCTCCCCTCTAAAGCAGGCTTTAAAAGAGTCCCAGACCAGCACTATATCCATTATAATAAAAAAATCCACCACCCATTTCCTCTTGCGATCTATAAACCTATCATTTAGAAGCAACTTACAGGCAAAAGTGCATTTGTAATTTGAGGTGATATTAGCCAGCCCTGTAATTTCTAAGACTAGAAGATTGTGGTCTGACAAGAGCCTTGGTAATTTCTTAATTGTGGTCTTGCATACCAATCTAGATGAGGTCAGGAAATAATCTAACAAATGTCCTGTGTGGAGCTGAGAAATACATGAAACTGGAATCAGAGGATTAATTGGACTCCCAAACATCCAGCAGACCATGATTCTCCTTAAATGACATTATGGCGCAATATACCCTAGGTTTACTTCTGTGATATTTAGTCATCTGCTTGCTCCCAAACTCCTGATGTATATTTAAGTCTCTGCATATTACCAGTGGGGTCGGCCAGCCTGCTAATTCCACCTCTTCAAGTACTTTGGGATCATACTTGGGTGGGGCCATAAATAAAACAAACAACCACAGCCAATTCCACAATCGCCCACCTGCCCCACGTGTTCACCAGTTTTCGTGCAATCGGCCTGTATTACTCTTAGCAAAAATTGCAACACCCCTAATTGTTGTGCTCTGGGTTGTGTAGGCTGCTAAAGTATTTAGCTTTATCGTTTGGGCCCTCTACATTGACTGAGCAGATAACTAATTTACCCATTTGGTATCCAGTACCTAAGGGTTGCCCCCTAGCCCATATCTTGCATTTTAAATGATCCGGTGTCCTTAACCCTATCTCCAAAGCCTCTTTTTCCCTTGCTCCCCCTCAGATGCTTTCCCCCCTGCCATTAAGAGCAGCACAAAAAACTCCTTTGAGCTGCAAAAACAGTTAGAAAATCAGTCAGAGATAGTGCGATGATCCCTTTAGAGAGGGGAGGAAAAGATAAAATCTTAAGGTTCCTACCTCCACCACCGCATACTTTTAAAACCTTCCCCTCCCTGTCGGAACTAAAACAGATTATTTCCTCATTTCCTGCAAGTATTCTTTTGCTTTTATCTCAGACATAAAGAACCAAGTTTGATCCCCCAGATCACTTTCAGCCGAGCCGGATTAAATAGAAAGACTTGAACTCCTTTTTCTTGATAAGCTGCTGCAGACGACAACGTCTTTTATTTATTTATTTATTTATTGGATTTATATAGCGCACAGCTACCCGGAGGTTTCCCGGCGCCAAGACAATGCAAGACAAAGGCAGGATCAAGAGATCAACTTGGGCGATTACTGGTTAAAAAGCCATGTCTTAAGCTCCTTACAAAATCTAATGAACACTCTTTCATGCCGTAAGTAAGAAGGAAGAGAATTCCAAAGAGAGGGAGCTAGGAAGGCAAAAGAACGTCCCCCCATTTTGACACGTCTGATTCTGGGCACCTGGAATTTGTGTTGATTGGAGGATCTAAGTGACCGAGAAGGCCGATAGTGTTGAACCAAGATTTTAAGATAGTTGGGAGCTAGGCCCATATTAATTCTATGCATATAGCATAGGGCTTTGAACTTGGTGCGATTCTCAATTCTCAGCCAATGTAGTTCACGAAGTGCACCAGAAGTAGGAGCAATTCTGGGAAGTTGGCAAAGAAGCCTGGCCGCAGAGTTCTGAACAATTTGAAGTTTGTGTAGTACTTTATTCGCACCCAAATAAAGCACGTTTCCGTAGTCCAGTCTAGAAATAACCAGCGCTTGGACCATGGTTTTTTGAGCAGCCACAGGAAGCATCTAGAGAATTTTACGAAGCCACTTCAGGATGGCAAAGCAGGTCGAAGCTACTTTGGTCACCTGTTGTTTCATAGTCAACTGGTCATCAATAATGATGCCCAGGTTACGTGCAGAAAGAGAGGGGATTGGGGGGACACCCATCTCAGAGGGCCAATGTTGGGGGCCCCAGAGTGATTTTTTGTTTCCAAAAATGAGGAGTTCTGTCTTTCCTCCATTAAGTTTGAGTTTATTAAAATGCATCCAGTTGGCTATCTTAGACAATCCTATTTGCAAAGAGGGAGAGTTGGAGGTTTCTTTGGGGGAGAGTGAAAAAATAAGTTGAGTGTCATCTGCATAAGAATAGATAGTTAGGCCAGCTTGTTCTGCTATGCTCGCCAAAGGACTGACATATATATATAGTCTTTCAACTGTTATGTGACAAAAGTCAAGCCTTACAAAAAAAGCACATCCCCCAACTGTACATTTAGCCTCCGGCCGAGGCTTCTCGAATATTGCCTCCGAAGAAAGTTCCCAATGTAGACTAGAATGGCCCGAGGCTTCCCGTCATCACTAGCCAGCTGTCTCTGTGCCATAGGCACTTGATGGTCTCTCTGAACCTCGAGCCCAGTTCCACTCTTCGGAGTCCAGGAACGCCTGACGAAACAGGTCCACCATCAAAGAGCGAGCATTTGTTCCCTCTTTGCCTTCTGGGGTCCTGAGCACCTGCATATTATTACGCCTACGCCGGTTTACTTGATCCTCCAGCTTCCACTGTATGTCGACTAATTGGGACTCAAGGACTTTTGCCTGGCCACTGGCCCCAGCAACACCTTTTTCAAGGGTATTCGTTCTAGTCTCCAGGTCAGTGACACGCTCCACAATAGAGCTGCAGGATTTGGCACCCTTGTGAACCACCCCCTGCATTTTGCAGATCGCTGTATGAAATTGGTGGCCATCCAATCGGGTTTCCTCTTGGTAAGGCATAATATACTGAAAAATAGACTCCTGCGTGGGGTGTGTGTGTGTGGAGTGGAGGTCTTTAGCAACCCTCCGGTCATGCCACCCACCCCAATTGCTCAGTTGTTGAGTAGTCCCACTTAAGGCCCTTGCCCCCTATGGATTGGGATACAGTCCATTTAATCACCTTCCTTGCTGTAGAGAAGGAAGTACCACCTGTTTGAGTCTCCGATGTGCTATTGCTGACACTGGACCCATGTCAAACGGCTGCCATCTTGCTCCAGGTGCCCGAATTTCCTATAATACTAGACCCATCAATCACCCTCACCAACATTCCCTGGGATGCCAAGTTCTTTACTGTGGCAGATTTGAAGAATGCCGTTTTTAACATTCCCCTACACCAAGACAGCCACTATCTGACAGCCTTCACGTACAGGGGCAATCAATTGTTTGTATTCTCGTTTGCCTCAAGGGTACCAAGACCAAAAAGGTCCCTTCAAAGCACTACACATAGGTTTTGTTGACATGGTTGACAAATGCCAAATGTACCTTATAGTAGCAGTCTGCCCATTTTCTCGCTGGATAGAAGCTGGACCGTGAATCCACTATGACGCTAAGTCAGCTGCTAATTTCCTGATACGTGAAGTGATCCCAAGATGACGTATTCCAGAAGCAATTAGGTCAGACAATGGCACACACTTCTCCAATGCCATATTTTCATACCTGACTACAATGCTAGGAAGAAAACACCGCCTAACAGCCTATCACCAACAAGGTAATGGTATCACAGAGTGCCTCAACGGGCTGCTAAAAAATAAAATGAGTAAAGTTTGTACCACCCTCAATTAAAATGGCTCCATTGCCTACCAATTAACTTGCTTGCATTGCAAAATACTCCCAGCTCTGACCCCGCACATAACTGTGACAGGACGAACTATGAACACAATGGTGGTACCAGAGCATACATCAAAGCCTGATAGCGAGGGAACAACTAAAATATTGCATGGTGAAATGTATTCTTACTTGTCTCAACTAACAAAGGCAGTGCAGTTCATCTCTAAATAGGTAACCCAAAGAAAGAGAATTGCACCACCAACTGTGAGCTCACATCCATACCCCCCATACCCCCCAGGAGCAGGGTCTACATCAAAAAGTTTGTGAGGAAATGGAAAGATCCCACATTAGACTATCCTTTCTTGGTGATGGGCAGCTCCCCAAATGCAGAGAAGGTGGACGCTTGCAAAACATGGATAAACAGATCGGACATCAGGTTGGATCCAACACTGTCCCATCCTCAAAGCTGCAGCACTAAAGAGATGGAGGAAGAGGGGAGAAGATGCATGTGTAATGAGATTCATTGTGCCCGTGTATAGCACTTTGATGGCACTGACTCAGCCCTCCCATATGGTGCCCATAAAAGTTCTAGACTGTGTAGGAATATACCTAATGGTAACAATCACCAGAGACATGATGCACTATTAGATGATATGTGGTATAAAGGAAATAGGAAAGGAAACAACTACTCATGTTACGTATGATCCCTCATCCCCCAAGCAACTGGAAAGGAGCGGCTACACCTACAAAGAAAGGTACCCCCAAACAGTACAATGTCTCTCATAGACCTTCTCCCTTGTAGAATATGAGCCCAGATGCAGCCCGTACAAATAAAGCAGAAACTATTACTTGTGAATGTCATGTTATATGACAAGACAGTAGAAGTTCCCCCTGTCATCACTGAACGTCACCAGCTAGAGAAGGAGCTTTAAAAGATGCACAAGACTGGTCAGCAAGCACACTTGAAGGGTGGAGGGCTGCCAGAGCTCGGGATGGACTCTTAGGAGTAATCCCCAACCCAGTGTAACAGGCATTTTAATCTGCTGCCCCCCACTTGTGCACCCAGGCCCATTCTCGAGGTACGAGGATGAGTTTATGTTAAAAACCGCTGGAAAAACGTCATTTTTTAAGCATGCCAAACTTATCCCCTTTGGACAGGTGCACATTGATATTGCCATATAGTCAAGGTGTCCAGCAGTTTGGGATAAAAATGGGCCATGCCTTACTTGGGTAGAACTTCCACTAAACCCCACCCTAGTAATGAAACAAATGTCTTTCTCTTTGTGTTTCTGTGGTAATGGGACCACTGATGTAGGGCACAACACCAATACCAACTGCAACATAACAAAATATAAACAATGACATGCAGAAGAGAACCTCCTGTCTATCAGACTAATACTGACAATGTGGACAGCAGCTGTACATCCAGTTACCTCGAGGTTGGAAAGGTCTCTGTTCCTTGGTCCCATACCCCCGTCAGGCTGTTGGAGTGAGGGCAAGTCATGCTAACCACAAGATGCTCTTTTTCAGATATGTTTGCAGCTGTATTTTGTAACTGCTTTACGTATAACCTATGCAGATGTTTGTGGATTTCACAAATAAAAGGTGCTGCCTGTGTGGTGGCAAACTATGCTCAGTTCCTACTCCAAGTAGTGCTCTGATCTCCTGACCATTCTTTGTGATTAAAGCTACCTTGCTTTGCAAAAGTAGCTTTGTCTTTCTTTAAATTCCAGATTCCCACAACACTTCCTCCTCAGAAACAACACTAGTTTTGGTTTTAAGTTTCTGCAGCCACAATAATAAACTCCTCTCTCTATTTTTGAGTGTTCTAGATGAAAATGTTCTAGAAATTTTACAGTCTTTTATTGTGTGGTGTGGATGCAGGCAATAAATGCAGTCTTTATAGGGATCTGCAGAATGTAGCCTTTTCTTACCACAAGATCTACATGATCCGAAAAGTCATTTTTTTAGAAGGCTCCGGCATGGTATCATCAGAGAAGTTTGGATAAACGAAAATTGAGGAGATATCTTAAGCAAACTGAACAGAGCTCAGGGAAACTCCCTCTCATCCAATGTGCAGTAGAAAATCTTAAAGACTCAGCATCTCTTGGGAGTGTTCTAGAGGGTGCTGTTGCCTGATTAGTTATAGTTCAAGTTTGATCCTTTTTTTTTTAAAAAGACCATAGATAGGCTATGGCAGTAACTGTCCATTGCCATTATGGCCTATTATGGTAGTTCCCTTACTGCTTTAATGAAGATACTGTAGGACTCCCACTACAAAGATGGGGAGTATTCAAGCATGTGAATCTATGGAAGTTCCAATACTGGAGAAACACATTTATTTTCAAATGAGGTAGGAAAAAAAGAAAATTAAGTGCTGATATTTTTATGCAGATTGTTGAAAAAACTGCAGGGGAGTGGGGATTTGGCTGTCACCGAGAACGCCATATGAAGATACTAACGTAATAGCAGACAGAAGATAGATACATAATTGTGCAAGGAAACTCTAATGGCAAAGACATGACAATAATAGGACTTTATGCCCCCAACCTGGAAGATCGAAATTACTTCCCTAAGCTGAGTCAACTGATGATTTCCTTTCTGGGATCAGTAATGATATGGTTAGGGGACTTTAATTCCATCATGGATGGTGAAAAGGAAAATGTTACTTATCCAGTAGGCATCTGTTTGTGGCATGTAGTGCTGTAGATTCACATGCTTTGCATAAGTCCGCCATATACTGTTGGGCTCAAAGTGTAACAAGTTGTTTTTCTTCTAAGAATATTTTCAAATCACGAGATAGAGTGACTCCTCCTCTCGGTGATACTGCGCATGGGCATTGAGTCCTTTGTTAGTTTGTTTTCCTGCAGGCGGGTGAAGTAAGGAAAATGTCACTTACCCAGTGTACATCTGTTTGTGGCATGTTCCGCTGCAGATTCACATTCTATGCACAGGTCCTGCCATCTAGTGTTGGGCTCGGAGTGTTACAAGTTGTTTTTCTTCGAAGAAGTCTTTCAGAGTCACGGGACCGAGTGACTCCTCCTTTTCGGCTCCATTGCGCATGGGCATCGACTCCATCTTAGAATGTTTTCCCGCAGAGGGTAAGGTAGGAGTGATAGAGTGTAAAGAAAGAGATGTCCATGCAATGGAATAGAGCTGTATATACAGAGTTTAAATAAAGAGGTGTCCATGCAATGGAATAGAAATGTACATAAATATGTACAAATTTTAAATGTAACTTAAACGGCTACAGGCGCCCGGGGAGGAAAGAGGGCGCATGTGAATCTGCAGCAGAACATGCCACGAACAGATATACACTGGGTAAGTGACATTTTCCGTTCGATGGCATGTGTAGCTGCAGATACACATGCTATGCATAGACTACAAAGCAGTAATCCTCCCCTAAGTGGTGGTCAGCCTGTAGGAGTTGAAGTTGTCTGAAATAAGGTTCTTAGTACAGCCTGTCCTACTGTGGCTTGTTGTGTTGCTAACACATCTACACAGTAATGCTTGGTAAATGTATGAGGTGTCGACCAAGTGACTGCTTTACAAATTTCTGTCATTGGTATGTTTCCTAGAAATGCCATTGTTGCTCCTTTTTTCCTAGTGGAATGTGCATTTGGCGTAATTAGCAGTTGTCTTTTAGCCTTTAGGTAACAAGTTTGGATACATTTCACTATCCACCTGGCTATGCCTTGTTTTGATATAAGATTACCAGTATGTGTTTTTTCGAATGTGACGAACAATTGTTTAGTTTTTCGAAATGATTTTGTTCTGTCAATGTAATACATTAGAGCTCTCTTAATATCTAATGTGTGTAGTGCTTTTTCTGTCACTGAGCCTGGCTGTGGGAAGAAGACTGAGTTCCACTGTTTGGTTTAAATGAAACGGTGAGATGACTTTAGGTAGAAATTTAGGGTTTGTGCGAAGTACAACCTTATGTTTGTGTACTTGTATAAAGGGTTGTTCAATAGTGAATGCTTGTATTTCACTAACTCTTCGTAATGAAGTGATTGCCACTAGAAATGCTACTTTCCAAGTTAGGAATAGAATCTGACAAGAGTGCAAGGGTTCAAATCGTGTAAGTACAATGTTAAAAGTCCATGAGGGTACTGGTGGCGTTCTTGGAGGTATGATTCGTTTTAGACCCTCCATGAAAGCTTTAATGACTGGCACTCTAAATAGAGATTTGGTTTGTTTATTTTGCAAATAAGCAGAAATTGCTGTGAGATGTATTTTGATGGATGAAAAAGCTAAATTTGCTTTTTGTAGGTGGAGTAAATAACCTACGATGTCTTGTATGGACGCATCTAAGGGTGTTATGTGTTTTGCTTGACAGTAGAAAACAAATCTTTTCCATTTATTAGCATAACACTGCCTGGTAGTAGGTTTTCCTACCTGTTTAATGACTTCCATACCATTCTGGTGAAAGATTTAGATACCCAAACTGTAAGATTTCAGGAGCCACATTGCCAGATTGCGCATCGCTGGATTGGGGTGTCTGATCTGCTGTTTGTTTTGTGTCAGCAGGTCTGGTCTGTTTGGGAGTTTGACGTGTGGTACTATTGACAGGTCTAGCAGTGTGGTGTACCATGGCTGCGGGCCCACGTTGGTGGTATAAGTATGAGTTTGAGTTTGTTTTGACGCATTTTGTTGACCAAAAATGGAATGAGCGGGAGAGGGGGAAAAGCGTAAGCAAATCTCCCTGACCAGTTGATCCATAGAGCATTCCCCTTGGATAGAGGGTGTGGGTACCTGGGCGCGAATATTAGGCATTTTGCGTTGTATTTGGTGGCGAACAGATCTATGTCTGGTGTCCCTCTCTGATGAAAGTATTTGTGAAGTACTTAGGGGTGAATTTCCCACTCGTGAGTTTGTTGGTGATCTCGACTGAGGTCGTCTGCTAACTGATTGTGAATCCCTGGAATGTATTGAGCTACAAGGTGTATGTTGTTGTGATTTGCCCAATGCCAAATTTTTTGTGCTAGAAGGCAAAGTTGTGATGAGTGGGTTCCTCCCTGTTTGTTTAAGTAGTACATTGTTGTCATATTATCTGTTCTGACAAGAATGTGTTTGTGAGCAAGAAGAGGTTGAAAGGCTTAGTGCTAGGGAGACTGCTAGCAGTTCTAAGTGATTTATGTGAAACTGTTTCTGTTTGTTGTCCCATTGTCCCTGAATATTGTGATTGTTGAGGTGTGCTCCCCATCCAATCATTGATGCATCTGTTGTGAGAATGGCGTGAGGCACAGGGTCTTGAAATGGCCGCCCTTTGTTTAAATTTGTGGGATTCCACCACTGAAGCGAAATGTGTGTTTGGCGGTCTATCAACACTAGATCTTGGAGTAGACCATGTGCCTGCGACCATTGTTTTGCGAGGCACTGTTGTAAGGGCCACATGTGTAACCTTGCGTTTGGGACAATGGCGATGCATGATGCCATCATACCCAGCAGTTTCATAACAAAACGGACAGTGTAGTGTTGGTTTATCTGAATTTTTGGCAATATGGTGTGGAACGATTGCACTCTTTGTGGGCTTGGACTTGCAAGCGCCTTTTGAGTGTTTAGTGTAGCCCGTAAGTACTGATGAATTTTTAATGGTTGCAGGTGTGATTTTTGGTAATTTATTGAAAACCCTAGTGTGTGTAGGGTGTCTATTACATAACGTGTGTGATGTCGACACTGTTTTAGAGTGTTGGCTTTTATTAGCCAATCGTCGAGATATGGGAATACATGCATATGTTGTCTCCTTATGTATGCTGCAACTACAGCAAGGAATTTTGTAAAGAATCTGGGGGCTGTTGTTATCCCGAAGGGTAATACTTTGAATTGGTAATGTTTTCGTTGTATAACAAACCTGAAGTATTTTCTGTGAGCTGGATAGATGGGTTTGTGAAAATACGCATCTTTTAGAAGCAGTATTGTCATAAATTCTCTGTGTTGTAGCAGTGGGACTACATCTTGTAGTGTTACCATGGGAAAGTGTTCTGATCGGATGTAGAGGTTGAGAGTCCTGAGATCTAATATTGGTCTTAATGTTTTATCCTTCTTGGGAATAAGGAAGTACAGGGAGTAAACCCCTGTTCCTTTTTGATGATGCAGCACTAGTTCTATAGCTTGTTTGAGTAATAGTGCCTGTGCTTCTGTTTGCAACATTGCAAGATGTTGTGATGAAAGTTTGTGCGCTTTTGGGGGAATGTCTGGAGGAAATTGTGTGAACTTTATGCAGTAACCATGTTAGATAATGGATAGTACCCATGTGTCTGTTGTGATGTTTAACCATTGGTCGTGGAACATTTTCAGTCTTCCTCCCACAGGGGAAGTGTGTTGAGGGAAGGTGATGATAAAGTCACTGTTTGTTATTAGTGACTTGTTTTGAGGATTGGTATTTTCCTCTATATTTGGGGAATTGTCCTCTGTAGGATCCCAGAAATCCCCCTCTTTGGTATTGTGTCTGGTAAGAGGGCTTGGATTGTGAGGTAGATGGCTCGGAGGGCTGTGGCCTGAAGCCTCCTCTATATTGATGCTTCCGAAATGAGCCTCTGTATTGGGATGAATAAAGTGCTCCCATCGCTTTGGCAGCGTTGGCGTCTTTTTTCGTTTTCTCTATGGCTGTGTCCACCTGTGTGCCGAATAATTGTTGCTGATTAAAAGGCATGTTGAGGACGGCTTGTTGGATTTCAGGTTTAAAACCTGATGACCTGAGCCATGCATGTCGCCTAATGGTGACAGCCGTATTTATAGTCCTTGCGGCTGTATCTGATGAGTCTAGCGCAAATCTTATTTGATTGTTCGTAATTGCCTGTCCTTCCTCTACTACTTCCTGGGCTCTCTTCTGTTGGTCCTTGGGGAGATGCTGAATAATGTCCTTAATCTCATCCCAATGAGCCCTATCGTATCTAGCTAAAAGGACCTGCGAATTAGCTATATGCCACTGATTGGCTGCCTGTGACGCCACCCTTTTCCCTGCAGCATCACATTTTTTGCTTTCTTTATCTAGAGGGGGTGCAACTCCAGAGGACTGTGAGTTAGCCCTTTTCCTTGCTGCGCTGACCACTACTGAATCGGGGGGCAGCTGTTGTGTGACATAAACAGGGTCTGAGGGTGGTGGCTTGTACTTTTTCTCTACCCTTGGGGTTATAGCCCTTCCTTTAACCGGTTCTTGGAATATCTGTTGCGCATGTTTGAGCATACCGGGGAGCATGGGTAGGCTTTGGTATGTGGCATGAGTTGAGGACAATGTATTGAATAGGAAGTCATCCTCTAGAGGTTGTGTGTGCATGGTCACGTTGTGAAAAGCTGCTGCCCTAGCTAGAAACTGTGTATAAGAGGTGCTGTCCTCAGGTGGCAATGGCTTAGATGGTTAGCACTCTGGGCTATTGTCTGAGACTGGGTCGTCATAGAGATCACATGGATCTGGTTCCTGATGTGACTGCATAGTGTGTGATGGAGACTGTGCAGTGGGTGTAGCAGGCGGGGAGACAGTCCGTTGAGGAGAGTGAGGAGGAGACTAGTGAGGAGAAAACTGGGGAGGCGGAGATTTCTCTCTTGGCACTTTAGCCGTTGGCTGATCAGTGTCCAAGCGTCCGTGGAAGGCCAGTTTTCTTTTTATTTTGAGAGGAGGTGCTGTGAGGATCTTGCCAGTGTCCTTGTGAATCTGTATCCTGGCCTGTTTGTCATCAAAATCCTCCATTTGTGGTAATTCTTCCTCAAATCTATGGCTTTCTTTTAACTGTTTCGAAAGTCCATGCTCCTCTGCATAGGAATGTCTTTTCGGCTCCTAAGCCGTTTTTTTGGGCACCGAAGGGCCTGGAGTAATTGTTGGCCTCGGTTCCGAAAGTGACTTCCGGGGTCTAGACTCGATGGGTCGGTGCCGTATGCTTTCGAAGCCTGTGCCTCGGCTCGAGTCCGAAGGCTTCGTTACGGGAGTGGTCTTTTTCGGTGCCGAAGATGTTACTTGGTCACCAGTCGCTTTTTTACGGGTGGAGCCATGGCCTTCCGGCAGTGGTGTCCCCGAGGCCTTGTGTTTGGGCTTGGTTTGGGTCGGGGCAAGCGTACTCACATGCTGGCCCGCTGTTAGTGGTCTGTCGACGTCGGACTCTTGTTCGGAATCGGATCCCCGAACGGAGACGGCAGTGTGAATCATCTCCTCCTCTTCTGCGTTGAGGCGTTCAGTGCTTCTGGACGCCATCTCTAACCTTCGCGCTCTTCGGTCTCTTAAAGTCTTTTCCGAATGGAAGGATTTACAGGCTTCAAAGTATCCTCTCGATGATCCGGAGATAAACACAGGTTACAAACCAGATGTTTATCTGTGTAGGGATACTTGGCGTGGCACTGAGGGCAGAATCTAAACGGGGTCTGGACCATGAGGCTTCGACGATACTTTTGGTCGGGCCGACCAGGCCCAAGTTGGGTGCGGGTGTCCCGACGGGCAATCAAAGATGTGTATCCGCCGGTACCAAGGTGTCGATGCTGGATGAGACGCGATCGAAAACAATACAGATGATTTTAGATGGTTTCTAAGATTTTCCGATTCGAACAACCGGAGTGAAGAGGAACACGTCGGAACCCGATGGCGGAAAGAAAACAATCTAAGATAGAGTCGATGCCCATGCGCAATGGAGCCGAAAAGGAGGAGTCACTCGGTCCCGTGACTCGAAAAGACTTCTTCAAAGAAAAACAACTTGTAACTCTCCGAGCCCAACACTAGATGGCAGGACCTGTGCATAGCATGTGTATCTGCAGCTACACATGCCATCAACTAGAGTGTATATATGTATAAGCAGATAGTAAATAAAAGATGTCCATGCAATGTATGTACATATTTACAATATGTTGTACTACAATGACTACAGGCTTCTGGGGAAGCTGTAGGTACACATGCTCTGCATAGACTGTAAAGCAGTTCCCTCCCAAATAAGCGAAGGCTAGCCTGTAGGAGTTAGAGTAGCTTGAAATAGAGTCCTAAGGACTGCCTGGACAACATTTGCTTGTTGACGAACTAGAACATCTGCACAGTAGTATTTAGTAAATGTGTGTAGTGTAGACCAAGTAGCAGTTTTACAAATATCTCTTATTGGAATGTTTCCTAAAAAGGCCATAGAGGCAACCTTTTTTTCCTGGAAAAGTGTGCTTTAGGAGCTACTTGGCTACCCATCTAGCTAATCCATTCTTTGAAATTGGATTACCCTTGTAAGGCACTGAAAAAGCTACAAATAGTTTCTTCGATTTCCTAAAACGTTTTGTCCTGCCAATGTAATACATAAAAGCATCCAGCGTATGGAAAGCTCTTTCAGCGACTGAGTCTGGTTGTGGAAAGAACACTGGCAACTCCACTGATTGATATGAAAAGGTGAAACTACCTTAGGTAGGAATTTTGGACTTGTTGTAAGTATTATTTTTTCTTGTGTATTTGGAAGAAGGGTTCAACACATATATCTCACTAACTCTTACCAAAAAGCAACCTTCCATGAAATTAATTGTAAGGCAGAGGAGTGCACTGTTCAAATTGTGGACCCATAAATCTGCTAAATACAATATTAAAGTTCCATAAAGGAGCTGGAGGAACTATGGGTGGAAAAACTCTCTCAAGGCCTTCCATAAATGCCTTGATTACAGGAATTTGAATTAAAGAAACATGTTGTCTGTTTTGGAGGTAAGTAGCTATGGATGCTAAATGAAGCCTATTAGCAGAATATGCTAGATTTGGTTTTTGTAAATGTAGCAAATAACAGGCAATGTCATGTACTGAGTCCTTAAGTGGGTGACTATTTTTAGGTTGACAATAATATACAAAAAGGTTCAATTTAGCAGTATAACACTGTCTAGTTGTAGATTTGCATGCTTCTTTTAGACTGTCCATACATTCAGAGGGAAGTTGTAAGTAGCCAAACTCTATGACTTCAAGAGCCATATCACAAAATTGAGTGTCTTGGGGTTTGGATGTCTGGTTTGACCTCTGTTTTGTGTCAAAAGATCTGGTCTGTTTGGAAGTTTGTGATGTGGAACCACAGATGGATCCAACAGCATTGTATACCAATGCTGACATGCCCATGTGGGGGCTACAAGAATCATGGTGAGTGATGTTTGTTTTAATTTGTGTATTAGGAATAGTAAGAGTGGGAGAGGTGGAAAAGCATAAGAAAACATCCCCGACCAATTCATTCAAAGAGCATTGCCCTTGGACTGAAGGAGTGGGTATTTGGATGCAAAGTTTTAGCATTTTGAGTTTTCTGAGGAGGCGACAAGATCTATCTCTGGCGTTCCCTAAAATTGTAAATATTTTTGAAGTACTTGTGGGTGAATTTCCCATTCATGGACTTGCTGCTGCGCCCTGCTTAATAGGTCCGCTAACTGATTGTCCATCCCTGGGAGATATTCTGCCAGTAACTGAATGTGATTGTGAATCACTCACTTCCAAATTGTCTGAGCTAGAAGGGACAGTTGAGATGAGTGATTCCCCCCCCCCCCATTTTTGCAGATAATACATTGTTGTCATTTTGTCTGTGCGTACTAACACTACCTGGTGTGAGATTTGTGTAAGGAATGCTTTGACTGCTAGGAAGACTGCTCGCAATTCCAAATAACTGATGTGATAAGTCTGTTGAATGGGATCCCATTTCCCTTATATGATGAGGTTGTTGAGGTGAGCTCCCCAACCTGTCTGTGATGCATCTATCATGAGAGGGATCCGTGGCACAGGGCCCTGAAAGGGCCGCCCTTTTGAAAGGTTGGTGGTGCAGAAAGCGGAGAGTCTGGCGGTCTAACAACGCTAGATTCTGAAGATCAACCTGTGACTGAGACCACTGTTTAGAAAGACACTGTTGCAGTAGAAGCATGTGTAAGTCTTGCATGGGAAACTATGGCTATACAGGAAGCCATCATTCCCAGCAGCTGCATCACTAGCTTCACTGTGTCAGTATGATTCTGCGGTAATTGAGAAATTAGATTTTGTAAAGCCTGAATCCTTATTGGGTTTGGATATGCTAATGCTGACTGAGTGTTCAGAATTTCTCCCAAATACGGCTGTATTTGTGATGGTTGAAGATGGGATTTGAGGTAATTTATTGTGAACCTCAAATCATGTAGAAGATGTACAGTGTACGAAGTGTGTTGCTGACATGTTTGAATGGTACTGGCCTTTATAAGTTAATCATCTAGATATGGGAAAACATGTATGTGTTGTCGTATGAGAAATGCTGCTACTACTGCCAAGCATTTTTGTAAATACCCTTGGAGCTGTTGTTACCCCGAATGGTAATACCTTGAATTGGTAGTGCTTTCCTGCAATAACAAATCTTATATTTGCGATGTGCCGGATTTATGGGAATATTGAAATAAGCATCTTTGAGATACAATGCTGTCATGTTATTCCCTTGCTGTAATAGAGGAATAACATCTTGCACAGTGACCATATGGAAATGCTTTGAGAGTATGTATAGACTGAGAGGCCTGAGATCTAAAATTGGTCTAAATAAACCGTCTTTTTGGGGTATTAGGAAGTAAAGTGAATATACCCCTGACCCTTATTAGGATGTAGGTACTGGTTCTATGGGCCCTTTGAGAAGAAGGCACTGTACTTCCTCTTTTAACAGTGAGATTGCATGAGGGAGTTTGTGGGAACGAGGAGGAATGTTTGGTGGAGTGGAAAGGAGTTCTAGACAAGAGCCATGTTGGATAATTGATAGAACCCATTGATCTGTGGTGATGTTGCACCATTGTGGATAAAAATTTACCAGTCTTCCTCCCACAGGAAATTTATGCGCTGTGGGGATCTTTAAGAAGTCACTGTTTTGTTTAGGTGCAGGAACCTCTGAAGGCAAATGTTTTACCTCTTCCTCTATTGTTTTAAGCTGTGTATGAACCTCTAAATAAACCTCTGTTGTTGAAGTGTAACCCCTGTTTTTGTTGCGATGTGGATGGCTCTGTGGTTGATGGTTTGAAACCACCTCTAAATTGGGGCCTACAAAAAGTGTCTCTAGTGGGTGTGGTATATAGTGCACCCATAGCCTTAGCTGTTCCGAGTCTTTTTTAAGCTTTTCTCTGGTGGTATCCAACTCTGGTCGAAATAATTGCTCCTTGTCACAGGGTATGTTTAATACAGCTTGCTGTACTGAACATCTCAACCATGCATGTCGCCTTATTCCTATGCTAGTGTTACCCCCCCTTGCTGCTGTATCAGCTGCATCAGTAGCACATCTAATTGCATTGTTAAAAATAGCCTGTCCCTCTGCTACCATTTGTTGTCCTCTCTTATGATGTTCCTGTGGAAGGTATTGCAATAGCTCTTCCATTTCGTCCCAGTGGGCTCTATCGTACCTGGTGAGGAGTGCCTGAGAATTTGCAATCCTCCAGTGAATCGCAGCCTGGGCAGCCACTCTTTTGCCTGCTGAGTCTAATTTCTTACTTTCTTTGTCTGGAGGAGTAGCATCTCCTGTAGACTGACTACTGGCATGTTTTCTTGCCGCACTTGTGGAGTCAGGTGGTAAGTGTGTTTTAATGAAAACTGGATGAGAGTGTGCAGGCTTGTATTTTTTTTTTTATCAACCTTTGGTGTGATGATCCTTGCCTTGACGGGTTCTCTGAAAATGTGTGCGGCAGGTCTAAGAATGCCTGGAAGCATAGGGAGACATTGGTACTCCTTGTGTGTAGTTGTCCAAGTATTAAACAAAATGTCTTCTTCAAAGGGATCTGTATTGAATTGTATGTAGTGATACGCAGCTGCTCTAGCTATCGCTTGATTATAAGCAGTGGTTTCTTCAGGGGGAGATAGCCTTGCTGGGTATAAATTCGGGTCATTAGAGAGAATGGGATCAGGATCATATAGATCTCATGGGTCTACATACTGTTGAACATCACTTAAGTCGTCCCTACGAGGTGATGTTTGTGGAGAGAATTGTGTAGAATATATGTGAGGGTGATGGGGTAGAAGGAAGGAAAGGAGAATGTGGTGGTGAAGGTTGTTCTGTAGCCTTCTTCTCCTTTTTCTTAGAGACTTTCTTAGGTGGAGGCCCAGCATCTAAAGTCTCTTGAAATTTAAGTTTTCTCTTAATTGTCACAGGAGAGGCTATGATCCTTCCTGTTCCCTTTTTATTATAAGTTTGCATTGTTTAGCGTCCATGACTTCCAGTATAGGTTCTATGTCAGATGACTCCTCAGTAACTGCAGAATGTTTACTGCTGTCCATTTTCGGTTTAGAAGGTCTGGACACCGAATGCTTGACCTGAATTGAAAATGGTGTTCATTTTTCGGCTTCGAGGTGGAAATGTCAGATTTTCATCTCAATACCGAAACAGATGTAGCTGTCTGTTTGGTCAGTGCTGAATGCATTTTCGTCCTCTGTATTTTTCAGTGACGATTCTGAAGGCTGGTCATCCAAATGTATTACTCAGCTCAGACCATGGCCCGATGGCAGTGGAGGACCGATGACCAATGCAGGAGTCTTTTTAATTGTCTTTGGTGTGATGTGGCTGATGTACTCACGTACTGCGCCGGTGGTATGGACTGGCTGTCAACATCCGAGTCTCGATCAGAGACAGAGTCTCTAATGGAGAAGGGTGTGCATTGTCCTACTTCTTCCTGCGCTGCTCTTCTCCGAAGATGTCGGGTGTGTCGTCGGTTGACTTGGACGCCATCTCTAATCAACGCATTCTTCGGTCTCAGAGAATCTTATTTGATTGAAATGATCTACAGGAGTCGCAAGTTTCTTCTCTGTGTTCCGGAGATAGGCACAGATTACACACCAAATGCTGGTCGGTGTAGGGAAACTTAAAGTGACACCGAGGACAGAACTGAAATAGAGTTCATTCCATCAGCCTAACATTCTTCGACTACAATTTGTCGAATAGGCCCAAGAAGGGCGTGGACGCCCCTGCAGGCATTAAATAGACCCAGACGATAGAAACCAGATAAACTATCGAAAGAATGGAATACGCGATTTAAAACTATACCGATATAAATAGAAAGGTAGAATAAAGTTCAGAAGATACCGAACTTAGATCCCCCAGAGTTGAGGGAACAATTCCAAATCCGACGGCGGAGAGAAAACAAACTAAAAAAAGACTTGGTGCCAATGCGCAGTATCACCGAGAGGAGGAGTCACTCCATTTCGTTAGTCGAAAATATTCTTCAAAGAAAAACAACTTGTAACACTCCGAGCCCAACACTAGATGGCAGACTTACTGCAAAGCACATGTTTCTACAGCTACACATGACATCGAACAACAAGTTACTCACCTGCGTAATACTTTTTCTGCTGGATGCTCTATTTAACTTCATATTCCTTACTTCAGACTATCCTCCAGGCACCAGATTGGATTCAGAGAACTTTGTAGTCATGCTCCAGTGTGCCAGCAGGTGGCAAAGTACCATTCCGAGCTAACTATATCCCTCCCCAGATGTGACAGAGCAGAGCTGCATCCAAGCGCCACCTCTACATTTGAGTTTCTCGTCTTTTTCTGCACTCTCAGATGTGAAGCATGAACAATTGTTTAAGCAGTGTGCTGAGTACTAACGTGGGGTCTTTTCAGATGAAAAAAAGAGACTACTCTACAGAATGGGGAGCTGTGACGGCAATGAGGAATCTGCGGTTAGATAAAGAATCCACTAGGAAGATCGGTACTCAAGGTTCTTTTGATGGATCTTTGTAACCACAGATCCTTTTGGATGTTAAAAAAAAAGAGACCACTCTACATAATGGGGAGCTGTGAGGGAAGTGAGCAATCTGTGGTTAGATAAAGAATCCTCACAAAAATAAGGTACACTGTTCCAGAAAAAAAAGAAGAAAGGGAAATCCTTCTAGTAGAAGCAAGAGCCCTCACACATCCAGCTTCATCATAGGGCATGCTCCACGTCATACCGGCGCTGCAATGTCTGACGGGCTCCCCATAATGGGGGCTCTTTGCCGGAGATCTTTTAACCAATGTTTATGTGCCGAGGTTGTAGGAAAACCGGACAATGCCGACCTACAGGCACAACAGGGATAGGAGAGAAAAACGAAAGGACAAAATTTGCTCAAAACCTAGCACGTCATCAGCAATTTATTAGATCAGTAGAAGGTTTAGGCCAAGATTAAAAAACAACAAAGGGTGAGTGCAAGTAGAGATAATACTCATACACTCTCTTAATCAAAGGAAGCAACAGAGGGAGGGACACTACCTTTCCCCAGCTAACGTTGGGTCAACATGTTTCGCGTCTCAAGGGTCCAACAGGATCCAGCGACGATTCATCAGGACCAAAATATACAGAAAAACGTCTCCTTTCATAAACACACAGACCTCAATCCGTCTTCATATGTCAGTCTATTAGGCTCCGGTCACGTACTTCAACAAGCTGCAATTCATGCCAGTCTCAAAAAAAGGTCTCCCGTCCCACAGTATGTGAACGGCTTCCTAGGAATACACATGCCAGGAGACAGGTGCTTGTGATAAGCAGCCTGTCATCCGCTGGAGACCTACCCCAAGGCAGCATTCCTGTATACTTGGGAGGCCGTACACTGGACCATAAATCTCCCTGTCCTCATTTTTTGATATATAGATAAAGAATCCACCAGGAAGAGCGGTACTCAAGGTTCTTCTGATAGATCCTTTTAACCACAGATTCCTCACCTTGGAATAGATACCAAAGCAGTAGCTCCCCAAGGAGGAAGATCTGTGGAGTGGGCTTAGAACAAAAAGTCTTGCAGTACCAAGTGGGAAAAAGTTTATTCTGCTAGACCTGTCAAGTTAGTACTGCTTCATGAATACATGCACTGATGCCCATGTCGCAGTCTGGCAGATATTAAGGACTGGCACCTCCACCGTTGCCAACAAAATAGCAGCAGGCCTTGGCACTGGTGCAATGTGCACTCAAACTTACCGGGAGTATGATTCTTGGCCAGTGCGAGGCATATCTTAATGCAGAGGGCTATTCTCCTGCATGTGATAGAGACCCATCTGTAAACGGATGTTATGTGCAAAAACACTAGGGATATAAATACATTAATCATTCCCAACTTTAATGGCGAAACAACGCTAGAATATGCTGAGCTTTCTTAAAATAGAATAAAGAACAATATCTCCATCACAACATATAAGTACTTCCTCTGTCTAACTAGAAATTTCACAATCTTGACACAATTACATCCATCATACAAGTAAAAAGCCATGAGTATATGGATATCCGCATGCTATAGCGTGGGCAATAGATATATATATATATTGCTAGAATTAAATCAGGCTAGAGAAAGGAGTAAATCAAATGAAGGCCAACAATATATAAAAAAATTCTGATAACAGTGTTTGTGGATAATTTGTAAGAAGGGGTGAAATGGCAAAAGACGATACGTAACACTTCAATACCCATCTCACCAAATGACAAAATACTGACATCTCAACCAACACGTCAAATACATCAGACGTCATGCTCCACGCATGACACTAGCAGAAATCGCCACTGAGCAGGACATGACCCGGGACCCTCGCTCTATTAAATACCTCCTTTCACTAAAGGCAAGAAGTGTCACGAATAGGTATAAAGGCAGCACCTGTCCCTCAATGAAGTAAGTGAAGCTCCGTAATTTTTAAGGGATAGAACCAGACCATGCCACAGGGATTTTGGCAAGAATGAATAAAATATGCAAGAATAAAAAAAATACCACTTTGATTGTAAGTACAAGGCTACAGCTATCGCGACTGCAATAACAGTATGAGTGTGAATAAGAATGACAAATGATACCAGGATATAATGACAAATTTTGGCACAATATTACCACTGAAGAACATAATTTTATAACAAAAGGAACATCAGCATAAATGTTATCGAAAATGTGCTGCAAATACACTATGCCACGACCTATTCATTCAGATTAAGATTTAAACAAATGTACAGTATAGTATATAAATGTACACTATAGATACTTGTGGTACAGAAAACATGTGATTTAAAAAGCATGTGATTTAAAACACAACTTTGAAAGAAATGCATGGGGCATGTCTGTATGTCCATCATGTCTGTCCTCACCACCAATAATACAAGTGGCACAAACACGAGCCTAATGGAATCCAAGGATAAAAGATGAATAAATTAATATAATTACATCAATATTTTACATTTTTAAGTCTGTGACTTAACTACAGGGAAGTGCCGCCTCCTCATGTCCAGGAAACGAAAATAAACCCAAACGAGGCTAAGTTTAGCATGATTGAGGTTGAGTGATACTTGTGTTACTACTTTTGCTGTGCTTTAGTGAGCATGATGTGCACATTTTTCACCAATGGATATCCCACAATATTATAGCTTTGCAGTGTCCACTAAAGGGTGTTTGTGCAAGTCTGACACAAGAAACTTTAATTTCATGTTTTTTAAGCAGTATTGTTTTTACTACAATCACCATCTTGGGAAACCAGACTTATGTCTCATTTTAACTGTATTACATGAACAGAATACAGACTAATTGGGGATCTCTTTAACCCCGAAGAAGGCCGATGAAATGGCAGAAACAATAAGGCATAATTGATTAATATAAGAAATATTGTTTTCAACACACATCACAATTTCATTTTTAATCATATTACAGATACCCTTCGAATAAAAGGGAAATCTTGTAGGTATATCCTAAAGCACTTTTAAATATTTGGAACCCTGCTTCTATCCATACAAATGTATAAGGAAAGCGCAACTACTGGCTGAGTCCATCAAGGTGGTATTTACCTACCTCGATGGAGAGAGGAAATGCATAAAAAAATCATGCGTGATGTCTCCTCTTCCAATGTCTTATGATTCCAGAGATAGGTGAATGACATTAAACTGAAATCTCTTTGGCGTGACCTATGTATTTTTGATGTGGCAAATTAGGGAAGTTGTGTGTAGATTGGATTCCCCTCTCTCTTTTCGTGCGAAAATAATATTCTTCTGCATAGCCTTCCTTTTCTTTGTTTCTGAGAACCTCGAAAAACGTGATTGCCCCTTGATAGTCTTTGAAACAATCAATGTAAAAACTTGCAATCCAATCTGGTGTCCAAAAGATAGAGCGTCTTCTCTTACTTCAAGGGGTAGCAAAGACTACTGGTAGTGTGATCAACTGCTTGACCTGGAGAAGTCACTACTTTTAGTAAGAAGAATCCCAGAATTCTCAGCATCAGTCTTTCTGGGAAAAAGTGGTGTACAGCGGTTGCACAGAAAGTGCCTGCAGTTCACTCACATGAAAGTTCATGTAATTACAATTAGGAAGGCAGTCTTCAAGGTCAAGAAATGGGGCAAGCAGCTATGCATAGACTTGAAAGGTCAAGCCCGCATTAGGGAACCATGGTGGCATCACAAACTATTTTCTACGGAACATGTTTCAAACCTTTAATAAACCTCATCACAATTAGTGATTTAACCAAGGAGTGTTGGGTCTGTCAAACATAAAAATGCGGAATGGCTTTTCAAATGACCTTTTAGGGTGCCCACAGCAAGGTCTTGCAGCGCAGGACAAAACAAACAAAAGAATGTCCAACAGCTTTGCCTGTCACCAGTCATTGTCCCAGGCACTACAACAGGTTTGAAATTTGTCCCAGCACCCAGCATAGATAGATATTATCAAGGGGCATCTGGCACCGAGGATGACATCCACCACCTTGGATGGCAAAGTGAAAGCCCTAGTCAAGTGCTTTTGTTCAATCTCCATGCATTGAGGTGCAAGCTGCATAAATTTACGTGAAGGGCCCTGCTGCCAAGATAAGAGATCCCCTCATAGTGGTAGCCTGATCGAAGGAAGATTATTGATACTGCGGAGCTTGAGTACAACACGCTCCTAGCCTGATCGGTCTTGTTTTTCTTCAGAACTTGGACAGGAGAGGTAGTAGCAGGAAAGTGTATATTGTTCCATTCTAGTCAGAATGCGCCCTCTAACAAATGTTCTGGCGGAAACTCCAACGCACAACATTGTTGACACAGCATACCCTCACCTGAGGCGAAAAGATCTAGCCAGGGCTCTCTTCACTGGTCGAAGAAGCCCTGTGCCCACTTTGGGATGTAGATGGAAACTTGTGATTTTCCAGATGACGTCTGTACAGCTTGTCTGCTCTGGCCGGTGGTTAGCATCTGGGAAGATGTCCTGGTGCTCTAGCCACCTCTAGAGACAAAAAAAGCCTCTTGGAGCAAGACCCAAGAATGCACATTGCCTTGGTTGTTGCAGCACCACATGGCAGTGGTGTTGACCTTCAGAGTGTGCACCAGGCCCGTTAGATGAAAACCTGTACATCAGCACAAATTGTCCTGGTGCTCCAAAAGGATGATGTGGAGCCAGCCCTCTACTCAAGACCAGAGGCCTCTGAGCACCATATCACCCCAGGTTCTCCCCCACCCCTGAAGCTAGTGGTGATGTGTCAGTCTCTACTGTCAGTTCTGGGTGGAGAAGACACAGTGCCCTGCACAGGACCAAATTGTGCCTGGTCAGCCACCACTGCAGATCATGGACTGTCACCTTTGAGACCTGGATAATGTTGAGAAGGCTGCCTTGATGATCAGTCCACAGAGACTTTAAGTTCCACGGTAGGGCTCACATGTGCCACCTGGCATAGATGAGGGGGATGTACAAGGGTAAGAGCCGAAAAACCACACAGCCACCCACAGCTAGATCCAGGATAGAGCCTGAAACATCTGGATCATAGCCCTAATACCTCGCAGTTGTTGCAGCTGAGGAAAAGCCTTGACCTTCAGCATAATCAGAATCACCTTGATGACTAGAAGCCTCTGTCATGGAATTAGGTGGTGCTTCAGCTTCTGCGTGTTTATGGTAACCTCTAATGATGTTAAGAGTTTCATCATTGCCTGGAGGTGGCCCATGGCTGATTGTAGGGAGTCGTCAAGGTATAGGAATACAGGAATTCCTGACCTCTGAAGATGGGCATCGATCACAGCCATCACTTTTGTGAAACCCCAAAGGGCACTAGTGAGGATGAAGAGGAGGCCAGCAAATGCTCTTAGTCCATCTTGAATAGCAGGTAATGTCTATGGAACTGCAGGATTGTTACATGAAAATATCTCCCACGTTAAGGGCACAAATGAGAGCCAAGGTGAACATTCTGAATTTGTCCTTCCACAGGAAAAAGTTCAGGTGACAGTCATCCAATATAGGCCTAAAGCCCCTGTCCTTTTTTGGGATGAGGAAATATTGGGAACAACCACCTCTGCCTTTCTCCAAATCAGGTAACCTTTTCTGTGGAGAACTAGACTATCTCCTGTAGGAAGATAAGCATTTGCTCTTCTGAAGTTTGCAATGGTGTTGAAGGCAAATTGGGTCAGGAAAAGATAAAAGGTGGGACATAGCCTTTTTTTTTAAACAATGTGGAAGACCCATTTTCCGGGTGCAATGGATTGCAGACCCGGAAGGAAGTGCTGGTTCCTGGCCCCTACTGGTTGGGCATGCATCACTGAGAGCAAACTAAAGCGGTTTGTTGGCTGCTGTAGCAGGGAAAGAGGAGTTTCAGGACTGGTGCCCTTGCTGGTCCGCATGCTGTTCTGCCAGTCCCTTGTTTGTGGCCCTGAAATGACTAAGCTGCCTGCTGCAACACTTGCTGGGACGGCTGTCTTTGCCTATATATCAGCCCCCTGGAATAGTCACTACATTTCCTGACATGGTGGTTAAATGTTTTTCAGTGGCCAACATCCTCAAGGAACATGCTATCCTCAAGTGCTCCAAAGCGGAGTCCGCCATCTTTCCGAAGGGGTGTGTTAGATTGAAGGGTATGCCCATAAGCGATACTGGTGCATCATCTGGGCATATCTATGAAGCACAACACTGGTACAGGCTGCAACTGTAAATGCAGTCGGTGGTATCCACACCAGATAACATTATGGGCTGTGTCCTGCCAGTCATGGATGGCTTGAGCCAACAAGTCCAAAGGTCCTCTGTGAATGCCAGCAAGATTCTGCTAGTCATGTCCCAAAGGGCACAAGTACATATGACCCCAACAGATGGACTGTGCTTGCACATCACAGTGGCAGGTTGGCAGAGTAAAACATACGTTTGTCAAAGGCATTAATCATTTTGGATTCTATATCAAGGCCACTGGCCAGAAAGAAATTTGTGGTCACCTTACTTGTCAAGCCCTGTGCAATGAGGCTCTCCAGCATAGACTGCTTGGTGAGAAAATTTGGGTCACCGAATGCCGGCCTATGCCGCTTGCCAGCTAATAGGCAGATAAGAACATGGTTTCGACCAAGCAGTCATCAAAGTAGCTGTGAGGGGGTGATTAAATTGAAGTAAGGCTCAGAATCTGCTAGCCTAAGCTGAATAATTTCTGTCAAAACATTTGGTTGAGTCTCAGTGGAGGGCAGCTGTAGTTCTAGCGCTTCAGCTGCTCTCCGAACCACCAACGCAAATGAGGCACTCCCTTCTGTTGGTGGCCTGTGTGGTGAGTTAAGCTCTGTCTCAGAGGAGGTACCAAACCCACTAGCATTTTGTAAATAAAGATATAAGGCATTATCAGTGACTTAGTGTGACTATAGTTATGATGCTCCGTACAGGTACAGTTTGTTTTAATTGTCATACCTATTGATGACAATGATGTATATGGCAACCCTCTTGCACTGCCATATACCCTCATAAGATCGCTGATGTGAGTATCACATGAAAAATACCTCTTAATTTTTATTTGATTAAACATGCTATGTGCAAGATGTACCACCAGTGCCTCTGCGGAGAGCTGCGACGCAGTATAGGCCCTGGGTTTGAGTTAGACTGCATGATGACTGGCTATGCTTTCATATCGCAACAATGGTAAAGCTCATGCTGATGTTGGTTTGGGATCTGACATGGGTATCAGCAGTGGGAACTAGCATGGATCTCGAGGTCAGAGTGGAAGTCTTTACTGGAGTTGTTACCAGCCAGGTAATGTATCCCAAGGAGACAGTCAGTGCTGGGGAAGGACCCACAGGCATCAACTGCCTGGAGACCTTTGGCAGTCCGTGGGGCCTGAAGACTGACAGAAAGCGCAATGAAGATGAGCAGCATGACCTCCTTGAAAGCCTCGATCTGGTGCAGGGTTGACAATGACCCAGGGAACTCTGTATGCATCACTACAATATACTTAGAGATTCTTAGCGAAGATTGGAGGTACGCACAAGTACTACTGAAATCTTTAGTCTCGGGAAAAAGGAATTAAGACCCAGAGCAATGGACTTTAGCTCCAAGAGGCTGATGTGAATTTTAGCTTCCTGAGACATCCATCTGCTGTAGAATTATAGGTCTTGTAAGTGTGCTCCCCATCCTTCCATAGATGCATCCTTGGTCATTACAAACTGGGGTTGAGGGAAGATGAATGTCAGTGAAGGTGAGAAATTTTCCACATGCGTCCATCACTCCACAGCCAATGTCACGTTGGGGTGACCTGAACTACATCTTAGAAAGTACCATAGGTCTGGTCCTACTGTTGATCCAACTCCTCCTGTAATGGTCTCAGCTGCAGTTGACACTTTGGAATTCAAGGGATGTACGATATCATCTCAAACAGTGATTTGTATAACCAAACTGATGTTGGACTTCATTTTTGAGACTGGATCCTTTCCTTAGTGGGAAAAGCCTTGCATGAAACTGTATCCACGACTGCCCCTATAAATGTTATGGACCTGCGAGGCTTAAGACAGGACTTGTATTCATTCAATTTTAGGCCCAGATCTTAGAAGAATTGAAGACAGGCAATCGTAGATGTTTCTGCTGATTCATGTGAAAAACCGTTCATGAAACAGTTGTCCAGATATGGAAACATCTCGTAACCATTCCTTCTCAAGTAAGTCCCTACTGGTGCCATACAATTAGTGAATATTCATGAAGCGAGCTTGAATCCAAGGGAGTAGCTTGGTCAGTGCGATTCGGGGGACGTGAATCGCAAACTTCTCAACTAAAAAACAGTATGGCAAAGGGTAGAGGGATGGCCAAGGCTTGGGACACACTGTTGCTACGAAGAACAGGTTCAATACTTATTTACATTTGGGCATCTGTGTAGGTTCCTTTTTAAAAACAAATAACAAGTTAAAATCGTTCAGTCAAACAAAGACGACAATAAGAACCAACAAGAGCATAAAAGGCCAACAAGGCCTCCAGACCCAACTCTCAGGCCAAGAATGCCTTTATCTGGGGGAATGTCACACCCCAACCAACCCCTCTGAAGTTAACCCCTGCTTGAATACATAGGGAATGACATTGAACTGATAATGGCATCTGCCCACCTTGATCCTTAAATACTGTTGATGTTTTACATGGATAGGGATGTGGAAGCAAGCATCCAGGGTGTCATGAAACTGGCTGGGTTTAGCAAGTGAAGTATCTTCTGGAGCGTACTAGTCTAAAAGATAGTTTCTTTAGTAATTTGTTCAGCTATCTCAAATCGAGCACCCATTTCCATTTGCCTGATTTTTTCCTGAAGAAGGAAAATAATTAAATAGAAACCTGTGTTTCCATGAACACAGGGAACCTCCTCTATAACTAATTTCCATAAGAGAGATACAATTTCCTCCTTTAACAGATGAAGATGTTGATGTGACCTTCTGCAAGGTGGATTTTTAGAAGGTTTTTTTGAACAAGGTGTGACCTTGTAGAATTATATCCACCAGGCAATGATCTTCAGAAAACAGAATTCATGCTATTGACGTAACTGGAAAGGCCTTCGCAGCCACTATGAGGTGCAAAGGGGGTGAGGGAACGGGGTGTCCGGAGCCTTAGGGTTGTCACTGGTGCCTCAATGTTTCTTGCCCTTTGCCAATGATTCTGGACCTCTTTAGGAAGCCCGTCGTGAATAGCCCCCTCCCTCTGGTGCCACAAAAGGGTTGGCTATTGTAATACCCCTAAAAACCATGCTGTGTCCGTTTTAATGGCGTGGAGGGCATAGTTAACATGTTTGCCAAAGAGGTTGTCTCTGTCATACAGAATGTCTAATATCTTCACCTGAAACTCCAGCCAAAAAGAGGTTGCTTTTAACTAACCCTGTCTTCTTAGGACCACCGCCCCAAAAAGTTGTCAAAAGTCACTGGAAGCAAGGTCAACTGCTGTATTCATAATCTCGGCTGATGCTCTCTCTCCTTGTAATTTTGCCTTCGCTTCCTTTTGCTTTTCTTCAGGTACAAATTCTACGTATGCTGCCAGGTCAGACCAATTTTGCCTGTCACACCTTCCAAGCATAGCCAGTGCATTGGCGACCCTGATGATTGTGGCAGCCATCACAGAGAACCTTTTCCCCAGGTTGTATAAATGCCTCCTTGTCAAGTGGTGCAGAGCAGGGAGTAGTTGGATTTCTCAATCTGTTACGAGCAGCCTGAATAACTAAAGAATCCGAATGGTAATGTCCATTTAGACATGCTGGAGAATCCACTAGGGCTTTGTACTTTTTGCCTAGGCTAGGTATCACAACAGCTAATGTACCTGGAATTTCATCAGTTTTAAGCCCTCTTGCAGAGTCCTTAAAATCATATAAGAAACATTCTGTCTGACAGGTACTAAAAGATCAAATCTTTTTGATGCTCGCTCTAGGAAGGATTGGAAGTCTCTTATGCTATCAGGGGTAGAATTAGTTGGTGGTGGTGTGGCAGCAGGTGCAGAAGGTAGAATCACCCCCATTGCTGTCCTGTTCTACAAGTCTAATCATGTGTAATTTCTCCTTCCTCAGGTTCCTCATCATCACTATCACTATCCACATAATCATCGTGGATTGTAACTGGTGTTTGAGTTAACAGGAGTCCCAATTGCTTCTTTGTGAAGGGGGCCCCTCTTGTTGTAGACTAGGAGTACCTGGATATGTGGTGCGCTGAGGAGTAGAGGTGTACCAGACTTCAGGAACCTTTTGTAGTCATATCACAGCATTTGTCAATTACAAATGCTGTTGATACCTGCGTAACGGGTTCCGGGTAGAGACCATGATCATTGAAATTCTTGTCATATTAGTATTGCTCATTAAAAGCCTCATAAGATTTTGCCTTCTCCTGAGGGCTATGTTGAAATGAGAATTCACCGTCTAAGTACTCATCATCATCATATTCTTGGCAATTTACATGGAATGGGTTGGGCTCTAAGCAAGGCCAAAAGGGCCTTCCTTGTCGGATTCCTCCTGTTCTAGAAGATGTGCTGGTGGAAGAGGAAAGAGTTTACTCAGTGACGTCTGATTTGGACAGATAAAGATCAGGATCATTCACTGATATGTAGTCTATTGGGTTGCACCATCCACGGAGCTTCCTTGATGAGAAAGCTTTGTGTTTAAAGAAGGTGTTTGGTTGTGACTGGTCTTCCGCCAACTAAATTGTTATAATTGAAGGTACTGAACTTGTCAACACTATGACTGTCACTAATTTTATCAATGCTAATGTGGCTGTCCAACTGTCTTGTTGTTTTTGTTGTCGATACGTTTTGTCAATGACTGATCCGTTGACGCTTTCTTTTTTGCTGACGAAGGTTCCCTCAGTAATGAAGTTGAAAGTTCAGACCAGGTCTTAGATGGTCTTTTGTCAGAAGGAGAGGAAGATTTCTCAAACTCTTAAGATATGTTTGCTCTTCACCATTTTCCTTAAGGGTTCTTCAGAGGAGACTTTTCCCTCGTGCCTACCTTTTTCTTGAGGGAAGATGATGTTTCTTTACCTCATCCCCAGACGTATTTGCTGGAAAAGTACAACAATCTTTAGGCTTATAGTGGGGATGAAGGCAATACAAGCATCCCTTGTGAGGATCTTCAGAAAATAATCTGAGTTTTTGTAGAGATAGGCGTGGGGAGCATCTAACAGTAATGTAATAATTACTATTCAGAATTCATTATGTTCATACATGTTATTGAATAATTTTATGTGAAAAGACATCTGTAAATATGTAAAACCCTTTCTCACATAAGCACATAAAATCCATGACATATCTCCGTAGATGGAACTGATACAGCTCAAAGATAAAATGGATTGCTGAGATGTGAAGAACTGTTCAAACTGAACAGCTGTCTTGGAAGGGCATCGTGGATTTTAATTGGAGACCTTGGTCTCGCATAACTGAATTAGCAAACCTCTGATAACGGATTACGAGTCTCTAGAGAGCATGACTCAGTTGATATAAGAAAGGTCCCTTAAAGTTATTATTATGATGGATGGTCTCCCATTTATGAGAAGCAATTTTCGAGCAGTACATCAGAAATATTATACATTGCAATAAGAAGAGAAAAAAAGTATATTATAGCTCTGAAGAAGCATTGCTATTACCGCAAAACACATCTTGGCTGTAGCAATGTCTTTTTGTATAGACCCATTCAATAAAATGTAAGAAAATAATGAAGAGTAAATATTATATGTACTCCCCTCGCGTATCTGTTTTAGGTCAATAAATCTGTGAGCTGGAAAGGTTTCTGGCTTAGCGGGTGAGCAGCAGGGAGCCACTGAGTTCAATTAAGGCTCTAATTGCACACTGAGTTTTCCCACAAGATATGCAAGGCCTAAAGAGGCCCTTAGAACCTTCTGACCTATTTTTGCTTTCCATTATAAGTAGCCAAGAACGTACCTGAAACTTTCAGAGAGCAGAAAAACAGAGGTCAAAACTTGAAGTAAACAGGGCCATGGCCATGACCATAACCATGATCGTGACCGAGATAACATAGGATGTGTATCTCAGAGCTCCTGCCACCAATCTCCACTTCAGCCACATATATGTGTATTCCTGCGGTCCTTCTGCTGCACCCCTCCACAGGGTTGGGGTGTGTGGGGATCTCTGCGGCCTAGACTCACTGAGGGAACACGGCCAGGAGTAAAGTGGCAGCAATGAAGGAACGGGAGGAGAGATGTGGCAAGCTTCAGCCCCTCTAACATTGTGCAGGGACGCTGAGCTACAGCGTGGGGAAAGAAGCGCTGCAGTCCCAGTGTGGTGGTGAAGTGCAGGTGGTGGGGCACTGCTCTTCTTTCTCCCCCACGTCTGCCTGGACAAGTATGACCTTGCGCCCCAATGGAGGGAAGTGGATGAAGGGCCCAAAATGGATGGTCAAAGAAGGCCCAACAGAGAGCAGTGGCAAAGCACAGGCCTCTAATGAGATTGTGGCTTGCTTTCCCCCCACCCACTCAGGGTAGACCACAGAAAACTGGCCTCCAGGGTTACCGAGGTGGACCAAATGTTGGGCCAGGTGACCCCAGACATTGGCGAGCTGAGGGCCCAACTCTGAGATTTGGCTTTGGCAGTGGAGAGGCTCAAAGAAGTAGCAGAGGATGAGGAGGGTTGCTTCCCCAAAACAGTATTACGATCACAGGCCTACCCGAGAGGCATGAGAGGCATTTAGTGCATCTTTATGTGGAGCAATGACTCACTGACAACATCTATAATGGCACCCCCTAACCCTGTCTCAGTTGAAAGGGTGCACTGAGTTCCAAGACACCCACCGGGTACATGGGCAAGGCTGAGCCCGATGGTTGCAAAGTTGTTGAACTTCAGAAATCGGGACTGGATCTTACAGATGGCCAGGAAGCATATCTCCTAGACAGCAGCCTGTGACAGGGTCCACCTCTTCCCCAATTTAACGCTTTAGACCCAGCAGAGTCAAAGCTCATCTCTAGAAGTGAAGGAAAAACTACGACAACTGAGCCTACCCTATGCACTCTTCTACTAGGCCACACTCAGAAAGGTCAAGAACAACTCTCATCCATTTTTATGACCACCAGAAGGTGTATGGAGATGGCTTGAGCAAGAAGGGGTGACTGTTTAGCCTGGCATCCACTCTGACAGAAGAGAAGCAAACAGTGGAGATGGAATACTTCCTTGCTGACCAGGTGCATCTTGTCTCTGCAGGCCAGACCAGAGAGGGCCAGGGTGGTGGCAGCAGTGGCGACCATCCCGCCACTCTCCATAGTAAGTGATGGTGGTGAGCCCAAGACCTTCTTGAGCCACTTTAGAATCTGAAGTGAATGCTACAATGCATACCCTTGGTCCGAGCTGACCAAAATGACAGCCAATGGCCTTATTTGATCTGACCTGATCGAGCCACTGGAGGACAGCAGACATATGTGGTGACTCCAAGATCCTTTGGGGAGTGTTCAACTGGGGGGCATATAAAGTCTTAAGCATTTCTCCACTTCAAAGTTGGTTTTAATTTTTGTTGTGTTCGGGGGGGGTTTGGGAGAGGACGACAGAACTTCCCTGAGTTGGCAATAAGCATGTTCTCATTTATAGACAGGAAATGTGGGGAGGGAGTATTATGCAGGAGTTTATGGCCTGTTTAGTTTATGAGCATATGCACACACACTAAAGAGGCAGGAAAGGCTTGAACCAGGCATTGGGAGGAGACAGCTCTGATTGCCTTAGAGCTCTCTCCTGGAATGTGAATGGCTTAGGAAACAAGGTCAAATGAGGGGTGGTAATGCAGTACATACATACATAGCCCCAGAGAAGGGGCCCGATTACAATCTTGGCAGACGAGGTTACTCAGGCACAAACGTGACGGATATCCCGTCCACCATAATATGAAGCCATTATATCCTATGGAAAACGTAATAACTGCAAACGTAATATCCATTACGATTGTGACAGAGTATTTCATCCGCCAAGATCGTAACCAGGCCTATAGTCTTTACACAGGAGTTGCACCCCATGGGTACAGATTACAGGTTCCTTGGAAGAGACTGGTATGTATCACTGGAACATATGTGGTTCACCAGGGTGCCCCTCTCCCTTTTCAAGTCACCAGGGAATGGGCAAGCAAACCCCAAGGGGATACTGCTTGGAATCCAAGGGACCAAAAGCACACATGACGATAAGCTCATCAAGGTCTGTCACCCTGTCCCAATTACAGTAAGAGGTTATGGATAAAATATGCCCAATACTGTTAGAGGCAGGAAATACCATCTCACTGGTAGGAGGTGACGGGAATGATGTACTGGCGCTGGACTTAGATGGGTCGCGATCGAGAACTGATAGCACATCCTGTATACATACTTGGCAAAATATGCCTGGGCATTAGGACTTAAGAATATTTGGAAGCGCACACACACACCCAATTGGTGTGGCTTGCTGCTTCTACTCAGCAGCGCACTGGACATCCTCATGGCTCAACAGATTATTCATTCATACAGGGCTGACTCTTCCAATTGAAGGGGCAGAATACCTAAGCGAGGGGACTCTATGATCACTCCACGCTAGTGCTTATTCTGGGGGAGGACAGGCAATGGGACGGTTGCCAACTGGCACCTTAATGCCGGGGAACTGCAGGACCCGGCTACAGTGACGCAGATACATCAGTGTATTTTGAAGAAAATAGGCGCCCAGTACACTCACCTGTGGTGATGGGGGTATCTTACAAAAATGCTCCTGCATGACGGCGACCAATGACAGAACACAATAAAGGTACAGCAATGGTAAAATACTGGAACTGGAGCGGCTCGTGGAGCAACAACTTGAGCAGCGCCAGGAGGAATCTTGCCAACTCCTGGCAGACCCCAGAACAGAAAATCAAGATGCAGCGGAAGGGGCAGCCCGCTATTACCTCTTGGTGCAACAGAAGGTCTATAACATTGGAGAGAAAGCTTGGCACCTGCTGGCATGGCTGAGTTGCAGAGAAGAGGTCAGATAGGTGGGAGAGATAATCACTGGAGACAAGGGCCAAATTAGCCAGGGGGAAGGGACAGATGGGGGAGTTTGTCTGGTACTATCAGACCTTATAAGGGAGGAGACAGCTTCCTAGGAGTGTTAGGTCTTCCACTACTGGAGAGAGAGGCTGCAGAGACACTGAAGCGCGATCTTACACTTGAGAAGCCATCTGAGGTGCAGGCGTCTATGAAAAGTGGGAAAACTCCAAGCCCCAACGGGTTTCCCACAGAACTATTTAAGAGATTTGGTATGCCTGCAGGCCGACACCTCTTGGAACTGTTTGAAGACTCCCGTACCCAGCGGAAGCTTTCCCCGGATTTGAGAAATGCCCTAATTACAGTAATATAAAAGGTGGGTAAGCCGTAGTATGATTGTGGCTCATAACACTCAACTGCTTTGCTAAATGTTGAGCCTAATATTCTGGCCACTCTCCTGGACCGTAGGGTGAACGGAGTAATATCCACAGTGATCCATCATGACCAGTTAGGGTTCATACCATACCGAACAACGCAACAGAAAATCAGACGTCTTCCAAATTGGCTAGAAGCAATGAGATGTCCCCAACCCCCAGGCGGTTGTCTCCATTGATACAGAGAAGGCATTTGACTACATTCATTTGCCTTATCTCTTCACAGTGCTAAGGTATTTTGCTTTTGGCCCCAGCTTTCGTGGCTTGGTGTCCTTCCGGTATACTGAACACATGGCGGAGGTTCCCTCTAGGACGTGGGACCAGGCAGGGCTGCCCACTATCCCTTTTTCGACTTGCCCTGTGTACAGAACCCTTGGCCTGTTTGATCAGGGCACTAAAGGTAGGTGTGGGCCCAGGGCATGGCAGAAAGAGAGGATCTCTTTCACGGAGACTGAGGTGTCCCTGGACCACATGATAGAAGGTGGAGGCGTCTGGAGACTACTCTGGTCATAGAGTAAACTTGGGCAAATCGGTCCTGTTCAAGACAGGGAAGTGGGACTGGGAAATCCTAGTGCTTGCCTCCCTACAGGTGACAAATGTTGGCTTTAATTATCTGAAGCCAGAGCACTTCTGTGAAGAAAACCTGGAATCTCAGCTAGCAAACTTGCAGAAGGATGTGGCCCAATAGAGAAAGGCCTCACTGACGCTTCTTGGTAAAGCAACTGTTCTCAAAATGATCAGCTCCCAAAACTCCTGTAGGTTATGAAGAATACGCCATTTCCAGTAACCGAATTGTACTTTACCCAACGGGATAAAGAGATGTGATGATGTATGGGATACGAAGAACCCACAAATAGCTCTGTCAACCCTGTGCTGATCACTCTATCACTGACACTTTCGGGAATACTACTGGGCCTCTCAACTCCAGGCAAAAAATGACTGGACATATGCCCCAAGGGATGAACCGGTGGTGCGCCTTGACAGATGTTCATGAAAGAAGCTCCATTTGGATGCCCTTGTGTACAATGGAAGGGGCCAAAGTAATCTGACGGATAAAGCAAAGGCCCATGTGGGGTGAAATCCACACCGCTATGGGTGGGGGGAACACTAAGTGAAGTCAGTAAATTACAGGGCTTTGCTCGATGGGAAGTAAGTGGCATAGTCAGCCTTGCGGATGTGATGACAGATGGGGCACTCAAATTCTTTATGTGTCTGCAGGAAGAATATGACCTCTTGCATTCTTACAAATACACCCAGCTGAGACATGCCCTACAAGCTGAGACAGTTGCCTGGACCTCCGTGCTGGTCTCACCCCCAATAGAGACCCACCTGCTGGACAACTAAGTGTGAAAGGGGGCAAAGTCCTCTACATACAAGGTACTCATTAATAATAACCCTGAAAGGGGCCTCCGGGAATGAAACATTAGAGACATGGAGAACGTAAATTGGGAGGCAGCTCTCATGCACCCCCAGGAGGTAGCCATTAGGGCACACTTCCGAGTTTACATAGCACCAGACAGGTTACAAAAGATGGGGAGGATCCCACTGCATCTGCCTCAGTTACATGGTGCACATCTGGGCACTTTATCATACAATATGGGTGTGTTTGGAGATAAAGAAATACTGATCAAGTATACTGAGGGAGTTAGGGGACATACTAGAAGAGGAGATTCCACATAAACCTCAATTTGTGCTTTTTGGAATGTCGGGCGATATAGACCTGCCCCATAAGAAATTACTGTTTTGTTCATTGGGCCTGGTGGTGGCCTAAAGAAACATAGCATGGATATGGAGGCTTCAGGAGATGCCCAGCAGCGAACAATGGTTTGCGAGAATGGACTCTTGCAGGGGGGCTGAAAGGGTGGTATATTCCACCAGGGGATGCCCTAGCAAATTTGAGAAACTATGGGGCCAATGGGTGGAGCTATGGTTTAGAAGTAGAGATCTCCCAGCTGTCACAAAAATGAGCAATTAACAGTGTCCAACCGCCCACTTAACACTGGCAAGAAGAGACTTGAGGTTTCAGAAGGGATTTCTTCTTCATTTAGTTACCCCCCCCCCCCCCCAGCCTCCTAGAAAGCTGAGATTAGAAATGTGCAATTCTCTCTCTCTGATGTACCCTGGCCTGATGAAGCATATCCCTGCGACTGTACTGACAATCTACGCATATGCCCGTATTGTCTGTTCATGCATAAAATGCTATTAAAACAGTTGAAAAAAAGATGATGTAAACCAACAGGAACACTGATGAACTGAGCTCAGGAAGTCGACTTTTCACACGACGTGCGGTCAGAAATCTGAAATGAGGTGGTGCTGAAGGGGAGCATTGCTTCAGGAGCTGCTCTCTGTCTAGTTGAACTTTGGCTCTTTTGGAAACAATGTAAATTTGTTAACAATGTGACTTGCTTAAGCTTTGCTGACAATGCTTTACTGTACACTATTAGAACTGTGGGACTCCCATCTGGATGACAGGAAAGATTCGAGCATGTGAATCTATGAAAACATGAAATATTAGAGAAGTGCTGGTGTCATCAAGTGCAGAGGGCTGGGTAGGGTACAGATCTAAATCGGATTCATCGGATGGATCCACATTGCAGTCCTCCCATGTGTCATTTCCTTCGCTGACCACTTATAGCTGAAAGTATGGATCCTGGGGGTGATAAGTAATGTCCGGGTTTGAATGAGCCATGAAAAAAGCATTTGGGTATTGGTGAAGGATAAGCAGCAACTGTTTTCGAAGACTGTGGTATGAAAAACTTGAAGGTTGGTTCTGAAGAATCTGGCAAAGAATACATCAGTTCTGAAGCTGCTAATCAAACATCCATTCTCATTTGTAGAAGAAAAGAATCTGAGGAGGAGTCTTTGTAATGGTGCATCACAGGCTAAAGGAGTCACAAGTCTTGTGACTCAAAACACCTGTGAAGAAAAACAAGCTGAAAATATGTCTTTCCCCGATATTCACTGCCAGGGTTTTCCAGATTGACTGTATCTACAACCACACTTGCTACAAACATATGATTACCAATTGTAATTAACTTTTTCATCTAATGGATACGTCATTCTGCAGATTCCTCACCATATGAACGAGTTGCAAAGCAGTACTTTCCTGAGAGATGGGACTGAAAAATGACGGTTATTCAAGGGAATCATGAAAAACAGCTCAGGAAAAGTGCCTGTCGCTGCATGCAGGAGGATGCAATGCTGTGGTTTTTAATCGGTGCACTGCGGCACTTTGGTGCGCCAGCAAAACTAGCCATAGACGCTGCATTTAAAGTGTCTTTATAGATAGATGTGCTGCAGACAAGCAGATATGGAGTGCCTTTTTATGTGGATGCATATTCTTTTTTCCTAAAATGTAGTATGCTGACAATATTCTGCCATCCTACACAGGTGGAATATTTAAACATGCACCAAGTAGAGTGCATTTATTTTGAATAACTTGAATCTGCTGCAGAATTACCCATGTATTGGAAAATACCTTTTATTCCACTTCGAAGGTGATGGGAAGCCTGCGGAAAGGAGCACTTGCACTGGTTAGTCTTGGAAATATTTCTTTTTTGCGTGTAGTGTCCATTCTTCAAACCTGCTGCATCCTTGCGCGACCATGTCTTCTTCAATTACAACAGAATTCTCGGCTCCCACCACTGAAACACTTCTCGTCAGGAGCACCACTATTCCACAGCCCAGGACACGGCCCCTGGTTCACCCTACTCTGAGGACAGAATCTTGCACAACGAAACCTCCATTTCAATTTGCTGTTGTTGTGCAGTCCTTTTCTACGGAAAATAATACAGGTTGTAATGTATGCTTGGATCCTAAAACTGCATTAAATCAGGAAACAGCACATTCACTGTAATATGAATAAAAGTCCAACAATCAAAAAGGTGCCTGAGTGCAGAGCGCTGCTGAAACTAAAGCCAGGATTGGTAAAAGTGGCACTCGTGACATAGGGTCACATGGCAGCTCTCCAGATAGCGCCTGGCAGCTGCTGCTTGTTTATTGGTTTCTGACTCCTGTTTGCAGGAACCATCAGAGATGGAGAAGAAGCAGAATGCCTCAGTTTCATGTGTAAATGGTTGCCCCTCACTGCTTCTGTGGATGTCTGTGGCAAGCTGACACACAACTCCCTTCACGGTTCACCCAAGGCTGCTGGAAGATGTGGGATGAATCAGCTGGCGCCCTAATAGTTCACTTCTCCGAGAACCCTGTGTCCCTACAGTTAGTCGCTGACACTGCATGGAGTTCAGCAGGGATTAGGATTGCATTTATAATTATAATAATAATAATACCTCCATTGGCTTTATCACAATTATTTTCAGGGAGAAAATGGAAGTATTCCCAAGGCCGGGCTTACTTGCCCTGGTGAAATTAGCAAAAATGCCCTCCGGAGGATCTTTCTTGGACAGGGCATAGAAAATCTTGGAACAAATGATGACCCGATGTTAAATGGTGCGTTTGGCCATCCTCTTGCTCTTTTTAGCTCTACTGAAATCCATGAAGACTGTCCTGTTGCTTGTGATCGGTGCAGTACAACTTTCCACACCTAGGATACAGCCTGTGTAGACACCCCTCCTCTTTCATTAAATATGGAGGACGGATGAAGGATGGAAGATAGTACAGGGCCCATTGTGGTAGATTCACAATAAGGCTCATCACTGAAATTAGCCTTAAACTGTGTTAGTCAGATCAAGCTGTGATCAGCCCAAATAAGTCACCAGGCTCACAAGAACAGACTCTTTTGTGGAGTAGTTTAGACAGGCGACCTTGGATAAAAACAAAAACAAAAATCCAGTATTGCTTGCTAGAAGACTTTAAACTGTGCAAAGTCGACTGAAAGACCAGGAAACTCCAGTATCATCTTTTTAGGTGCCATGGAGGGCACAAGATTTTGAGAAAGAGTCCAGCATCGGAGAACGGTATTGAGAATCTTAATGGTCTCAGAAGTGGGGCCGCTTCCGCAAGAAAGAAAATTACATCTATTTCCTATGGAGCTTTTTGTATTTTTTTGTGGAAGAACGTTCTTTGGAGGGTGACTTACCTTTGGTAAAGGGAAACCACTCGGGAATCTCTGCTCGGGTCTTATGCAAAAACATAACGTGGCATCCATGGGGGCCTGGGTTTGTAGGTCAGAAGCAAATTGATGACCTCCTTCAGCAGCTTCAGGACATGTCCAATTTGTCATTAATGAGGATGTTCAGGTTACAGGCTTGGAGGCTAGGGGGGAGTGTAGTCCAGATGGGTTGGCCACTAAGTGGAATAGTTTTTTCTGAAGATCACTATTTCTGTCTTGTTGGTGCTAAGCTGGAGGCAGTGACACTTTATTCAGGTGGTGCTATTGGTCATGCAGGCTAGTGCAGTCAGATATATGTTGAATGGCGTGGGTTTGAGGAATGAGTCGGAGGCACAACACAGATGAGTTTATGGGTTTCCGAGGTATTTGGTGTGGGAGTGACCATTTGAACTTGTTCCATCAAGAAAGATCAGATTCAGCGGAGGTCAGGTCCTTGAATGCTTGAGTGTTATGGTGTTGAAGGCTGCTGGGAGATCCAGGAGGATAAGGACTGCAGTCTCTTAATTATCCAGGTTCATGTGGATATCTGTGGCAGCATTGAGTGCGGTTTCTGTAGTGTGGGTAAGCCTGAATACAGACTAAGAGGCACCTAGGACCTGGTGGTCGACAAGGTGGTTGATGAGGAGACTCGTGATGAGTTTCTGGAAATCTTTTGTTGTATATGGCAGGATGTAGATATGTCTATACTTGATAGAGTCAGTCAAGTGTTTCTTGAGAAGGGCCTTTACTAGCACAATTATATCACAGCTTTCGACCAAGCAGGCCCATATACTAATGGATAAAGTGTTCAGACTAGCATGAAAAACATTTCTCTGCTATTAGTGCTCTAAAATACAATTCCCAAATCTAAACCCTGCAATTCACAGATGAGCCCTAGGGGAGACAAGGACAGTGGGAAAACAAATATGAGCAATAATATTATAAAAACAGATCAATCTCCTCTTTTTCATTCCTAGAGAAACATTTCCCTGGCTTGCATCATCGTGGGCAACAGGTACCCCTTTTCCAACCACCCCATAAAAATCCTCCTCCGTAAGTTAGTGGAAATCATCCTCTTCCCAGTTTCAGACTGCAGGATTTACATATCAACACGTTTGACTTGTTCTTCAGAGTGATAAAAACCATTAGCGTGAAACAGAAATGACCAATTACCCACTAATAGTGGCATGCTTCATCATCAGGGTTGCTTCAACACGGTTAGCAATCACTGGAGGAATGGAGCAATCCAGATGAAGAATCATGGCACTATTAGTGAATGAGGGGTTGCACCATTTTTATACTAATGGTTTATGTTAACTTGAAGAGCAAGTTCAACAGGAATTAATATGTAAATCATAATTACAGGACTCCATGATGGTAAGCAGTTATACCATGCTAGTCTAACATCCATTAAAGTCTGATAGGCCTGTAGCATGTAATACAATGCTCAATAGTGCCTTTTTTCTTTCCAAGGTGGCAGGATTTAAGTCCTGCAATAATGGCAGATGACATTCCATCAAAACATTCTTTTGACTGTGCTGCCAGAACGACCACCAGTCCTCCTTGAGATGGAGGAAAATGTACTGGTTGTACTATCACCTTTTGGCTGTTCCGCGATCGAGGAGCCAGTCTAAAACTTCCTTAATGCTCACCAAGAGGTCACTCACTGGGTTGTTTGCTGGTATACAAAGAATTCTGAGACGACAGCTCTTCCTCAAGTCACCCAGAGATTCATATATGTCCTCTATCGTCACAAAAAGTGTCCACTGCCACCATCTCATGAGATTCCTGTTCCAATACCCCGTCCACTATTTAAGCTACATGATCTTCCAATCCCCTGAAAGTAGCTCCAGTCTCTTCCTCCATTTTCTCCACCTACAGAATTCTATTGGTGAGGCGTTCCCATTTCAGTTCAATGTTGTGCTTAGAAGTCCGATTTCAAGACTTTAATAGGGTGTAAGAAGGCTTTCTCACTTAGGGACAGCTCTGCATCCATCAAAATAATGTTGTGGAATTTTATGCTGCTCTTTTCAGTGTTCCGTGTAAATTAAAGAAATTGTCCTTTTGTCTGCTCTTAGCCGCCATCTCAGCTTATGGAGCCAGCTGACTGGTTTCAAAGGCTAAGGTGACTCCTTAATTTAAGGGACAAGTTTACTTGATAATTCAGCAGGGACACCAAATCAAAAACTCCTAAACAAGTTCGCAGGAGTCGTGGCTGGAGTGCTCTATTAAATAAAGATGATGAAGGTCCACAGCTCTGATGTTTCTGGAGTATAGCGCTCATAAGCTAAAATGGAGAAACAAAGGCTTGCCTTTCTCTTCCTTCACCTCATCACAAACACCTTCAACAGATTGTAGCCCCAGTCAAACTGCAGTTTCACAAATCTCCTCTCAAGTTCAGACAACAGATGAATTGCAGCTCTCACAAGTGTTCTCCCTCTAACACTCAGTTAAGGAAGCATACTTGTATTGTCATCACTGGTTCCAGATGATCAGCGCCATGACACAGCTATAAACACAGACCGGCGTGCAGGCAGAAAAGCTCCAGGAGTTTGCAATCGACACACTTTTCTGTTATCAGTCCAAATGGAGTTTCCAAACACTCCGTATGGTTTGCATTGAAGTGTCCAGACGCAACAGTGCAGTCATCGTTGAACATCATCCACCTCTCTATTCCAGTAATGTTTAGTGAATTAACACACTGAACATCATTTGCCAATCAACATATGTAACAAGGAAACATTGCATCTTTCTTCAGGGAGGACAGAGCTTGTGCTCTGTGGGATTAAGTCTTAAGGATCAATGTGCAACAACTGTATACAATGAATAATCCAGTGGCAAATCTTGTTTCACCAACTGGAATGCCTCTGTTTTCAGTGGGCAAGCACCAAAAAAGATGTTGGGTTGCCTGAACCCGCTGGTTTGCAACTGCAATACATAAGTTTCATTCTAACAGAGCATGGGTAGTGTACGATCAGGTGCTGCCTTTCTGTCATAAAAAAAACAGAACATAGTATGATTCACAAAAAAACACTATTTTGCGAATAAATATTAGATGTGCTTGCATGTTCACCTCGTCCTTATGTGTCAGTTGGTAAGGTTGCTGTACAATAATAAGGTGAAGTTCACCAACTACACAATAGGGTGATGTAAATGAAAAATACCAACTTGAATATAAAGTTTAACACTGTAGCACAAACTCAATAAACAGTCAACATCACCCTTCTGTCAGTGGTGGACTAAAGTGTGAAGAGATAACATGATTAAGGCGTTTTAAGAAACAGTATGATGGGTATCAGGCAAAGAGGGCCATCTTCATGCTTTTAACTCATTGTGCTGAAAAATGAACACCAATGGAAGACTAATAAACAATATGGCATCAAGCAACTTAGCCAGTACTGTAGTCTGTCCGGTGTGGAAGCTATGAATGACGTTCTACATCTTGGGTCACACAATGATACAGAACACTTCAACTAGTGGAGTAACAAGATCAGCATGCTGGTCACGTTTCAGAGAATATACAAGCAGCTTTCAAGTATCCAAACTCTAAAATCCCAGGAACTAAGGTGCCAGGTTAACTGACCTAGGAGCCAAATCTGTGATTTGGCCAGAGGCTCACAGTCAAAAAATATTAATGTGGTTTATACAAAATGTTTATCAAGTTTGAAAACCAAGACTGCCTTGCTGGACTAGCAGTATGAGTGTCAAGCTTGTTCAGTTACTTATCTTGGTAGTATGGGCATTAATGTGCAAAAAGCATGAGCAAATTCTCAGCACCAACTACTCTGAGAGCACTGAAATTTGACCCAGGCACTGGATACTTAGATACACACTCTGGGAATTGTCTTATTTATTTATTTTTTTAAGAATAAGCGAATCGCTGGGAACTCTCAGTCAGTGAGAGAATAATGCCTGTAACTTGTAAATTCCGTACAACTTCATGATAAATATGTCAGTGAAATCACCGAGATCTCCTGGTGTGCGCTAAACAAGCAAAATAATCTAAGGCTAGATGTATGGACTTTGAATTCACTCAGGTGGTAGCATTTTTTGCTCCATCAGTATTTTGCAAACCCACCTACGTACTAATATGTTGGTTCACAAAACATTGAATCTCAGTGGGTAACAATTCGACCTACCTCACGAACATTAAAAAAGTAGGTTGCAAATTGCGACCCACTATGATTCACTACCATTTCAGAGATGGTGGGCTGCTAGGGTCAGCAGAACACCATGTCTGTGATTGCTTTGAAATAAAAGAGCCTTTTTCTGTTTTTTCGTTTAATGCAATTTGTTTTCCTTCAAGGACAAGCACTGGCAAAGGGGTAGGTCTTGCCTATGCAAGAACTACTGGCTTTGCCAATATGTTTCAGCGATCTCAGTGACTGCTGTGCAGCACAACTACAACTTAGTGGGTAAAAGGGAATGGACTGGAGTGTTGTGGAGTAGAGGGGAGTATTATGGAGTGGAGTCTCATGGAGGTAGCATGGTGTTCTAAAGTGGAAGGGCATAGAGTGGAGTTGAGTGGGGTAGATGGAGTAGAGTGGCACCGAGTGTTGTGGGGTGGTGTGCAGCAGAGTGGAGTGGCGAAGAGGGTGTTGCGCAGAGTGGAATAGAATGTTGTAGAGTGAAGTGGCATAGAGTGTCAGAATGGAGTGGCGTACAGTGCAGTAGTGTGTCATAAAATAGAGTTGAGTAAAGTGGCACAGAGTAGAATAGAGGGAGTGACAAAACGCCATGTAGAATGGAGTAGTGTCGTAGAGTGGCATAGAGTGGAGTAGGTTGTTGTAGCGTAGAGCATCAGAGTGGGGTATCAGTATAAGAGTGGAGCAGAGTAGCCTACAGTGACATGGCATAAAGTATAGTAGTGCAGAGTAGATCGGCGTAGAGTGCTTTCGTGTACAGTGCACTGGTTTTGAGTAGAGTGACTGTAGGAAGTTGGCTCTGTATATAGTATTTCAAAGTAAGAAATAGTGTGCACAGAGTCCAAAGGTTCCCCTTAGAGGTAAGATAGTGGCAAAAAGAGATAATTCTAATGCTCTATTTTGTGGTAGTGTGGTCGAGCAGTAGGCTTATCAGAGGGTAGTGTTAAGCATTTGTTGTACACACACAGGCAATAAATGAGGAACACACCCTAAAAGACTTACTCCAGGCCACTAGGTTTTTATATAGAAAAATATATATTCTTAATTTATTTTAAGAATCCCAGGTTCAAGATTTACAAGTAATACTTCAAATGAAAGGTATTTCACTCAGGTATTCTAGGAACTTTGAATAATCACAAGAGCATATACAGTTTTGACAAAAATGGCAATAAGCTATTTTAAAAGTGGACACTGCAAAAATCAACAGTTCCTGGGGGAGGTAAGTAATTGTTAAGTTCACAGGTAAGTAAAACACTTACAGGGTTCAAAGTTGGGTCCAAGGTAGCCCACCGTTGGGGGTTCAAGGCAACCCCAGTTACCACACCAGCAGCTCAGGGCCGGTCAGGTGCAGAGGTCAAAGAGGTATCCAAAACACATAGGCTTCAATGGAAACAGGGGTGCCCCGGTTCCAGTCTGCCAGCAGGTGAGTACCTGCGTCTTCGGAGGGCAGACCAGGGGGGTTTTGTAGGGCACCGGGGGGGGGGGGGGGGGGGGGAGGGACACAAGCAGGCACAGAAAGTACACCCTCAGTGGCACATGGGCAACCGGGTGCAGAGTTCAAACAGGCGTTGGGTTTTGTGTAGAAAGCAATGGGGAGACCGGGGGGTCTCTTCAACAATGCATGCAGGCACAGACTGGACTCCTTGGGGTAGCCACCACCTGGGCTAGGCAGAGGGTCGCCTGGGGGCCGCTCCTGCACTGGAGTTCGGTTCCTTCAGGTCCGGGGGGCTGCGGGTGCAGTGCTGGTTCCAGGCATCGGGCTCCTTGTTGCAGGCAGTCGCGGTCAGGGGCAGCCTCTGGATTTCCTCTGCGGGCGTCGCTGTGGGGGCTTAGAGGGGAGGTGTCAACTCTGGCTACTCACGGGCTCGCAGTCGCCGGGGAGTCCTCCCTGTAGTGTTAGTTTTCCGCAGGTCGAGCCGGGTGCAGAGTGGAAAGTCTCACGCTTCCGGCGGGAAATGTGAAGTCTTTAAAGTTGCTTCTTTGTTGCAGAAAGTTGCAGTTTGTTGAAGCGGGCCGCTGTTCTCGGGAGCTTCTTGGTCCTTTGGATGCAGGGCAGTCCTCTGAGGCTTCAGAGGTCGCTTGTCCCTGTTGGATGCGTCGCTGTTGCAGTTTTCGTTGAAGTAGGGAGAAAGGCCGGTGGGGCTAGGGCCAAATCAGTTGTCGGCTCCGTTTTCACTGCAGGGCTTCAGTTCAGAAGTCCTTCTTCTTCTTTAGGTTGCAGGAATCTATCTTCCTCCGTTCTGGGGGGCCCTAAATACTGAATTTAGGGGTGTGTTTAGGTCTGGGAGAGCTGTAGCCAAAGGCTACTGTCCTTGAGGGTGGCTCCACCCTCCTTGTGCCTCCTCCCTGAGGGGAGGGGGGGGGCACATCCCTATTCCTATTGGGGGAATCCTCCTTCTACAAGATGGAGGATTTCTAAAAGTAAGAGTCACCTCAGCTCAGGACACCTTAGGGGCTGTCTTGACTGGGGGGTGACTCCTCCTTGTTTTCCTCATTATCTCCTCCAGCCTTGCCGCCAAAAGTGGGAGCAGTGGCCGGAGGGGCGGGCATCTCCACTAGCTGGGATGCCCTGTGGCGCTGTAACAAAGGGGGTGAGCCTTTGAGGCTCACTGCCAGGTGTTACAGTTCCTGCAGGGGGAGGTGAGCAGCACCTCCACCCACTACAGGCTTTGTTCTTGGCCACAGAGTGACAAAGGCACTCTCCCCATGTGGCCAGCAACATGTCTGGTGTGTGGCAGGCTGGCAAAAACTAGTCAGCCCACACTGGAAGTCAGGTATGTTTTTAGGGGGCATCTCTAAGATGCCCTATGGGTGTATTTTACAATAAAGTGCACACTGGCATCAGTGTGCATTTATTGTGCTGAGAAGTTTGATACCAAACTTCCCAGTTTTCAGTGTAGCCATTACGGTGCTGTGGAGTTCGTGTTTGACAGACTCCCAGACCATATACTCCTATGGCTACCCTGCACTTACAATGTCTAAGGTTTTGCTTAGACACTGTAGGGGCATAGGGCTCATGTATATATGCCCTCACCTGTGGTATAGTGCACCCTGCCTTGGGGCTGTAAGGCCTGCTAGACGGGTGACTTACCTATGCCACAGGCAGTGTGAGGTTGGCATGGCACTCTGAGGGGAGTGCCATGTCGACTTAGTAATTTTCTCCCCACCAGCACACAAGCTGGCAAGCAGTGTGTATGTGCTGAGTGAGGGGTCCCTAGGGTGGCATAAGACATGCTGCAGCCCTTCGAGACCTTCCCTGGCATCAGGGCCCTTGGTACCAGGGGTACCAGTTACAAGGGACTTACCTGACTGCCAGGGTGGTGCCAATTGTGGAGACAAAGGTACAGTTTAGGGACGGAACACTGGTGCTGGGGCCTGGTTAGCAGGGTCCCAGCACACTTTCAAATCATAACTTAGCATCAGCAAAGGCCAAAAGTCAGGGGGTACCCATGCCAAGGAGGCATTTCCTTACAGTGACGTAGAGTAGAGTGGTGCAGAGTAAAGTAAAATGGCAAAAAGTGGAATGGTGCAGAGCAGAGCAGTGTGCAGAGGTGGAGAGTAGAGTGGTGAACAGTGCAGTGGCGCACACTGGTGTAGAGTGCATTGGCTTAGCGTGCTTTGGAGTAGAGTGCAGTACACTGGCATAGAGTAGAGTGTTACAGAGCAGAGTTCAGTGGCATAGAGTGTAGCGGTGCGGAGTAGAAGGGTGCAGAGCAGAGTGCCGTAGAGTTCAGTGGGGGAGAATGCAGTATTGCAGAGTAGAGTGGTATAGAGTAGAGCACAGTGGTTTAGAGTAGACTTAATTAGTGTACAGTGGCACAGAGTAGAGTCCTGCGGAATAGAGTATAGGGGGTACAGTGCAGGATAGATTGGTGCAAAGTGCACAGGTAGAGTGTACTGGTATTAGGTACAGTGGTATAAAGTGCACTGGTGTTGATTGCAGTAGCGTAGAGTGCAGTGGCACAGAGTAGAGTGTTGTGGAGTGGCATAAAGTGAAATGGGCAGAGTAGAGCGCAGTGGTGTAGAGTTAATTGTGTCAGAGTAGAGTGCAGGGGCGTAGAGTAGATTAGAGTGGACTGGCAGAGTGCAGTAGCATAGAGTGGGGTAGAGTAGCGCAGACAACAGTGGTGCAGAGTAGAGCACAGTGGAGCAGAGTAGAGCGCAGTGGTGCAGAGTAGACTGTTGTAGAGTGCATTGGTGTATAGTAGAGTAGTGTGGAGTGCAGTGGCATAGAGTGGTGAAGAGCAGAGTTGCACAGAGAGTAGTGGCATAGAGTACAGTGGTGGGGAACAGAACAGTGTGGCACAGAGTGCAGTGATGTAGAGTACAATGGCGTAGAGTACCGTGGCATACAATGCTATATAGTGGTGCAGATTAGATTGGTGTAGAGTGCACTGGTTTTGAGGAAAGTGGTGTAGAGTGCATTGGTGTAGAGTGCAGTGGAGCAGAGAAGAGTGCCAGCAAGTGCAGTGAAGCAGAGTAGAGTTCAGTGATGCCAAGTGCAGTGGTGTAGAGTAGACTGTTTATAAGTAGAGTGGAGTGGTGCACACTAGAGTAGAGTGTTGTAAAGTGCGGAGTAGATTAAAGCAGCACATAGTGGATTGGCATAGATGAACTAGTCAGAATGGAGTAGCACAGAATAGTGGTAACTGGCGTAGACTGCAGTGACAGATTGCAGTGTTGCAGAGTAGAGTAGCATACAGTAGAGTGACAGAGTGGATTGGTGTATTGTAGAGTAGTGTGGGGTAAAGTGCCTTAGCATAAGGTAAAGTAGAGTAGAGAGGAGTGGAGTGGTGTAGTGTAGTGTGAAGTGGTGCGGAGTAGACTTCAGTAGTGTGGAGTGAAGCAGAGTAGAAAGGGGCGGGGGTAAAGTATGCATGGTGTGCAAGCCTACTATCACCACAGACAACACATCTTCAATTGAAATGACCAAAACATTTGCACATACAGTTTCACTGCTGAAAGTATACAGCGCATACATGATAATGTGTGAAAATATCAATTACCTAGTATATTGATTTTCTTCGATGGTAATAAAATATTTGTTTCTACCACACGTCATAATTACCAAAAATGACCTTTATTTTAGCTTTTCTACTTCCGATATATTCTGAAATATCTGCACAGTTAATTTCCAGACTTTTAAATTTATTTTTGTGCTAGGGAAAAAAAAAACATTGTACAGCCTTCCTGAAGCACATCCCCAATAGCCACATGATTGACACATACATCCTCTCACTTAGAAGTCAGAGAAAGAAAAGAACATACCAAGCTCCTTGGAAGACAAGTCTGAAGTACGATCTCTGCTACCATTCCAGTTCGGACTCAGCCATCTGCAGGTCAGCCTTGAACCTGCTCCATATGGGGCCAGTCCAGCCCAAACTGCCAGGCCAGGTCCTCCCTGGACTGAAAACAAGCATCCTGTGAACAGGGTCAAGACAGATTTGCATATGGCCACGTCCAAACTGGGGTAGCGTGGTGAGCAAAGAAACAATGGATTAAACCCAGAACTGTGACTGGGGTGAATTTTGTTTTGTTCAGCATTCCATCCATCATCTGTTCTTATTGCTTTAGTCGCCCTTAGTGTGACAGGTATGCTCAGACTTGGGTTCTGTACTCACTGTGCAACTGTATTCAAGCTAGCCTGGCTGATGAGGGATGATACCCCAAAACCGGACCTAGATAACTTGTTTCCAGTCCCGGGGGACCTGCCCTGGCAGTTCAGGCTGGACTGCTTCCATGGGGAACAGCTTCAAGACTGGTTTGCATGTAGCTGGGTCCAAACTTGAGTGGCGTGGTGAGCAAAAAAACCATGGATTAAACACAGATCTGTGACTGGGGGTAATGTTGGATTTGTTTAGCATTCCGTCCATCATCTGTTCTTTTTGAGTAAATATGGTTTCGGCAACTAAAGGGACAAACTCAACCTGGACAGCATAAAACAAATACAGATAACTAATATAAAAAAGTAACATTGCTTCCACAATTGGTACACCTCTGGCACACAGTAAAGTCTCTTGTAAAAAGTACCCATGGTACCAAGAGCCCTGTTGCCAGGGAAGGTGCCCAAGAGCTGCAGCATGTATTATGCCACCCTGGGGGACCCCTCACACAGAACATGCACATTGCCAATGCAGCTTGTGTGTGCTGGTGTGAGAAAAAGACACAAGTCGACATTGCACCACCGCTCAGGGTGCCATGCCCACAAACCACTGCTTGTGGCATAGGTAAGTCACTCCTCTAGCAGACCTTACACCCTAAGGCAGGGTGCACTATACCACAGGTGAGGACACAGTTGCATGAGCAATATGCCCCTATAGTGTCTAAGTCCATTCTTGGACATTGTAAGTGCAGTGTCGCCATACTGAGTATATGGGCTGAGAGTTTCTCATTAGGAACTCCACAGCTCAATATTGACTTCACTGAAGTCTGGGAGGTTTGGTATCAAACGTCTCAGCACAATAAACCCACACTGATGCCAGTGTTAGATTTACTGTAAAATGTACCCAGAGGGCATCTTAGTGATGCCTCCTGTATTTTAGCCATACTTCTAGTGCAGGACTGATCGGTCTGCGCCAACCAGCCACTTCCAGACAAGTTTCTGACCACATGGGGTGAGAGCCTTTGTGCTCTCTGTGGCCAGAAACAAAGCCTGCACTGGGTGAAGGTGCATCACACCTCCCCCCTGCAGGAACTCTATTACCTGGCGGTGAGCCTCAAACTCTTGTTACAGTGCCCCAGGGCACTCCAGCTAGTTGAGATGCTCCCCCACTCCCCTGACAAAGCCCCTCTTTTGGCTGCAAGTCCGACAGTAAAGTTAGAAAAAACAAGGAGGAATGACCCCTTCAGCTAGGACCACCTCTAAGGTGTCCACAGCTGAAGTGACCCCCTCCTTGCAAAATCCTCCATCTTGGTTTGAAGGACAGGACCAATAGGGTTAGGTCTGGTGTCCCCCTCCCCAATGGGAGTGAACACCGGAAAAAGTGTAGTCACCCTAAAGGACATTAGCCATTGGCTACTGCCCTCTGACCCCTGATCCAGGATTTAAGGGCACCCCTGAGCCTAGCTCATCAGATTCCTGGTGACCTCAAGAAGAAAGAAGAAGGACTGCTAAACTCTGCCTCAGCCCTCCTCTCCTCTGCTAGGGCTGTGACAGCCTCACCTTCTCTCTCCTCTGCATCTGGTTGAGGCAGCTGCAGGTCCCTCTCAGACTGTCTGTCCTTGAACTACTCAGGGTGTGGGAGATGACACTGCTCTCAGCAGTAGATCTAGCAGGGGACTCCCTCTTTGTGGGCTTCCCTCTCTCCTCTGGAGCCTCTGCAAAGTCATTTTCCCCTCCCCTCATTCCTCCTCAGGGCCACTGCCTTTTTGGGTTTCTGGTTTGGGATCCTCTGGGAGGTTCCAAGGCCTTACATCCTTTATACTTCCACAGGGGTCCTCTCCAGAGTAATCTGATAGTGTTGCTACCCAGCGTGTTTCCTCATAACAATACAGGGCTGTCTCAAGATGCCGCCTTGTGGATCTCCTCTTCACAGCCAGACTCCATACCCTTGCAGAAAACTCTCAGCTCCTTCATAGTATAGGTGTTTAGGTGCCAAAAGTTAATTTTCATTTTGTCAAGACTTCACAGGTGCGAAAACCACAAAGTAGTCCAAGTTGATCAAGATGAAGCAGGAGTAACTTTAGAAAAATAACCAATTAAGAGAAAAAGGAGAAATAGTATATTGGTATGTAATGGTCTGCAATATTGAAGTAGCGTACACCAGTCCCTGTATGCAAAGTACAAATACAAGTCCTATCCTCACCGATGTTAGAAATGGGGTCTCTAGCTTCCAATATTTATCTGAGTAAAACAAGACCAAAACAACAAAAAATCCATCCTACCCAAGTCAAAATATCTCTTTGTAAAAGTTTAAGCAAGTGTTAATCCATAGGAATGAATGGATGTATCTCTTCAGCACAAGAACCTGGGATGCTTCAGAAATAAAGATGATGCGGGCCACAGGGGAGGTGAGGTGCGGGACAAACAAAGCGATGCACCGGTTACTTACTGTGCAGGGGAGGTGATGAGTTGCTTCTTTCCTCGCAGGTGAGATGGTTCCTTACTGGCAGGTGAGGTCATGCTTCAATTCTTTCTACGCAGGAAAGGCGATGTGTTGATTTCCATACACGCGGCCTTCGTTCCTTACTTCTGTGCGGGGTCGATGAAAAAGTGGCACCCAGGGACAATGCAAGGAAAATCCAGATGTGCTATGTTGATGGGACCGCAGTAAAACAAAATAGGTGCTTAGTCGATTCTCCAGCCATGGGGCATTTGCAGATAAAGTCTTTGATGTCCCTGAGACTTCTTAACAGGAGACAAGCTCAGTCCAAGCCCTTGGAGAACCTTTAGAAGTAGGATGTAGAAAGCCAAGTCCAGTCCTTTCACTCCCAAGACAGAAGCAGTAAGTAGCAGGCCAGCACAACAAAGCAGGCAGAGTCGCAGTCCATCCTACAGCATCCAGCTCTTCTTCCTGGCAAACTTTCCTCAGTCCAGGAATAAAATCATCACGCACGCCCTTGTCAAAAGAAAGCTGGACTATGGGAACATCCTCTATGCCAGGATCAACATCACCACCAGAAAGCTCTATAATCCCTAACATCTAAACAGCTTCCCCTACAAAAACCCAGGTGCCCTGGTCTAATCTAGTTAGCAGGGAATTGGTCGGTGTACTTACAGAGTCTGTACCCATCCTAAAAAGGGGATACACTAGCTTGATAACTAAGTCCCTGAATTTGGTACCCATTATAAATTTTGTAAAGTTAGTGATATAAAAAAGAGGGCGCCATTATATACCTCTGAGCTGACAAGACTAAAAAGGGAAACAAAAAACAAGAAAGGGAATGGAAACAGGCATATGACAATCCCAGCAAAATCAGATATAGTACAGGTATAAGAGAGCACAAATGCTCTATAAGGCTAGAATGACACATTTTAAGGATAAAATTGAGAATGCATCAAACTCCCCTAAAGAACTGTTAAGATTGTGAATTCCCTTGTGAAAGCCCCTCATAGCCCTATAGATTGCCCGTCATCAGGGTGATGCAATATGTTTGTTAATTTCTTTCAGAACAAAGCCACCAAAATTCGTACCTCCTTCCTACATCGGTCACGTCGAACAAAGAAACCCCTGACAAGACAAATGAATGGCCGTAAGCTAACTGCAGTCCAAGCATTCAAACTACATACCATGGAGTCAATCTTAAAATCTAACAAGTCTGGCTATGCACTTGCTCCAGCACCACTGGACATACTAATAAAAGGCAGCAGTGTTCTTCTGCCTTTGTTAATGAAGGTCCTTAATCTTTCCCTGGCTAGTGGTATGATCCTTTCAGCCTGGAAGCAGGCAATAGTAAAACCACTTCTAAGAAAATCGACAGCTAACCCGCTACTGATGAAAAATGACAGACCTATCTCACTTCTCCCAGTAGCAAGTAAAATTGTGAAAAACATGCTATTAAACACCTATCCGATTTTCTGGAAGCACAAGAAATACTTCACCCCACGCAAACAGGTTTCAGGCATGGCCCAAGCATGGAAACAGCTTTACCAGCTGCCACTGAGGAACTGCAGCCCATCCTAGATCAGGGTGGCTCAGCTGCTGCGATCATGTTAGACCTGAGTGCAGCTTTCTATACAGTCTCTCACTTCACCCTCATCTAGGGAATGAAGGAAGCTGGAATCAGTGGGCATGCCATGAAACGGCTTGAAGCTTTTCTGGAAAACAGAAACTTCCAAGTTTATGAGAAGTCTTCTCTTCAGCAGTCCTTCCACTTACGTGTGGGGCTCCACAGGGGTGCTCATTGAGCCCCCTGCTTTTTAATATATCTGCGCTCCCCTTGGTAGAAATTGTTAATTCACATGGCCTAGATCTCGTGTAATATGCCAATGACACACAAATCATCATGGCCCCCACTCCTGACACAAGTCATACAACTGCCCAACTTAATCAGTGTCTAATGGAAGTCACTGAGTGGATGTCTGCAAGTTGTCTAAAACTTAATGGTGAAAAGACAGAGGTGCTAGAGGTCAGAAATAACCCCGCAAGATTGACTGATCTCACCTGGCCGGAGTATTTAAGATATCGTCCCAACCTGCCCAGGCCCGGTTGGGTAGCTATGCGCTATACAAAAACAGAGTAGAGCAGAATAGAATAGAGTAGAATAGAAAAGAATAGAATGTTGCAGACTATTCAGAACTCATCAGCCAGAATTACTCTCAACCTCCCACGTCGCACTCACATCATACCAATCCTGAAGGAGCTCCACTGGCTCCCCATACACAAACAAGCAAAATTCACTCACCTCACCCACACTTTCAAGACACTAAGGGCCTGATTCTAACTTTGGAGGACGGTGTTAAACCGTCCCAAAAGTGGCGGATATACCACCTACCGTATTACGAGTTCCATAGGATATAATGGACTCGTAATACGGTAGGTGGTATATCCGCCACTTTTGGGACGGTTTAACACCGTCCTCCAAAGTTAGAATCAGGCCCTAAATAACAATTGTCCAGCAAATCTCAACAATCACACCTACTTTCACAAACCATCCAAACACATCCCCTTGTTTGCACTCCTACTTGCACACATGCAATGCATACAGAAAACCAGATCCGGCAGATGCTGCTAAAACGACCTGCTGCTACATATATAAGCCTCCTCCTTACTTTTTGAACTCCATAAGAAGCAGAAGACCTAGCTGTTCAAGGAGTCACACTAGACCCTAGATTTGGCTACACTCACCCCTGCTCAGTGCCCGGATACTCTCCTGGGTGACGGTGCGCTCTACAAATCTGCATAACACCATAATGCAGAGAACTATTCACCTCGACATGGCCCTCTTCAGTGTATCCTTCACTTTCTTTGCTCCAGAGAACCATACTAAAAGGCTGACGTCTATGAGAGAAAACTTGGTATAATCAAAGTAAAAACTCAAGTCCCTTTTGGGGTCCAACTGATGAAGCCTGTCCTCTTCTTTGGAGAGGTAAGGAAGAGCAAGGAATACTGTCAGAGTGATTGATTGCCCAATATGGAAAGGAATTGCAGCTTTTGGTAAGCAGGCCACCGAGTGCTTAGCACAAATTTGTGCAGAAAAAGAGGTCAGGGGTGTTGTCCTGTTGAGGTGATATGGCAGGCTAGCTGGTTCTGAAGTCAAAGAGGCTACGCAATTGGAGAAACAAGACGAGTGACTGCAGACTACTACGCCACGGATCAGAGTGGGGCCAGCGAGAACACCATGAGACGTTGCACCGGAGCTGGAAGGGACACAAGTGAACCTGACAGCAGCCGATGCTCATGCCATTCCCAGTAATAGGTCGAGTCATGGCACCTCATGACTCAGATATACTTCTTAAAAGAAAAAACTACTTGCACACATCCAAACCCAACACTAAATGGCAGAAACATGCAAAGCATGTTTATCTACAACGCCACAAGCCACGAACATCAATTTACACAACAATTTACACCAGGAAGACTTTTGTGTCCTTCCAGACATAGATAAGGTATTTTCAGATATAATATATGTTTATGGCAGAAAATACCTTTGTGAATAAGACCTTTAGGATACTGGTATAATTTCTCATTTGTTCCTTTCTAGACTACTGTGTGTACCTGCTCCTCATCCAGTGCAGCTGTAGTCTTTCACAAAGGTTTCTCATGACCTGTAATTTGATCTCTCGAGACCCTGCAGTCACTCCTGCGCAAGGACCACAACTCCCAGCAGCCTCCGCTAGTGCACCAGGTCGCACCAAGGAAATACACAAACAAACAAGACACCCAATATGGTTCACGGCAGAACTGAAAACCCAGAAACGCAACTGCTGACAAAAGGTAAGCAGATGTCACGCCAGTAAGACCTTTGAGGACCAAAAACGATTCAACCGTTACCACCACCTCCTGAAAAACACCAAGAAGAACGCCCTAACCACCAGTATCAATGACAACCCCAACACCAGCAAGGAGCTGTTCAACATAGTCAAAGAGTTCACCAACCCCTCAGCAACTGAAAACACATCACACCCTTGCAAGCTCCTGCAACACCCCCTTGGAATTTTTCCACAACAAAATCAACACCATCTCCCAAGACTCTGCACTCCAGCCCTCCACTGAGGACGACATGAACTCCCTTATGTCGACTGACACCCACACCAGCTCCCCTCATGGGTCACCCTCACTGAGAAGGAAAGGCATCCATCATGAGATCCATCCAGTACGGACCATACCCATGACCCCACCACACTTTCAACCTCGGAAAGCAACCCATCAGCAGAGAACTCGCCAAGGTCCTCAACTCCTCGATCATCACGGCCCACTTTCCCTGGAAATGGAAACATGCCAATGTGAAGCTGTTGCTGAAGAAACCATCCGCAGACCCAGGAGAACTCAAGAACTACCGATCCATCTTCCTGCTCAATTTCCCAGACAAGGTCATTGAGAAAACTATCAACATTCAGTTAACCAGACACCTGGAGAACCACAACCTTGTGGACCCCTCCCAAGCTGGCTTCAGAGCAAAGCAAAGCACTGAGACAGCTCTAGTAGCAGCAACAGACGACATCAGAATGATGTTAGACCACAGAGAAACAGCAGCCCTTATTCTCCTCGACCTCTCAGAAGCCTTTAACACCATATCCCACTACACACTGGTCCATGGACTCCACCAGATCAGAATCAAAGGAGCAGCCCTCAAGTGGATCGCTTCCTATCTCACAGGAAGAACTCAGAAGATAATCATCCTTCCCACTCCTCGACTGTGGTGTACCTCAAGGATCACCCCTCAGCCCAACCCTTTACAACATACACATGACACCCATGGCCACCATCATCAGGAGCCATGGACTCAACAACATCCCCTACACTGATGACCCAACTCATCCTCTCCCTGACCAACGACCCTACGACACTCAAATACAGGTTTCAAAGATACATGAAGGAGGTGGCAGTCTGGATGAACTGTCTCAAATTCAACACAGACAAGACAGAAGTACTCATCTTCCGGAAAGGCAAGGGAACCCTATGGAACAATGAATGGTGGCTACCCGAGCTAGGCCCCACCCCCAAACCTTACAAACACAGCAGCAACTTCTGCAACATCCTCAAGAGGTACCTATCCATGAAGAAATAGGTCAGCACTGGCTCCTCCGCCTGCTTCCTCACCCTCTGAATGCTCAGGAAGATCTTCCGATGGCTCCCACCCAACATCAGGCAAACTGTCAGGAAAGCTCTCTTCACCAGCAAACTAAACTACAGCAACTCCCTCTATGTAGGAATCACCGCCTAACTCCTGAGGAAACACCAGACCATACAGAACACCGCAGACAAACTCACCCTCAAACATCCCCAGTCAGACGCACATGACCCCTCATCTCAGGAAACTCAAAAAGATGCAAGTTGAAGCTGCTCACCCACACTTACAAGGCACTACATAACGAAGGACCGGCGTAACTCAACAATCAAGTGACTTTCCACTAACCAACCAGTGAACTCTGTTCCAGATCCCTCTCATCGGCAGCTACCCAGCGCATCCGCCAGGCGAGCAGCGGAGGCCACTCCTTCTCCCACCTGGCGGCTAAGACCTAAAATATCCTTCCCCTACACCTGTGAGCCTCACCATCGCTCCAACGGTTGAGAAAGGAACTCAAGACCTGGGTGTTCAACCAACAGGAACAGGCAGCATTCCCACAGCACAAAACCTGAGCACCTCGAGACCCTCACAGGTGAAGCAGCTGTGCTATACAAATCCCATTTGATTGATTGATACGATCTCAAATTTACGCAGAAGCCATATTGTACAGTTCACAGCACCCACTCATCAGAGGCTATATCTTACTATCATTGCTTGAACAACCTGACATATAAAACTAAAAGGTACATGTCCTACCTTTAATTACTCTGTACCTTGCTACTTAGGGCCTACCTTAAGGGTGACCTATATGTAATACAAGGGGAGTTTAAGGCCTGGCAAAGGGTTTTAAATGCCAAGTCGACATGGCAGTGGGATGCTGCCTTCTGGGAGAAGTTTTAAGGTGCTACTTAAGTGGGTGGCACAATAAGTGCTGCAGGCCCGCTGGTAGCATTTTGGGTATACGGTACGCCACTCTACAAGGGACTTGCATGTAAATTAAATATTACAACCAGGTATATGCCAATCAAACTATGTTTCCACTCTCCCTTCCATCAGTTCAGGAGTGCTATCCTGAAATTGGCCACTCAGCCCAGGCTCTATACCCTGAGGTAGAACAGGAGGCAGTGGTGAGTCCTTCCTTCACCTACCCCTCCATCTGGGCTTCTGTACCCTCCATTTGGGAGTGGTATGCCCAGATGTCTGAGCCTTCAGGGCACCCTGGGTGTCGGCCCCTCCTGGCTCTCCTGTCATCGGAGGCAGCACATTTCTCAGAAGGATATGAGCATCTGGGGACTAACTCTGACCCTTCTCTGGGTCATCTCTCCACCCTAATTCAGGGATACCAGGGTCATGGGGTGGACAGAGACTTACCCCCTTGGGCCTGGGTTACCCTACACACCTGACCAGTGTGCTGCTGTGGGGAAACTAGCCTTTCCACTATCACGGTCTGGCTGGGCCCGGTGTACCTCAGAGCAGGGACAGAAACCCCATTCACTTTCACCTGGTGTAGGTGTAGGTGATAACTCCCACCCTCAGGGATCACAAGTTCACTCTGAGTCATTTGCCCAACTAAGGGAGATTAGGGTATTTTCAATCTCTGGTCCCTGGGGGCTACCTCCCCCTAAGTCTACATGGGCCAATCCTGTAGAGTTCCCACCAGTGGGTAGCCTATTTGAACAGTGTGGTGTGTCCTAGTTGAGAACAATCAAAGCAGAGGAGTTGGAAATGGATTGCCCTGGGCCCCGCCCACCAGAACCTCCCTCCTTCTCAGAAGGGGCATGGGAACCCTTTCCTTCCCCCTTACCCTGAAACATGTCTGGGTCTCCCTTGACCTCCCCTCCTTCTGCTGTGGGGGGAACCTGGGCCACCTTTCTTGGAGTCACTCCCAGGTACCTTTCTGCACACTGTGGTGCTAGCCCAAACGTCTGCCTCCTCAGCAAGCTTCCTGGGGGTCAGACAGCTTGCTAACTACCAGGTGCTTGTGCAGCTCTGTAAAACAGGTACTGAGCATGTTTTCCCTCAAAATCAGGTTGAACAGCATAATTAAATCATCTACCTTGGTGTTCCTCACCCGGACCTTCAGTGCCTTGCTGGCATGATCAATGAAGCCCCATGCCCCATCAATACTGGATTGGGAGTTTGTAGCTGTCCCTGAACCTTTGCCTATATTTCTCAGTGGTCAGCCCAAATTTACAAAGATGATTGGCCTTCTTGGGGGCATACTTGGTCTGGTCCCCCACCTCTAGAGTCAGGAGTGTGCGCCTCCCTATCGGTGGCATATACCTCTACAAGCAACCCACCCAGGACACTTCTGGGAAATTATATACCCTCAGGGCTACCTCATATGCTAAACGCCATTCACCTATATCATCCCCAACCCTATAACTCGGCAATAGGTCTTTGGGTATGTAGACTGTCACCTCTCCAGTAGACATTGGTGATTCGCTGCCACCATTGCTGCTGGACTCCACTTCCTTGGCTTTAATGCCTAGCTCCTTGAGTTTGAGTTCATGTTCCGTCTTTTTCTCCACCATCTCCCACTCAAGATTGCTTTCCACCCTACTGTCCTCCATCTCCTCTTGCAACAGGCCTCTGGAAGACACACTGCTCCCTGCCCTATCACAGGTATCCTGATTTTCCTCTAGGGGGCAGGAGGGCCTTCCCTGCAGCTCTTGGTTCTCCTCTGGTTCCTGGTTCTCATCATCATTTGGTCCCAGGTTCTCCTCTGGTTCCTGGTTCTCAACATCATTTGGTCCCAGGTCCTCCTCAGGATCATCTTCCCTGATCACTTTTTGCAGCCTCTTGACCTCCTCATAGGCTCAGAGGACTATCTTTAGGTCCACTTTGAAGCTTTTTGCCTACATTCAGTCCCATCTCCTTCCAGAGCTTTTGCAGTTCAACCTTGGTACGGCTGTCAACATTTATCAGCTCCATCTCCATGGAAGTAGAGGAAGGTAGGGTTACTTAAATTTAGAAAAAACAAACATGGCCAATGGAAACAGGAGAATTTAAAACATCAGTTCTGATGCCAAATTATTTATCTGGGATTTTTGTGTAACACAAATCACTGTATGGTACTGCACAAACTCCTGATCCATACTGCTGCCACTAATGTGAGAAATTGGGTTGTTGTTTGACTGGGGTGTGAGTCCTGGTCGCGCAACAGCCACAATCTTTTGCAGGGTGAACCACAAAAAAGCCACTAATTTACCCTGCGCTAAACAAATAGTGAATATTTGAAGGAGAGAGGCCCAACACTGAGTGAGTGTATATTCTTCTTGCTGCTGCCTGCTGTCCCCGCGCACCCCACACAAAAGATGAGACATTCTCCTCCTTCAGCGCTGACATCAAGGTAGGATCATGGGGTGACATACTAGTGAGGGTTGGGGGGACCCCCTGAAATGCTTGGTAGTTGCCTGAGCAAAGAATCTGTGCTGCAATTTAGGAAGGGCACCGCCCCCGTCTTGGGGCTCTCGCTTCGGTTATACAGGAGGCCCAGCAGACAGACCAAGTGCACGAGCAAGAAAGATTTCTAGTGGGGGGATGATGCGCAATAAAACTCCATCCAAGTCCAACAAAATGGACAAATATGCAATGGCCGACCAACATCAGAAGCCGAAGGGTCATTCTTGCTCCCCACGAGTGCGTCTGAACCTTACTTTGGAGAATAAAATGGCTGGGCCGAAATTGGACACAGTGACAATAGATGTTATGCTCTTGATGGCAGATTTTAGGAAACTCTCCAACAAGGTTACCACTGCTGAGTGGTCACTATGCAATACACCAACAAGCAGCTGGAGGAACAAGTGCAGTACCTGACTAAACAGACAAATGTGGTGACTGCCAAATTAGTAGCCCAGGAAGGAACCGCACGCAGGAGTAACATCAGAATTGATGGGGTTCCTGAGGAGCCCGAGTGCCGAGCTCCTCCTGGAAGAATTTGTCCTCAATACTCTTAAACCCAAATGTCTCTCCAAATTTTTCTTTTACCATTGAGAGGGACCGCAGAGCGCCAGTGCTGCCGCCATGCCTGGGGTTTCCTCCCCACACGAACCAAGAATTAAGCATTACATCCGGAGCCAGCCTCTCTCCAGCTGCACGCATGGCTCCTGAGCTCTGTGAATTCCAAAACATGAATAAAGCAGTTTATGAAGGGTTTGCTTCAAACCTTCCCTACTGTGCGACCACCTCCTCCGGAGTGGCCTCTCAACATTGTTCTTTCTCAATTAATGAAATCTCCATTCAAACTGATACATAAAGCTGAGCTGAATTTTTTCACAGAGAAGGTCTCAACTCTTCTTTTTCTCAATTCTACCAGGAGAGTCAGTGACATACAGGCCTATATGATTAAAGAACCCTTCTTGCTATTCACAGATAACTTTGTCCTTCTCAGAACAAATCCATGATATATCCAAAAGATTCCTTCTCAATTCCATTTGAAGGAACCAATCATATTGCAAACATTTCTCCCAAATCCTTTTACCCCAGCTGAAAGAACTCTTTACACACTGGACATCAAACGATGTTTAAAATGTTATCTTCACTGCACTAAATAGTTTCGCAGAACAGATCAACTGCTGGTGTTTTATAGTCGGGGGCGTGAGAAAAAAACAATAGTAACAAAGACGACAATAGCACAGTGGATTTCATCAACCACTCAGTTTTGCCACTCTAAAGCTGGCAAACAATTGACCTGACCGCCTAAAGTACACTCCCCGAGAGCAGTATTAACCTCAACTGTTCCTTTTGCAAGCATCAATCTGGACAAGATATGCCGAGCTGCAACATGGAAGATTACTCGTTCCTGTAGGCAGCAAATGGTGCATCAGCACAGTGCAGCGATTCGGCCGTAAGACAGGCTGTGTTGCTCCATCTATTTCATTAATGTAAGCCTCTTTCTTAATGCAAATTAATTTCATGCTATCTAATACTTGTTTTCCTTGTGTTGCCTAGCCAGGTATTCATGCATGAATGTTTATAATCTCACAAGTTTTACTATCAGATTGACCATATTATTTTAAATACTGCTTATGCTTAGCCATTTTGCTTCTTATGTTTACTACTGTGAACTGTTATTGTCCTGGCCCAACATTCACTAAGGGTTGTGACAGTTGCTTTAAGTACTGCTTGCTATTCTGATTCAAGCATGTGAATCTATGAAAGATCCAATACTGCATAAGTAACATTTCAGTGCTGCACATTCACATAATGTCATACTATGAAAACTCTGTGCTTTGTCTGAAACATAATAAAATACATGCTTTTTGGGGAACAAACAGGATTTTATGCCTTTTGTTTTTCGCTTCAGATTAGTGAGGGCTGACAAGAGATTCTTTGCTTAGATTTTGAAAGGGATTATGTCAGTCTGCTTGACAGAGCTAGCTAGCTACTTGTAGTAGTTTTCTTGTGATTTGATTAGGTTGCCTTTATTGAATGATTCATTAATAAGTTTTGCTTTCAATAATGATTATTGAAATTATTTAATAAATGAACAGAACTAAGAATATTGACTCAAGACTTTTCTAGATGCTATTGGCTGGATACATGGTACCAAGATTTCTCCCTTTCTCGCACTTGACCCCAACAAACGTATTTATTTATGTCATTTGATTAGTGCTTCCAAACTAGTACGTGATAGGGCGTTTTACATAAAACAACATTTAAGCCTTCATCTGAATAAGAGGGAAAGATAACAGCAAATCACATAAGAAACTAAGAAAAAGCATAGTAATATAGTATTGCTCGGGTCACCCAGTTTATTGCATTTTAAAGGGATATTAAAATTATAGCTTTCAGAAACTGCATCACCACATGCTTTCTGAAGATGACATGTTCCACAATGAAAAAAATATGAAACAATGCAGGTGTACTAATGACAATGTTACGCAGTAAGCCGGTACAATTTGGATGAGAAGCACAGGGAATAAACCACCCAACCTATAGGATATTATGTTCACTGTTCTCCCCACCAAACACTTACAGAGCTACTGACAATCTTCTCTTGGTAAGGATGCCAGCTGACGTCTCGAACACAAGCCCGGTGACTGGTCAGTCTCTTCACAAGTTTACCTGTCAGGAGGTCGTACACTTTTAAAAGAGAGAAAAAAAATAGTAATTACTTTAGGAACATAGCTGCGGAATGGCAATAAAAAAAAACTCCATACTGGGAACATGCACCTCTCCTCCACATGGTACCAAAATGTCAACACTCACACCATAGTTACGGTCAGCTCTGAAAAGGGTGCAATATTTATTGTACCTTACATATTCTGGCACTGTAGGGATCAGAATTTATTTGATGTGATTGACAGCACCTGTAGGATACTGGAACTGCTTGCAGTTACCCCTCCCCCAACTTTTTGCCTGACATTGATGCTGACTTGACAGAGTGTGCTGGGATCCTGCCAGCTAGGCCCCAACACCAGTGTTCTTTCCCTAAAAATGTACTATTGTTTCCACAATTGGCACACAGATAAGTCGCTGGTAAAAGGTACCAGTGGTACCAACAGGTACCAGTGGTTCCAACAGCCCTGTGACCAGAGGGGGTCCGTAAGGGCTGCAGCATGTGTTTTGTCACCCTAAAGGACCCCTCACCTAACACATGCACACTGCCATTGCAGATTGTGTGTGTTGGTGGGGAGAAAAAGGCAAAGTCAACATAGCATCCCCCTGTGGGTGCCATGCCCACACAACACTGCCTGTGGCATAGGTAAGTCACCCCTCTAGCAGGCCTTACAGCCCTAAGGAATGGTGCACTATACCACAGGTGAGAGAATAGCTGCATGAGCAATATGCCCCTACAGTGTCTAAGTCCATTCTTAGACATTGTAAGTGCAGTGTGGCCATATTAAGTATATGGTCTGGGAGTTTTGTTAAAACGAACTCCACAGTTCCATAATGGCTACACTAAATACTGGGAAGTTTGGCAACAAACTTCTCAGCACAATAAACCCCCACTGATGCCAGTGTGGGATTTATTTAACAATGCACACAAAGGGCATCTTAGAGATGCCCCCTGTATTTCACCCAATCCTCTAGTGTAAGACTGACTGGTCTGTGCCAGCCTGCCACTAGCAGAAACGTTTTTGACCCCATGGAGTGAGGCCAGAAACAAAGCCTGCTCTGGGCAGAGGTGCTTCACACCTCCCCCCTGCAGGAACTGTAACACATGGCGGTGAGCCTCAAAGGTTCAGGCCTCGTCTTACAGTGCCCCAGGGCACTCCAGCTGGTGGAGATGCCTGCTCACCCGGACAAGCCCCCACATTTGGCGGCCAGTTCGGCAGGAAACTTAAGAAAAACAAGGAGGAGTGACCACTTCAGCTGGAACCACCCCTAAGGTGTCCAGAGATGAAGTGACACCCTCCCTGCAGAATCGTCCATCTTTGTTTGGAGGACACGGACCAATAGGGATAGGAATGTGTCCCCCTCCCCAAAGGGAGTGGACACAAGGAGGGTCTGGCCACCCTCAGAGGCTACTACCCTCTGACCCTGTAATGCCCCTAAATCTTGTATTTAAGGGCTTCCCTGAACCCAGCTCACCAGATTCCCGACGACCTACAAGAAGAAGAAGAAGGACTGCTAAGCTGAAACCCCCAGCAGAGAATAAGGAAGACAACAACTGCTTTGGCCCCAGCCCTCCCTGCCTGTCTTCTGCTTCAGAGAACCTGCAAAAAGACCAACGAAGCCTCCAGCGGGCCCACCGACCTTTGCCAACAGCAGAGAACTGCCCTGCACCCAAAAAAGAGCAAGAACTCCAGAGGACAGCTGCTCTGTCTGAAGAAACCTACAACCAAGGACTCCCACCTCACTCCAGATGCGCGAGTCCTGACCCCTGTACACCTGACGCCAACGGGCAGTGTACAGGTGGTCCACCCAGCAAGAGAGGATCCCCAGGCAACTGTGAGCAAGCGTCCACCCTGGGTTGACCCCTCCACCACGACACCTGCAGAGGGAATCCCAAGGACCCTCCTGACCGCGAGCTCCGGACGAAGATAACCAAAGCCTGAAGGACCACTACACCCGCAGCCCCCAGGTCGTGGGAAACCGACACCCGGTGCAGTATCGACCAGCAGGCTGCCCTCCTCCTTGTCCAGCCCAGACAAGCCCCCCTGGACCTCACCTGCAGCCTCAGAGTGACCCCCAGGGTCCCCTCATAGAGTTGCATTGCAAACCCGCCGCACTGTTTGCAGCCAGCACCCGGCCGCCAGCACCCGGCCGCCCTAAGTACCGCTGAGGGTGCTTACTCTGAGGAACTGTCCAGTTATCAAGTTGATTAAGACTGTTATATAAACATCTGTTGACTTTAACAAGCTCTGGTAAAGCTAAAAGGTATAGTATTTGAGAAATATTGGCTTTGCAGTTGCTACGTCTTTTTACAGGCATATAAATTATAAACAAAATTAAAAAGAACTATCACAAAATCACTTTTTCCATCAAAGGCAGAAGGAAGGGCAGCAATTTGCTGACTGCTTCAATTCCAAACTAAAAAAAATAAAGGATTTTCGAAAAAATGCTGCAAGTGGTAGTGGAGAGGCATAAGGAGAAAATAAGCGTAATAGGGAAAGGAAAAGGAACAACACAGGTAACTGGGAGAAGCACACAAGTGAGAAAGTAAAATTAAGTGAGAAGGGAGTTTGGATGAGTGAATGTTGCGCATTAAGCCATGAAAGTTACCAACATTGGAAAACTGTAACCACAAGTAAGGAAAGTGTTACTTACTCTGTAAGCATCTATTTGCGGTGTAGTGCTGTAGAGTCACATGCTTGGTATAACCCTGCCATCTAGTATTGGATCCAGATGTCTGCAGGTTGTTTTTCTTCAAAGCATTTTTTCGAGTCATGAGATAGAGTGACTCCACCTTCTCGGTGATACTGCGCATGAACTCCATTTTTAGATTGTTTCCCAGCAGGCGGGTGAGAAGGGAGTGTAGAGAAAGTTAAAGTAATAAGATGTCCATGTGAAAAGAGAGGAAAACTGCAACGACCACAGGAGTCCAGGGAGGAGAGCAGTTGCATGTGAACCTACTACAGCACTACATGCCATGATCAGATGCTTCCATTCGAGGCATGTGTGGCTATAGATACACATGCATTGCATAGATTGGAAAGCAGTCCCGCTCAGAAGCAGTCGCTAACCTTTGGATGTTGCAGTTTGCTTGAAATAAAGTATATAGCACTGCCTGACCTACATTTGCTTGATGGTGCGCTAAAACAGTCACAGAATAATATTTTGTGAAGGTGTGCGGTATGGACCATGTAGCTGCCTTACATATGTCAGCTATCAAGATGTTTCCTAGGAAAGCCATGGATGCTCGTTTCTTCCTAGAAGAGTGTACTCTAGGAGGTGTAGGTAAAGTTCTTTTGACCTTTGCATAGCATGCTTTATCACACTTAACTTTCCCTTTGGCTATGCCTTGTTCGGATATCGAGTTCCCTTTATGTGGTGGAGAAAAAGAAACAAATAGTTACCTCGTTCTTCTGAAAGTTTCAGTTCTAACAATATAAAACATAAGGGTCCTTTTTACATCCAAAGTGTGGAGAGTCCTTTCCGCAACTGAATCTGGTTGTGGGGAAAACACTCTTAACTCAATTGAATGGTTAAGGTGAAAATGGGAAACCACTTTAGGGAGAAATATAGGGTTGGTTCAAAGAACCATCCTATCCCTGCGTAATTGGAAGAAAGGTTTTTCCAAGGTTAAAGCCTGGAACTCACTAACACGTCTAAGTGAAGTGACAGCAACTAAAAATGCCACTTTTCAAGTAAAGAACTGAAGGGGGCATATGTATGCAGTTGTTCCAATGAAGGGCTCATTAGGTGTGCAAGAACAACATTAAGATTCCATGTGGGTGCAAGTAGACCCTGTGGTGGAGTAACTATTTTGAGCCCTTCAAAGAAGGCTTTGATGACTTATTTTGAATAAGGGGACATGCTGCCTATTCTTAATCTAGGCAGCCAATGCAACAAGATGTAATCTTATATATGTGAATGCTAACCTGGGGGTAAGGGTAGGGAAAGGTGGCTGGGAAGCTGCTGAAGATGGCAGACATGTCTTTCTAGGGCTCCTGCCAGGCATCCGGGAATCTTTACACATCCGTTATTAATTCTGGGCATACGATCCAGAACAGCACACTACAATGCAGACAGGTCACTGAAGAAACCATTGGACCATCCACCGCTCGTCCCAACTGTACAGTCGTTTGATCCCGTTGTGGTTCCTGCATGGTGGACGGGCCCAGTTGCGTGAGCTGGTACACCTAAACCGCACCTTCCTTCCACATTAGCGCACCCTGCACTGAGTGACTGCACCACCAGAGATCTGTGGCTGCAACGCTGGCGACCCTCTGCGGACCCGTGTTGCTGCCCCTGGAGCCCTGGGTTCTAACTGGGTGCAACAAACTTTGCACAGCGTGCTCCGGAGCCGAGAAGTGTGAGATGCTGATCCCCACACCTGTAGTAGTGAAGTTCAGCGACTTTGACTGTTGGGAGAGGACTGGAGCAGTGCGGAGTGAGTGAATGAGTAGCAGAGGCCTTACCGCTCTGCACCTTGAACACTCACGGTGTGCAGGACTGGCTTGTGCTTTCCCTCGGCCTTGAAGGGGCTGCTCGTCATCGTGCCGACCATCAGTGGCATGAGCAGAGCCACCTACATCTATAACAGCAGATTCGTGGGTGTCGGTGGGAGGAGGCAGCGGTAGTGGTAGGCGCCTTGCCTGCGACATACAAGAACTGAGCAGAGACTACTCTGTCGGCTGGAAGTCTTGCGCCAAATGTACCACCTTCCCTGCCCAACTATAGCCCTGTGCGGTGTATATGGTGGCGTGGGTATTCCCACTCTCCCGGGACCCCTCGCAAGAGACTCCCTGTATCCTTTGCCGGACTGGAATCCCACTTGCCCTACTGGCCTACCGCTGGGCCCACACACTTGTAAAGGAGAAAGTGAACAATGCATGCGGTCCTTCTATGGCCATCGCTTCATTTGTCCTTAAATGAACACTCATCAGGGGCACCGGGCACTGCTTGGCAAGGCCTTTCTTTCGCCAATATTGCCTGCTGGACTGCGCCACCTGTGACTCTGCAGTGGCACTGGCCCCTGCCCACTGAGTCCGCTGCAGCCCACTGTTGTGCCTGGGCTTTTCACACCCATGGCTTTGCGTGAGGCCTGAGGATGACTAGATTCTACCACACCCTACTGGAGGAGAATCCTAAACCAGTCCTTAGTGCGGCAGCATCAGCCAGTTCCCACAGCATCATTCACAGAGTGGTTGCCCAAAACCTGTCACTGACAGGCATGTCCTGCTGCATTTATGGTAATTCATTACCCACCATGCAGTGCTCCCCATGCCATGTCTTAAGAGGCTGCCATTGGGCGTACTGAATCCACTTGGCCGTCATCACAGCAGGGCCGCAGGCCTTACCAACAGAGTCAATCTGATGGCTCCTCCACATATACCCTGGAAGATTGTATTCCGCTCAAGATTGTGGCTCCCATGCAGGATAAATTAGATGTGATACTTCAAGAAATAGAAGATTCCTGATCGGGCACTGAAGACTGTATTGACACGTTATTCACAGATCTTGGCATCTTATGCGAGGATCATCACAAACTTTCTGACAAAATACAAACAGAAATGTTATCAATTCTAGCCCCACAACAGGCTTCAAATTCACCTGCCATTGCTGAGCTCCAGAAGCAACTCGCATCCATGAAAGAAAGAAAGACACTGAAGGCCGTGCACACCAAAATAATGTGTCAATTGTGGGGATGCTGCAGGGCGTGGAAGGTTACAACCCAACGTTGTTCACTGAACAGTGGCTTCAGAAAGCAGCTGCTCCCCAGGGCCTATCATCCCCATTTACTGTGGAACAAACACAGAGGGTACTGACGAAACGCCCTCCACTCAGAACTCGGCCTTGCCACATGGTGGCTAGGGAGGTAGATCCCATAACTGTGGACAATGTCACAGTATCCCTTTTCCCAGATTAAACACTGGAAGTGCAGAGACGCCATGCATACTTCTAAGTGGTCAAACGACAGATGCACTTCACCCATGCCTTAATGTTCCCAGCACGTTTGAGAGTAATTTATGACCAACGTTCATTATTCTCTGATACCCCAGATGCTGCCCAGGACTGGTTGGAGCGACAGAACCCTAATGCATGTCGCCTTACTCCATCAGAGCAACTGCAGAGGAAGCAGTGCGAACCCCCTCACCTTCACAGAACAGCCAGACAGACAGCTTCTAAAGCAGCACCTTCTCCTCAACAGCCTTTGAGGGTAGGAAGGCTACTATTTCATCACTTAAGGTACAACATCGACTACCACTATCCAGCTCTTCAGCAAGTGCAGACTCCAACTCCAATGCAAGTATGGTGCTCCTCTGCTTCTCCCTACTGTGACACTGCAGACACTGTGATTTGATCCTTGTAGAGGGCTGTGCCGCCCTAGGGTCCTTGGTGCTGCACCCTGTGGCTGCTCCAGATAAGTCTCTATCTATGCTTTCCCCCTCACCTGTCCCCCCAGATGAAGAGTTCCTTTCTCCTCCCCACCTTCATATTCTCCCCTTTCCCCCTCACCTATCCCCCTTCCCTCACCTCCTTTGGTTGTCACATTACAACGCTTTTCTGTACACCCAGTGAGCGCCCTCCTGAGTTTGCAGTATACCCAACTGGTGTTATATGAGTGCTGTTTCCCTTACTGTTATTACTGTCCATGATTCCTGTGGTGCTGGTGTGTGGCACTTGCATCTATTGGTTCCCGTATCAGTGGGTCCCAATTTGCACTACTCTTGGATCCATCCTAAAGCAATTGCACAATGTGTTACATTGTTATTATGCTTTGTTTGTCATTTTTAGCTTGGTCAAACGATTGTTTATCACTGGGCCCAGCATTGGGGAATTGTTCTTTCTCTTACCAGATATGCCTCCTATGTCCTTTAATACACACAGTGTCCCCATTGATGCGACCATCGATGGCATGTTGACATGTCAACTGCCTTACAACATTACAATATATGGAACATCAGGGGTTTAGGGTCCCTTCACAAAAGACAGAGTTCTAGCACAACTCCACCCCTGGAAGGCAAATCAGGAGACTCACCTCTCCGCCTGTGAAGCTGTTAAACTGCGCACTAAATGGAGAGGACAACTATTTACCACAACATATTCAGGGTTTGCCCGTGGGGCAGACATCTGGATGAGTGCGGGAGTCCCATTCTAAGCACAGGCCTCTTAAATCAACATCCATGGACGCTATGTCTTTGTCAGTGGGTTATTAGACAGGGAGATGGTAGTTCTGGGCAGTGTACATGCGCTGAACATGGAGCAGAATTTTTTTTTTTTTTTTTTTTTACAAAGTAAATCCTCAGTCCTGTCGGACAACATCTCCCTTGGTTATTGGGGGAAGATTTTAATGTGGTCCAGGACATTAACCATGACCGTTCGCATCCACCCTTACCAAAGATTAAGTAGATCAAATAAGCCTAGTCCCTCTCGAGTTGGATGATTTCACACTGGTCCCCGATAGATATATGGAGGGATCATAACAGGAGTCTGCATGAATACTTCTTTTTCTCTCCCCCTCATGGTCAACAAGCCCATTTAGACCAAATCCTTTACCCATCATGTACAGTGGCTAAGTTCTCCAATGCAACTTACCTGGGTAAGACCTTCTAAGATCATAATCCACTTGAGATAGTTATGACATACGGTAGGCTCCCTTTGCCAAAACCCACATGGCGCATGCAACCGACACGCCTGATGGATGCAGTCTTTTGGGACACCCTGGGCACTGCAAACAATACTTATTTTGCTGACAACAAGGGTACAGCCTCAACACCACTTGCAGAGTGGGAGGCATTCAAGGTTGTCATGAGTGGGGTGTCCATAGCCACTGTGACAGGTGCTAAGCACTCTGTACTCCGCAATTTACAACACAAAGACACGGCTGGAACTCCTCGAACAAAAGACCGAACATGATTCCACACACTTAAAAGCTCTACAAGATACTAGGATTCAATATGCGGTTTCCTTAGAGTGGTTGGGGTTTACTGACTGTAAAACATACACACAGAAGATAGACTCTGAAGGTAATAGGGCCAGAAAGCTCCTTGTCCGCATGATCCAGCCACCTCTGTCCTCTACACCGGATCCTATCCACCACTTCACCTCCAGAGAAACACTGTACTACACAATTAGAGATTAACAGAACTTTTTGTTCTTATTACGCCGAACTGTACAGGGGTAGGCCCATGAAGCCCACTGCGGAGAGAGATACATCCCTAAGTGGCCTGAGACTCCCACGGATCTCAGAGACAGCTCCTATGACATTAGAGGCCTCCCTAACATCAGAAGAACTGTGCCATGCAACTAGGGGGATGGCACGTAACAAGATAGCTGGCATAGATGGTCTGCTTGTTGAATTTCACTAAACCTTTTCCACACGTTTAGTCCCTTGCCTGGAGAAACTATATATGGCATCCCTAGGGGCAGGATCTCTACCTCCAGCAACCAGCTAGGCCTTAGTCACCTCCCTGCTTATACTAGGCCACGCCCTGGACGATCTTTCCTCTTACAGACCATTCTACCCCTTGATCTCAGAATACAAAATCCTCAGTAAAGTGCTAACCCTGAGGCTGCTCCCCTTATTGCCTGGCTTAGTTCACATGAACCAATGCGGCTTTATTCCACGCAGGAGCACCTCGCTGACCATCAGGCGCCTATCCCAGGTTATGGAGATAGTACATGACCCTTTTCCTAATGCTGGTTGCCTCTCACTAGATCTTCAACAAACATTTGATTCCCTGAACTGGAGCTATAAGTTCTCAGTGCTGCTGGAATTCAACATTCCTTCCACATTTGTTAATTGGATCAGGGTACTTTATGCTAACCAAGCTTGAGTGGAGTGTGCTGAGTTGTGCTACATGGAACTTTGCAAAGTGGCCAAAAAAACTTGCCGCACTATGGGAGTTCCGTGGGCGGGCAGTGCTCCCGCTGTGCTCGTTTGTGTTGTGTTTTACATCAAATGCAACGCTAAGTACATTCTCACATTCAAAATTGCGTACAAACATCACCACAGGGTTCGCATTGGCGCAGCCATGTTGATTTTCACTGTGTTTATGGTGCAGGCCATGTTTTGTTCATCCCCTAATAATCTTTTCAATCCTCCAACCTCCTAATTAATCAACCCCTCATTTTTATTTATTGTACTAGTTTGACTTTTTGTGTCTGTGTCTTTTTCATTTTTTCTTCTTTTTTTCGTGCTTTTTGTATTTTTACTTTTCCCTTTACTTCCTTAGTTATTTCTTCCTCCCTTCCTTCTCCTTTTTCTTTTCTTCACCCCACCACGCAGCACCATGGCAGAGCAGGGTGACGCTGGCGAACAGGGAAGCGGTACCACCAGGCTCTCTCCCCAGACAGCCAGCATCAGCCTCTTACCTTGTGGGGGTCGACACTGTCAAGGAGTGCAACCCCGGCCCATCTCTTGTGAGGAGGAGGTGAGAGCACAGGTTTTCTACATTCAGCGCCACCTTCCCTGCATGCTGGCAGCAGGCGGCACGCCTCAAAGCCATTACCCCCTGTGGGAGCCTCAGCTGCATTGGGCTACGGAATGCACAGGTGTGTTCGGGGCACCACCTAGGTCCAGCACACCATCCAGAAGCTGATGCACCACTGGGTGGATATCACTGACAGCAAGCAGGATCTGCTTGACCTGCTAGGCGTGGAGATTCTGGGGCTCGGTGAGTATTAACTAGATTATTGTGTTTCGGTTCTACAATGCTAACTTTTTTTCTGAATAGCAGGCTGCTCATACTCAGAGGTAAGTTACATTTAGTTTACACGTATAATATTATTTATGTGATCCAGTTAGAGCTAGGCAAGTACTCGTAGGCGCTCGCTTTGGGTGACTATTTGAGAAGCCACTGCAATGCTGACTACTCTGCTCTCCTGTCACCATAGTGAATTAGTGATATCAGTGAGTTAGCGTTCTCTGTGACTTTCTTTATGTAGCTCATACAGTCCCAAGCAATTTCACAGTGATGTGTAGTACTAGTATGCATCTATGTATTGCAAAAAATGGAGATTGAGATGATCCATCAAGGGGGTTGGGAAATAAGAATAGAATCAAAGATCATTCATTGCAATGCATTAGTTCTAATTGTATTTTTTTGTTAAGGAAATCTGGAACAGGGATTGTATGAGAACAACCAACTCAACAATAGTTGATCATACTAGTATCATAGGTGATCTGATTTAAGAACAATGTTACTGCATTTGCCTGTTATATAATAATGTTGTGGAGATTAACTGCACCACTAATCTATTTTTAATCTTCTTTATTTCTTACATTAGCACCAAAGGGCAAGAAAAAGGGAACCACAGAGGCGGTTTTTGGTTGGCTTGACCACCTGGCTTTTCTAACACTGTAAACTAATAAAATGCCCAGTGTGATATTTTGATAGAAGATACTGCAGTGCTAACCGAACTGTAATGCTGTATTGCGGTTGCAGTATTTTAATTAAACAATTAAGGGGAGGGGTACCTGGCATCTAAAAACTGTATAATGTTTATTTTCTAGCCACACCGACCACCAATGGAGGCGGCTCAAGTTCTACTGCAGGAGTACATGGAGCAGGGGAAGAAGCGGCATGGATGGGCAGTGGTAAATTACATTGCTTGCTTATTGACAATTACTATTACTCATTAGCGTCCAGGGTGTTATGATGATTGTTCCCCCCGCCCGGCATTACGAGCTATGGCAGTGGTTGGGTTACTTATGACCTCTTCTACCTGCAACTCAGCAAAAGCACACATAATGTACATTACAAATGATGGCTTGATTGAATCGTGAAAGAACAGAAGGTTAAAAGAAAGGATGGGTGAAATGGGTGAAAGGAAAGGATGCGTGGGTGGGTGATAGGATGTGAGGGTAAACATTGAGTAAGTGGACGATGGGTGAAAGGATGTTCGAAATAAAGCGTGGATAGTGGATACTGAAAGGATGGATATTGGACTATGAATTTTGGTGGAAGACAGGATAAGAGAAAGTAAAGCTTAAACCATGGTTGCTATAAGTGAATATAGTATGAAAAATGAAAAGATGTTTGAATAATTGCTTGGATGAATAAACAAGGGAGCTTTTCTATAGAGGAGCATGCTGCTCACCTACTTCGCTTACTTTGTGTTTTATTGCTATTAAAGCTATAGTTCAAAGTGGGGGGTATTTTGATTTACGCTCTAATCCCTTGCCTCAATGATATTTGTTAAACGAGGCAGATATGTATCCCACCCATCGTCATCATTTATTAACCCTCTTCCTACCCATGGCATTTCGCCACCCATGACCGAAGAAGTGCAGTGTGGATAATTTCGTTCCTGCACTGTTGGCTGTGCAATGTGCTTCTGCTTCAGTTAATGCAGCATTTACAAAGTTTTCAATGCATTGCAAACCAAACACACAAGGTGTGTCATTTTCTCTTCGCCCACTCAGTCACCTCTTAGTACTTCACTCCTTTATTTTTTTTCCTAAGTTCTTCTGTCCCAACCAATCAAACACATTGAAAAATCCATTCTTGGCATTTTCATGGCTATGTGAAGTGTTCTCAAACTATATTTAATAGTTTCCCATAACATATTTATTTTGTGCCTGTTCAGATTTTTTCCCTTTAGACATTCATCTATACAGTGACTGAATAAGTCAAAGCTTAGTCACATGCCTAATCCCTCTGCCTTACTCTGCAGTACAGTAAGTCAAGTTTCCTGTTCTTACTGCCCAGCGAATGAATTTGTCAGAATGAATTTGTGGTGGTGGACGAGGCCAGTGAGTAAAGTGGAACTAGTAATTGCCCGGTTTGATTTAAAGTTTGGCGCAAGGGATACTCTGTGACAAAAGTGCCAAGTACAATCTATATACCCCGTTCCTTTCCCTGTTGTGCAGTGCATCGTTTTCCCCACTGTCTACTTACGGCAGATGGGATAAATATATTTACATTTTATATGTGACATGTGAGGTATCTCATTTGAGGTAGAGCAGGGGCATTAGAATTAAAGATGGATAATTTTCAACTACAGCTGCCCCAGCTGCAGACAATAGCAAACTACTCGAAGCGGTGGCTAGCATTCTTTCATTAATGTGGCACAACAACCTGTACTTCATAGGGCATACTGCTTTACTCATGAATGAGGGTTAATTCATTTTTATTTTTCCACTAAAGTGTTGTTTATTTACTAGAAAAGCCTTTAAAAGAAAAAAAAATGAAATTGCTGTTATTTAAAATCTGGTCCTATTATGCCTTAATTCTTTTCTACCAGTCAGTGCTTTTTATATGAGGCAGGTGTGGGTAAACAAATAAAATTGGCCCTGTGACTCTCCTAATCATAATCACATAAAATTCCAATGTCTCTAGGTCACCAGCAATGTAGTTCTACTGTGCCACCCGTTATCTACTTTTGAAGCAGTGCCCGTTCAGAGCATTGTTTATAATTTGTTTTTATTATTTTTGTTTTTCTTGGTATAGCTACTCCTGCTGGTCAACCACCAACCAGGCAGAAGATAGTGGCCCGTCTGCTGTGGCAAAGGCTGGAGAAGATCCAGGACAAGTAACAGCAGCTGGTGATCCTGGAGGAAGAAGAAGGTGAAGTAGCTGACCAGCTTGAGTTGAATTTTCCCGGCTCTCTTTACCTTCAACACCACAACCATGTTCAGCAATTTGTTTAAGGTGCTCCTTCCACCGGATTGCGTGATGTTTTTCAATATGTGTCATCTGGCCTCCAGTACCATAATGTGAACCACGCGTAACACGACAAACACTCACTTGGCATATGGAGCATATTGCAATATTCTCCAGTTTGCTGATCGTAAAAAAGTCCCAAATTGGGGAAAAGCACTTTCTTATTGGCCCAATGCCAATGTCTGAAGATGAACTGGAGGTAGGTGGGTGTGCTAATTGTCTCTCTGAAGTACATACTTCTACTAAGGTACGGGTTGGTGCAGGTCTCTGCTGGGGCCTTGCAAATATGGGAGCTGGCGGTGCAGCCTGTGCCACATCCCTCAGAGCAAGTTGGAAAATAATAGCAGACTCCTTTGTGCCAGTTTGCACTCCATGCCCATATTATCGTAATCCAAAGTGGTGCTTTGAGAAGGAGGTAGAGTAGTACCCTTCCTTTTTCTTGCTGGAGATCCGTGAGCCACTGATTCTAAAAGAGGAGGTTTTTGCTCGGCAGTAAGCTTGACCTCCTGTTCTGCTCCAACTTTGTTAAGATCTACTACTGTGGGCTGAGGCTGCTGTCCTCTTTGCTCTGTTTCCTGAAACAATCAGGTACTACTTGGCGAAAGGGACAAATCCAATTCAACGTCACTGCTCATCACCGTTGCCATGATTGCAGTGGCTGCCAGAGATGAGCTTGGGCTTAGGTTGGAATGGTGCTGTTGCTGTTAAAGTGCTGCTCCCAGGTTCCTCCCTGGAGGCCGGTGTGGCAGGCACACATGTCTCGAAAAAGGCTGTAGTCAGCACGCCACTGGTGGAAAGCTACTTCTTCTCACTGACCACTTTCCGGAGAGCAGCTTTCTTTGGGACCATCTTAAGGTCTCAGCTGGCAGTGGCACTAAGATGTACAAGCTGGACAGTTCGGAGGAACAAAGTAATTGTACAGGCCTTCTCTTAGGCAGTACTACAACATCTCTTCTCTTGTGCACCTAAAAGCAACCAAGTGAGAAAAACATGTAGTTAGTGAAACATGGCTTTGTTGTAGGTTGAAATAGTACAAATGAAATATTAGTATGGATGGTTAATTATAATATAAATACCAATTTAATCTAATATTGTAAAGTGAAACCACACCATAAAATGTAATTTCAAATCAGGCAGCAGAATATGCAGACATATCTCTTTGCTTTATCGCTATCTGTTTTAAAGGAAAGAGTGAGGTGCATGGGTAAATTGAATAATCCTTAAAAAACCTATAGTGGCAAGATGGTCCAGGGGAAATGGAATTATTCTTAAAAAATGAATTGTGCTGCTCATGTGTCTGCAGTGCACTGCATCCAGGGTATCCGTGAGGAAATGGAATTATTATACACCCATAGCAACCGAATGATGTAGCGAGCGGCTGTACACCTTTGGTGGAAGGATGGATGGAGGAGTGGATGGATGGAACAATGCATATTCTGAATTAAATAAAATGAAATACTATTTTTAAAAAATGAAAAAAGAAAAAATTGATAAAATTAAAAACATTAAAATAAGAACAAGAAATAAAAAAATTAATTAATAAAAAAAACATTCAAATAAAGAAATCAAATACAAATTAAAATTAAAATCAAATCAAAAATTGAAATAAAACATTAAAATAGAACATTAAAATAAAACATTAAAATCTAAACTTAAACTAAACAAATAACATGATCAATAATTTCCGATGTTTGTATGCAAGCCTATAGGAAAGAAACACTGGCTGGATGCACAAAATGGCTACCAACAACATGGGAGAACAACAGGGAGCAAGGAGGCATGACAAAGAAAGAGCATATGCAAGCCTATGGCAAAAGCACACTGGCTGGATGGACAAAATGGCTGCCAGCCACATGGTCAAACAACAACAAGGAGCAAGGAGGCATGGGGAACAAAGAAGAACCCAAGCAAGACTATGGCAAAGACACATTGGCTGGATGCACAAAATGGCTGCCAACAACATGGCAAACAACAACAAGGAGCAAGGAGGCATGGCAAACAAAGAACACATGCAAACTGTAAGACTATGGCACAGGGACGCTGGCTGGATGAAAAAAATGGCAGCCAGCCACATGGGCAAACAACTGCGAACTAGAAGGTATACAGAACAAAGAACACATGCAAGCCTGTGGACATAGGTTATACAAACTGGCATCTGGCCACATGGTATGGAGAACAAAGACAAATGGTGGATGATGACACGCACACACACACACACACACACACACCATATGAAGGCATCATGTTTACACTGAAGAAAACACTAACAATAATTCAGCAATGCAAAGCACAAGAATTGACTGAGCTATAAAAAATTTACAACACACATCCGCCTATGCCATCAAATATTTGCAAAAAACACATGAAATGCAAACAACGGCCTATATTTTTTATTTAATTCAATGCCATCCCTGCCCTAAATGAACTTTTAAAAACATATACCACCAAAACATTTGTTTCATACACTGATGACTACTAGTACTGGCTTCTACTGGTTAGATGGCCCTTTGTAAATCTAGGCCACATACTAAAATAATATGCTGTGCAAAGCTTTTACTTTACAAAAGGTGAAAAATCAATGAAATGCTAAATAAATAATAACTAGGCCCATACTTCAACACAAGGCCACCCACCATTATAAAATTAAAAAATCACTTTAAAGTACAAAGATGCCCAAGCAAACAAACACCCTTATACAATAGTTTTTGAGCTTACACAAAACAAAATCCTTAAATCCAAACGTAAATCCAGGAGACAAAGAGAGTGATCCTTTCACCACGAAATCCAAGTGAAAAGTGACCAGGAGATGGACAAAGCACTGGGAGTAGCCAGCTGGACAGGTACAGGAAGTTGGAGTCTCTGTGGCACTTTCTTCCTGTTTGAAAAACAAAACAAAGCTTCTCTCACACTAAGAAACAACTTGAATGGTCCAATGGAGAAAAAAATCCAGTCAAAAACGTTTTTGACAAGATTTATATGCATCTCGAGTAGAAAATATACTCCAGGTGAATTTGCGCTCACTCATGAGACTGTTTCGGCAGCTGTCGCGTCCTGAAGCACTGCAATCGAATGTGAAGTCTCGCGCGGGGCTGGAAGCAGGGTGAGAGACGGTAAAGTCTTGCAGGCGCTCGCTAGCGGCACAAGACTATTGTGGCGCTCGCCTGCGAGTGGCAACACCAAATCTCATGCACACATCCAGGTCTACAGATCTCATACAGATCTACTTGAAAGGAATTTACTTAAGGTCATCTCAAAGTTGAGAGCCCTGATGAAATTCTTGATCAGCTTGCCCATTTCTGTGAAAGGCCAATTCCGTTTCCAAAATGGGGATGCTCCTTATATTACTATACTTTTTTGTAAATCTACCAATAATTATCCCACAGCCTGTTTTTGAGTCACTGGACTCTCTTGCTTGCCTTATCTGGGGCTCTGGTCGAGGTTGCACAAGTCTCCTTGAACTACAGCTGCCGACGGAAGGTGGAGGGCCTTGCAGCCCAATGATAAAGGCTTTCTTATTGGCTAGCAGGACTACATCTAAAAAAAAATAAGCTACACACAATCAAAGCTGTGCTCTGGGGGTTTACATGTATTGCTAACTGGGGGGTTACATGCATGCAGGGAGTATGTGACCCCAACCAACTTCCTTTATGCCTACATAATACTCTCATGTACTGGAAAACTGCACTCCGTCTTATATGCACTAAAACACCTTATACTTCAAACATCCCTCTATGCGGCTTACCCACCCCAGTAAGAACCCTCACGTCCATTAAACTGTCACCATGGGAAACAGTAGGTGTCACCACCATTGGTGGCGGACAGAATATTGTTGCAGCACCGGGACTTTATACAATTGCACAACCTTCCCGGTGTCCTCTTTATTATGCACGCCAATATCTTACATTACATCTGTCAGCACTGGTCTCCAATGGGGTGGGAACCTGATACGCACGCACTGGTACAGGCAGTTTGTGAAATCAGGATGGGCAGGCACTTGGTTAAGTGGCTTAACAAAGGCCTACGCTCCCATTAACACACAGCCCTTACTCCACTAACAGACTAATGGGAAGCAGACCTTAAACTCTCACTCCACAACAAGGGATGGAATTTACTTTAAGAATACCCCAGCATAATACCCTGCAATACACGGTTTAAGGTAATCTAGTTCACATTATTACATAAGGCATACTTAACACCCTCTAAATTGCACAAAATCTTCCCACAGCCTCATCCTCTTGCTCAAGATGCCAAATCGAATTGCGGACATCCAATTGTTGTGGTCATGCTGCACTCTCATCTTATGTTGTGTTTGGCTCTCATTATAGTAAATGAGACTGCTGGATTCGGGCGGTAGCACCACCAGTCTGTGGGGAACTTAGTTAAATTCCACACCTTGTGACAAATGTCGGCCTAACCCTTTCGGACAGCTAGCAGTACCTTTGCCACTAAAGTACTATATTACAGCACAACAGTGTTAGCCCTTATCTGCCCTTCAGAATCCCTAGGAAGACACCATTCCCCATACCTGGATTTGGTAGTAGTGAAGAGGGCTGTTAGTCTACTGAGAGTCCTCTCTCACAAAGGCAGACAAAAGATGCCAAGTCTCAGCAGACAGCTGTAATCAAGTGACAACATGCGGTGGCAATTTTCTGGCTGGAACTCTCTCTAACGTATAGGGGGCACAGGGGTGTTTTAAAATAAAACAACTAATGTTCTAGGAAAACTGCCCTAACATAAAACGTGCATGTTTCCGTGAAGTGACGGAGATTGCGGTGTTCCACTCTGTGCTGGCAACAAATTGGAGACAGCCTTGAGCACAGAATGAGAGTGTCCGAATACAAGGAATAAAAACAGTTTCTGTGCTAAGAGCATACAAGATAAAGGAAAATAAAACATCACTGCAAAAGAGAGTTTCTTTTCAGAAAATCAAATGAATTGCAACTAGGCTAAAGGGCACAGGCTGCAGGCCTATGACGAAAATAACAAGTCCATAAAGTTACTAAGGTACCCTCACGACACTTACTGGGAGGTCAGGGAACCGCTTAGATCCCTTACGGGGATAACACACTGGGACACTGTAGAACATTGTTTACTGGGACTATACCCCAGACTTAAATCTTCCAAGACTGAATCTTGTTTTGGAGACCTAGCACTCCCCCTTGCCAAATGACAGATAACACGCCACTGGAAGCCTCCCACTCCGCCCCCTGTGTTGGGCTGTACAATTCTGCTGTGTTGTTGTTAGAGAAATGCAATAATTTTTATTTATTTTTTTAAAGTGAACGCTAACCCAACCTTTTGTAGATGAAGCAAGTAATGGGCAATGTCTTGTACACTGGCTTTGAAAGGGTCAAAGTGTTTTGAATGACAGCAGCAGACAAATCTTTTCCATTTTACTGCATAGCAAACTCTAGTGTTAGGTCTATAGGGTTCTTTAAGAACAGTCATACATTCAGATGGCAAGTTAAGGTAACCAAACTCTATGACCTCAGGAGCCAGATTGCCAAGTTGAGAGCTTTGGGTTCTGGATACCTGATTTCTACAGGATTCTGCGTGAGAAAGTCCAGCCTGTTGGGGAGCTTCTCGTGGGGAATTACAGAGCGGTCTAGTAGTGTTGTGAACCAAGGTTGGCAAGCCTAGGTGGGAGCTACCAGGATCATTGTGAGAGATGTTTGCCTGAGTTGCCAAACCAGAAATGGAAGGAGAGGGAAAGCAGAAGAACTGGCAAATATCCCTCACCAACTCATCCACAGTACGTTGCCCTTGGATAATTACAGTGTGGGAATCTGAAGGCCAGGTTTGGGCATTTTATGACTTCTGTTGTTGCGAAAAGGTCAATTTGAGGGAACCCTCATCTCTGGAAGTATGGGAGGAAGACTTGTGGGTGGAGTTCCCACTTGTAGACTTTTTGCTGCAACCTGCTGAGCAGGTCTGCAAAATCGTACGTGCCTTGGAGATACTTTGCTAGCAGATGAATGTTGTGATGTAAAGCCCATCTCTAAATAATCTGTGAAAGTTGTGATAGTTACAGAGACTGTGTTCCCCCCAGTTTTTCCAGATAGTACATGACTGTCATGTTGTCTGTCCTGACTAAGCAAACCTAGAGAAAGAGGTGAGGAACGAAAGCTTTCAAGGCTAGGTGAACAGCTTTAAGCTTGAGGAAGATAATATGAAGACTCTGGTGTTTGATGTCCCATATGACCTGAACTGTGAGATCTTTTAGGGGTGCACCCTATCCTGTGAATGATGCGTCTGTTGTGAGGGTTATGTGGAGAACAGGGTCGAGAAAAGGCTGCTCCTTTAATATGTTGTTGGTATTCCACCCTTGCAGAGAGTGATGAGTTTGGCGGTCTATCAACACTAAATACTCTAACTGACCCAGTGACTGAGACCACTGGTGAGCTAGACATTCATGTAATGGACACGTCTAGTGGGGCATGGGTCACTGTGGTAATAAAGGAGGCCACCATCCCATGTAGGTGCATGACTGATCTCACTGTTATGTACTTGATTTGTCTGAAATTGAGGTAATAGTGTCTGTAACTTCTGAACTCTTGCAGAATTGGGGTAAGTTAGCCCTAATAGGGTGTTTAGGGTGGCCCCTAGATATGGCTGTATCTGTAGCGGTTGTAGGGGAGACTTGGGAATGTTGATTGTGAATCCCAACTGGCAAAGCAGATGTATTGCAATCTGAGTGTACTGTTGACACAGCTGGAGTGTTGGCTTTAATAAGCCAATTGTCCAAGTAGGGAAATACGTGTATCTATTGTCCACTACCGCCAGATCCATGGTGAATACTCGAGGTGCAGTAGTCACCCTGAATGAAAGATCTTTGAACTGATAATGTTTCCCACCCACAACAAACCAGACGTATTTGTGATGTGCTGAGTGTATTGGAATGAGGAAATAGGCACCCTTTAGATCGAGGGCTATGAGAAAGTCGCTTTGTTGAAGGAGTGGGATCACGTTTTGGAGTGTGAACATATGAAAGTGCTCTGACAGGATGTAGCGGTTTAGGGGCATTAGACCTAGAATGGGACATAAAGATCCATCCTTTTTGGGGATTATAAAGTATAGGCATTAAACTCCTGACCATTGATGGTGTAGAGGGACAGGTTCTGCACTGAACTGACCTCCTGGTCAGCGTCTGATGCCCTCCCCAGCTCCTCTGACTGCTGCCTCTGCCTCTGCCTTTTGCCTGGGACGAACTGAAAGCCTCCCAACTCTCAGTTTGAGGCCCTCCTCCACCTGCAGGACCGCCCATGCGCCTCATCCCTAGTGGTCTAGTGGCCATCACAAGTAGGTATTTTTCTCTCTATCTATCTTTCACACTTGTTTTTTCTGCCTTGTTTCACTTGTTTCCCTTTTCTTTCCATCTCTCTTCCTCTCCTGCACAAGTATTTTTCTCTCTCTTTTTCACTCTTTCTTTTCTGCCTTTTTTCACTTGTTTTTTTCCTTTTCTTTCCATCTCTCTTCCTTTCCTGCACAAGTAAGTATTTTTCTCTCTGTCTCTTTCAATCTTGATTTTCTGCCTTTTTTCACCTTCTCTTTCCATCTCTCTTCCTTTACTCTACCCCCCTCCTGTGCCGCTCCAGCCTCTGCGGGCCCACACCCTCCCCCTGCAAAGCACTTTTGCACCCTCCCGCCTCCCAGCTGACCACTCCACCCGCCCCTTCTTAATGGCAGCTGCGCACGACTGGCGCGCCAAAGGCAAGCATGTCTGTGCCTGGACCGCATCCAGCACCAGGAACCCTGGATCTCCATTAAACCACCCCCTGGCCAGCCTCCGTTATGACGCCGAGACCCTCCTCCGCCTCAACACCAGACATCTCAGTAACTACTGCACCATCTCCCCCAACAACACTCACGTACCTTTCACCTGCAGGAACTGAAGTGGTGGTGTGGGACCCCCACAATAGCTAGAGCGGATTTTCTCAAGAGCTTCATCGACTTGGGGGCCAAAGAGTTGTTCCTGGTCAAATGGCACATCTAGAAGATTTTGTACATTTGGCTTGAACCCTGAAATACGCAGCCATGCGTGACGGCGGGGCAGGGTGTTGGTATTAATCTCTCTTACAGCGGTGTCAGCAGAGTCTAGATCACAACATACAGAGGTACTAGATATAAGTTTGCCATCTGCAACAAACTCTTGTCCCCTTTTGGAGATGTTGGAGGAGCTCCCCCATTTAGTCTCAGTGACTACGGTCATATCTGGAAAGCAAACTGACTGAGTTGGCGACATGACTATGGTTTGCATATATGGCCACAATACCTTTACCCACTGCGTCAATGAGCTTGCGCTCTTTGTAAGGGGCGGGCGTCACCGCTAGCTTGTGAATTAGATCTTTTACGAGCAGTGGTGATCACTAGCGAGTCTGGTGGTAGCTGTCCTCCAATATATATACACAGGATCTGATAGAGAGGCTTTATATATTTTTTTTAATTAACCCTGGGTGTGAATATTCTAGCCATAACAGGTACTTTGAAAATGTCGCCTGTGTGGCCTAACATGCCTTTACCATAGGTAAGTATTGAATGCCCCTATGGGTAGATGACAAGGTTTCAAAAATGAAATCCTCTTCTAGGGGTTCCTTGTGGAGCTGCACATCATGGAATGTAGCAGCTCTACGTAATAGCTCCTGATATGCAGTGGAATTGTTAGGAGGGGATGTACGAGTGGGGTATAAGTTTGGATCAGTGTCCCCTGATAGATCTACATCAAGGGTGTCCGGGGTCATTATAGGGTGGTATCCCAAAAGTGTCATCTCCTTTATTGTATCCATCTGTACCATTACTAGGGGATCTGTAAGATGAGATGTCTAGGCAGACCGTGATGGAGATGGTAAGTCTGGTGGTGGTTGAGGCAGTGAGGGTGGTGAAAGAGGCAAAGGACTAGTGGCTTTGTCCATTTTCTTCTTTATCCGTAGAGTAGGTGAATGAAGTTCCTCTTGAAAAGACAGCTGTCTTTTTGATGATGGTGATATTAGAGCTGGAGGCTTTGTGAGGATACGCCCAGTATGAGGCTGAACCTGTGTCTGTTGTTGTCGATTGTCCACTGTCTCCTGTAATTTATGGAAATAGGTTCCATTGTTTTTTTTTCTTTCGGTGGGCTTTTTCTGAGTCTGCCTCAAATCTTTCAGATCCAAGTCGTGGTTGAGTTGTGGTGCTGAAGTCAAACTCTGCGTCGAAGCTGTGGATGTCAACGATCAGCTCGGCATCGGTGCTGGCATCGAAGACTTCAGCTATTGCTTCGGCACTGAACCGGAGGGCAGGGCATTTGAACTAGCCGCTCGGTGCCGACCATGGCCAAGAGGCAGTGGCGATCCAAATGCCTCTTATTCAAGAGGTGGTATGTACGTTCATAGATTCACTGATAAGAGTACACAGCTGTGATTTCAATGGTACATAGGATTGGTTTGTTTTGTAATGGCAATGTTTAATGCAAGGAATCATTCATCTATCTATGTCGTTGCACAGTAAAGAATGTCTATTATTAAGAGGTCCTTAAGATTTACGCACTTGATCTGATTTTTTTTAATTCTCCAGTTCAGTTGATGCAATTCCTTACAACTCTTCATCAATCAATGTGTGTAACAATCTCTCTGCAGGATTTTTATTTGAAAGAATTCTAGGCAAAGATGCGGTCTTGTTAACAGAAAGGTTGTCATTTTTAGCAATGAACGTCATCCATTCTCGTTTCTTGCTTTACACCACCCAACACTTCTTTCCCCCACTATTTTCCACAAACATACAAATCTGTACGTCTTCAGTCATTCACAAGTCAGCAATCTGCTTGCCTCTAATCTTCTTCATCTCTTTGCGTCTCATGACCCTGCTCTTAGCTTATTATTTTCTGAATTCCATCCTTCCAGGATTTCTGCATATGCTATAAACTGATGTAAACAACCACTGGCTATTTTCTGGGGCCACATTCCACTCCATCATGTTTTACTCAATGTCACTTGAGAGGACACCAGCTACATGCAGATCATTCTTAGTCCTACTCCATTAGGAAAAGCTTAGCCGAACCAGCCAGGCCAGGTCTTCTCCAGACACAACAAAGCAAACTGAAACCAGTTTTGGCGTACTTGGGCATGCCAGACAGGTATTGTTTGAGTGCTGTGGCATAATGAGCACAGAATCTATGCCTGGGCAAAACTCTCACACTTCGGATGTCGTCTACAACAAACAATAAAGTGATGAAAACAGCACTCAACTTAATCTCTGCTATTGGGAATCGATTGCGTCTGCAGTCCAGTTCATTTATTTTCATCCACTATGCTGCTCTAGACACAGACCTGTCATATGTCAAATCAATCTTGATCCTGCTCCAACAGGAAAAGTCTAGGCCGAAATCCCAGACCGGGTGTTCTTTGGAAAAGGGTTCAAGCATCCACAAACCAGTTTCAGCCTACAGAAGCCTTGTGTTCTTGTCTGGAGGACATTAACCCTTACAGTTTGGAGCCGAACCAAGACTGATATGCATATGGTACAGTGTGCGTATAATGATGGACTGGATTGTGGCCTGAGTGATTGCTCGTGACAGCTCTGAAGTTTTTGACACAAATGATGAAAAACAATCTAAATCTAGATTGTGGTAAATGCTGGAATTTTGGTGAATAAAAGAGAACAGATTAATGTCTACATGTGGTGCTCACCAGCCCTTAACCTCTACAAGGAAGTTCCATCCACCTATTAAAATGAAATCCTTTCAAAGTTCCTACATCTGCCCTAAATTCAGTCTGTTGTCAAAGAGTTAAGTGGATTTATCCAAAAAGCAGAATTATCAAGGAGAGACTATTGTGGGTAGATAAGTCTATATAATTTAAAACAACATTAGTCCCAATACAATGGACAGCATTAATTTCCCTTTACGGATTTATCTTAGCAAATTCTGCAATAAATTTCAACTACTTTCTCCTCTCTGGATATTTCTACAGAAATCTTTTGGAGGGCGTTCCTCAGAAACTAATTTCTGCTACAGCAAGATCAGCTAAGTTTGTCACTCAGAAAGTGCTATATATACTAGCAGGACCACTTTTCCAGATTGTGTCAGCTATTGTGGACAATATATTTTTCATATAACATTCTCTCTTTTGAGCAGAGCTCTCTAATCTCTAGAAAATCAAAAATTCAAGAAACCAACGAATCATGTTCAAGATAAAATCTCCCAGCTTGTGCTTTAGGTTGAAAGATCTGGGAGAGGATCTTGCTGGAAAACGAGACTGGTACAAAATCTTTTCATGTTTATAAAACTCGAATCCCTCAGTTATTTTGGTAATTAATTGAGATACTGCAAAGATTTGGGCAGAAAAGAGTTGATTGTTACGGTCCCAGAAAAAAAAGCTTTCTTGGCTGACTTCCCTAACAAATATAAACATATCAGAAGGCTTCTACAGCAGACAATGTGCTTGTATGAGAACAGGTACTCCGTGACTACATATGAGTTTGCTCATATCTAATTTGTGATGATGCTGAGGGGTTTCCACCATTTCATAAATACACATTATATAGCATTGTGCCATTCGAAAATGATTAGCAAGGAAAGGAGAGTACAAAAAACAAGGTGTGGGAGGCAGGTGGGGAATGCATCTGCAATAAGGAGTCTTTGAGCTACTGGGCTGTAGGATTGTGCAACCGTTATTGATGTAGGAGACACAGGACCTTACTATTGGCTATGCTGAAGGCAGTCAGCTTGGCAACTATAGTTGTTTTAGGCTGGAGGTAAGATTTTAGTGAGTTTACTGAAATCCTATCGCTGAGAGCCAGAATTTGTTTTCACTGCTGATGGTTTGCTGTCTGTTGCCTAGAAGAATGTTGAAGAAACCAGTTATCTAGACAGGGACAAGGGGGGCGTGGCCAAGATGGCGATCGGAGCGGCAGCATAAACCGAAGCTCCGTCGCCCAGCCCGTACAATCATCCTGATGCTAAGCACCTAGCCCTCCCTGGGGCAGGGTGAGGAAGCCGTTCGTGGGACCCCGCGGTGCTGCACCATCGTTTAAGCCCACAAAGTCGGAAACGCTCCAATTCCGGAGCTGTGGGAAAAAGAAAGTACACCGCCGAGATCGGCGCCCGCCTTGCGGGCCGCCTAGCCCACCCGAACGGGAGCCGCGCTAACCGGAACCGGCGCTTGGTCTCAGCCGCCACTACATAGAGGTAAGGGCTCGTTGCCGCGTCCCCGTCGTGTGCGCCGGAGCTGCCTGCTGGCCTGCGGGGGAGCCGTTCGGCGTGCACAGGGCCGGCCGAGTCCTCCTGCAAGCGTCCCCGCTACGTGGAACGCAGCGCCAGAGCGCGCGTATATTAGAACAGTACAAAAACCTACTGCGGGCACCCATCAAATGCCCGCGCTTCGTTTTGTAATTATGCTCCATATCTGAGACATCTGAAACCTAACTCGGCCGTTATCGGCGGCGTAGGAGGCGGCCCGGGGGGAAAAGAGGCATAATTGAGCACTTGAAGGATCGACAGCCGCCATCTTAGGTGCCTCGGACCTTGGGGAGATTAAGCTCCTGCGGCTCAGTAACATTACACCAGCCAGCAAAGTAAATTAAACTGCACAAGCACCCCCCTCAAACGTGCTGCATATCGGAGGCACTGTCTAGCGACATTTAAGCAAGAACATTACCTCAAGCCCCACTGAGCCCCCCCTAGGGCACCAAATGTGCTAGAACTGGCGAACACAATGTAATAGGCGCAAGAAAGAAGTAGCAGGGTCAGAATAAACTGTGAACACACCCTTGGAGTACAAGAAGCGCAAACTAAAATATAAGAGGTGCTCCCTGGCGAAACTCGCCAGCTTGCAGTCCTGCAGTAAGTTAAATATCTCTTTCAAGTAACCCTAAATATTCAGCACAAATAATGCCTCCACCCGATATGGAAACGCCATATCTACGCCTCCTCCACAACGCGGTATCCGGATCCGGCTGACTCCGCCAACTGTAGCCCCTCCAAGCAGATGGTGAACGCCTCCGGCTGCTCCTTCTCCGTTTAATTGCCAGACGCGAGCCCCGATCGTCCAGCTTGCCACAACATTTGATTTGATAAGCTTTTGCTGCGGTGGCCCCGATTGCAACACTAAATTCACAGCCACTGCTGCAATTCTCAAATGGTGAAGCCAAAAACCACTCGAGCACCCCTTACCAAAATGGACCATACTACAACATCCCAACCGGAAGCGCACGCCATTGCGCAATCAACATTACAGAAGCTGGAACTAACTTTACAATCACATACTTCACAATTCGAAAAAATCCTGCAAGCCATTCTAGATACTAAGACCACCCTGGAAGCCAAAATAGGCTCTGTAACAGAGGACCTCAATATCCTCCGCACCGATCAACACGCTCTAACCGATAGAGTATCCGAACTTGAAAAAGACACGGCGCCTCTACCTGGCGCTATGGAAGACCTGCAACTACAGCTATCGCAACTGTCAACAGAAGTTGATTTCTTAAAGCGCAGAACAGAAGACGCAGAAGGCAGGTCTCGACGTAACAACATACGCCTGGTCGGTTTTCCTGAACGTGCTGAGGGCTTAAGCGCAGAACTGTTTATTGAGCAATGGCTTATAGACACAATCCTCAAAAATAATATCCCGAAGTTCTTCTCAGTTGAAAGGGCACACAGAATCCCAGGCAGACCCCCAGCACCGGGTTCGCAACCAAGCCCTCTTATAATAAGACTCCTTAACTATCGAGACAGAGACCTCATCCTCCAACTATTCCGCAAATCAGGCCCAGTGTGCTACGAAAATGCCACGATAACAGCTTATCCAGACTTTACGGCAGAAGTGCAAAAAAAACGTAACTCCTTCTACAGTGTTAAGGTATGCCTTCGCAGACACGATATCAAATATGCACTGATGTTCCCAGCCAGACTTCGGGTACAGGATGAATCTCGCTCCTTCTTCTTCACCACCCCGGAGGATGCCTGAACCTGGCTACACGCCAAAGGCCTAACGGATCAGTCGGACGCAAGCACTCAAATCGACAACAGATCTCTCTCCACGAGGCACCGAAAGCAACGCAAGAGACAGGGAGCCAGACCCTCACCTGAGCAGGCAAAATCCGAGCGCTCTCGGCTCCTCCGAACAACATCCAGTTTTGTCAATGCTCCCTCCGCCGCCTCACCCTCGCAAACTGAAATCGAACAGGAACAAGTTCTAAACTCCGACTCAGCTGAGTCCACATGTGGCCCTCTTCTCACACCACGCACAGCAGACGACATCTGAAGAATGATCAGTCTAGCTCACTTGAAGCCTAAAAGTTTCATCGCAGCTTCTTTGAGGCTCCTACACGTGGTCTAGCAGTCAACGAGTGTCCCCCGTCCGACGCGCTTCGCCTCTTAAAATATGCGAAACCCGGGCAGGGTAAAACATTACCTTTGCACCAATGCCAACTGGCACCCCCCTGCTCCATATGGACAATTACCTCACACTGGATTTTTCCGGTATTGTTTTTTATATGTTAATAGTTCATTTGTTGTATGCTGTTTTAGTGTGCACCTCTATATTAGGAGCACGGAGTTATAGTAGGAGGGCCAAATATAAAAACTGCAGTAAACATTCAATGGTTGCTGACTGCAGCAACAAAAATACTGCTCACAGCTTGTTTCTTGATTGTTGGCCAGCCACAGCGACTGAGTCCCATAATAATGTCAATACCGGGTCGTCAGATAAGAACAACCCCGTTCATATAATACCCACAAAACCACTATGGCCACTCATAGACACCTGGGAACCCTAAAATACAAAACACTCACTTGGAACGTTAAGGGTATGGCAAATCCTCGGAAACGTCAAAGGGTTCACGCCTTTCTCACAAGACATCAAATACACATAGCATTCCTACAGGAGACACATCTCACTAAATCTATCCTAGACACCACACGTTCAAAATGGAAGGGGCAATTATACGCTACCACTACTTCATCCTTTGCTCGTGGAGTAGCAATCTGGATAGCACCAAGTGTCCCGTTCGCGTCCTCTCGCACGCAATGTGATCCAAACGGTAGATATGTAATACTTGAAGGTACCCTAGACGGGTCCCCATTAGCCCTGGTCGCACTATACTCCCCAAACTCGAACCAGCGCGACTTCTTATCCACGCTCACTACTGGCAACTTTAGTGACCCTACATTGGAAAGCATATGGGGTGGCGACTTTAATAGCATCCTAGACACTCACATGGATCGCTCATTTCCCCCACTCAATGCAGCCCCCGCCAATCGTGCTTCAGAATCCCTGGCGCAGTGGGCGTCAAATAACGGACTAAGAGATATATGGAGGGTGCATCACCCCACTCAGCGCGAGTACTCTTACTTCTCCCCAGTCCATAAACTGCACACTAGGATAGATTTATTCTTTGTATCCGCCACCGTCAATCACAAAATATGCTTATCCGAATATTTAGCACGCACAATATCAGATCACAACCCATTATGCCTAGCGTTGGCATGGGGACACATACAAACTCGGATACCAACATGGCGTTTGCAACCAGAAGCCCTCCTAGATCCTCCTTTTCAAAAAGATATCTCCAAAAGCTTAACCGACTACTTTCTATCAAACAAAAATACAACCTCATCCCGTGCCATAGAATGGGACGCTTATAAAGTGGAGATAAGGGGTCATTGCTTATCGGCCACGGTAGGGGTCAGAAAGGTACTCATTAAGGAATTACAAGACTTAGAAACAAAACTCTGCAACGCAGAAAATGCAAACGATAACAGCGAACCCGCATTAGCAACACTCTAGGACCAGACAACATGCCGAAGGTGATAGATCTGGTAGATTATTAGCTTGGCTAACTCGGCAACCATCACAGCCAACACCCATTGGCGCAATACGCCTAAATCCTGACACAATCGTTAATACCCAAGCAGGCATAAATGATGCCTTTTCCACATATTATCGGACCCTATATACGCCTCCTCCACTACCTCCAGAGCAACATATTATCAACACACTAAGCCTGGTCCCCCAAAATCAACTTATCCTTGACAACACCGCCACTCTAGATGGCCCCGTTACTATTGAAGAGGTGCCCCTTGCATTATCACAAATAGCACGCAATAAAACGCCCGGCTCAGACGGTTTACCGATAGAATACTACAATTCCCATGCTTCCCTTTTACTACACCCACTAACAGAAGTATTTAACGAAGCACACCATAAATTACAATTGCCGGACTCAATGTGCGAAGCACTGATAGTCGTCCTCCCAAAATCAGGCCGCGACCCTCTAGATGTTAAATCATACAGACCGCTCTCTTTGCTGAATACAGACTGCAAACTATTAGGTAAAATACTCGCAAATCGCCTCCTCCCTTATTTATCGACTTTGGTACACCATGATCAATCAGGCTTTATTCCTGGCAGAAGCACCTTCCTGAACATTAGAAGACTCTTACACATAATACACAGCAATACAAACTCGGTAGCAGTGGCCCTATCCTTAGATATAGAAAAAGCATTTGACACACTTAGTTGGAACTATTTGCTACACACTCTTAAAGCGTTCAGCTTTGGTGCCGGTTTTATTAACTGGATCAGGACACTCTACTCTAGGCCCACTGCCCGTGTTAAAAATGGACGTGTTATCTCTGAAGCCAATAGGCAGAGGCACCAGACAGGGCTGCCCATTATCCCCATTGCTGTTCGCTATTGCTATGGAGCCACTAGCGATTAAACTACGGAGCTACGCACACATATGGGGCATACCGGAGGCTAACACCCACCACGTCATATCTCTGTATGCAGATGACACCTTAATATATCTGCGCGACCATTCAGCCTACATGGCTGAGGCCCTGCAGCTACTGGACTCCTTCGCTATCGCCTCCGGACTGCACGTCAACTGGTCCAAATCAAGCATATTCCCCATTTCTCCGTCCCCGGTAGCTCACTATATGTCGCTACCACAGTACAAATTGCCCTGGTCGCATATAACCTTTAAATATCTGGGTGTGCAAATCTATCACTCTATCACGGATCTAAAAGAAGGAAACATAGATAGAATCCTTGGCTCCGTTCGCGGCTCAGTTCCCTTCTGGAGCTCACTTCCCCTGTCTCCAATGGGCCGTGTGGCAATAGCCAAAATGCTCATCCTTCCAAGGTTTCTATACTACTTTACAGCTCTTCCGCTGTGTTTACCGCGTTCCTTTTTTAATAAGCTGCAATCAATACTAACGGATTTGCTCTGGGGTAAAGACAGACGCAGAGTGGCGCTGTCAATAACGCAACATCCGCAGGAGATGGGTGGCTTGGGAATGCCTAACTTCGAAAGATATTATGCAGCCGCCCAATTATCATGGCTGTCTACATGGCTATGTGACACCCCGTCGGCCGAAAGCAGGATGTTACAGACACATATACCATCACAGAGGCTGCTACTCTCGATACTAACTAGCACTCCCCATACGTCTCCAAGACTAATATTACTAGAGGCAGCTCGATTCTGCTGGCGCAGATATGTCCAAACTAAGTCCACATTTTTCCCCTATTCGCCTCTGCTGCCACTACTTCAACTCCCGGACACCCAAAACCTGTCAATACACCATGATACACGCGAAATGAACACGCTCCAACTGGGGGATTTATACTCTCGTTCTGCGTTGCGTACTTTCGCTGAACTGGTAACTGCAGGCATTATGCAAAACGGGGCCTTCTTAACATTTAATGCCATAAGGCTATTGCTTAACAAGATCTGGGGCGCAGGAGACTCGGAACCTCCCGAATCCTCGCTGCTCACCACTATACTAACTATTGGCAGCTCAAAGAGCATTATTACCACATTATATAAAGCATTGCTTGAAGCAATATGCACAACACTACCAAACGCAAAGGCGCGTTGGGACGCTGTCCTTCCTACCCCACTACCACAGAAGACCTGGATCACTGCTCTTACAACAATTAAATCAATATCCCGCAATCCTCGCCTACGGTACACTCAATTTAGTTATCTTCACCAATCATACTTATCACCAGCCCGCATCCAAAAAATCTACCCCCATACGACACCAATATGCCCTAGATGCGCTACAACAGCAGCTGATTTCTACCATATGGTTTGGAAGTGCCAATCCATAAACTTGGCCTGGCAACGCGAGACCGAGGTTACAGCAGAGATCTCATCCCACACCCTAGTGCCCACTCCTGATTCCTGCTTGCTCGGCATAAGACATCGTATTAAAGCCGACAAACACACGCACAGGTTTATCGACCTGGCTTTCGTGGTGTATAAACGTTTGATAGCAATACATTGGAAAGCTCCACATGCTCCTTCCCACGCGACATGGCTACGGGATTTACACAGCCGCTCTCAGGCTGAAGCCCAGACGCTTCACTTGCTACAACACAGAGGTCTCATCCTAGCTGGCCCGGAGGTCTGGGACACATTTGTGGTTGCAATGGAGGCCAGAGACGACATGTATCCCCCATGAACAGGTCTCGATCCATTGCACACCACAGCCTGAGCTGACGCTGTCAAGGCTGGGATCGCATAGCAGCAATTTCGGTTTGTCCTCAAACACACTCATTAGTACTATCCTTCCTCTCCCTCTGAAGATATTTCTTACCTGTGCCCAATCACTCCTCACACGCTTATACAAGCCTGTAATATACAACCATAACAAGTAAAATAGACCTGCCCCTGAACCCGTCAACACCACAGACACCCTTTACACCCCTGAAGTGATTACCATATTAGTCACGGATATCGTCAATGTCTGGCCAGCTCCCGTAAGCTGCAATCAGCCCTCATAACAGCTTGCATGTTAAATGTCACTGCACTCTCCTTTTACAACACCCTTAACTCTCTCGCATTATTAAGATTAGTTGTTAAAGTTTTTCCTTCCTGATATCCTCGCTTTTCTCTTCTAATTTCCCTCTCCCCTCCTTTTTCTTTTACACCTCTTGTAGTGGCAATGCTATGCAAGATTATACAACTGTGTAAATGTATTACAAAATAACGTACAGCTATTGTATTGATGTGTGCAGTTTGCGTTCAATAAACAGATTTATAAAAAAAATCTAGACAGGGACAATTATTAATTTCCTCTCTTTTCAAGTACGCCTCCTCTGGAATGAGAAAATAAATGTAAATCTCTGGACTGATCTGACGCGAAAGGGTAAGGCTCAAACCTGAAAGTGTTGCCCTCTACAAGGAATCATTTACTTTCTGTGCATTTCAACAACAGCAATGTGGATACAACTTTTCAGAATATTCAGGACACGGTTTAAGTCTCCTTGCATCATGAGTAAAATGACTGTATGCTGAGAGATCCTCTTATACATTTTCTTCCCAAAGTACTTGTCTCTTATGAACTAAAATCTGATGCTAGGTTCATTTTGTTTTTAAATGACAAAGTAGTCTTCAGTCACTTCCTAGATTATTGCCGTATTAGGACTTCTTCTGAAGTTGTTGAATATTCCTCTTCAGAATGCACGGATACCCGAGAAGGCCCTCTTGGAGTACACAGAAAAGGAATATTTCTAGATTTCAATGTTAAACTAATGATTTTGAGTTCTCATTTGTCACTATGTCCTCCAAATTAGGAAGGACCTCATCGCTCTCTCCTTCTACCAGGGTCCAAACCGATGGTGCAAGGTTGCACAGAGAGCAGGTGTTTAAAGAATCGGAGTTACAGAGTTTCCTGAAACACTTCTTCAATTGAAAGGATGAAGTGATTGAAAAGGTCTTAACCAAGAAAGGACTTACATGGTTTTCACAATCTACATTTCTATTTTCATCCCCCTTTGGCCCAAGACGTGGTAGTCTGCAATTGGAGTCACAATGCATGCATGTGCATAGCTATTGGATCTTAACTAATCCAGTCTCCCACAGGAGTGCTTTCTTGCCGTTAGGAACCTGAATTAGCAATGACTGACTGACTGTTGGACATAAGATCTTATGATATACTGACCTGTACTTCTCAGCTATAACAAAGAACAAAGCCATATTGTGCCACATTCTGCAATCACATCTATTTAGAACTGGCATGGAATTTGCTTTCTTCTTGGTCTGTAGCAACAGACGTTGCTGATCTGGCATTATAGGATCATTTTCTAACAGAGACAACAACCACAGGTGTTCATGATTAGAAGAATAAATATAAAGATGCACACTCATGAGTGTATATAATTTCCTTCTGGATACAACCAGCACAGAAGGTACCACCTGTACTATTACTTCCATACATTCTTCAAAATCTGTGTAATAAGTGTATATTTTCTGAGTGCTCCTCCTACGGTTCCACAAAAAGCAAGAAGCCTTAGCTAAGGTCTATACAGCATGAAATGTCAAAATCCCATCAGCTGTGGTATTCCTGTCGGTGTCCTTTTAGATATTTTAGTCTGTAAGAGGTTCTACCACTCCTCCACCTAAACAATGTAGTCTCCCGGAGACAGATTTACCAAATCTCCTTCGAATAATAATAGATGTCATTTAGTGTTGTATGCGTGCTCATGATTTTCATGGATCTGGTAAAACCTCAGGCAAAATGAGTGCCCTAGACCAAGCAGGATGGACAGTGATGTCAGCGTGGCATTGGGCGAAAAGTTATGGACCCTGGTTTTTCTAATAAACTGAAGTGATTTGTTAAGAGTTTGTTATTTAGCACACCTTGGCAACTCAGTTGCCAGAGACAACACATGCCAACTAACTATAGTTCGAAGGTTGTGCTACTAGCTTGGGGAGAGGGATTTCCCCACACCCCCATCCCATAATTAAACGTTTGAACACAATCTCCTATCACAGCTTCACTAATGACAATTATACATCTTCAAGCATATGCAACATACCCAATGTCTCCTATTCCAGGAGGAGCAATTCTTACCTACAACTTTGCCTGTTGAACAGCCGCAGTAAATGTATTGTTGAGCTGTGGTGAAGGCAGGAGAGAACCGGCAGCGGATGAGGGTGTGCAAGACGCCATGTCCTCTGTATGTCATAAGGGATGTGTCCCCTGGCAAGCGATGCTTCCTCAGTGCTGGTCAAGAGAGTAGCAGTGTTTGAAAAATGGAAAGAAGTATAGATGAATTAGAAAAAGGGGTCGGCAATAAAAAGAGAAGGGAAATTACACGGATGAAAAAGCAAAGGTCGGGCTTGGCCAGGTAGGAATATAATATGGTGAGAATTGCAAAGGTGAGGGAGTTTAGAAAAAGAGTGGTAACAATGGAGGACGATTAGGGACGAGAAGGAAAGAGGAAATTACACAGATAAAGAAAGAGAGAGTTAGGGGATCAAAAGAGGGGAAACCAGATAAAAAACTAAGAACATAAGAGAATGCTTAGATATTGTGATGCCTGAGCTGAGGTGCTCTCTCTCACCTTTTTTTGGCACCTGCTGCCAGCGGTAATCCCAGTTCTGCTGGGTCACAGCTCGTCGAGAGGCTTCAAGTGCATCTCGCCCTGAAAAACGGCGAATATCCCATAGCTTGACAGTTTGATCCTTGGAGTTAGAGATGAGGTACCGGGCATCACCCTGTCAAAAGGAAGGGCAGAAGGAAGAGATTATTTAGTAGCCATCAGACAGGGGCACATAGAGAAAGGAGGAAGCAAGGGAGAGAGGGTGAATGAGACGGGGTTTGAAAAAGAGTGAAACTGCTCAGATACAGAACCATTAGAGAGAGAAGGAAGAGGTTAGGGGAGTGATAGAAACTAAAATCAATAATATAACTAGAGAAGAGAATGAAAATCAAGTGAACAAAGGATAAGAAGAAAGTGTAAGAGGAAGAGAGAAGACACACAAAAAACTGGAGGCAGGAGAATAAGCAACTCCGCAATAACCATCAGAGGAGTAGGAGATGTAAAAGAGAAAAAACAGAGGTAAATAAAGTGTCTCAGTCTTACAGATGGTGGAGAGAGAAAAGACCAAATGCTGGTTTATCACTCAAAACAAGGCATATGAGGAGAAAGAAGAGTGTGTCTGTTCAATCATATGGCATCATGGAGCAAAGAAAAACAAAAGAAAGGTGATTGGGGTGATCAGAATAATTGAGGAAGTGGTGTAAAGAGGTAATTCCACCAGGACAGAGTAGGAAGAGAAGATAACGATGAAAGCCAAACAAAGTTCAGGCTCTAATATAAAATTTGCAAGTTACATATCATATGCTCTCTAACTTGAAGGAAAAAGAGAGAGGATAAGTGTTGGCAGTTGATATCCAAGATTCATGCTCATAATGTTGTGACGTTCGTAGAAACTAAATTGGTGTTGCTAAATTATTTAGGACTTTTTGCTTTACCATCTCATTAAGAGTAGAAGAAGGAATATTTGAGCCGTTTGTGGGGTGTAATAAATATAAGTAGGACTTTTTGCTTTACAATCTCATTAAAAATAGAAGAAAGAGCATTGTACATTCCTTATATAATAAGCGGCCATAACTCTACTTAGGCATCTATACGGTGACGAACACGCTTGACAAATATGGTCAACTCAATTATACACTCTTTCTAGTTTGACTCAGGGTCAAGGAAACAGAAGTAGGACTTTGTTCCCTTCGGTCTCAGAATAAAAACAGGAGAAGGACTCGTGAAGGCTATCTCACCCAATATGGCGCCCATTTAGGACGCAACGTAATCGACTGCAGGATTAATCCTGAGACTTTTTCACTACAAGACAGGTAATAGATGTGTCCTGGGACACTCCATAATACATCCATAAGGCCGAGTTGATTATTCCTCTCGTTTATTTCGATCTATTCGATTCCAAATACGAACCATCGATGAAAACGTTGCACATTGTTTATACCTCAATCTCTCAATGCTTTTTCAATCTCACCCTCAAAAACGGGTCCTAGACTTAGACAATGTATCGAGACAAATAAGTATTAATCTTTATATTTTCTTACAGACCAATGATAACATTTCGCCCCAGGGTCTCAACATTAACATAAGAAATAGCAATTGAATTATGTATCCTCCATATTATCCCTGCATCAGGTTCTGATGTTATTGAGAGCTACTTTGGACTCATACGGCCAGATGTATCATCACGGCCCTTTGCGATTCGGAAATAGCGATTTTTAAGAAATCGCTTTTTCCGACTCGCAAAGTGCCATGTATCACATTTGCGAATCGGTAATAGCGATTTCTTAAAAATCGCAAATGCTATTACCGAATCGCAAATTGCGATACCGGCCCCATTCACAGCTATGGGCCTCCTGGCCCACAGCTGCGAATTTTTTGCATTTCCAAAATTGCGATTTCTGAATCAGAACTGGCAATTTTGGAAATGCAAAACCCGAGGGTGCGGGGGGCTAAGGCCCCCTCTGCTGCACCCCAAAAAAAAATTGGGGGACATGTAAGGTGCACACATGCCAAAAGGGCATGTGTGCTTTACATGTACAATTTAAAAATGCATTTTAAATGCATTTTTTAATTTTGCACATGGTTACCACCAAGTTCAACTTAGTGGTAATTAGCGATTCCTAAATGCCAAAATCGCATTTAGGAATTGCTTCATACATGTGCTAAGAAATCGCAAATAAGGAATCCTTATTTGCGATTTCTAATTTAGAGAGTCGCAATTTGCGACTCTCTAAACAGGGTCGCAATTTTAAGGAATCGCTATTTTAGCGATTCCTTAAAATTGCGTTCGGAATGTATTTCATACATTCCGAAATGCCATTTTGCATTCGCAAACGGGCATTCGCACCGTTTGCGAATGCAAAATGCTTCATATATCTGGCCCATAGTGCCGTTCCCTTGCAGGTTATATCCTATGTATAGGTTAACAGATATGCCACACAGGATGTATTTATCCTAATCTGACTGGGAGTGTGCTTCAAGACCTCTTTCACTCTGTATTATTCTGTTATGTTGCACAAAGTACTTCCTTTTGCTTGCTTTGTGAATATAGCGGAATGAGATCCTCATCTAGTTGTTACATTTAACTTGACAATATCCGCTCCTCTCTGAGTCCCTATTATAGGATTTATATGACAGTATACCCATGTTTTTCCATCTTGTTGGTATGGGTAAATTGTACATCTTCTGAAAAGTTCGATGATATGCATACAAAATTCTTTTATCATAAGGATATGCTACATCTATTATCTGTATGTGCATTCAACTGACAATTAGGAGAATGTGTATTAATGATACCCTGTTTCTATTCAGATTAATCGTATTGATCTAAAAATTTACTCTTTCTGACGAACAACTTATGGTATGATGCCTCTTTACTATAATCACTGGTAGGTATTATTAACTAATCCTAAATAATTTGCAAAACACAAATGGTATAGCAACTTTAATCTTTTTGTGCCAGCACCAATTTTGTTTCTATGAACGTCAGAACTTTATGAGCATAAACCTTGGATATCAACTGCCACCAACACTTATCCTCTGTCATTTTCACCGCATTGGGTTAGGCTACGGGAGTATCAATTGGATAATGATCACTATTTAATATTTTTCTTCTTTCTTCCTTCAGTCACCATCCTGAACTAATAACTGATGGGTTATATCTCGTTAGTTAGTTTCTTCACTTATATCCTAATCTATCAATTCCGACAGTTCCACTACTTGATCTGACTGCTATTTATTATTTGCATCCTTGAAAAAGCCCCAGGTGAACAAACCACAAGAGGGCGAAACACGTGTCGGCTGTCTTTCTCTGTATTTCCCAAGAAATCTTCATTGTACAAGATTAATAAATGCACCCAAATTGAACGTGTGGATTAGATACATCATTTCTGATTATGAACGAGATACTATTATAACCTTGAAATTTTAAATGTGTTTTCTCTATTTTCTTGAATTTCTATTTCTGATTTGGGGTCAACTGGTCAACCCTTATTAATAACCCACTCTCTGACAGCAAAACTGGGCATTCTCGAGGAAGGGAGAAATGGACCTTGGCAAATCGTTTTTTTCAACTTATAAAAAGCTTTTTAGCTCAGGAGATATCAAATTTAGTTAGAGAGTGGGAAGAGTTAAAAAATTCATTAGCCAAGGGATAGTAATGTCCTTCTTACAGTTCATGCAGTCTATGGTAATCTCCTGATTAAGAAAAGTGTGCTTATATGCCCAGACAGAATCCCAGATCAATAATGGTACAGCCTTTATTAAATCAGATACATAAGTGAGACCCACTTCTTCGTGTAAGAAGAAGAAAGGAGTAGATAGGGGGGCGGAAGCAAACTTAGAAAGATTCGGTTCAAGTCTACCTGCATCTTGGTGACGTTGCAGTACCCCCACACGCCAGCTCCATACATTAAAACAGGTAAACATTTTCACATATAGACCTCCAAGAGAGGCTGAATGAGTCTGCTAACTACTCTTTTTGCGAAGTCAAAGACAGCCCCAACAGCGATCGATTGGATACACAGGGCATCCACAAGAATATATAGAGAAACTTAATTCCTAGATATGGAGAGTCAGTAACCTGCTCAATACGCTTTCCCTTAATCCAAAATGGGCCTACTTCAACTTCTCTGGAGCCATATATCATATGTTTAATTTTAGAAATTTTAGTTTCCAAATATAAGTTATCCATAAAGGCAACAAAACTATTTAGGGTTCTCAAACTGTTAGGTATGCCAGACATCAAGACTGCAACGTCTGCATAAAGCAGAGCCGGTATTGAAGTGGACTTAACCTTGGGGCAAATCCTTCCCTGAAGATCGCACGTGATCATTCAAGGCATCTATTTAAAGAGGAAACACAGCCTTAATGCACACCTCACTGTAAATCAAAGGGTTCGGTGCATTTGCCTCCTGGTCCATACCTTACTGTGGCACTTACTTCACAATGAAAAGCCTGTTGGAAAACAAGCAAATCATCATCAAGCCCTAGGTCTAAAAGGAATTTCCATAATTTGCTACAATTGGCTATGCTTAAACCGACAAAAGAAAGGAACAGCGCCCCCTTTACCACACTTAGGCTGATGTGTATTTGTTGATAATTAGGCAGAGATTAAGGCATTGTTCTGAGCTTCCAAGCCCCACTCAAAACCCATATTGCATAGGGCAATTAATTTGGTTAAGGCCATCCCAGGTCTAGATCTTGCCAATGACAATTAACTCAATAATTTTAACCGCTGAATCTAACAAAGATATTGGCCTATAAGAACGGGGATGTCTGCAGACTGTCTTATATATGAGAATGATCACGCCTGTATGCTAAGGACTTGGGAGGCCGCTAATAACAGCACTGTTAACCACACTGGTAATAACAGGTCCCCAAAACTCAATGTTTTCTTTACAGAGATCCCTCAAAACCCGTCAGGCACACGGGCCTTCCTCAAACACCTCAATTAAATCAAATCTAATATTCAATGGAAAAGGTGTAGGTAATTCTACATGGCAGGAATGTGTAGAATCAGAGTAAGAACAAATGGTTTTATAATGTCTGATCCAGCGCTCTGCAGGAATATTTGTCACCTAAACCATCTGTCTGAGCTTCAGTAATTTTAGGTTGATTGATAATTTTCCAGAAACCAGTAGCGCCTTTACTGTGGTTGCTGCAACAAGGTTATCCCGCATCACTTTTTTTTTTTTTAACTACCAGCTTTCTGGAGCAGATGTCTTTTTTGTATGCAACTTGACAAGAAGCCAATTTCACCCTGTTCTTAGGGACAGATGTGATGGCTTCTTGTAGCCGTTTATTAGAAATATAAACACAACAATCACAAAAAAGGAAAGCACGAAAGAAGAAAAAAAGAGAGGGGGCAAACAGCACAAATACATAGAATTGAAGTACACTGCATGGTGCAAGTCAGTCCACATGGCAATACACTGTTAGACTAAAGAAGCTTCACGGCATGTGTTACAAAGGGAGTGTCCCCTGCATGGTGTACTGTCTTATCTCTTGCCCTGAGTGCGCAAATGCAAATATCGTGTATCCTGGCTTTTGGTCCCAGCCTTATACTACTCTAGAGTGTGAACGAAGGCCTAAGCATGTTTTTTTTACATGAGTGCAGGCATGGACCAGGAGGGTTGCATCAAGTGAGCTCTTTTTAGAGACAGAAAAGTACCATCCTTGTCCTGAGTATTAGCATGGACAGCAACGGTGGCAGCAAACCGTGTTTTAGTGATCATCTAACTGTGATCAGACTTTTTTTTATCTGTCAAACGAGTAAGGGCCAACTTACCCACTCATCTATAGTACAGATGGAAGATCCAGACCACTGCACTAGCACCCCAGTGTATTTGGACTAGCATCTATGTATGCAGCATGTGTGATAAAGATATGTATGGCTGAGTTAGCAAGGCCTAAAAGGGTCCATTTTAGAACCCCATAACTGTTCATATTCACAAGGTGGAGTTGAGGGTACTTTCCCAGACATTTTAAGTGTACTGCTGAGACTAGAGAGAGGGAACGTTGAGACTCAAGAGGGAAAAGAGGAGACAGGCTACCCACTAGTAATCCAATAAGGTACTCCTGCGTCTTTGTGTCTGTGAGTACAGCCATTCTTAGAGATCGCCCTGCTGTGAGGAGTATCAGTCTTGACAAAGGCTGAGTCCTGAAGTCAGCCTAAGAAGGACACATGAAAGAAGAACTGAACCGAAGCAGTTCTCACGGTGCAGACAGAGGATACATACCTCCTGTCTGATGTTTCTGTGTAAGAATGGAACCCTTTGACCCACTTTTACTTCCAGTTTCGAGTTATCTCTCACCAAGTAGGAGGTGCTCCACATAGTACCCAGAGAACTACTGTGTAATCGCAACTGGGTCTGCCTGACAGCCATCTTCCCAGAGGTGAAGGGACATCACCTAGAGTCAGTTGTGAAGGAAGAACAGTCTCCATGTCCTGGAACACCTGGAAATGACCAGCCCCGGAGAAGAGATAAGTAGTAAATCAATCCTTGAGGAGAAGCTGACTGGCAGTGTGGACAAGATGGATAGATTTTGAAGCTGAGGGTCCGTCCACCAGAGGTTACCAAGAGCATGACCAATGTGCTCCCGGGTTGGAGCCTGTCACTATTGCTGAAGCAGAGAACATTAAACTCCTGAGAAGCTTGCAACTTCTCACCACAACTGCCACTGAGCGTCAAGTGCTGAAGCAGCTTTACTTGGCTCAATCTGCAGAGCCACAGAAGGATTGTCCCCAGGATATCAGAGGCAAACTACTCAGGCCCCCACGCCTGACCTTTGACCCCAAACAACCCCCCACCCCACTCAACTAGGTCTGACAGCAGGCCTTTATACTTTAGGCTTCTGACATAACGTTGTCATCAACGAAGACAGAACAAAGATATTGTTAACCATACTCAAACTTCCAAGGTCCAGCAGTGCATAATGATTATCATGGGAAAGGAGTAGGACTCACAACACCCAAGCAGTGGCTGCTGCTTTTAGTAATAATTTTATTATTCCATTATTATACATCATACTCAACAAATTGTGTATTTGAAGCTTCCCTCAAAACAGTGTTATCATGTATAATTTCAAAGTACCAGTCATTCTGCTTTCAGCTATCAACCACCAAGTCTATGTTGAAAAAACAAAAATGAATTGGAGACATGCAAATCAAGGTAATCTAATCCCACTCAAAGATAAAAGTGTGAAAGTCGGTGATGCACCGAGAGACTTTTCCTCCATGAAGATGTTCGGGTGCCAAACTGGTCCTGTGGCTCTATGGTGCTGTGTCCAAAGGCGTTCCGTCCAATATTATAGCACTGTCTTTGACCGAAAGGTGAGGTTTAAGGAGCAAGTGGCGTCATTTCAGTTTGGGGCGAGACAACAATTGCACACCTTGTGGTGGACAGTTCATGGATATGTGGTGTGGCAGTAAGGAAAATATTGGAAGGGTGCACGTTCCTTTATATGTGGCACACACTTGGGTGATGGGGAGCTTGAAAGAGTGCTGAGCTACCAAAGAGGGATAGGACACAGAAGGTTTTCAACAACAACTGCAGTCATTGAGGTGGGAAGGCTTTCTGTGGAAACAGAGCTCTGATGACATAGCTTATGGAAACGTGATGCATGAGGCAGACAAGAACAGGCATATGGAGAACATGTTGAACTCCGAGCCCACTTGGTGCACATCCAAACCAGATGGCGGAAAATCCATGGATGAGTCAGTGCCCGTCCGCAATATACACCGAGAAGAGTCACTGCGTATCTCATGAATTTTCTAAGAAAGACAAAAGTCCAAGCCCCACATTAGATGCTAGCCATGTATGCCTACAGCCACACATGGTACAGACATATCTATATTTTCTAGTTGGAAAATAAAAAATTTCAAAAGCAAAGCTTTTGACAATCTAAAGCAGGCTTTATTGGCCAAGTTTACTTCATGGTCTTTAAAACAGAAGTTAATTTAAAACATGAAAGTGACTGTTTAAACACAAACCTTTTTTTAAACGAAAAATGTGAGAGGAGTGTTGCTTAGGACTGTTTTGAAAATTCCCTTAGAATAAAAGTAGGATTATAGGTAAGTAACTATTCCTTTTCCTCTAGGAGATCTTAATTTATAGTAAAAAGCCTAACTCTATCAAAGTGAAGCACTAAACAAAGAAAAAAACTTTACTGTGTATAGTGATTCCATAAGGAAGCTTGCCCCACTTAGACATCTGCCTGGGAACCTGAATCAAGACAAAAATGACTTATAAACACATTTACAGACTGCCAGGAATCTGTGGTAAAGATTTTGGAAATGGAAACACGCCTTAGTAAAGCAGTGGCAGTTTTTTAACCATTTGTAGAAAGGGTTTCGGTAAAACCAGAGAAAAGTTTGGTTAGCAGTGCTATAAAACAATAAAATACAGGAAACAATCCGTCTATGAATTGGTTGTATCGCTGTGGCTAAACATATGAATGGGCCCATAACTGCCCTGTTGATAGGTTTTTTAATAGATTTTATACAAAATCCGTCCAAAGAATAGTTTTTCTAGGCCTGAAAATGCAGGGCCAATGCCCACTTACCAACTTGAGAATGTAAACCTGGTGGATTGTTGTCCACAAAACACCTGCGCAGTTTAAGAGGACAATGAATTCTATGCAATGATCAGCCCTGCAAGACTCACAGGAGTATTTGTTGTTAGTGGGTTCCAAATATATTTTTACCAAGAATAGACATACTCAAAATATTCAACAAATAAATAAATATATATATATTTTTTATGGAAAATGTCACTTACCCAGTGTACATCTGTTTGTGGCATGTTCTGCTGCAGATTCACATGCTGTGCATATACTTCTGCCATCTAGTGTTGGGCTTGGAGTGTTACAAGTTGTTTTTCTTCGAAGAAGTGTTTTCGAGTCATAGGATCGAGTGACTCCTCCTCTTCGGCTCCATTGCGCATAGGCATCGACTCCATGTTAGATTGTTTTCCCGCAGAGGGTAAGGTAGAAGTGATAGAGTATAAAGAAAAGAGATGTCATTGCTAATGGAATGTTAAATATATGTGTGTATATATATATATATATATATATATATATATATATATATATATATATATATATATATCTACATATGTACAAATGTTGTTAACTTAAATGACTACAGGCTGCCGGGGAGGTGGGAGGGTGCATGTGAATCTGCAGCGGAACAGGCCACGAACAGATGTACACTGGGTAAGTGACATTTTCCGTTCAATGGTATGTGTAGCTGCAGATACACATGCTATGCATAGACTACAATGCAGTTTATCCTCCCATAAAATCGGTGGTTAGCCTGTAGGAGTTGAAGTTGTTTGAAATAATGTTCTAAGTACAGCTTGACCTACTGTGGCTTGCTGTGTTGCTAAAACATCTACACAATAGTGTTTAGTAAATGTATGTGGTGGTGACCAAGTAGCTGCTTTACATATTTCAGCCATTGGTATGTTTCCTAAAAAAGCCATTGTAGCACCTTTTTTCCTTGTGGAATGTGTTTTAGGAGTAACTAAGGGCCAGATGTATGAAAACAGGGGTCTGCGAATCGCAAAATGCGAATTTTAAGAAATCGCAATTTCCGAGTCGCAATTGGCCATGTAACAAAATTGCGATTCGGAATAAGCGATTTCATAAAAATCGCTATTTGTGGTTTGCGAGGCCCATTTTCCGAATCGCAATGTGCATTCTCGCAATTTGCGATTTTTTTGCGATTTGGTAAAAAAAAAACAAAAAAAACGCAAAATGCAAGAAAGTTCGAGAATGCACACCTGGAGGTGATTGATGACTCATCAGCAGGAAATGAGTCATCCCAGGCAGGTACAAAAGCCACACCCAAGCCAGCATCCAGAGTGAGAGCAGCCCAGCCACTGTGAGGAGCACTGTGAAGGAGCAGCATCATCTGAGCCACCATGGAGCCCCAAGGTCCTGGAGCAGAGAAGCAGAAGAGGAAGCGCAAGCTCAAATTTAGTGAGCAGGAGCTGGAGATCCTAACAGAGGAGGTGGTGAGGAGCCATGACCGCCTGTTTGGCAAATCCTCCCTCCAGGTGCCAGAGAGCGAGAAGAGGAGACTCTGGCTGGACATCCAAACAAAGATTTGCGCCATTGGAGTGGTCCAGCGCTCCATAGATGAAATCAAGAAGCGCTGGTATGACCTGCGGTCCCGGGCAAAGGAGAGGGTGGCAAGGCGACTTGCGAGGCCAGGAGCACAGGAGGTGGACCACCAACGGAGCCACCTGCCACACCACTGGAGGACCTGGTGGAATCAACCCTCCTACCAGAAGCAGTGACAGGGGTCACTGACATAGTCCACTCCACATCTCATTAGCAGCCAAAACATGCATTATGGGAGTCGCGGTGCACAAACTAGAACAGACAGTGGCATGATAATGTTAGCAAGCATAGGGACACCCAAGGTAACACAACACACACTACACCATGTACAGCAGTATGTATAGTATTATTGCCATTTCTGGACAGATAATGTAACATACAGAACTGACATGCTGCATATTGTTGTTGCAGGTGGGCCTGGCACAGCAGCCACAGCAGAGACGGGTGTAGCGGACACGGACACGCAGCTGCCCTCAGACAACAACACCAGTGGGTCCAGCAATATTCCTACTGTGCGCCGCAGGCCTAGGCCGTTACCACTACCGGACCTTAGTGGTGACTCAGATGTGCAGCAGGAGAGTTCCGGCACACCATCCGCATCCGGGGTCCGCAGCCAGGTACCGGAGGACAGGGGTCCTGCAGCGCGTCGTCCACGTGCCCCAGTGTCACTACAGCAATTGCAGGAGGCAGCTGAGGGTACATCCCTGTTCGGTGGACTGGAGGCTGCAATGTTGCAGCAACAACGGCAGCAAAATAGAAGGATCCAAAGTTTGCACAGGAGCCTCAGAGTCCACAATCGGAACACGGTCGGACTGCATCGGAGACTGGACACCCTCAATGAGAACATAAACCAGCTGCGTGAGGGACAGTTACAGGCCTCCCAGGACACTCGTGAGTTGACAACTGCTGTGCGTGACCTGTGCGAGGAGCTGCGACAAGAACGCCTGAGTAGACGCAGACATGAGCACTGATTCCGCACCATGTTTGCGACATACTGCCGGTCATCCAATCGCATGGCCAACTCCACCGCCCTCATTGCCCGTCGTGCTGTGGCGGCCCAGGTTGAGGCTTCACACACCAGTAGGGATGTGGTCCAGGCCCTTGTGCAGATCACCACTGTGATCGAACAGGTATTGGGACAGAGGTCGGCCACTCCGAGTGAGGTTGCCTTGGGTGACACGGAGGATACCTCAAGCCTCAGCAGTGTGCACCTACCAGCTCCAGACCACAGACAGCGCAGTGCCAGGCGCAGCACTGCCACAGAGCCTGACATTCAGGGTGCCAGTGATGCAACTGGGCACCCCAGTGGTATGCGAGAGAGGAGGATGTGACTTCTGCCTCATTGACTCTGGTGTCCCCACTATGGAGTAATAGTGTGGGACTCTGTTCATTTTCGTTTTGACAATCCCCCTTTTATTTTACACATCACAATTCTGAACCTGCCGTAAAGAAATACATTTTATTTCTCACTATAGCTACAGTAGTCAGTAGAGTTTGATTGTACATACTCACGTCTGGAATGGTTGTGTGTGATGTCAGCAGGCCTTTGCCGTCCCTCTGCTGCACTGGTCCTGTCTGCTGGCTGTAGAGGTGGTATGGGATCGTCATCCTCAACTGATTCGGTGTCACTGATTTCTATAGGTATGCCCCTGGTTGTAGCTATATTGTGCAAGATTGCACAAGTAGCCACTATTCTACCTGGCCACGAGATCAGTTATGATGTAGGTGGCATTGCATATCTCCTGTTTATTCATGGGATGTTGGTGTTTACGGTTTCGGTACACATATTCTGTGACTGATGGTGGACACATTGCCACATGTGTGCCATCTATGGCACCTAGGACGTGGGGGAAGTGTGCAATTTGATAAACGTAAATTTTTGTCTGCTGTATTTCCTGTGGGGTGTGGGGGAATCGGATGTACTGTTGGAGTTTGCTTAGCATGGCGTTGATAAATGCATTGACAAATCAAGAGAGGGTGCTCTGTGTGACCCCCCCAGCCGCTGCTATGACCCCTTGATAGCTCCCTGAGGTAAGTAGGTGGAGGGTGCATGATACCTGCACATGGGTGGGTATGCTATGTGTCCTTAGTGTTCTGCGCTGCAGTATGGGTTGTAGCTCAGCTATGAGATCATGAATCATGGCTGAGTTCACCCTATACCTCTCAAATATGTCCTCCTCTGTCAGGTCAAATAGTGTAATGCGCCCTAGAAATGCGCTCCTGTCTCCTCCTCCCTCTCCTCAAACATGCCAGGATCCTAATCCTCCTCGCCATGACGTAGAGTGCAGCCATTGTGGTTGGGGGTCTGAGGAATTCTGGGCCACTTCATATAGGTTGCACCTGGTTACCACCTGCTTTCACTTAGTGGTATTTTGCATGTGCGAAATGCCATTCTGCGAAAAATCGCTAATTGCGATTTTTTGATGCATCTCTTTGCGATTCGGATTTTGCGATTCGCATTTTGCTCCTAGCAATTTCCTACTGGAAATACCGAATCGCAAAATGCGACTCGCAAAACCAAGTCGCAACGCAAGAAATCGCAAATTTTGCGATTTCTTATTTTTGGTCTGCGAATGCCTTCCATGCATCGCAGACCACGTTTTTGCATTCGCAAACGGCCGATTTTTGCGATTCGCACCATTTGAGAGTGCAAAAACTTTTCATACATTTGGCCCCAAGAGTTGTCTTTTGGCTTTAACGTAGCATGCTTGGATGCATCTTACTATCCATCTTGCTAATCCTTGTTTTGAAATGGGGTTACCAGTATGAGGTTTTTGAAAAGCTACAAATAGCTCTTTAGTTTTTCTGAATGGTTTTGTTCTATCTATATAGTACATTAGTGCTCTTTTAATGTCTGATGTATGTAGAGCTCTTTCTGCCGCAGAATCTGGCTGTGGGAAGAAGACTGGTAGTTCCACTGTTTGATTAATATGAAAAGGTGATACGACCTTTGGTAGAAATTTAGGGTTAGTTCGTAGTACAACTTTATGTTTGTGTACTTGTATGAATGGTTCTTCAATAGTGAAAGCTTGAATTTCACTGACTCTTTGCAATGATGTAAATGCGACTAGGAAGGCAACCTTCCATGTTAAGAATTGCATTTGACATGAGTGCATAGGTTCAAATGGTGGGCCCATAAGTTTGGTAAGCACTATCTTTAAATTCCAAGAAGGAACTGGAGGCGTTCTGGGTGGAATGATGCAGTTTAAGCCTTCCATGAAGGCTTTCATAACTGGAACTCTAAATAAATAACTGTGCTGTACATTTTTCAAATATGCTGAAATTGCAGTAAGATGTATATCTTTATGGAAGAGAATGCTAAATATGCTTTTTGTAAATGAAGAAAATAGCATACAATAACTTGTATTGATGCTGTAAGAGGGGCAATGTGTTTAGATTGACAGTAATATACAAACCTTTTCCACTTGTTGGCATAGCACTGTCTAGTAGTGGGTTTTCTTGCTTGCTTAATCACTGCCATACATGCTGATGGCAGTTGTAAATACCCAAATTCTATGACCTCAGGAGCCAAATTGCCAGATTGAGTGTGTTGGGATTTGGGTGCCTGATCTGCCCTTTGTTTTGTGTCAACAGGTCTGTTTGGGTGTTTGGAGTGTGATACTACCAGCAGGTCTAACAATGTTGTGTACCACGGTTGACGTGCCCACGTTGGTGCTATGAGTATCATATTGAGTGTGATTTGCAGCAATTTGTGGACTACAAATGGAATGAGTGGGAGAGGGGGAAAGGCGTAAGCAAATATACCAGACCAATTGATCCATACAGCATTGCCCTTGGATAGGGGATGTGGGTGTCCGGATGCAAAGTTTTGGCATTTTGCATTTTCACTTGTGGCAAACAGACCTAAGTTTGGTGTTCCCCATTGTTGAAAGTATTTCTGAAGTACTTGAGGGTGAATCTCCCACTCGTGTGTTTGTTGATGATTTCTGTTGAGAACATCTGCCAATTGGTTGTGTATTCCTGGAATGTATTGTGCTAACAGGTGAATGTGGTTGTGTATTGCCCATTTCTGAATGTTTTGAGCTAGGAGGGAGAGTTGGGACAAATGTGTCCCTCCCTGTTTGTTTAGGTAATACATGGTGGTCATGTTGTCTGTTTCGATCAGGACATTCTTGTGAGTGAGAAGAGGCTGAAAAGCTTTTAGTGCTAGGAAAACAGCTAACAACTCTAAGGGATTTATGTGTAGCTGTTTGTGTTGGGCATCCCATTGTCCTTGGATGTTGTGATTGTTGAGGTGAGCTCCCCAGCCAATCATTGATGCATCAGTTATAATTATGGTCTGAGGCACAGAGTCTTGAAATGGCCGCCCTTTGTTTAAATTTGTGGAATTCCACCACTGAAGGGACATGTATGTTTGGTGGTCTATCAACACTAGATCTTGAAGTTGGCCGTGTGCTTGTGACCATTGTTGTGCAAGGCACTGTTGTGAGGGCCGCATGTTTAGTCTTGCATGTGGAACAATTGCAATACATGATGCCATCATTCCGAACATTTTCATGACAAACCTGACAGTGTACTGTTGACTTGTCTGTATCTGTGCAATTATATTTTGGAATGCTTGTATTCTTTGCGTATTTGCACTTGCTAGCGCTTTTTGAGTATTTAGTATTGCCCCTAAATACTGTTGTATTAGTGTAGGTTATAGTTGCGACTTTTGGTAATTTACTGAGAACCGTAGCGTGTGCAGGGTCTGTATTACGTAATGCGCATGGTTTTGACACTGCGTATGACTGTTTGATTTTATTAGCCAATCGTCTAGATATGGAAAGATATGTATATGTTGTCTCTTTAGGTAGGCTGCGACTACCGCTAGGCACTTTGTGGATACCCTTGGAGCTGTTGTTATTCCAAAGGGTAGCACTTTGAACTGATAGTGCTTTCCTTGAATGACAAACCGGAGATATTTTCTGTGCGCTGGATGGACGGGTATATGAAAATACGCATCCTTGAGATCTAATGTTGCCATGAAATTGTGTATTTGGAGTAATGGGATAACATCCTGGAGAGTTACCATGTGAAAGTGTTCTGACAGGATGTAAAGCTTGAGGGACCTGAGATCTAATATTGGCCTTAGGGTGCCATCTTTTTTGAGAATGAGGAAATACTGTGAGTAAACTCCCGTCCCTACTTGATTTTGTGGCACGGGTTCTATTGCTTGTTTGAGTAATAGATTTGACTTCTTCCTGTAACAGAGTGATGTGTTCTGTGGATAGTTTGTGTGGTTTTGGTGGAATGTTTGGTGGAGTTTGTATCAATTCTAGGCAATACCCATTGCGGATAATTGATAATACCCAATTGTCTGTGGTAATGTTTTACCAATTGGCGTGGAAATTTTGCAGTCTCCCTCCCACGAGGGAGGTGTGGTGTGGAAGGGGATGAAACAAGTCACTGTTTACTGTGTTGTGATGTTTGTTTAGGTGTTTGATATTTCCCTCAACCTCTGGGGTACTGGCCTCTATATGTGCTCTTAAAACCACCTAATTGGTATAGAGTTTGGTAGACCGGTTTTGGCTGCGATGTAGATGCCTCTGCAGTTTGAGCCCTAAATCCACCTCTAAACTAGGATTTCTGAAAGGATCCCCTGTATTGTGTGGTGTATAGTGCACCCATCGCTTTTGCGGTGTCGGAGTCCTTACCCATTTTTTCAATTGCACTGTCCACCTCTGGGCCGAAAAGCAGTTTTTTGTTGAACAGCATATTCAACACTGCTTGTTGGATTTCGGGTTTGAACCCCGTGGACCTAGGCCATGCATGCCTTCTGATTGTGACAGCAGTGTTAATGCTCCTGGCTGCTGTGTCTGCTGAGTCTAGGGCCTGGTTGTTGGTGATGGCTTGCCCTTCCTCCACAATCTGCTGTGCCCTCTTTTGATGTTCCTTGGGGAGATGCTGAATTATATTTTTCATCTCGTCCCAAAGGGCACTGTCATAGCTGGCCAACAATGCCTGAGAGTTGGCTATTCTCCATTGGTTGGCTGCCTGGGATGCCACTCTCTTCCCTGCAGCATCAACTTTTCTACTTTCTTTGTCTGGTGGGGGTGCATCACCTGACGACTGTGAGTTTGCCCTCTTCCTGGCAGTACTTACCACTACTGAGTCTGGAGGGAGTTGCTGAGTTATATAGGCAGGATCAGAGGGAGGTGGCTTGTATTATTTTTCTACTCTGTTATTATCCTTGCTTTGACAGGCTCGCTAAATATTTGATCAGCATGTTTTATCATGCCCGGGAGCATAGGGAGCGACTGGTATGTTGTGTGTGTGGAGGAGAGTGTACTAAACAAAAAATCGTCCTCCAAAAATTGTTCTCCAACGGTTCAGTGTGCATGGTAACAATATGGTATGCTGCAGCCCTAGCTAACACTTGATTGTATCCTGTACTATCCTCAGGTGGTGAAGGCTTAGAGGGATAGCAATCAGGGTCATTGTGGGGAATGGGGTCTGGCTCATTAAGATCCCATGGGTCCACATTGTCTTGCTGCGAGTCAAATGAATGTGATGGTGACTGCATTGGTGTAGGACTGATGGTAGGAGAGATATGCAGGTGTGGAAAGTGAGGAGGAGAATGAAGAGGAGAATGAGGGGGAATAAATTGAGGAGGCGGAGGTCTCTCCTTTGTCTTTGGCACTTTAGCTGGAGGCTGTGTAGTGTCCAATTCCTCCTGAAAGGCTAATTTCCTCTTAGGTTTTAGAGGAGGTGCTGGTAAAATTCTGCCAGTTTCTTTATGGCTATGAATCCTGGCTTGCCTTTTATCCATAACTTCCAGTATTGTCTGTATTTGGAAGTCCTCCTCAGTAGCTTATTGGCTTTCTTTGAGTGTCTTAGTAAGTCCATGCTCCTCAGTGTAACCTGCTCTTTTCGTCTCCGAAGCTGGCTTTTTCGGTATCGTAAAAGATGGCATTGTGGATAGCCTCAGCTCCGAAAGGGATTTCCGAAATTTCGACTTGGAAGAGCAGTGTTTGCTCGAGTCGAAGACAAAGGTTTTGGTCGACTCCGATGGCTTCGGAGGAGAGACCTTTTTTTGGTGCCGAACCGGGGGTTTGGTCACCGGGTGTCTTCTTTTGGGTCGAACCATGGCTTCCGGCAGTGGCATCCCCAAGGCCTTATATTTCGGTTTAGATGGTACAGGGGCAGGCGTACTCACGTTCTGTTCTGCCGTGACTGTCTTCCTCGGATTCCTGGTCAGAGTCGGATCCTCAAACGGAGACTGTGGTCCCCATGATCTCTTCCTCCTCGACGTCGAGATGTTCAGAGCTTTTTGACGCCATCTCGAGCCTTCGTGCTCTTCTGTCCTGAAGTGTCTTTTTTGATCGGAAGGATCGGCAGGCCTTGCAATTTTCTTCCAGATGATCTGGGGAAAGGCTAAGATTACAGATGAGGTTTGGTCTGTATAAGGGAATTTGGCGGGGCACCGAAGACCGAATCGGAATGGAGTCCGATCCATGAGTGTTCCACACGGTCGGCCCGAGCAGGCCCGAGATGGGCACGTGCGCCCCGAAGGGCGAGTAGAGATGTATGTTCCGACTGTACTGAAGTGTCGATAGAAGATGTAACGCGATCGATACAATACCATTAAGAAATTAAGCGTTTTCAAAGTTTGCCGAATCGAACTATCAGAACGAAAGGAAACACGTCTGAACCCGATGGCAGAAAGAAAACAATCTAACATGGAGTCGATGGCCATGCGCAATGGAGCCGAAGAGGAGTCACGCGATCCCGTGACTCGAAAACACTTCCTCAAAGAAAAACAACTTGTAACACTCCGAGCCCAACACTAGATAGCAGAAGTATATGCACAGCATGTGTATCTGAAACACATGCCATCGAACATATATATATATGGAAAATGTCACTTACCCAGTGTACATCTGTCCGTGGCATGTTCCGCTGCAGATTCACATGCTATGCATAGTCCTGCCATCTAGTGTTGGGCTTGGAGTGTTACAAGTTGTTTTTCTTCAAAGAAGTCTTTTCGAGTCACAGGATCGAGTGACTCTTCCTCTTCGGCTCCATTGTGCATGGGCAGCGAGTCCATCGTAGATTGTTTTCCCGCAGAGGGTAAGGTAGGAGTGATAGAGTATAAAGAAAAAAGATGTCCATACAAATGGAATGGAGATATATATACATATGTACAAATGAATGTTTTAACTTAAACGGCTACAGGCTCCCGGGGAGGCGGGAGGACGCATGTGAATCTGCAGCGGAACATGCCACAAACAGATGTACACTGGGTAAGTGACATTTTCTGTTCGATGGCATGTGTAGCTGCAGATACACATGCTATGCATAGACTACAAAGCAGTTTTGCCTCCCATAAGCGGTGGTCAGCCTGTAGGAGTTTAAGTTCTTTGAAATAGTGTTCTTAGTACAGCCTGTCCTACTGTGGCTTGGTAAATGTATGAGGTGTTGACCAAGTAGCTGCTTTACAGATTTCTGTCATTGGTATATTTCCTAAAAATGTCACTGTTGCTCCTTTTTTCCTGGTGGAATGTGCTTTAGGTGTTACTAATAGCTGTCTTTTAGCTTTTAGGTAACATGTTTGGATGCATTTTACTGTCCATCTAGCTAGTCCTTGTTTTGAGATAGGATTACCAGTATGTGGTTTTTGTAACACCCTAAATAACTGTTTGGTTTTTGTAAATGATTTAGTTCTATCAATGTAATACATTATAACTCTTTTAAATATCCAATGTATGCAGCGCTCTTTCTGCTACAGACTCTGGTTGTGGGAAGAAGACTGGGAGTTCCACTCCAATGAAACAGTGATATCACCTTTGGTAGACATTTTGGGTTTGTCCGAAGTACAACTTTATGTTTGTGTACTTGTATGAAGGGTTATTCAATAGTGAAAGCTTGGATTTCACTAACTCTCCTTAATGAAGTAATTGCAGCTAGGAATGCAACTTTGCATGTTAGGTATTGAATCTGACATGAATGACCAGGTTCAAATGATGGACCCATGAGTGGTGTGAATACAATATTTAGATTCCATAAAGGCACTTAGGGTGTTCTTGGTGGTATGATGCGTTTTAGTCCTTCCATGAAGGCTTTGATAACAGGGACTCTAAATAGAGAGGTGTGTCGTATATTTTGCAAATACGCTGAAATAGCAGTGAGATGTATTTTGATGGACGAGAAGGCTAAATTTGCTTTTTGCAGATGAAGCAAGTAACCTACAATGCCTTGTATTGATGCTGAAAGAGGGGCAATCTGTTTAGATTTACAGTAAAACACAAACCTTTTCCATTTGTTCGCATAACACTGCCTGGTAGTGGGTTTTCTAGCTTGTTTAATTACTTCCATACATTCTGTTGGAAGATGTAGATATCCAAACTCTAAGACTTCAGGAGCTAAATCGCTAGATTGAGTATTGCTGGATCTGGAGCCTGATCAGTGGTCTGTTTTGTGTTAACAGATCTGGTCTGTTGGGGAGTTTGATATGTGGTCCTACTGACAGATCTAACTGTGTCGTGTACCATGGTTGGCGTGCCCGCGTTAGTGCTATAAGTAGGAGTTTGAGTTTGTTTTGACGCAGTTTGTTGACTAGAAATGTAATGAACGGGAGAGGGGGAAAAGTGTAAGCAAATATCCCTGACCAGTTGATCCATAGCGCATTGCCCTTGGATAGAGGGTGTGGGAACTTGGATGCGAAGTTTCGGCATTTCGCGTTTTTTCTGGTGGCGAATAGGTCTATGTCTGGTGTTCCCCAGTGATGAAAGTATGTGTGAAGCACATGGTGATGAATTTCCCACTGGTGTGTTTGTTGATGATCTCGGCTGAGAACATCTGCTAATTGGTTGTGTATCCCTGGAATGTATTGTGCTATTAGGTGAATGTTGTTGTGTATTGCCCAATGTCAAATCTTTTGTGCTAGAAGGGACAGTTGCGATGAGTGGGATCCTCATTGTTTGTTTAGGCAATACATTGTAGTCATATTGTCTGTTTTGATCAGAATGTGTTTGTGAAAGAGAAGAGGTTGAAAGGCTTTGAGCGCTAGGAATATGGCTAGCAATTCTTGGTGATTTATGTGAAGTTGTTTGTGTTTGGTGTCCCATTATCCTTGAATGTTGTGATTGTTGAGGTGTGCTCCCCATCCAATCATTGATGCATCTGTTGTAAGTGTGGTTTGAGGCACAGGGTCCTGAAATGGCTGCCCTTTGTTTAAATTTGTGGAATTCCACCACTGAAGTGATATGCATGTTTGGCGGTCTATCAACACTAGATCTTGAAGTTGACCGTGTGCCTGTGACCATTGTTTTGCAAGCCACTGTTGTAAGGCCCGTATGTTTAATCTTGCATTTGAGACAATGGCGATGCATGATGCCATCATGCCCAACAGTTTCATTACAAATTTCACTGTGTACTGTTGGTTTGACTGAATTTGTGCTAATACATTGTGGAATGTTTGTACTCTTTGTGGACTTGGGCTTGCAAGTGCTGTTTGCGTATTTAGTGTGGCTCCTAAATACTTTTGAAATTGCACAGGTTGCAAGTGGGATTTTTGGTAGTTTATAGAGAACCCTACAGTGTGTAGGGTTCGTATTACATAATGTGTATGGTTTTGACACTGTGTATGACTGTTGGATTTTATTATGGAAAGACATGGATGTGTTGCCTTCTTAGGTAGGCTGCAACTACCGCACGCATTTTGTAAATACCCTGGGAGCTGTTGTTATCCCGAAGGGTAACACTTTGAACTGGTAATGTTTTCCCTGTATTACAAACCTGAGATATTTTCTGTGCGCTGGATGGATGGTTATGTGAAAATACGCATCCTTGAGGTCTAATGTTGCCATGAAATCTTGTTGTTATAGCAGTGGGACTACATCCATGTGAAAGTGTTGTGATAGGATGTAAAGATTGAGAGTTTTGAGATCTAGTATTGGTCTCAAGGTTCCATCTTTTTTTGGGAATAAGGAAGTACAGGGAGTAAACCCCTGTTCCTATTTGATCTTGTGGTACACGCTCTATGGCTTGTTTGAGTAATAGTGACTGTACTTTTTTTTGCAACATGGAGATGTGTTGGGAGGAGAGTTTGTGTGGTTTTGGAGGTATATCTGGGGGAATTTGTTCCAATTCTATGCAGTAACCATTGCGGATAATAGACAATACCCAGTTGTCTGTTGTAATGGGTAACCAATTTTTGTGGAACGTTTGCAGTCTTCCTCCCACAGGTGAAGTGTGATGGGAGAAGATGTGGAGCGAGTCACTGTTTTGGCTGTGAGGCTTGCTTTGCTGGTGGATATTTTCCCCTACCTCTCGGGAATTGGCCTCTGTAAGTTCCTCTAAATCCACCTTGTTGGTATTGAGGCTGGTAAGATGACTTGGATTGTGAGGTGGATGGCTCAGATGTTTGTGCTCCAAAACCACCCCTGTATTGAGGTATTCAAAATGAACCTCTGTATTGCCTAGTATACAGAGCACCCATGGCTTTAGCGGTGTTGGAGTCTTTCTTTATCTTTTCAATGGCCGTATTAACTTCAGGACCAAAAAGCTGTTTCTCATTGAATGGCATATTAAGGATGACCTGCTGGATTTCGGGCTTAAACCTTGACGACCGAAGCCATGCGTGTCTCCGAATAGTAACAACAGTATTGATTGTCCTAGATGCTGTGTCTGCTGAGTCTAGGGCTGACCTAATCTGGTTGTTAGTAATAGCCTGCCCTTCCTCGACTATTTGCTGTGTCCTCTTTTGCTGATCTTTGGGGAGATGCTGGATGATAGCTTTCATCTCGTCCCAGTGGGCCCTATCATACCTAGCCAGTAGTGCTGGGGAGTTGGCTTTTCTCCATTGATTGGCTGCTTGTGATGCTACTCTTTTGCCAGCAGCACTTAATTTCCTGCTCTCCTTGTCTGGTGGTGGTGCATCACCAGATGACTGAGAGTTGGCCCTTTCCCTTGCTGCACTCACAACTACCGATCCAGGAGGCAGTTGTTGAGTAATTAATGCCGGGTCAGAGGGAGGTGGTTTATATTTTTTCTCCACTCTGGGAATGATGATCCTGGCCTTGACTGGCTCTTGAAAAATTTGATGTGCGTGTTTTAACATGCCTGGAAGCATGGGAAGGGACTGGTAAGTAGTGTGAGTGGAGGAAAATGTATTAAAAAGAAAATCATCCTCAAAGGGCTTGGTGTGCATGGCGACATTGTGGTATGATGCCGCCCTAGCCAGAAATTGAGTGTATACAGTGCTATCTTCTGGTGGTGATGGTTTGGAAGGATAGCAGTCTGGGCTGTTATCGGAAATGGGATCTGGATCATAGAGATCCCATGGGTCGACATTGTCGTGTTGTGAATCTACAAAGTGTACAGGAGACAGTGCAGGTGTAGGAGTAGTAGGTGGAGCGACAATCAGGTGAGGAGAATGAGAAGTTGGCTGATGAGGTGAAAATTGCAGAGGTGGAGACTTTTGCTTAGGCCTTGGCACTTTAGCTGGTGGCTGATCAGTGTCCAATTGTCCTTGAAAGGCTAGCTTCCTCTTAGTCTTCAGAGGAGGTGCAGTTATAATCTTGCCAGTGTCTTTATGAATATGAATTCTGGCCTGCCTTTCATCAATGTCCTCCATTTGTATGAGCTCCTCCGAAAATCTATGGCTTTCTTTAAGTTGTTTCGAAAGTCCATGCTCTTCTGTGTAGATGGGTCTTTTCGGCTCCAAAGCCAGTTTTCTCTGGATCGAAAGGCCGGGAGTGGATGTTGGCCTCAGCTCCGAAAGGGAGTTTCAAGGCTTTGTCTCGATGGGTCAGTGTTTGCATGTTTCAGAGCCTGTGCTTCGGCTCGAGTCCGAAGGCTTCGGTGGCGTGGCCTTTCTCGGTGCTGAAGTTGTTGCTTGGTCACCGGAGGTCTTTTTGCGGGTGGAGCCATGGCCATCTGGCAGTGGCGTTCCCGAGGCCTTGTGTTTGGGCTTGGATTGGACAGGGTCAGGCGTACTCACTTGCTGTGCTGCCAATGACCGGTCTGTCCTCCCCGGACTCCTGTTCGGAATCGGACTCTCAGACGGAGACTGCGGTGTGCATAATCTCCTCTTCCTCCACGTCGAGACGTTCGGTGATTCTCAACGCCATTTCCAACCTTCACACTCTTCTGTCTCTAAGAGTCTTCTTCGAGTGGAAGGATCTGCAGGCCTCTCAATGGTTAGGAGATAGAAAAAGATTACAGACGAGATGTTGGTCTGTATATGGGAACTTGGCGTAGGACAGAGGCGAAATGGGGTCCGGTCCATGAGGCTTCCACTCGGTCGGCCCAACCAGGCCAGAGTTGGGCACAGGTGCCCTGAAGGGCGAGTAAAGAAGTTGGATCCGCCGGTACCGAAGTGTCGATGATAGATGATACGCGATCGAAACAATACCGACGAATTAGAGAGTTTTTAGAACTTTTCCGACTCGAACTACCGGAGCTAAAAGAAACATGTCCAAACCCAATGGCGGAAAGAAAGCAATCTAAAATGGAGTCGATGCCCATGCGCAATGGAGCCGAAGAGCAGGAGTCACTCAATACTGTGACTCGAAAACACTTCTTCGAAGAAAAACAACTTGTAACACTCCGAGCCCAACACTAGATGGCAGGACTATGCATAGCATGTGTATCTGCAGCTACACATGCCATCGAACATATATACATATATATAATAATTTATTAAAATCAAAGTCATAAACAAAACTTTAAAAATTATTCATTTTTTTAATGGTGAGATTCCTTGCATTAAATGGGCCTGTACATGTTTCTAAGGTTGAGTCTCACCCACTTACCATATAGATGTACAACAGTTGTCTGCATTTGTGAACAAATGTATCTCAGGAAATCTCCATTGCAAAAGACATTATGAAGCACTTAGTCAGTTTAATACCCAGTCTTTGTTTTCTCGAAATGCTGATGGAATCTGCTTCTAACATCTGAAATCCCAGGAAATCGACTGCTGTAATAGTGAGAACTATGGCATTGAGTAAGCTCCAGACAGTCTGAGCTTCAAGAGACCAAGGGCCAGATGTATCAAAGTGTTTTGCGAACGGAAAAATTGCATTTTGATATGGAACAAATCCAATTTGCGATTCGGTAACTTGTTACCAAATCGCAAATTGGAATTGCGACTACATACCAATTCGCTATTAGGAAGGGGCGTGTCAAGGGTGTCCATTCCTAATACCAAATCGCAGAGGTATGCATGATTGTTTTGTGGACGCGAATGCGGTCGCAAAACAATCGCATTTACCACCAATTTCAAAATGGTGGTAACCCATTCGCAAAGGGGAAAGGGTCCACTAGGGACCCCTTTCCCTTTTGTGAATGCATGCAAAACATTTTTTAAGAGCAGGCAGTGGTACTACTGACAACTGCCTACTCTTAAAAAATGAAAAGAAAACCTCATTTTTAAACGCATCCCGTTTTCCTTTAAGGAAAATAGACTGCATTTTTTTTAAAAAAGATTACTTTACTGAAAAGCAATCACAGACATGGTGGTCTGCTGAGCCCAGCATGCCACCATCCCTGTGATTGTAGCCATTTGCAATGGCTTGCAAATTGCAACCTACCTCATGAATATTAATGAGATAGGTCCATTTGCGAGCCCTTGCAAATTGCAATATGAAACTTCTGGAGTTTCATAAATTCCAATAGTGATTACTTAATTGCGATTCGCAAAAAATCGCAATTAGGTAATCGCAATTGGATAAAATGATACATCTGGCCCCAAATTCTGAATAGAGATGCTCACTGCTTGTTCAGATCAAGTTCTTTAATGCTTGTTCAGATAATGATTTAATATTGTATTGTCTGTTTGGACTAACAGTGTTTTTGGATATATACCTGGAATGAAAGAATTGCAGGCCAGGTAACTGCCATCAGCTCCAAGATGATGATATAATAAGACTTCTTGCTCTCTGAACAATTGCCTTGAATGTGCAGTTGTCTGCTGTGCACTACCCATCCCAGAAGAGAACATTTGTCAGTGTTGTCTGTAAAAGCCTTGGGGCCTGTTGCCTTCTATGGATTAAAACCTCCCTTGAAGATTTTGAGTATAAGGGCAGAGCTATAAAGAAACTGACTACTGGTGCATCAAAACTAAGGCCTTGAAAGGAGAGTCTTCCCCCAGAAATCAGTTCGCAAAGCGGGGAGGATGGGTAGGTTGGTAAGGAATCTGCAACTACAATATGTCTCCACCAGATAAGGCATTATCGAAGCTAAGTAACTTGTTCATCTGATAGAGAATTCTACTTCCAGATTCCTTACCTTTCAACAGGTACCCAAGCACTACCATCTCTGGAGGTGGGTCTCGGACCAAGTTCATACCAGAAAGTCCTGCAGGACCGAGCGGGCAAAGTGCCCGTTCCTCCAGACTTGACTGCTCGAGCAGTAGTGTTTGGTAAACATGTGCAGGGATTGCCACATGGCCGCCTGGCAGATATCAAGGACTCACACTCCATGCGCTAACATAGTGGTTGCTGCTTTGGCTCTGGTAGAATGTGCACACAAACCATCAGGTGTTTGCTTCTTAGACAGGGCATAGCAGATCTTTGTACAGAGTACGATCCATCTGGGTATTGTCTGCTTCTGCACTGCCCTATGTTTCTTCGCACCCACATAATCGACAAAGAGTTGATTGTGCGCCCAGAACTCTTTTGTATGATCAAGGTAGAACGTCAATGCTCTTTTTGGGTTCAGGTGGTGAAGCCTCTCCTCTTTGTCAGAGAGATATGGGGGTACGTAAAAAGTCAGCAAGGTGATGGATTGGCCTACCTGAAAGAGCGTAACTACTTTTGGCAGGAAAAAATGGCCTAGTGCGAAGCACCATTTTGTCAGGATAGATAGAAAGGTATGGAGGCTTTGATGAGAAAGTCTGCAGCTCACTCACTCTGCGGGTAGGTGAAATGGCCACAAGGAAGGCAGTCTTTAAAGTGAGAAGCTTGAGAGGACAATTGTGGAGAGGCTCAAGAGGAGCAAACATGAAAAAAGTTTTTACAAAAATTAAATCCTACATATGTGTAGAACCTTGAAGGAACCTATGTACAATAGGGGGCTTACACAAAGAAGGTTGATCAGGCAACTTCAAAAAAGCAAATACTGCAGACAAATAACCTTTGAGAATGCCCATAGCACAGCCCTATTAAGAAAATATAAAAACAGAACCTCAGAGAGAGGGGCAGAAAGGGGATCAACAGACTTGTCTGTACACCATGCCACAAGTTTCTTCCAACAACAGATGTAGAACGTTGTGGTGGAGGGAATCCTGGCTGCCAAGATAATGTTATAGACTTCAAGCGGAAGGTCAAAACCTGTCAACTGTTGCAGCTCAATCTCCATGCGAGAAGGCAGCGAGTGGACACGTTTGAGTGCAGATCCCTCCCCTGCTGCTGCAACAGATGATTCTTCCAAAGAGGCAGTCTGATCGGAGGATCGGTGGACATGTTCAACAGTTTGGGATACCAGATTCTCCTTGCCCAGTCCAGAGCCACAAGGATTATTTGGGCCTGGTCATTCGAACTCTGAGCAGAAGTGGTTTGGACGGAAAGGCATAAAGGAGGCCAAAGTTCGACTCAAGACAAAAAGTGGCTCTGAGTGAGTGCAGTCATGGAAACTTAAACATGCAATACTGCTAACATTGTGCGTTCTCTGCAGAGGCGAACAGATCTAACCAAGGCTCTCCCCACTGCTGAGAGAGACCTTGCGCCACCTCTGGATGGAGACACCATTCGTGATCCAGTAGACATTTTAGTCTGAGTTTGCTGGTCTGGTCTTCAAAGAGCTCGCCAGATGCTGAACCACTAGGGATATGCCCTGCAGTTTCAGCCACATCCAGAAGTGCAGAGCCTGTTGACAAAGGATCCACAACCCCACCACGCCCTGCTTGTTGCAGTACCACATGGCGGGATGTTGTCAGTGAACACCTGCACTGTCTTTTCCTTGACAGAAGAAGTGTCGCGTAGGCTCTCATTATTCTAATGAGACTACTGGATTTTGAGCGGCAGGATCGCCCACGGTGTGGGAGACTGAGTCTGACCCACTGCAGGTGACACCTGTTGCTCCAATCCGGGGTTTGCTCCGGCCAACTAGCAGTGCCTCATCTCCACCCAAGGGCAGGGATGACTGGGCAGCCGAGCGCATTATATAACGGGTTTCTCAGGGAAGCCGTGGTCACTCAGGTCTCATCTGTTTCTCTCAGTTACCTTAGTCTCAGATATAAAATGACGAACAGGGGCAGTATATTTTTCAATAATGATTTTAATAAAACATCTGCATCTTAAGATAGCAAAGCATGAGCTGCAATAACCAGGACGACACAGCATGACAGTATTAAAATTGTAACGAGGGGAGTGAAGCATAGAAATAATGCTATCATATTGTCACTACGGTTGATAGACCAACTCCTACCTAGGCTATGATAGAGCACAGCATGTTAAGCTCTAATTCTTCACTTCCGGTTCCCCTGGGAAGACATCATCCCCCATACTTGAGCAAAGGCCTGCTGGCTGCGTTAGCATCTGTAGCGAAGTACTCAGCATTCAGCATCCAGTCGTGGGTCTCTAGCTGGAATCTCCCTCTAACGTGTAAGGGACAAGGAAGTGTTTTTATAACAACACAGCTAATGTCCTGAGAAAATGTCCCTACGTAAGGATGTGTGTTTTCTAAGAATGTTGGAGACTAAACTTCTACCACATTCACCGGCAATGTACCGCACTGTAGCCTTGGAAGAAGCACAGAGTGAGCAAGAATGTCTTGTTTGAGAACAGAGTGCTAGCCTAGGCAAAAACAGTTAGATAAACAGAAAATAAAACAAGACCATGAAAGTGGCCGTTGTAACAATAAAATAAAGCCAAATAAAATATATCTAGGTTAGAGTACACAGCTGCTTGGCCTAGTGGGTTAAAATAACGTGCATGGAGCTATGGCTAAAATGGCTACACAAAAGAAGAAATGCTTTTAATGCCAGCCGGATCGCACAGAGCTCCAAAACAGGTTGATGCGGAGTCTGGGTTCTGCTGAAGACCAGATGCCTCTGATCTCGACCTCTCCCAGACGGCTGTCGCATCTCTGGAGTGACACATCTGTCTCTACTGCCAGATCTGGTTGAGGAGGGGAGAGGGATCTGCCTTTGACCCAGTCGCGGTTTGTAACCCAACCACTGCAGATCTTGCGCAGTTCTCTCCGAGATCTGGACCCTGTCTGAGAGATTCCCAAGATGCGGCACCCACTGGAACTTCAGGTCCCACTGCAGGGCCGGCATATGCCATCTGGCATGTATCACCAGTGGGATGTAGGTGACCATAAGGCCCAGCAGCCTCAGTCATTCTCACCGAAATCCAGGTTAGAGGCTGAAACATCGATATCATAGCCTGAATTTCATGGACTCACCACTCTGGAGAATAAGCCTGAAACTGCACTATGTCCAGCTGAGAGGGAGCCAGGTGCGACTTCGGCACATTTATAGCGAATCCCAGCAAAGGCAGGAGGTCCACCTTAAGTCTGGAGGTTGGAGACGACAGCCTGGGGCGAGCCCACCTTTAATAGCCAGTCATCGAGATAGGGGAAGACTCAAACCCCTGATCTGCACAGATGAGCTGCGACCACCGCCATCACCTTGGTGAACACCAGAGTGGCTTTGGTAAGCCCGAAGGGGAACATGAACATTATGTGTTCTCTGCGGAGGTGAAACGATCTAACAAAGGCTCTCCACACTGCTGAAAGAGACCTTGTGCCATCTCTGGATGGAGACCACCGCCATCACCTTGCTGAACACCAGAGTGGCGCTGGTAAGCCTAAAGGGGAGCATGGTGAACTGAAAGTGCTCACTGGCTACTGTGAACCGCAACTAACATCTGTGGGCAGGCAGGATGGGAATAGGGAAATAAGCCCCTTGCAAGTCCAACGCTACCATCCAGTCTCCTGGGTCAAGGGCAGATAGAACCTGAGCCAGAGTGAGCATTATGAACTTCACCTTCTTGAGGAAGAGGTTTAGGGTCCGAAGGTCTAGAATAGGGTGGAGGCCCTTCTCCTTTTTGGTACCAGAAAATAGCGGGAATAGCAACAACGACCTACTTAAGGCACAGGAGCCCTCTCTATTACGCCCTTTGCCAAGAGAGCCTTGATGTCCTCTTGGAGAAGTGCCAAGTGATCCTATGTCATCCTACCATAGCATGGAGGCATTGATGGAGGGGTAGTCTCGAAGGAGAGGGAGTAGTCCCTTCAGAGTATATGCAAAACCCACCTGTCTAACGTGATGGATAGTCAGCAGAGGAGACAATGGTGAATCTTGCCTACGAATGGCTTCTAGTGGGGAAGAGTCAGAATAGGAAGGTTTGGAGGCAGCTGCTGGGAGAATCCTTGAAGGGTTAGAGCGCTAAGTCTGCTTTCTCTTTGAAGAGATGGGTGCCATCCAAGGGCATGTCCATAAGATCAGCTTGGACATCCCCAGAAAAGCCATACGTCCTCAAGGCCACTGTCGATGATACCACTCTGCATAGTGAGCCGCTGTGTCCAGTCCATATTGGTTCGTGAACGTGGCTGTGCTTTTCCATCAGCAACTGGTTGAGAAAGTACAGCCTAGGCCTCCTCCGGACCTGTGGCACCATTTGAGCAACCGTACCCCACAGTGTGTGGGAACAACGGCCCAAAAGGCATGCAGTATTCACAGACCACAATGCCAGGCTGCCGGAAGAAAACATCTTCCCAAGTGCATCTCTCCTCTTGGATTCCCTATCCAGGAGGGCAGAAGGGAACGTGCTATGGGAGTTGGAGACATGGATAACCAAGCCCTAAGGGGTGGGGTGTTGCATAAGAAAACTTGGATTGCATGGAGCATGGTAAAGCCAGCGGTCAATAATGCTGTTCACAGGAGCCCCTTTGATGGGTTTGGACCAGGTACCCAGTAGGACATCTGTAGGGGCTTCACTGAATGGGAGAAGGGGTTCAGAAGATGGAGCTCCAGGTTTAAGCACCTGTCAAGAGGTTAGTCCTGACTGCCACTGAGGCCAGCTCAAGGTTCAGAACCTCAGCTGCTCTTCTCACCATTTTAAAGTATTACGCTCCCTCCTTTGTAGCTACGGTAAGGGGAGAAATCATGCCAGTATATGAGGAGGCATCCAATCCACTGGCTTCACCCAAGTCTGTACGCCAGTCCAGAGGGTCTTGGAGCTAGTATTCCAGAGGGTCCAGTGACCCCTTCCATTCCTCACTGTAACCTAGAACATAGGAAAGGGGCTCAGGATCCGACTTAGGAGGCAATGCTCCTGCAGGCACTGGAGTTATAAGACAGCCATCTGGCTCAGTGTCGGCAATGAGGATGGGGATGGTGCCGTTGGAGAGTGCCGGCAGCAACGGGAGCACTGGCGTCTGGACCGGCGCTGGGGAAGGTAGAGGTGTCTTGACCAGCGTCGGAACAGATGCGGAATTGGATCATTGGGTGCTCCTTGGTGTCAGAGCCAAAGTCCCCGGCCCATAACCTGAAAGGGCCCCTTCCAACCCGGGGGTGCCCGAAGGCTCTCCAGCGGGGCGGGATTCCTATAAATGAGGGGCAGAACCTCATAGAATTCCTGAAGCTGGGCAGGGGTCATCCTGGAAACTTGGGGAGGTGTGGAGGCGGCTCAGGCGCAGGATCCTTGGAGTGAGGCCTAGAGTGCCAATGATCCCTCGTCTCATCGGCCGATGGATGAGTAGAAGGCGAAACATGCTTTGACTGCTTCTTTTTCTTGTGCTTACCTGAACGTCCTGACAATTTAGAATAGAACAACGATGACTTCGGGCTGGGCGGCCGACTTTCCACATGACCAAGATCTTGACCTGCTAGAAGCCAAGCATTTGGCCGCCAAAAGCTTTTGGGACCACTCCCTCAGAGTCTTAGGATTCATGGCCCAACACTCGGAGCACAACTTAGGGGTAAGGCCGCGCTCCAAACACCAAAAGCGTAAGAGGTGTGGATCCATCACCAACATTGCCTCATGATAGGAACTGCAGCGCTTGAATCCTGTCTTCCTAGATGATATCCTTGTTGCGCCAGGAGTATAGAAACTTGAAAGCATCTCAACAAAAAGTCGGAAAAAAAAGTCAGTCAAAAATTGACTGAGGGGTAGCTCTCTTCAGGTCAGTGCTTGCTGGTGCGGAAAGAAAAGAACTGATGTCAGTGTGGCACCTATATACGACTTGCGATGCCATATCCGGCGCAGACAGTGCCGAGAGCTGATCGTCAGCATTCAACAGTGTGCAGGGGTACTGCTCACAAAAATCTTCCAGATACAGTCCGACGCCTGGGGAGAATTCAAAGGTAAAGGAATCTGTGACAAGAAGTTTGGATCAGATATAAATAAATATATATTTCAAATACCACCATAACTCCACTTTAATTGTGGTTATCCTCCTAGTGACTGTATGATATCCTGAGGAAGCTAGACTGCAACGTTTTAATATTGAAGGGGTCACCCTTATTCCAGAACTATTGTGATCACCTGCCTAGCCCTTATGGTTTAGAAGGAAATATCAGGAGTGCCTTATCCTGGGAAGCAGTCCATTTGCTACAGTGCTCCCCAGTGCCTGTGTAGATACTCCCACCACTGAAAAACCTCTACGGTGACGGATAGATTTTAAGATACAGAGTCACTACGTTTATCTTGGGACACCTGGGGTACATTAGGACACTAGCCAACCAATGTCCCAACCAAGAAGGCTCATGGCTACTAGATTTGGTCACCAGTGACTGAACCCAATGATGCTCAAGCACCAAAAACTGAAAACCAGGTCACTCTCCATCTACACCACTGAACAGCCCTAAAATGAAGAGTTTCTTTCCACAAAAGTGAAATCTTCATTTTTTGGGGTGATGGATCCTTGGCTGTATCTTTACAAGGGACTTTTGTTTTCAATGCCAATATCTAGTTTTTTTTTTAAGAGATCTTTTTATTGCAGGTAAAGCAAACAAAAGAACAGTGACAGTAAACATAATACACTGTAGCACAAAGACAGACATATATCTCCAGTCAGCCTCTAGAAACCCCCGGCCTCTCCACCCATCACCCACAAATTCACAAGGCTGAGTTAGAGTCAATCTCTAGTTTTGGTGTTGAATATTTTACTTACTTGAAAACTAAGTTCATTTCATTAGAAAGATAAGCAGTGACTAGAGAGTGATTTTATCAATATTCCTGAGCGTCGAACCGTAAACCACTTGCTTTAATAAGCTTTGACTAATCTACCCCAATAGCCTGAGAGAGCTAAGTGCTGAAAAAACAGGAGTACTGGGCTATCTATGGTATAACTGTAAGATGGTCCCAGAACTCCAGTGCAAATGACAGTATTTTATTCAACTGAATACTCACTGTACTGGGACATAAAGAAAAGGCCTCACAACAAGCTTTATAAATTACTTCCTGCTTGCCCATGTGAGCACAGCAACAAACATTTGATAGATACATTAATCAGATAACAAATCACAGACTTCTTCTATTAGCAGCTTAAACTGTAACACGCATTGCTAAAGCCAATAGTATACGCAAGCTATTGGCTCTTTCAATTAAATGTAATAAAAGAAAGTGTTATGACGTGACCAGCGCTGGCTGTGTTATAGTGTTTTTTTTAATTGCTGGTGGCATGTACGTCGTAGGGAGGGAGGGTGTGGAGTGCAAAGCACTATGACACAACCAGCAGTGTCTGCGTCATAGCGCTTTTTTGTACCATGTCTGGAGGGTGAGGGTAAGTAACCTTTTGTTCATGCACAACGCTACCACAATTTCTACAGCACTTTCAATTCATGTGACGTGTGCATTTTACAATTTCTTTATATTCGTAATCTTGAATTAAAGATCATTAGACCTGGCACCTCTTGGCATGGTTTCCCTGTACTTTTTGCTTCTGACCTCCTGTTCTTGGACCCTGTGCTGTAATTTGTTTTTGCTGGTTTTGATACTCTGGACACTTTACCACTTCTAACCAGTTCTAAAGTGCAAGTGCTCTCTGTCTAAAGGATATCTATAATTGGTTTTCCATGATTGGCACATTTGGTTTAGTGATAAGTCCCTAGTATAGTGCATCATGTGTGCTTAGGGCCTGTAAATCAAATGCTACTTGTGGGCCAGCAGCACTGACTGTGCCACCCACATGAGTAGCCCTATAAACATGTCTCAGACCTGCCACTGCAGTGTATGTGTGTGCAGTTTTGCACTGCCAATTCGACCTGTCAAGTGTACCCACTTGCCCGGTCCAAACCTTCCACTTTTACTACCTGTAAATCACCCCCAAGGTAAGCCCTAGGTAGCCCCATGGGCAGGGTGCAGTGTATTTAAAAGATAAGACATGTACTGTTATGTTTTACATGTCCTGATAGTGAAATACTGCCAAATTCGGTTTTCGCTATTGCACGGCCTATCTCTCCCATATGTTAACATGGAGACTGCCTTTAAATATCTTTTTAAGTGCAGTTTACCACTGGGAACAGATGGAGATATGGAGTGTGAGGGTCTCTGAACTCATAATCTAAAAATACATCTTTTGGTTAAGCTGGTTTTTAGATTGTCTGTTGGAAAATGCCACTTTTGTAGAAAGTGGGCATTTTCCTGCTTAACCATTCTGTGCCTCTGCCTGGCTGCTGAATACACGTCTGGGTCAGACTGACAGTTGGGCTGTTTGTGAATTCACTGTAGACAGTGACCCAAAGGCAGCTGAGGTGTGTACTGCATATCCTGATGAGTCATCCTGAGCTAGAATGGGAGGAAGGAGCTGACATCTGCAATTGAAAGGACTGTGTCTGTCCCCACAGAATACAGTCTCAACCCACTTGTGTCTGGGGCAGGGCAAGGAAGAGGCAGGGTCTTGTGCACTACAAAGACTTTCCTTTGATGATTGCCTACTTCAAAGGCAGAAATGAGTATAAGTAGTGGACCCAAAACCCCAGACTTTCAGATTACTTCTAGATCAAGAGGAACCTCTGCCAAGGAGAAGAGCTTGATGCTTGAGGAGGACCTGCCACTTTGCCTGTTGTTTTGTTGTGCTGGCCTGCTGCTGCTGCTTCTGCCTGAAGAGGGAAAGGACTGGACTCTGCTTTTTGAAATCCTGCTTGCGAAGTTTCTCCACAGGAATGGACTGGGCTTGCTCCCTGGTCTGAAGTCTAAGGGACATCAAAGACTTCATCTGCCAGTGCCTGGGCTCTTCTGCTGAGAGTCCTGACATACTAAGTGGTGCCAAATCCAGTCTCATGGCCCTCAGAAGTGGAAGCTGGTAACCTGTGAGGGAAAATCCACACACCGCTGTGTGTGTCAGAAAATCTACGCATTGTCTGTCCCACGGCTGAAAATTCAACACAGCGCCTGCCTCGCGGCTGGAGAATTGATGCAGCACCTGTTCTCAAAGCGGACACTTCGCACAAGGCGTCTGAATTTTCCATACATCGACCCTGGGCGTAAAAATCTTCAACATCACTGCACAGACTGGAGGCTGCTTGGCCGGAAATCGACGCATCCCTTACCTGCGTGGAAAGAATTGACGCATCGCTTACCCGGCGGAAAAAGAAACAATGCATGGCCTCACTTGCGTGTAAGGAATAAACGCGTCTCTTGCTTTTCCCACGCATGCTCGCCCATGCAGCTTTATTTTGACCAGGTACTTTGTGCTAAAACAATGCACCCATTGATTTCTATGGATTAAGACTCTTTTTACTTTAAAAATTCATTTCTTTGCTTGTGTATGTTGGATTTTTGTTGTTTTGGTCTTGATGATTTAGATAAATATTGGCTATTTTGCTACATTGGTGTGGAGTCCTTTTGTAGTGTTTTTGCAGTGTTACTGTGTGTGCTTGTACAAATACTTTACACATTGCCTCTGAGATAAGCCTGACTGCTTGTGCCAAGCTACCAAGGGAGTGTGCAGGGTTTATCTCAGCTGGGTATCTCCTTTACACTGACTAGAGTGAGGGTACCTACTTGGACAGGGTATAAACTGACTTCCAACTAGAGACCCCATTTCAACCAAAGATAAATATGAAAAAAGTGTTACATGCCCCTCTGCGTTTTTCAACGGTCTCTTGATTTGCCTTTCACAAACACAAGTTAACCTTTATTTCTTTATAATTTGCATAGGATAATACACACTTTGCAGAATTGTTAAAATCCTGTGTCCACTGGTTAGACTGGGTGTGACACTAACGTGTGGGGAGAGGCAGACTAACAAATATTCGTGGTGCCCTCACTCAAGTGCGGATAGAAACAACCCAGTGCTGTTCCATCACTCATATGTAGACTTCATCTGACACCATTTCCTAATATCTGCAAATGTGGCCTGGTGGCTTCAGGCCTAATCTTGCAAATTGGAGATGTGTTTGAATCAATGCTTCAAACTTTAATTCTGGGCAAATTCCTTTCAATTGCCTGGGCCCTGTCTGTTTATTGAGTTTAACAAATAAATAAACATGCAGTTATACCTTTCAACTAGATGTATTGTGAAAACTTTTTGTCCTAACATTTTCTGAGTTTTCAGAATATCTGTCTCTGTTTTAGGACACTGTTTCATGTGATGAATCACTGTGTTGTACTAACCGTGTGTATTTAGTTTTAAAAACACTGTAAGGCATGATTTTAGCCGAAATTAGATGCTAATTATACTGCAGTACCAGTCTGTGGTGTACTTTACGCTATAATGCTGTAGCTGCGTCATAAGAATTGCAGCCCTCTTTAAAAAGCAGCCCGACACCTGGACCGAAGCACATTGTGCCTCAGAGTTGCCACTCCTCCACCTGGACTCCAGCCCACATCGTACCGTAGTCCGTTTCTCCAGCCCCTTAAAAACCTCACCACAGTTGCGTGTGACAAACCACTTGTCACTGGGTTGCATGTAAGAGGCATCTGGAGGGTGCTTTAAGAGCCAGATTCCTAAGCTAAATAACAAACAAGACATAGCTATGTAAGTCATCGAGCATCACATCAGCGATCCAGCACTTCGTAACTAGAGAGCTGAGTGACATACTCTGACCACCAGAGAAAGCCCTTGTTTGCAAGATTACATTTGTCATAAAATCGCCCTGAGCACTGTTAAGCTTGCATTGCCTTTAACATCTTTATAGTAAGACTGTAAAATAACACGTTTATACGTTTTTATGCCACTACATATTTTCAATGAACCAGAGCATGTTGAGTTTTCATCTCTAAAATCACATTGAAAGTTTTCATTCATTTTATAAACTACACAAGTGACGAGGGCAACAGGCAATGGGGTGGGAGAGAGAAAAAAATTACCTCAATCCAAGCGCAACCAGCGGAAGAACACTAATAAAGAAATCAATCGGTAATTGGTCAATGCCCCATGAAAGGGAGAAGTACAGGAAGGCAAAGTGAAACTGGACGCAATGACCAGACACTATGATCAATGAGAAGCAACAAAATGAGAGTGATGATGAAGCCAACCAATTGCAAGTAAAAGGTGGACTATAGCCCCTCTTTTTAAATATGTACTAATAATTTTTACTTAAAGTAAGGTCTACTGAGGTCAGTACAAGTAGGGATTACAGTCCTCTATTCAAACGTAGTGATATATCAATCAATCAATCACGTAATTTATAAAGCGCGCTTCTCACCCGTCAGGGTCTCAAGGCGCTGGGGTGGGGGTGAGCTACTGGTCGAATAGCCATGTCTTCAGGCGTTTCCTGAAAGTCAGGAGGTCCTGGATCTGGCGTAGGTGGAGCGGTAGGGAGTTCCAGGTCTTGGCGGCTCTTCCTCTGGCAGTGGTGCAGCAAATGAGGGGGACGGAGGCGAGGGCGAGGCTGGCGGACGGGAGTGTGGAAGGTGAGTCCTTCATTGAGGTAGGCCGGACCTGTGTTGTGGAGGGCTTTGTGTGCGTGGGTGAGTAGTTTGAAGGTAATCCTCTTCGATACGGGTAGCCAGTGTAGGTCTCTGAGATGGGCAGAGATGTGGTTGCAATGTGGGACGTCGAGGATAAGTTGGGCAGAGGCGTTTTCGATACGTTGCATTTTCGTTTGTAGTTTGGCCGTGGTTCCTGCATAGGGTGCACTGTCGTAGTCCAGTCGGCTGCTGACCAGGGCATGGGTGACTGTCTTTCTGGTTTTGACGGGAATCCACTTAAAAATCTTGCGGAGCATACGTAGGGTGTTGTAGCAGGAAGAGGAGACTGCGTTGACCTGCTGAGTCATGCTGAATGCTGAGTCCAAGATGATTCCCAGGTTTCGTACTTGGGTGGTGGGTGTGGGTGCGGCTCCTAGGGAGGTAGGCCACCAGGAGTCGTTCCAAGCAGAGGGGTTGCTGCCGAAGATGAGGATCTCTGTTTTGTCTGTGTTTAACTTGAGGCGGCTTGATTCCATCCAGTTGGCGATGGCGTGAAGTGCATTGTGGAGGTTGTTTCTTGCGGTTGTAGGGTCATTCGTGAGGGAGATGATCAGCTGGGTGTCGTCTGCGTAGGATACTATGTTAATGTGGTGGGATCGTGCGATGTTGGCAAGAGGAGCCATGTAAACGTTGAAAATTGTTGGGCTGAGGGAGGATCCCTGGGGGACGCCACAGATGGTTTTGGAGGATTCGGACAGGTAAGGCGGAAGGCGGACTCTCTGGGTTGTGCCATGGATCCCGGCGTTGTGGAGGTGTGTTCGAAGGGTGTGGTGACAAACGGTGTCGAAGGCTGCGGAGAGGTCCAGGAGGATGAGTGCAGCGGTTTCGCCTTCGTGGTCATGATCCTGATGTCATCTGAGGCAGCAATGAGTGCGGTCTCAGTGCTGTGGTTCTTGCGAAATCCAGATTGGGAGGTACTGAGCGCTTTGCTGTCTTCCAGGAAGCGGGATAGTTGGCTGTTCACGATTTTCTCAATGACCTTTGCTGGGAAGGGGAGGAGGGAGACGGGCCGGTAGTTTTTGGGGTCATCTGGGTCTGCCTTGGGTTTCTTCAACAGGGCGTTGACATCGGCGTGTTTCCAGCTCTCCGGGAGGTGGCTGTCTCGAAGGAGCTGTTGATGATGGCGCGGAGGTGGGGGGTGATGATGTCGCTGGCTCTGTTGAAAATCTGGTTGGGTCCAAGGGGGAGCCGGAGTGGATGGAGGCCATGGTGTTGATGGTGTCTTCATTGTTGATGTGGGTCCAGGCGCATAGAGGATTGATGTTGCTTAGTGCATTGGGTTCGTGGCTGTCTGTGGTTGGCTGGTGGGTCTGGGGTTTGAAGCGGATATGGATGTCTTCGATCTTTCGATGGAAGTAAGGGGCGAGGGAGTTGCAGAGCTTCTGTGATGGCGGGGGTTCATAGGAGCAGGGCCTTGGGTTGGAGAGTTCTTTGATGATGCTGAAGAGCTCTCTGTTGTTGTGAGCGTTGGAGTCTATGCGGCTTTTGTAGTAGGTTCTTTTGGTGGTGCGGATCAGTTGGTGTTTTTTGCGGATGGCAGTCTTGAGGGCGATGTGGTTGGATTCGGTAGGTACAAGGCGCCAGGTCTTCTCCATTCTTCAGTGAATGCAGTGAAATCCTGGCTTGGGATTGATAAGGCTGGCAATTATCCTGGTTAACTAGCTTTTTAACAATGTGCTCTTAATGTATAATACACTGACCTCTTGGTAAGTTTAACGAAACAGGGTGCCATCACCCATGCAGGAGCAACGAAGATCAAGACTGTTCCTTTGTCTCTCAACTCCACTGTCACCTGGGAAATCACAGATAGTGGTAAAAAAATTTAATAAAATGTATCTATCGTTGGATAAGGTATTCCCTTGTGTGGTTATGTAGATGGAAAGTTTGGCAGTTGTTTCCTGAGAACGGATCTCCGGTCACAACTTGTCACTTTCTGAAGATGTAGACTACTACCTGATGTTATGATAAAACATTTTTAATTAAGTCCTTGCTCACCCAGAGGTAACTTGGTGCTAGAAAGGAGGATCATAACTATACCAGGAGGAAGGTGGAAAAGGTTTAACAGGTAGCTTTATGATTAGGATTATTCAGGAGAACTAGAGGAAGAGCGTTACAGGGTGAAGGAACAAGATCGAAACAAGCAATAGCAAGGCCAACAGGTCTTGCATTTGCAAGATCTATTGGGTTTGTAATTTTTTATTTAGTTATGTTGTATAGTAAGGTATGGCATTTTATGGCCCATTATAGTACGGTATGGTCTGTAGTTGCATAGTATGGAATGGCACATACAGCTTGTCCTGTCATTGTATAGCTTGGTAAGGCCTGCCGTTGTATGGTGTGGTCTGACATTGTACGGTATGTCCATCGCTGAAGAGTATGGTATGGTGTGTCATTGTATAGTATTGTATGTTACGTATGGCATGTCATTGTATAGTTTGGTATGGCCTGTTGTGGTATGGTATGGTATGGCACTCACTGAACAGTATGGTCTGTCATTGTATACTATTGTATAATATGTATGGCTTGTGATTGTATGACTTGTGATTGTATAGCATGATAGGGCCTGTCATTGCATGGTATGGTACAGTATGGTATGAAATGATATGGCCTGTTACTGTATTATGTGGTGTGGTATGGCCTGTCATTGTATAGTATGCTATATTTTATTATGGTATAGCCTGTCATTGTATAGTATGCAATGGTATGGCCTGTCACTGTATAGTATAGTTGCAGGCAATACTCTACAAGTCAGCTCCTTCTCATCTGATAAGAATAGGCTTGTAAATTACCATTCATATTGAAAATCACAGACTTCCAGGATTTATGAAGCATATCAATGATTCCGCTCCTCCTCTTCTGATAGTGCTGTTCAACCCATTTCTTGCCGATATTGTCCACAACCAAAATCACATAATTAAATTAAAAACAGGGCTTGCTGTAGACTGTGTGGTGTTATCTCATACCTTCTGGTTTGGCATTCTTTTTCTAGTTTGGGAATGTTTCTGGGCGCTGCTGTATAAAATATTGATTCTTTCAGACCCTGTAGGAATGAGCACATCAGCATTTGGAGGGGTGGTTGTGAAGGAACTCACCTGACCTCAGTTAAGGTAGTAAAGGGCAGGATACTGTTTACACTACAGGGAGTGCAGAATTATTAGGCAAGTTGTATTTTTGAGGATTAATTTTATTATTGAACAACAACCATGTTCTCAATGAACCCAAAAAACTCATTAATATCAAAACTGAATATTTTTGGAAGTAGTTTTTAGTTTGTTTTTAGTTTTAGCTATGTTAGGGGGATATCTGTGTGTGCAGGTGACTATCACTGTGCATAATTATTAGGCAACTTAACAAAAAAAAATATATACCCATTTCAATTATTTATCATTACCAGTGAAACCAATATAACATCTCAACATTCACAAATATACATTTCTGACATTCAAAAACAAAACAAAAACAAATCAGTGACCAATATAGCCACCTTTCTTTGCAAGGACACTCAAAAGCCTGCCATCCATGGATTCTGTCAGTGTTTTGATCTGTTCACCATCAACATTGTGTGCAGCAGCAACCACAGCCTCCCAGACACTGTTCAGAGAGGTGTACTGTTTTCCCTCCTTGTAAATCTCACATTTGATGATGGACCACAGGTTCTCAATGGGGTTCAGATCAGGTGAACAAGGAGGCCATGTCGTTAGATTTCCTTCTTTTATACCCTTTCTTGCCAGCCACGCTGTGGAGTACTTGGACGCGTGTGATGGAGCATTGTCCTGCATGAAAATCATGTTTTTCTTGAAGGATGCAGACTTCTTCCTGTACCACTGCTTGAAGAAGGTGTCTTCCAGGAACTGGCAGTAGGACTGGGAGTTGAGCTTGACTCCATCCTCAACCCGAAAAGGCCCCACAAGCTCATCTTTGATGATACCAGCCCAAACCAGTACTCCACCTCCACCTTGCTGGCGTCTGAGTCGGACTGGAGCTCTCTGCCCTTTACCAATCCAGCCACGGGCCCATCCATCTGGCCCATCAAGACTCACTCTCATTTCATCAGTCCATAAAACCTTAGAAAAATCAGTCTTGAGATATTTCTTGGCCCAGTCTTGACGTTTCAGCTTGTGTGTCTTGTTCAGTGGTGGTCGTCTTTCAGCCTTTCTTACCTTGGCCATGTCTCTGAGTATTGCACACCTTGTGCTTTTGGGCACTCCAGTGATGTTGCAGCTCTGAAATATGGCCAAACTGGTGGCAAGTGGCATCGTGGCAGCTGCACGCTTGACTTTTCTCAGTTCATGGGCAGTTATTTTGCGCCTTGGTTTTTCCACACGCTTCTTGCGACCCTGTTGACTATTTTGAATGAAACGCTTGATTGTTCGATGATCACGCTTCAGAAGCTTTGCAATTTTAAAAGTGCTGCATCCCTCTGCAAGATATCTCACTATTTTTGACTTTTCTGAGCCTGTCAAGTCCTTCTTTTGACCCATTTTGCCAAAGGAAAGGAAGTTGCCTAATAATTATGCACACCTGATATAGGGTGTTGATGTCATTAGACCACACCCCTTCTCATTACAGAGATGCACATCACCTAATATGCTTAATTGGTAGTAGGCTTTCGAGCCTATACAGCTTGGAGTAAGACAACATGCATAAAGAGGATGATGTGGTCAAAATACTCATTTGCCTAATAATTCTGCACTCCCTGTATTAGCGAACTGATAAAGTGGCACATTTTTGCAGATGGGTGATTTTTAACAGCGGTGCATACACGATCAGCAGACACAAGCAAAAGTTGGAAACGGAGCCGGGCCTGATTCAGGAACATGCACGTTCCGGTGGTTTTATACTTTATTTCACACCTGCACTGCTTGCAGCCAGAAGGACCCGAAATCTTAAAACCGGGACCAGACTTTCAAACAAATAAACACATTCAAAATGACAAGAAATTCAATTCAAGGCAACCATGGATCTAAATCAATGTAAAAAACCGGCATAGTCACACATTTTTTGTATCCATGCGTTCTGTGTGAATCGTGCAAAGATGGGCATAGAGAGACATTTTATGACTTATAGTTCTTATTTTAAGAGTGTCCTGTTATTTGTATGGTATACAGTCTTTGCCCGCTTCCTGGCTGCGTTCCTCAGGGGATCGCTTTGTAGTGTGACAGACTGCCTGATGACGAAAGCAGTAACTAAACAAGGGCCAAGCTGCAGAAAGGTAACAAGGGGAAGGCAGTTGTAAAGCACACATAGCAGATTCCCCGCATTGCTTTGGTAGGCATATTGAATCTGAAGAACGCAAAACCTGAATCCTTCAAAGCTGTCTGTAGCGAGACCAGCAAAATTAACTAGCTGCTTCTAACCAATGAAAAGAAGTGAGTAATGATGAATCAAACCAATGGTAAGCAATGGGCAGGCTACAAGCCCTTTTTATGGTTGAGCGTGCAAAGCGCTTTGTCCCTGTTGTCATCTCTCTACAGACTTGTAACCACACCCATCACTTTGGTTGGTTCATGGGCTTAGGGCCTGCCTTTTCAAATTTGCTTGATTTGATAGTGAAAGTTATGCATTTTGCAGTGTTTAGCCCTCTCGAGTGCACTGACCAACTAGTAAAAACATATAAGGCTCCATGTTTTCCATATGGTTTCTGGACTACTTTTTCTCTTTGTTTTGTAGGCAGCGCGATCTCGGTGGGCAGTATTCACGCGCTTTGCATGACATCAATCCAGTAACGTAGATAATTGCACTTTTGCCGATTACATGGATAATTGCGCTTTTGCCGATACGTTTCACTGTGAGCTAACTTCTGTTTCCTTTTGTGTGTTTGCTTGACGCTCATGGTGGCCGTCGGCTTGCTTATGTGAAACTGTTTATCTTTTCATTTTCAGTTTATGTGGGAAGAAAAGTTTGGTTAGGAGTTTACAACGCTAATAGCTCTAACTCGAGCAAACGCGAGATCCATTGCTTTGCAAATGCTTTTTTTAATTAAGATAACAAAAGATCTCTACAAAGGACAGAACATGTGCTGTCTCAGGTGAGATATAAGCAGAGCAATCTTCAGATAGGGATTAACAGAGATGATAAATTCTCAAAAAATGTAGGTTGAAGAATGGATGATTTGGATGATGATCTAACAGAACAGAAATGCTGGAATCTAACTGAACTAAGAGTTTTGAAAGAGACAACTGGAACTGTGGTAGGATGTCAGAGGTCTTACAAAGTTAAAGGGCAGAGGTGACAGATCTAGCCAACTAGTACATAGGGTCTGAATGTATTGTATGAGGGTTTTTCTAAAGCACAAATAGACTCTAGTAGCTGAAGTGTAACCAGAGGAGAGTATTACTCGAGGAATGACACTGCTATTGAGTTTACAAGGAAAACTGAGACTTGTGGTATGTATTTTCTGCAGCTGGAAAGTGCATGCTGATGCAATTGTAGGGCCTTATATCAGTGGTTCCCAAACTGTGCGCCGCGGCTCATTGGTGCGAAATTAGCCAGGGGCGCAGCACACAGTCTGGAAACCACTCGGAGGTGCTTTTAATCGATAGCTTTTCACCGTGGTATTAGAAACAAAACCCCCTGCATTAATTATTGTGACCAGCGGAGGGCGCCAAAGTACCATTAATAATATCCCTATGACAAAAGAACAAAAATAGTTTCCAATAAATGGTTTTCAGGAACCTGAACGAGAGAATAAAGAAGTCAAACTGTAAATAGTGTAGGTACAGGTACAGGCTGGGATTACGTTCTCCCACCCGCCAAAAAAAAGTAACATAATGGGGAGCCGTGGCCAACACGGCCAATAGGTCAAAGGAGCCGGGGATCGAAAAAGTTTGGGAACCACTGCCTTATATAGTAACTTTCGGATTAGGATCAACTTTTACAACTAAACTCTTGATTAAATGAGAGGGCCTTTAGGCAAGGGAGCAATTCAGAGGCCCAGGAGTAGTTACACAAAAAGTCTGCACTGCTACCAGCACTTACTGCTGGTAAATACATAGTTTAGAGGTTCTATGGATGTTGATTTTTAGCCAAATTCTTCCCAACCAGTTCCTGATATACAACATACAATGCAAAGCAGAGATGTTGTCAATGTTATATGTTGTCAAAGGGTTGCATAAGGACATGTTCCAGATACTAATGAATCTCAAGTACATAATCTTTTACAATACATTTCGGTACAAAATATATCTGCTACCATAAGAAGTGGGAAGAAAGAATTAAGAAAAGAAACTGAGTAGGTGGGCTACTACTCTTGCTCATTGCATGTCATATTCACAGAAGAGGAAGAAGTGTCCCGAAAGAGTAGTGCTGGCTCACCAGTACCCTGGAAGTACTCCCTGAAGTGAACCACAACACAGTATAAAATGCAGAGGGGTCAGCCATTCTGAAGACACCAGCCCTACACATCTCTGTATTCTTGCAGTGTGCACCAGTGAGGGGTGAGAATCCCAAATTGTTGGGGTGGTCCATCTCCCTACAGGGAATGGACTTTACGGTTGAACATCACACTGGCACCGACCACGCCAATGCTGATGGTCTGTCCAGATTCTTCCGCCTTAGTGATGAGAACTCCTATGAGGTTGGGTAGTTGCTCCCCGCTTTTAGCTGGGGGGGACACGTGTTAGACTTGGCATCACTGGCATGCTCTCCCCTAACTTTTTGCCTCTACTTCCCAGGTTGTTTCTGTGAGCTGGACTCTGTTTTTGCTGTTTTGTTGCTCTGGACACTTTACCACTGCTAACCAGTGCTAAAGTGTAAGTGTTCCCTGTATAAATTACATGTGCACATTGGCTTATCCATGACTGGCATACTTGATTTACTATTAAGTCCCTAGTAAATTGCACCAGAGGTGCCCAGGGCCTGTAAATTAAATGCTACTAGTGGGCCTGCAGCACCGGTTGTGCCACCCACATTAGTAGCTCTATAAACATGGTTCGGACCTGCCACTGCAGTGAATTAAGTCCCTAGTAAATTGCACCAGAGGTGCCCAGGGCCTGTAAATTAAATGCTACTAGTGGGCCTGCAGCACCGGTTGTGCCACCCACATTAGTAGCTCTATAAACATGGTTCAGACCTGCCACTGCAGTGTCTGTGAGTACAGTTTTAACTGCCAATTCGACTTGTTGTTTATGCCTTCCCTGAGTATTACGGAAAAGGTAGTTTGCTTCTTTAAAATGGTTGTTGTTGTAATAAAGGAGAAGAAAGAAGGCATAATCCTCACCTCTGCGTCCTTAATACAATATAAACTATCAGTTATGCCAGCAAGGACATTTTTCATTCTGGCGTATACCAGGAGGTAGAAGGATTTTTCCTAAAGTTTTTCAACGTTGCTTCAGGCGCTAGCTTCTTAGCCACATTGTCTAACCAACAAGTAAAGTTGGCTGTGGCCACTTTGATACTACTGTCTAAGGTTAGACTGTTGTCGCTCAACAGCTTCTCAAGTTCTGGGCTGTCAATTCTGTGCTATGAGCGAGTTTTAATAACTCTGGGCACATTCCCATCACCATGGTTCTCTGTCGAACTGTGGGATTAAACAAGATTGGCTTATGATCAGTCCAAATTAGAGAGATAACATTGTTAAAAGCGAATGTAGAATTATTCGTATAAACGCCATCTAACGTGTGATTGGCACTATGAGTAGGTTGAGAGACTAGATGATGTAAGTCAAAACTGCGGAGGCAGTCAAAAAGGTGCTCAGTGTCCGGATTTTCACCAAGTTCCAGATAAAAACTGAAATCACCTAGAAGAGTAAAGTAGGACAACTCAATACTAGATTCCATAAATGTTCAGATGGGTGATATGAAACTGGCTTTAAGGCCAGGTGGCCGGTAAAGTAATGAGCTGTTATTTCTGTATTCAAACACATGTTCACCTAATGCCTGACCACATATAAAATAGGTATAATAAAGCAAATGTCCAGTCAAAAGACCAAATATAAACGGTGGATAACCATGTTTTGATGTGAAAATAAAATCAAGAAATACCGTTTTTTTTGTTTTAACAAAAACGGATAATCACATCTTAAATCTTAAGTGCATATCCATGGCCACTAAGCTACTGTTATTTGGACAAAGGTCCTCCAATGTGGCTCCTTAATCTTACTTTCCCTGGTTTTCTGTATTATAGAGTCAATAGGAGGCTTTTCATTATTTGTATTGGCATTCAAGGTCAAATGCAACCAAAATTGAGAGTGAATATGGTCCCCCTAATACCAGCCGATGGGACAATTGGCAGCGGCTGAAAACTAGTTCAGGGCACAAGCGTCTGTATCTGTACTGCTGGTGAGAAAGTAACCCACACCATACAAAATGAGCACAGTCCAGTTCCCATAACTGAGGTCCATGCCTTTCCCCACAGTGTGTTATTACTTCTGCAAAATGAAGCCTATATGCAGGATGACAAAATATCTGACCCTGTCCAAAATTGTTTTTTTCATTGCTATTGCCGGTCTGGTGTTCGTTCCGGACTACAGAACTGTACCTGGTAGTTTGGTTAAAGAAGAATATACACCAGTTTTTCTGTCGACCACTTTCTCTTCATTAAACTGAAACTCCTCTCTCTCCTTTCCTGTACTGTGATGGGCGTTACTTATCAACCAGGTATATTTTAACATGGATGACTGAACACATTCCACACCCGACCTGATTTTTTGAGCTAAGCCTTTCCTCTGTTTGCTAATCAAGTAGTTTGAATCCTAAGATATACAGATTTTTTTCTATTGTCCTTAGAAGAACACAGATGCTTTTCCCCTTAACCTCAGGTGTTAGGGCAGTGGCCCAATAGCTCTAGAAAAGTCTTCATAGCACTAACAATTCCATGGAGGTCGTGATTCTAAGTTGTGGTCGGCCCTTGACCCTCAATGCCAGTCCCAATTGTTATCGTATGGGTTCAATGAGTATCCCACCAATTTATACACTAGACTACCATCAACTCTGTAGTTGACATGCACTCGATTCTGGGTTGTAATCTTCATAGCCCTTAAACTAGAAAGCGGATGGGATGTGTCTGATTAGCCTGAACAAATTGGTTTACTATTGTAAACAAATCGTACTTGAGTCTTTAGTCCTATGTGCCATCTTTCTTTCCATACCCTCAATTCCTTCATTACCACAAACCTAATGGTTGCAAGGTAGCATTTGCCTGGACTGGACCTATTCAGGCTTCCCCCCCCTTTAAAGTGCAAGCTGCATGTAACTCAATGTTAATTGAAAAATTATGGATAGGGTCAAAAGGGTTAAAAATGTATGGGAAATCTCTGAAGGGGAATTATGATGCACAAATATAAAAAAGAAGCAGAGGATAAAATATACGTTTTTTGTCCTCAGCTTCGATTAGTTCAAACCTAAGATATAAAAAATGTCGACATTCCAAACCGTACAACGCAAGAAAGAGTACAGATGAGATAAATTGGTAGAAAAAAAACTGAGGCAGTGAAGAGTAAAATAACCATTAGTGTGAGAGAAAAGGGAAAGGGTTAAATGTTAGCACCTGAAGAAGAGAGATGTGGAATGAGACAAAGTGAGATTAAGGAAGCGGAAGGCAAGAAATCTGAACAGAAAGCAAAACTGATGAGAAAAAAATGAAAAATGGAGAGTAAAATAGCCATCATTGTTACAGGAAAGGGGCACAGATAAGTTAAGCAGCTGAAGAAAAGGAAGGTAGAGAGAGGGAAAGAGTGAGATAAAGGATAAACGATAAGGAATAAGAGACAGTAAGAGTATAGAGGGTCAGGTAGAGAAAGAAGACTACCGAAGAGTGAGATGATGGAAGGAGGCAAAGACATAGCAAAGGAGGGAGGCAAAGTAAAAGAAGATGGAGAGGTTTGGAGTTTAATAAAAGAGAGGGAGATAAAATAGGTTAAATTAAGTGTTATGGACAGCACAGAGAGAATGAAAAGAAAGTCTTCTCGATGGAAGACTGCATGTGGGAGAGAAAATAAGGTCATAAAAAGGAAAACAACAACTGGAAAGTCTCCTATCCAGCATACCTTGCTGTCAATGAAGGTAATCCCGTCTTGGTGCCCGGCAAGGACTCCCACAGGCTGTGGATCATCCTCCCGCATAGTACGCCGGTCCCACACCTTCAGGAGCGCATCATCCCCACCTGAGAAGAGGATGTGGGAACTGGCATCGGCAAAGGCAACAGCATTGACATCATCCTCATGTGAATCAATCTGTTGGACAAAAGAGGAAGAAGTGTCATTAGTACAAAGGTGTAAAAGATCAGCGGGCAATTAGCAGGGTAGACGCTGGCCACTAGGGATAGGCAGGCAACAGAGAAAGAGTTGCAAGTAAGAGAAGATTCTATAATGTATCAAAAAACTTGAGTCAAGTACCTATTGATACTCCTTTAATACACTGAAAACCTGAAGGAAGGCCGGCTTTTCATATGGCTTTAATTGTTAAACGTTTGTCAACACAGAATGATTAGGGTTGTCATGGCTAAAGGTAGAGATAACAATTAGATTCTTTATATGATACTTTGTTCAATTAGGTACCACTTCTCATCTCATCCTCTATCATCTGTACGATCATAAACTTGTTATATGGTGCTTCATCAATGAACGTGACTCCTTTGTTTGCCAGGAAGAAGTCAGAAGTCGCTGTACCTTATTTATTTTATCTTGCCAAGTCAAAATTACAACAGGCTTCTATTAAAGTTGATCTGGCTGCCATTACAGCGTACAAAAAAGGTCCCACATCATAAAAAGCTTTCTTTACCATTCCAGTAATCAAAGATTTCCTGGAAAGACTGAAGAAAACATCCTTCTATCAGACCACCTCCACCCTCTTGGGAATTGAATCTGTTTTTATGAAAATTGATGGTGCGGGGGCGTGGCTTGATCGCCGTACATGGCGGCCGAACCTTAATTCAGCTCCGCTCAATTGCCCTTTTAATCAGGCATAATCCTAGCCTACACCTTACCGGCGACAAGAGCTTTCGGCTCACATGTGGCCCACGGGGCTAAGCACAAAACTGCGAGCAACTGTAGCCAGCCAGAATGCCCGACGGATACATCGGTCGGCCGGGTGCACGGCTGCGTGGAGCCAGGAATGAGTGCGCTGTGTGGTGCGCCGTGAGCCGGTGTCGGCTGCTGCGGCAAGGCCGGAAGCAGGAGCTAGGGAGTGCCAGTTGCCCACCTTCGCTGCCTGCTGGGGGTTGAAGTGGCCCGGGGCCCCCTGCCCATCTGTGGCCTACTGACGGGTGGCGCACGTAACGCGAGTTGGACTTCAGGCTCTGCTGAGTCTCCTGCGACAAAGAGGCGGCATGTGTGGAGATGCGCCCCCACCACCCACTGCCCAGAGGGAGAGTACTGCGCCTGCAGCGGCGCGGAGATAGGCTGAGGGGGCAGGTTGCGGATTGTTATTTGTTGTTTTGTGTTCGATATGCACTGACCTGCCACACACACACCCTAGTGCCACCACGATACTGAAACTCCACCCTGGCACACTACGAGTCCTACGGTACTGGAAGATCACACGGGCCATATCTGTGTGATCTCAAGGACCGCTAGATAAGATCAAATGGGGGTCTGTTTTTAAAACACGCTAGGGGGCTGGGTGCCAGATGGATGGATCCCTTTCCAATTTAGCAGGGGACACAGCAGGGGTGCTCTCTGTCCCCATTACTGTTTGATTTTGGGGTTGTTTTGTGTTTCTTTATTAGCATTATTGTCTATAAACATATACAAAGGAATAATGCAAAGGCCATAATATATGGGCAACATAATATTGCAAATGACACTAAGTGCAGCTGGAGTCGCAGCAAATGCTGAGCATGAGTCCAAAGCCAATATAATGTAATAGAGATACGCGTACCTGGGGAAAGAACGGTCTCAAAATAGCAAGATAATCACAGGATCAGCCAATCAAAAAAATCACATTACAGTAATAATGCCATCAAATAACAATGTAACATTTATCCAACAAACATCTGCCTGGATAAAGCAATTGAGAAAATGCACCTCATTATTGAGGAGGTCTGGAGAGAAAAGAAGGGGGTGGGATAAGGACATGTATCTTTACAAAACCCCAGAAAGAAAAGAAAAAACGGGAGCAGTACGGCTCATATAGCATCGAAGTGTGTGCATTAGGGACAGAAAAGTGTCCCCCAGCTGGCACCGGGAGCAGTGGCTCAAGCATACGCTTAATACTGTTTGCTCTTGTTATGAAGCCGTTGACTCTGTGGTTCAGGATAGACACTCAGGTGGATGGCTGTGAGTGGAGTGAGGGACTATCTGACAGGATCACCCTATGTGTGAATGACGTCTTGTTAGGTCTAACCAGACCTATGGGCCACGGATTCAAATAGAGCTTATTTTGGGGGAAACTTTGGGCTTATATCTGAATCATTCAAATCCATAGTGTGTCCTGTGGGAGGCCCTGCGCAAAAGATGAGTTTGGCATTGAGACTAGGGCTGTCTGAGGGCAGGTTTAAGTGCTCAGGGGTTTATGTAACTCTGGATGCGGCACTGTCGTGGTCCCGGAATCTAGAGTTGGCCATGACCGATATAAAGAAGGAGGTGACGGTTTTGTCGGTCTTGCTGTTATCACTGACTGGGAGGTCGGTGATCTTTAAAATGGTTTCATTACCTCGGCTGCTGTACCAGCTACAGATTTTCCCATACGCCGCAATCCTGGTTTTGGAAGATCAATGCTGTTCTCAGTGGATTCCTCTGGGAAGGAGAGGTTCCCTGTATTGTCCTAAGTAAAAGTTTCCAATCCATCTTCTGTGGAGGTATCACTGCGGCAGACATGTGTCCTTACTACTCTGCACAGCACCTGCTGCTTATAAACAACTGGTGGTATGACCTCTGAGATGACCAAGCATATGTGGTCAATAGGTGGGCAATGAGAGACACCCCCTTGCTCGATTATTTGCACGGCCGGAATGGTGTCAGTACCCTCCCTCCGACGACCTAGGTGGTCCTGAAGCTGTGGAAGTGCTCCCTTAGTCGGATGGGCTGGTGGGGGAGACTGACAGAGTGGACACCTCTATGGCAGGGGCACATGCTGCAGCAGGTGACCTAGCTGGAGGGCTTTGAAAAGTGGGACATCACTGGGATATCCACTTTAGAGGATGTGATGCATGGTATGGTCCAGAAAACGTTTCAGGAGATGTAAACGGAATATCAACTTTACCACAACCACAACCAATTCCATTGATATTTTTTAGCTCGCCACGTGCTGACGCCCTATATAGCGAACCTACCTGCTCTTTCTGAATTCAATCCATAGGAGGATAAAATCCTATTGGGAGACTGACAGAGTGGACACCTTTCTGGCAGGGGCACATGCTGCGGCAGGTGACCCAGCTGGTGGGCTTTCAAAAGTGGGACATCACTGGGATATCCACTTTAGAGGATGTGATGCATGGTATGTAAACGGAATATCAACTTTACCGCAACCAATTCCATCGATATTTTCAAATCCCCACGTGCTGACACCCTATATAGCAAACCTACCTGCTCTTTCTGAATTCAATCCATAGTGGGATAAAATCCTATTGGGTGACCATAAATGAACAAAAGTATATCAATCTCACATCTCTAACAGCACAGATACATTTCACACTCATGGAGGGGCGTACGAAGCGGATATTGGAACACTAGAGAACGACGACTGGACAGAGGCCCTAGGGCGCCCCGGGAGGTGGCTATACCTGCTCGTCTCCAACTAATACGACTCAAATATCTCCACAAGGCGTACAACTAATGGCACTCCCTGTGGCATATGGGAGTGATTGCCTTTGTTGCCACACGAATGAAGGTACATTCCTACATACAGTGTGGAGTTGCTCCGTGCTAGACTGGTTCTGGTGTGACGTCTTGTCTAGGGGACGTCTTATTTTGGCTAAGCCCACTTGACCTGAAATTGATCCTCCTACATGTCACAGACGTTCCTGGGGGGGGAACAGATATAAAGGACTACTCTTGTTTTTGGTTTGAACCTTGGCAAAGCGGGCTATAGCCATGGCATGGAAGGCTGAGACCCCCCCGCCCCACATCCCTTGCAGTTTAGGAAAAAGGGATGGACCACTGCATGGGGCTGCAGGTCACGGTGTACCAGGAGAGGGGATGTCCACAGAAACACCCTAAGACTTGCAGAGGTGCGCGGATTACAGGAGCATTCTGCTGGACCTAGATCGGCCCTCAGGATCGTGGATGGATGAGGAGATTCAAATGTATGAGTGCGGGGGAGGGGTGGGAAGACAAGTGATAAATGTTCAAGTTGGTTTTAATCTTCATTATGTCGTGCTTGGTGGGGAGGTCGTCAGACATGCAGGTTCTTGTAATAGTAGGTTGACATTATGATCCTGTATTTATTCTACAGCCCATGAGGCCATAGATCATTGTCAAAACTCAATAAAATTTGTTGTGAAGAAAAATTATCTTGCCTCCAAGATCTTTTTGTAGCACCTTTGATGGACGGTAGCTTCTTTAGTAGCCATTACTTTTGCGAGAACAATCACTGAAATCTCTTTCAGCAGTTGAGCCCTGCACTGTTTTCCATAGCAATGGAGAAGTTCTAAGAACATAACCTGCTCTTTTATTTGTTTATTTATTTTTTAATAACCCAAGGTCCCTTAAGAATTCATATAAATCGCATAACTTATTTGCCAGTGTTTGTTAACACTCCAGTGTCTTCTTGCAGAAAGAGCCTTACATTCATTTGATGTTTGAAGATTCCTCGAGTTTTACTTGGGTAAAATAACAGACATATGTAAAACAAACAAACAAATTGTTTGTTAACTATGGTCCAGTCAGAAACAGTATGGGTTCTTCCAAGGAATCCATTGCTCACCTAAGCCATTAAGGCCACAGAGAGCCAAACCCTGGGGCCAAAATTTTGCAAACTGAGATGAAGGGCAGTTTAATCACCAAGGAGCCCACACACAATTGTTTTAAAGGAGGGGCGCCGCACCCCCGAGCCAATAATGGCCTGAGAAAACGGGGCTGGCTCAGATGATATGTCCCGGGGAACTCATCATAGGGGCATAGTGTTTTTTCCTGCCTGCCCCAGCTCTCGCATTTTCAAAACTCACACTAAGCAGGAGCCAACTACCAGCAGGCGGAAGCTTTGAAAATGCTCCTGCCTGCTGGAAGCAAACCTTTCATCTGTTTTCCTGCCTGCACTGGTGGACAGGGGAAAAAAGAAAAACATCAAAATATTGCTTGCACCCACTGACAGTAGCATCAGTAGCTCCTCCCTTCTTCCTTGCGGGTTGGTGGGTGGCGAGGAAGCAACGCCGCTCCAGCTGTATGCAGGAAGCTGGCTGGGGCTCCCCCTGCAGCCCGTAATGAACCAACGGTGGGTGCCCTGGGTGGGCACCAGGGCACCCATCTTTAATAGTGCTGTGGGGCCCTGAGGCTGAACTCTGTCCAGAGATGGGAGTCTGCATGCCCCTCCCCACTCATGATCATGGCAGACCCCAAGGGATGGGATCCCTGGGGCCAAAATTGTCCCAGTGAGAGGGGTTGCATTCCCCCTCCCCCTAAATATGATGCAGCGGAATGGGGTCCCTGGGGTTGTGAAGGGGTTGGGGTGGGGAGCTGCGTGCCCCCTCCCCCTAAAAATCACCCCAGTCCCCAAGTGATTGGCTCTATGGTGCCGAAATAGACCCTGGGAGGGGGGGCTGCATGTCACACCTAAAAATGAAGCCGGGCTATAGGGTAAAGGGTCCTAGAGGACAAAATCAGCCTAGGGAGGAGAGCCATGCGTGCCCCCCCTTTTATTTAAAAGAGTGGCCCTGGGGCATGAGGTCACCAGGGCCTAATGAGGCTTGCGCCCCCATTCCCTATATATAAAAAAAAGGCCTTGGGGGATGGGGTTCCCAGGGCCAGGCCCTGTAGCCAACACCCCACTGTGCACGGCTGAAGGTCATGTAAAGTGTGGGGTTGGCTGCCTTTATGAGGGTTGGCTGCAGGCCAGGCCTTGTGGGCACCAACCCCTGACCTCCTGTGCAAGGCCAGAGGCTGTGTGCAGCATGAAGTTGGCTGCAATGTCTGGCCGTATCTCCTCAATGATGTCATAAATGATGTGTCAGAACATTACATGAGTGATGTAATATGTGAGGTCATAAGCAGTGCAAGGCAAGGGCGCAAGTTATAGTTAGCGCTGCTAACTGTAACTGGTAAATTAGTGTGTTTTTTGTTTAGTTCATTACGTTAATGTTGTCAATGATAAATTACCCTAACCATAACATTACATTAAACTTTGGTTTTATCAGTGAATATTCAACATTTACTATTTTCGCTATTCAATTTTCAACAGTCTCACAGAAGGATATGAACCCACTTTCCACGAATAAAGAACCATACTGCTATGTATTGAAAATGTCATGATCATATTCTATAGAAAGATAGTATTCAATTAAAAATAAACACAAACCAAACTGCAATTGTGAAACAGGGGAGTAACAACACTCAAAAGTATAACAACTTAAGAGATGTGGCTCTCATTCTTAATTATCCCACATACCAAGAGATAACAGAGACAAGTTTGTGTTGTACTTTGGCAAAACAGTAAGTACAACCTAATATATCTTTAAATTTAGAGCTTTCTTTTAGACATGGAGCTTTCAAGGCATAGAAACATCGGTGTTTATAAACACTTGAAATAACTTTCCACAATTTTCGAAAATGTCTTTTAGTGAAACTTTAGCATATATTTTTGCAGATAAAAAAAATTCTGAAAGCTGTTGCAACTGCAACAATTACATTACCTACAATGTTTTATAAAACATTATCATGATTGATCTTCCTCAAAAGAGCTGCATACCTTCAAAGTGCGCTGGTTCTGCTCACGGTCATATACGTATAGGCAGCCATCATTAGCCCTAGAAAGAGCACAGCACTCAGAAACTGAAGTACACAATCATGCAAGACGCTCGGTTAAGAACCACCCAACTCCGCTATGGCCATATAAACAGTCCCACTGGTGGTCTTCTACATCAGCATCATAAAATATCACCCACGAATTCTTCATCAGAACCCAATCACTCTACTGACAACAGGTGCAGAAGAAGGCGGGATTAAAACCCTTCACTCATCATGTTTACCTTACAATAATGACTCACTGGCAAAGGTGCATAATGGCTATCAGTGCAAGCTCAACTCCACCTCTCCAACATTGGTTCGTTCATATACACACATGCTTGAATCCTTCACTATAGTCAGGCTGGGAATCCTGACTATGAGGAATGATTCAAGGTTGAGAATATATGAAAGATTCTAGTGCTAGACAACAGGAGTTACGGGTAATTAGCTAATTTATTCTCCTTCGATGGATTTTTCATGTATTTACATACTTGAATCATTCTCCATCGTCAGGCTAGGATGGGTATTCTGAGCCGGATGATGGGAAATGAATCAAGCACATGAATATATAAATAATTCTAATGCTTAAGTAATCCCTCTACGTAAGTAACTAACTAATTTCTTCTCTCAACTTTGTTAGAAACTAAACTGATGTCCCCAGCTCAAAGATCTCTCAGATGGAACAACATTCAATATCTAACTTTAGCTCTGTGTTTCCTGCTCTTTTGGAATCTCTATCCCCACAATGGTGAAAGGAGCTTACACAGCGCACAATACTGAGGAGTATTCTTGAAAAAGTTGCAGATAGGGTCAGCCCAACCTCACAAATTATGACATTCGTAACCTATAGGATGACTATTTCACTAATTCCCCATTCTGCCACCTTGGTCCTTGCTGAAACGCCCCCATCCCCAATGGATAACATCTCCTCCTGCATAATACTCACTATCTCTCTGCAAACAGCAAAATGTCAGACTTACTCTGCAAAGGCAGTGGCTAAGAGGAATCTTACTCTTACTCCAACAGAACACCTAGGCACTCTGAGGGGCAAAACTCTACGTTCACATCAACACTGCATATTACATAACTGTAGAACAGCATGGAAGCACAGACTGATTTACTAGCACTTAGAAAAGCCTGTCTGAACAATAATTTTCATAATGTCATGGACCGTCTGCTCTTTCTAATCTACTCCATCATTAGATGGGACCGCGCAGGGAATGACTAGGGAAAGCATTGCGGTGATTTACAGGAACGTTTTTCATTGGGGATTCCTAATAAATAATTTTCCTAATTTCAGTGTTTAACTCGAACACTCTACTCATAGCTTAATTACCCTGTTAGACTAAATGTTATTTAGCACCCTCCTGATGGAAATGTAACAATTAATGAGGAATGCATAGAGTTTATGACTAACCAATAATTGTGTTGCCATAATATCTTTGATCAACATTTCACACTGGGGCAATCTGAATGAAGCTGCAGTGAATCACCTTTCCGCTCTAAAAATGATGTAGTCCAAAGGCTCCACTTTGAATCTAACTATATCTAATAAGAGCCTGTTCACCTAAGAAGGCTCCAAAGCTGTACACTGGTGAGATAATCATCTTATCCCCTTCTCTCTGCTCCTCTCCGACTCCGTAACCCTGGGTTGACCCCAAAAAGAAGACAACTTTGTTTTGCAACACAAAAATACCTTACCTTAGCCTTAAGAAATCTGACTCAAGAGCACATAATATACTCCCTTCAATCAGTCCTGTTGCTGATTTTAATAAATTTACTTCCTACTATTTTGGCTGTCTCTCCAGTCTGCTCGATAACAAAGCATCACCCATGAAAAACAAGAAACGACCCATAAAACCTACTTTCAAAACAAACACGCAGACTGGAGTATACAGAATCAGATACAAGTACTACTCACCCACCAAGTACCTCCCGTCCATCTGAGGACACAGTGATGGAAAAGACAGCAAAGCGGCGCTCTGCCGGGCTGATGAGAGAAGGGATAAAAGGTAAGATAGAGACATAGGGAATGGAAAAACAGAAAGAGTGAGTGAGGACAGGATCGTGATAGCGATCCAGAGACAGAGTGATATTACAAGGGAAATAAAAGAGAGATGCAGGAAAACAGAGACGATGAAGTAAAAGGAAATGGGGCAGAAAAAGCGACAAAGACTGACCAGAGAAAGAAAGGGTATACAGAGCAGTGGAGCGAGAGAGGTTGTAAGGTTTCAAGAGTAATTGGGGGAGGGGTGAGGAGGGAAAGAAGGTAGGAAACCAGGAAAATAATAAATTGTTGACTGAAAAGCAGGATAGAAGAAAAAGAGCAAGGAAAAGGAAGAAAAATAAAAACGCAGAAATGGTAGGATATGAGAGAGCAAAACTAGAACCAAACAAAGAAAGAGTGAGAAGACAAATGTGGGAGCAAGAAAAAGGGGTAAAGAGGAGAGTGGTTAAAAAAACAAGTAAACAGTATATAGAGATATACAAGGGGGTTAGGTATGACCATAATAACAACATGGTAAAGAGACAGTTCTCCTCAGATGCAACCTTTCTTTTTTCCCCCACTTGACTCCATTTTTAGGTGCTACGCTAATATTCATACAACACTCTCTCCCCACCTCTATGTGCTCTTATTTTTTGTGACATCCTCATGAGGTGCCTAGTCTAGTTTGTGTTTCCTTCCGATCATCCACAATCCGGATCAATGCATCTATTACAAACGAGGAGCAGGAAGAAGAACAGGGATAGCGCCCAGATCCAGGGGAAGGGAGGTCATCACTCTGATGTAGCTGTTAATGCACATTCACAACATGGTGGTGTAACGAGGTACAGGAATTACAACGAATACAATGTCTTACCACAAGTCCAAGGCTGTGTGTGTATTACAATCTCCATAGATATTACAGATGTGAACTAGAAAAGAGAGAGAGAAAAGGATGATAGGAAGCAACAGTTTAATGCTACCCAAGGCATTATGACCAGTCTATGACTGAATCAACCCAGCACTAGGCAGGAAAGGAGTTGAGGCTCAAGGGCGGAGAGATTACTTACTGTAGTCTGACCAACTGGAGTAGAGGAAGTGTGCTCCATCTGGTGTGAAGGCAACATCCAAGATGCTCCACCCAACATCACGGGCTTTTACAGTCTTGAATTTCTTAAATCTTCCGTAGCGGCAATCATACAGTCGAATGTACTGATCTAGAAAACACAGACAAGAGAGAACAGGTAACGGGGAGCAAAGAGAGGTCAAGGCCTTCTTACCAAGCAAGTGAAAAGGGCAGTCTTGATATACATAGTGGATCGGTACAAACAATGATGTTTAAAAGATGCATAAAATAAGCAGAAACCATAAACCAAAAAATATCAAGACTTTCAATCAAGATTAATTAGTTCCACAGCAGCCAGATCTCACAATCTGACTTCACATTAAACAGCATCTAACTTATTGGCTGGCTTCGTTAGGCAACAAACAAAAAACAGGGTGCGAAAATCTGGGTATGTTTCACTAAGTGTTAAAGATAGACACATACCGAACAGGAGGCTAAGGAGGAGAGGACATCGTGACATGAAATGGGAATAAATCTATTAGCAAACTGGGACTGATACAACATTCAGACCTTTATTCATAAGAGTCAATATTAATTCTAATAACAACTGTATTTAAAGCAGGAGACAGTTAGCAGGCCCTTAAACAATTTTCACCCAAAAAGAGATGGCAGAAGGGAGCATCTCAAAGACAGGGCAGAGCACCTGTAAGTGGCATTCATCAAGCAGGCACTTAGCAGAAACACACAATGTGTATGATGCACTCGATCAACAAAAAACTGGACTCTGCCCAGCCTCCAATGACCAGTGACTGAATCTCATTATTACATGTATCTTATGTGTAGTGCATGCGTGGCTCATTATGCATCACTTCTTTTTTGCTCACCCACCAGTGCCTTAAACATAGGTGTCATTTCATGCATGTGCATTGTTAAACACTCATATGCCTAAACTCTTCTGCTTCTAAATAGTAACATAGAACAAATAAAAAAATGAGCCATCATACTGAATGTATGATTGAGAGAACACAGAATTCTGCCCTACTGCAGCTGGTGCTATAGTTTCTAACTGATAATTGCGCTTAGAACATAGACCACTTTATATGTAATCTGCAGACAAACTTGTGGACTGGAAAATGGGTCTTTGAGACTCAGATCCCGGGGCGGTAGGGGAGGTGAGTTTGTACTGCGTAACTCCCCATCTGACCAACTTTATCTTCAAGTCCATTAGTCTGTTTCGATTACTTGCCACCATCTGCCTCATCATTGTTAATATTCAGTGCTAGAATAAGTACCAGGGGTGGTAGATTTGAGCTTCTACTTGCAGAATAAAGTATCAACATTTAGCAAATTGTGCAGACGTATCAGTGGCAGGCTGAGTATCAAACAACTCCCATAATTACCTGAGGAGTAGCAATAAAGTGAACACAGGACTGAAGCAAGCAGTCTATCCCACCAGTTGAGGATGAGGGCGAGTTGGAAAAAGGATGTAAACAGTAGGAAGGACAAAAGGAACAATTAAAGTCTTTGCGCTATGAAGGAGCTGCAAACACACACAGCGACATACCACACCTGAGGTATTCTTCTCAAATTTTGAGGCACCATGCACCGCAGATCCAAAAATGCTGAGATGCATGAGATGCAGCAGCTGCCCGATATACCAAACAAGGGACAAGAAGTACCTTGACAAGCCGACATGAAGAGGTCGCCACTCTTAGCATAGATCCCACAAAAAGCCTTCTGGGTGTACGAGTCTGTGAAGCTCAGGTGATTGGGGAGGAAACTAAAAAGAATGGCATAAAGAAGGAAATTAAGCGGGAGAACACTAGTTACCACGGTATAGTTCGTTACTTGTAATTTCAGTTCTTCCTGAATAGTTTATTTGAAATCAACCCTAGAATACCACAGAAAATGTGTGGGACCTGCCAAACGATTTTTAATAGAAAATTCTCTTTACAGCATGATATTGTTTAGACCAATGTAATCATTTTCTGTTTCTTATAAGAAAAACAAAATATAATTAAAATTAAATGTTGGTAAAAGCCAACGTACTCACTAAACAGAAATATTGGCACTCTTACATTACAGCAACTAAGTTCTCTAATATCACACAGTGCATTTACCAGCAAGAAAGGTGCTTTTGAGTGGGGAAAATAATTTCTTTAGGCCTTTTCAAAATTCAGTTAGTCACTAGGCCATTGAAGAAAGATGATTGGAAAGGGTTGTCCCAATATGTCACTATGGTTGCGAAGTGGCTCTTACAGGAGGAAATTTCTGACAGACATTCTGAAGGTGAGATCCAGCGGGCACTGCAATCGCCTGGGTGATCTTTCCAGAACTAGATTCAAATAATGCCACTGGTGAAGTCAAGGCAACGCAACAAGAATCATTCTAGACTTCGACTGTTAAAGTTTGCCTACCTCGGATTAAGTTGTGTTGTAGGGCATGGCATGTAACACAAAACACCTGACAATCTGTCCAAAAAGCCATTCCAATTGTAGTTCTGCAGTTAAAACATGGGACTCAACCTTTGGCTTTTTCTTTGTTGCAAATAGTCCAGCTGAGTGTTTTATCACTGCCCAAAAAGTTACGCGATGGCCTATATGTTTAAGATATTTGTTAAGACCTGCTCGAGTTCCCCTGTCTATACACAGTTGATACTTGGAAATGGACTACTTTAATCCAAAGATTCTCTGCCACCAGCCAGTGGCAGATGTTCAGCGTTTCTCTTGAGAAGGGACCTTGAATCTCAATGCATGGTCAATTAGTATATTGATGGGGTGCTGTTTGAAAGAAAAAGAAATGTAATGACATCCACAAAGGAATCTATTTTAGAGTGAGATATTTAGGTTCTCTTTACTAGGGCATTACAACTTCTCCTAATTCAACAACCCCTATTCGCCCTGAACCATCAGTAGATTCATGCAAGTATTCCCACGCACTCATCAATGTATTCATCCCTACTCATCCTTGTGGATGGTTCTGCAGGAAAGCCTCTGAAGTGCAGACTCTTAGCTACAAGGTTTTTGTTTGTTGTTTCCTCTACTCACATTATCCAGGACAGCAAAAGGAGATGATGAAGGACACTTCTTCCTGCCAGTGGAAGCTAAGATTCGAATTTTATGGAAGGTCAGAATAAATTGTGGGCACTCTTCAGAAGCCATGCTCTTCTTCTGTAGGTGTTAACATACTTTGACAGCAGCTGGTGTCACAAAATGTGCACAATCAGTTTTATAGCCACACAACTAAGGTACACGAGGGTCTTGCTAGAGCTTTTTGGTGTAGATTTTAACAAATTATTAGAGGTTCAAACTATAGGAAGGGAAAAGTTATAGGCCTGTACTAATAGTTTTGAAGCTTGAGGCAACTCTAGTGTCATGATTCATATACTGTACATTATTGTGCCAGCTATGGGATGGGCTGTGAAAAGCATCTAAGTACATTATTTTAAAGCATCAACAAAGGCAGACGTACTTCAATTAGGGCAATGCTGACCCTAAGCCCAAAATGACCAGCAAGCAAACTGCCTTCCTAAATTCTAGTTTCCCGGATATGTATTTGTGAGGCTTAATTTGGGAAGTTTATATAATTAAATATCACAAACAACAAATGTTATTTTCACTGGGTAGATCAGAGAATGCAAAGTGAATTTAAAATAGTCTCAAGATGAAAAAACTCAGTAACTGATACACAGGTGTTTCCCTTTACAGGAAGGACGTTTTCTGTGAAATGATAATAACGCAGTATTCCACAAATGTTAAGTGTAATAAGTAGCAACCATATTTTTAGAAACCATCTGTCCCACTGCCACCTGCATGAATAAGTATCAATCTGATGAATTCACAGCCAGGAAAATCTACAAGTTAAAAACATAGGGGGTCATTCCAATGTTGGCGGGCGGCGGAGGCCGCCCGCCAGAATTCCCCCCTCCGAAATACCGCGCCGCGGTCAAAAGACCGCGGCGGGTATGACAAGTTTTCCCCTGGGCTGGCGGGCGGTTGCTGAAAAACCGCCCGCCAGCCCAGGGGAAAACGACCTTCCCACGAGGATGCCGGCTCGTAATCGAGCCGGCGGAGTGGGAAGGTGCGACGGGTGCAGTGGCACCCGTCGCGTATTTCAGTGTCTGCAAGGCAGACACTGAAATACTTTGCGGGGCCCTCTTACGGGGGCCCCTGCCGTGCCCATGCCATTGGCATGGGCACGGGCACGGCAGGGGCCCCCAGGGGCCCCGCGACCCCCCCTACCGCCATCCTGTTCATGGCAGCTTTCCCGCCATGAACAGGATGGCGGTAGGGGGGGGTCGGAATCCTCATGGCTGCGGAGCGCGCTCTGCAGCCATGGAGGATTCACACGAGCAGCGGAAAGTCGTCGGGAGGCCGCTGACTTTCCGCTTCTGACCGCGGCTGAACCGCCGCGGTCAGAATGCTCGTTGGAGCACCGCCAGCCTGTTGGCGGTGCTCCCGTGGTCGGTGGCCCTGGCGGCCGGTGACCCTCATAATGTACATCCCTTAATATTTTGGGATATAGTTTAGGTTACTGATTTATTGTAGTCGGCAGAGTTGCTGTGATTAAACCGGTTTAAAATGTGTTACCAAGGGCCAACTCCTGCTTTAAAATACCTATATGTATATTCATGCTTTTATAAAGAAACCCCAGGAACCGGGTGGCATTGGGATGAGTGTTTTTGTTTTCTGATTTGGGGTAATTGGGCTACTTTAATGGTTATTATTAACCTGCCATCAAAATAAAACTGAAACACAATATCACGCATGCTCCCTTTTTGTCTTCCAGCTTCCTATTTGTCACACTTCTCTACAATAGTGAAATCTCAACATCAAAGCTCATACTTTCCATGTTTCTAATATGTTTTGCCATTACAGGAGGGCTACTTGAGAAGTACGGCCAGCATGGTGGCTAGTTACAACAGAGGAAAGATTCAGCTTCAGAAACTGAGAATCCAAGGGTCTTTACAGTGTGCAACTTTAATTGCATTTAATTTGAAAGAAACCAGAAAATGTTGCCTTTATATAAAACAGACATGGCTATGGAGTATGTAAACGGTTAACAAAATCTTTAATGAATCCCTTCATCTTCTTCTAATTCTACTGCTTCCAGAAGGTGCCCCAAAACAGGTTGCATTGTGTTTTTGGGCATTTAAAAGATCCTGCGGTATCAGAATCCTCTAGGTGGCTGACAAAATTGGATGAGAGAGATAGCTTGGAAGAGTTGATGGAGAAATATAAAAAAATAGCTCATTTTTCAAGTCAAACACTTTAACAAACAAGCAGGTTTTTATCAAAAAGGTGGAGAACGCAGCTATGGCCTTAGGGTGCCCAGCAAAACTCAAAGAGGATCTGAAACTGGAGAGAAGGAGGAGGGGCGAAAACGTCTGACTTTTGAGAAGGGCCTTTTTGTCTAGTGCTTTACGGCTAAGCACAATGATTTTTAATTGTTTCCTTTCTCTCACTGCCAGAAGTGTTTTGGAAATCACATACACTTTTTTTTTTTTTTTCACAAAAGAGAAGTTTCTGGAGTCTCAGAGAGATTCCCATGGGATGCAAGGAACCTCCTGACCTGCAGCACACAGGATCCCCGGCTGGGGAAGTGATTTTCAATAGCAATATCAAGGAGCCCTTGAAGGTAGTTACCTTGATGTAATCACTAATTAGATAAATACATTGCTTTGTCTTTAACAGGGCTCCTAAGAGCAAATGCCTTGGGCTTCGGCCCTATTTGTTCGCCTGCAGAGGTGGCTACGTTCCACAGGTGAAAAAAAACATGATTTTGCAGATTTCAGCATTTGATTGAATAGTTTGCTCACCATTACTTGTGAATAAGGGTGTAAGACAAGACTGATATGTCAGAAAACATCCGCAGAATGCAAACTTTTGAGTCCATTGAGGAGTTCAGGCCATTATAGATACTCCATTAGCTGTTTCAGTACCTTATGATGGGTGAAACCAAGACTGCAAGAGCTCAAGTATGAAACTGATGTTGAGGAAGGATTAAAGTTACGAGGCAACAGCAGACAAAGATGTTTCACAGGAATGGGATAGCACCTATGTGGCAACAGTTTACTGGAACGTCTGGGCCCTGGTGAACTAAGACTCCCAGGGAGGAACCATGACTGCAAAAGGTGATTATCAGTCCTAGGACTTTATTTAATGGACAGATCGAGAGCAAAAACACACGTTGTGCCACAAGGGGTACATCTTTCGGAAGAGAGAGAGAAGTCCTAACCCATGGAATCAGTGATGGGACATCTGAACAGAATTACACAGACGGATATGAGCCTTTTCTTTAAGTTTAGGGAACATCACTTGCCACTGGGAAGTAGCCATGGTGAATACTGTTATTTTAAGCTGGTAACCAAGTAATGTTACAGTACTCCAACTGTTTAACAAAATTATTGTTTTTTTTAGACAAGCGAGTCTTCACCAGCAGCAAAGATGAACACCTAACGCCTACTATAAGAGGTAGTACTGGGTTAGAAATGCAGATACAAAGCGGCATAGTATAGAACAAATATAACATCCTACCACTACTTGTAGAGGGAATACATTGTTATTTACATGTAGGTATAAACAGGACAGTTCAAAGTTAAAACTATCTTCATGATTATTCAGATACTCTCAGATATTTACTTCTCCCCACCATTCACAATTTGTAGGGAATGCCCCATTATGCCAACTGGAAGGCCTGGAAAAAAAAGTTTTAAAAAAGAGAACTGGCACTTTAACAGAATTTGCGACTTTTCATGAATTAATGTTCCTCCTGAATTTATCCATGAACCACCTGCTGACAAATCCACTTCCTATATCTTTCGTTCCAACAAACAAATATGCAAAGTGAGGAATAGGCTAGGTTGTTACTATGGTAGGTTTCAGAGAACAGGATTCTGCTTTCCCACCTTCGCAACTAGTGCAACATCTGATTTCACAGGTTCAAATGTTGGGAGAGAGAAAGGTAGAATGTACCTGTTAAGGCTTCAAGCAAAGTAGTTGCAAGTACTATTCTGGCTCAGAAGCACATTTTTGCTGCGTCCAGGGAGTAGGGATTAACGGAAGCACTTGGAGAAGCCAATTTTGGGGAATACAAATATTAGGGTAGGATAGGATCATATCTTTGAAAGGATAGTGAAATTCCTTTGAACTTTTGCACTGAAGGAAACGACCATATGGAAGGCAACCTTGTTTTTGCAGAAGTTAATATGACAAGGATACACGGTTATACATAAATAAGGCTAATCCCAATTTCAAATACCACTGAGGGCCAGGGTCACTTATAGAATGATGAAGATGAGGTGGACCATTAAAATCACACTTTATTACCTCATTCAGAAGTTGTATTTATGTAAGATGCAATGGCCGATGAGTGAAGTTTAGACAAACTTATTTTAATCTCTGTAATCTACCAAGCAGGTAACAAGTTAAAATGTTAATAAATAATGGCACCATTTAGTTTAAATTAATTTTCTGCTAGTCTAGTTTCTAAACCTAAATCCCATACTTTCATATCTCTCCTCAGAAGAATCCTTCGAACATTATCCTTTCTACGCGTAGCTAGTTTTGTGTTCAAATGCCCAGATGTCCAAAATATAGTTTTCTAGGAATCAGGCCTGCAGGTTCAGCAAACGTAGGGCGTGCTGGTGAACTAACTCACAACCCCCCAGACTAAGATCTGCATGCATGACAGGCTACCTACATTTTGGTTAATGTTTCCCAAAAAAGGTCCGCTGGTAATGGATCTTAGAATCAAACACCAGCAAATGCTCATCCTACTTCATTATGGTACATGAGTTCTATCACTCCCCTAGAAACATAATGAACATGTTATGAGAGATATATTGGAATACACTGAGTAATGATAATGTGTGGAAATTAACTAAAAACATAACTTGAGAATTGGATTCAGAATTTACTGAAATTAGCTGTTTAAAAATAAATAAATCTTGGTATGTCAAAAATCTTGGCTGTTTCCTGGAGAAGGAAATATTTACTTACCTGTAACCATCTGTTTGTAGCTTGTTGTGTTGTGGAACACATGTGCTCTACTCTGCCACCTAGTGTTTGGGTCAGCATATTATTTGAGTAGTTTACTTCAAGATTTAACCTTTGCTTTTGAAATGACTGATGATCACGTTGCCAAAGCCCATAATGAATCAACATGCAGACTCCACATGTGATTACTGTTATTCCCTCCTCCCCCATCAGGACAGGCATGCCTGGTTATGCTTATGAAGTGAACGATGAAATGTTTAGTCAAACCAAACTAACCACTTCTGTAACTGACCTACAACAAGTCACGAACAGTTGGTTACAGGTACACAACATTTTCCATTTGCAGTATGTGTTGTTAAGCACATGTTGTGCACCACCTTAAAGGCAGGCTTCCTGCTCCTCCTAACAATGACGTGGAGTTCTTTTCTAGCATGAACGCAATAATGTTTTGTGGCTAGATGGGCAGATGACCATGTTGCTGAGCTGCACTTATCTGTAAGTGGGATACTGACAAAGAAGACCAGAGTGGCTCCTTTCTATGTGGAACATGCCTGTAGACCCCTATTAGTTGCCTGTCTGCATAACAAACTGGAATGCATCACCCACTCTATCTGGCAATGCACCCCTTAAAATGGGGTCCCCAAGGTGTTTGGGCCTTTTTATGTATATACAGTACGTGACAGTTCCTTTGAAATCTAGTAAATGCAATGCCCTTTCTGCCCTCCCTGAAGGGTCAGGAAGGAATGCTGCAAGCTCAATGGTCAGAGTGAGGCACAAATGTGTTATAACATTTGGGAGAAATTGTAGGCTGCGTAAGACTAAACTGTTTTAATGGGCCTGAATTAAAGGCTCTTCCACTGACTGCACTTTGAGTTTGCTTACTGTGTGCAAAGAAGTGAATGCTAACATAAAATACACTTTCCATGTTGGTGCCTGAAGTAAGGAGAAGAGCAGTGGAATAAAATGGAACCCATAAATTGCATTAGAATAATTTTGGAATCTAAGGTTGGCAAATGAGTTGGTGTGTCACACTGGCTCTCATTGTACCAATGAGGCTGCTGGATTTGGGCGGCAGCATCATTTAAATTGCAGGGAACTGAGAACAATCCCACAACATGTGACAACAGTTGACCTAATCTGTTTCCAGCCAGCTAGCAACCCCTCACCTCTGCCCAATAGCAGGGATGATTTGTGGCAACCAGGCGCATGACATTATGACTTCTCAGGGAAATCCTGGTGGATCAGATCTTCTCCTTTTCTCTCAGTTACATTTGTCTAACACATGAAAGACAAAGAGAAGCAGGGAATGGTTCAATAAGATTTACTGAATCAGCTGAGTCTTAGATAAAATAACATTAACTGTAATAATTAGGATAAAAGGTACTAGAAGTAAAATGGTGACAAGAAAAGTGAAATATAAGAAAAGTCTCACCATACTGTCACTATACAAGATGTGTGATTCCTACCTACGTTATAAATGTTCTAAGTTAGAGCACAGTAGGATAAGCCTTAAGCTGCCCTTCAGGCCCTCAAGGCCCCCCCAGACCCTGGCAAGACATTATCCCCTATAGCAGAGTATGACGGTAGCAGAGAAGCCTGTTGTCTAAAGATACACCATCCTCATGTAGGCCACGGAAACAGTAGCCTCAGCGAGCAGCTGTAATGATGTCAGACAGCACGCAGTCTTTGCCATCTGGCTGGAACCTCCCTCTAACGTGAATGGGACAGAGAAATGTTTTTATAATAAAACAGCTAGAGTTCTTTGAAAGGTTTCCCCCATGGAAAAATACGTATGTTTCTGTGAAATGTTAGAGATGCAGTGAACTACTTGTGCCAACAATCCTACCTCGTTGCAGCCTTGAAGAAAACAGGGAGTGAAAGAATGTTGTGCTAAGAAATGTAAACGCTTTCCTATCCAGAAGGACAGCAAGATAAAGGAAAATAAAACATCAGCACAAATGTGACTGTTTTGAAAAGAATAAAATGAAATAAAATTAAACGTTACTAGGTTAAAGAGCACAGGCAGCAGGAGGGTCTGTGGAGTGGTCTTAGACAAAAACATCCTGTTTGGCCAAATGGACCAAAAAGTGCGCCCCATCAGATCTGATCTGCTGGCCAGTCACAAGGATCTGTGTTTAGTCCATCATTTTGTGCCCACCACGTCACCCCAGTTTGAACCCAGCCATATGCAAATCAGTCTACTAGTTTGGAGCGCAGTTGATGCAAGAAGCGGACTGTGAGAGGGACAGGCATGTTAAGAAAAAGCTACAAGAGTTTTGAAAGGATGACCATTTTTGCAATAGCTATCTATTCCGACATAGATAATGACAGACAAGACCACATCAGTATTCTGTCCTCCAGCCACTTTACGAGAATCAAAAGCCTTGGTGGCGTCAAGGAGAACGGCGCTGACAGATTTGAGGATCTAAATGGTGCAAAAATTGTGCAGAGGTTGTGCGATGTGGAGGGGCCCGTAATGAATCCAGACTGGTCCGGTATCACAATCGTGGGCAACAGGGAAAGGAGGCGGTTTGATAATATTTTAGCAAATATTTTATTATTAATTTTAATCATGGAGATCAGGCGATAAGAGTCATAGTGGATTGCAGGCTTGTCAAGCTTGAGAAGCATCACAATGACTGCTGCTCGGAGAGATGGTGGTAGGACTCCTTGCTCCAGAGATTTCTCATACATCGTCAGCAAGTGGGAAGCAAGCGTGGATGTGTATTCCTTATAGAAGGAGGTAGTTAAGCCACCCAATCCCGGCACCTTATCGCCTGGAAGACTCTGAATGAACTGTATGATTTCCTCCCTTGTGATGGGGGAGTCCAGGTGTGACCAGTGGGCTCGAACCAACCACAATAGCAGAATGGAGTCCAGGTATGCAGTTAGCTCAACTGCATTGTGTACCAGGGTGGCTTTATAGAGCTTAGAGTAGAAAGATATCATAGTTTGCAAGAGCCCCGTGGGGGTGGATTAGAGTTCCTGCTTGTCGCCCATCAATTCCACCACATAGGTGGAAGCCTGAGGTTTGCGGAGCATGCCCGCAAGAGCATTACCAGGGGGGTCACCTTCCCCATATCGGTGCGCCTTTGCGTCATGATCGAGATAATTTGTCTTGTGAGTGGCTTCTTTATTGAACTCAGTTATTTCTCCCGAATGGCGGCCATAGTGCCTGCACTTTTACAGTCAAAGTGATCCAGCAATCACAATCCAATCTAGCAAGCCTCCCACATATTGCCTTAAGGATACCTGATTGTTTTGCAATCCATGTACCCCAGATTACTGCTTTAAATGCCTCCAACACAGTTGATGAGGGAAGTTACTGAACCCTCATTATGCTTAAAGTAGTCAACTATCTCTCTATGGAACTCTTTGCGGAAGACCATGTCTCTGAGAGCTCCAGATGGCAGGCACCAAGTAAAGGCTCAGGAGTTGCCTGTGGCAGAGCAAGCTCCAGCAGAACAGAGACATGGTCTGAAAGAGTATGGGGTACATCTGCTATTTTGGTAACCCAGGTCCGGGCACCTTGCGATATCAACCAAAAGTCTATACATGACCATGCATTATGAAGTGCAGGTGCCTTCTGAGCTAGTCACATGTGTAAGCCGACAAACATGTTGTGTATGATCGTGATAAATAGTGTCACAGTGGTGGGGTGTGGCTGTCTAGGTATTCCTGAGCGATCAGGTCTGTTGCCCAGTATTACGTTTAAGTCACCTTCCCAAAAAATGGCTCCTGGGCCAAGGCCGTCTATGAAACTCCAGATCTTCTAAAATAACTCTGGGCTGTCAGTGTTGGGGGGTCATAACCTGCAGCCACCATTATAGGATGTCAAATTAGAGTACCAGTTTGAATTACGTAACACCCACTGTCATCACAAATGGCGCATCGCTATTGCCACGGCAGGCTTCTGCGCATCAAGATTGCTACGCATCTGGCACAGTTGGAGTACAGGGAGGTGTAGGCCTCTTTGCACCATCTTCCGTCAGGGAGGACAGTTGAGGAAGTGTTATGGAAGGCCTAAGGGGGTGGGCTGTGTGGAAGGGTGAGTGCAAACTGTGTGGCTTTGCAAGGGACCTGTCAAAGGAATGAAACAACAACACTAGCTTGTGAAAAAATTCCACCCTCCATACCCAAGTGTGACAAACCCTACCCACACCCCAATACCGATCTCGAAATGCTAAGAGTAACTTGGGAATCATCCGTGAAGTAGGAGGGAAGCCATGCAAATGACCAAGTCAAGGTCTGGCTGAGTGGCAGCAGGGGCCACGAGGCACCCAAGACACTGTCAGGGGACTCCCAAATGGCAGCTTGTGGAACTGTGGCTATGACAGCCTTCAGTGAGTGCAAGGCTGCCAGGTTGCGGGTAAACACGTGAGGTTGCCAGGTTCATCCTCACCAGGTAGGAGAAACATGTTGTGTTTAACTAGCCTTATGGCAGCTTATGGAGTATATTGTGTCAGTCATTTTTGCTGAGATGAGTCTCTTCACGGTTCTGCAGTGATAGCCAGGGTGATGCTTTCCTGGCAGTGATGTGTTTAGCAAATTTAAGGGCAGCCTTTGCATCTGTAAAGTAGTGCAGTTTCCCTTTATGGGGGAAACATAGCTTGGCAGGATAAAGGAGGGCATACTGGATTTCGTCTTTCTAAAGGAGTCTCTAGGCTGGTAGAAATTATTGCAGGGCGGCCTGTACTGCTAGAGTGAAGTCAGGGTAGAATGAGAGTTTGTTGCACTGGCAGTGGACAGTACGGCACCCTTGGGTCAGGTGCAGGACGATGGTGCGGTCTCTGCATTTGAGGATTTTTTTGGACTATTTATGGAGCGGGTGTCCTTGGTGGGGGGGAGCGGGGTTCAGAGAGAGTGATGAGCTCATTCCACATTGAAGGAAGGCTGGTGATAGGGCCTCTCAAAAAAGCTTGTGGAGCATGGACTCAAAGTTTGACATTTTATCTATTGAGGTGGACCCCGGGACGCCTGTGATACTAAGGTTTTTGCGTCATGAGCGTGCTTGTAAATCTTTGCTCTCTGATTTGATGAGTTCAAGGATCTTGTCCATGTGCAGGAGGTGTTGTCTGGAATTGGCATGAGCGTTGTCTGTGTCTGAAACCTGTTTTTCCAGGTGGTCCAATCTGCCCTCATGTTTGTGGACCCGCTCTTTCATGTGGTCAAGGACACTAGTGAGAAGGTCCGGCTTCACATCAATTGCTTTTAGGCTGGTTTTTACCTCTAAGAGTAGTTCCTTAAGATAGCTGTTGTGGTGTGAATCTCCACTGGGGGGGGGAGGGGTGGGGGGGGGGGTTTCAAAGGATTCCTTGGGTGGTATCTCTTGCTCAGTATGCTGAATGTGTTGTTTGCCTTCAAAGGTGAGTTTCGGTTGCCGCACCTCGTTTCCCTATGTTTGTGTTGCGGCTTGAGCAGGTCAGTGATCTGTGGTGCGGGAGGGCGGCTATCATTCAAAAGTTCGTGTGCAGTTCAGTGGGTCCCTCCACTGAGATATAGGTGGCTTGACAGTCGGACGGGCTTCCCTTTCTAAGCAGTGAGTGTCTAGTAGCCCCCCTCACCTGTCCCCGCCCCTCGGGCCCTGCCACTCCACGGACTGGTCTAATTTCAATTCTATAGGGGGCATGAGCAGGCCCAGGATCGAAAAGTTGCAGTTTGGGTTAGAGGTTCAAGTTCACAAGGCCATGGTGCTTCTCAAGCAGGGTAAGGAGCAGTCTTCCTTGCTCAGAAGTGGCCCTTGGGTGTTGTGGGGTCTGAGCTGAGGAGCGGCGTGAGGTCGCACAAGGTTATGCGTGTCTTTATCTTTGAGACATTTAATTGTGGAGAGGAGTATAGGGCCAGCTTTGCGACTGTGATGCTTGCAGGGTCCAGGGCAGTGCTGCGCAGATATCAAGGAGAATATCGAAGTAGTGCAGCTCACTCACCACCTGTAGTGGTGCCCTGGGCATTCATCTTTTCATTTGGTTTACAGGCCCAGACCAGGCCTCTTCCGACTTCTGCCTGAGGACTGGGACCCACCAGAGGGTTTTAGGGATGAAAGGGGGGGGAGGGGGAGGGTGGCCGTCCCCCGAGAAGTCATACGCCATTGCTCTACCACAGGGGCAGAAAATGCAGATTGTGCGCCAGCTGGCAGCCCCAGCTGGCCTACGACCAGGCCACGCAGCCAGGCGGCGACCCAGACCCTGCGGACCATACCCTATAGAGCTGCTGAGTCGAGAGCCGATCAATGCCTGAGAGGTGACGGCCACTCTTTGGATGTGGCTCCTTTCCCCCAGCTCCAATGAGGGGAGCCCAATGGGCTTGGGCGACACATAGTGGCTTGCCACTTACCTGCTCGCACTACGCCTTACTCGTGCCTGACACAGACCGTGACTCGGTCTGCCCTGCAGTGGTCTCCAGGCACCAGTGAGATCCACCAAAATGATGGGTAGCTCCACTGTCTCTTCTATGGGGCTGCCATAGCGTTATAGGCAGCAGGGGAGCCTAGTGAAGCCGGATTAATGGCAGATTTTGCAGTCGACCTGCATAGCCCTCTACCAGGTGGCCATCTTGCTGCCTGGCTAGGCTCTGCCCCCACACTTATATATACTTCATAACACAGAATTCACCCTTCACACAGAGAAGGCATTTGACCAAGTGAATTAGGAATTCCTTGTGGTACCTTTAGAAAAGTTTGGAGTGGGTACCAAATTTAGGGGAGGGTAATGGTGTGATATAAAAACAATGCAACATCCAACAGGGTCAATGGGTACTCATCTACTCCCTTTAACATTCAGAGGAACCAAAAAGTGATGTGTGAGAATCGATAAAGGAGACCATGCGAGTAACACCATGACATTTACTGATGAGCGTACCAGTTGCCAGGGAATCATGGTTCCATCTGCTGCAACCGTTGTATAAAGCCATAAATAATTACTTGCCTCAAACCAGCAGCACAATAAAATATGGGTAAGGGCCAAACATAGCAATTAACATAAACATGTGCGCAAATACATAATAACATTATGGTGAAATGGTTTCCTATCTGTGACCCTTCTTGTCACACTCCCCTATGTTTTTAATTTTGACTGAGATCCTCAATATCTAATAAAATATTTGGTTTTGAGGCTGTCGAGCCAATTTTAACCTTTTTTTTTCCTGCTTTTACTTAATGGTAGGTTTAAATTTACACCTGCCTCAACAAACACGGCACACGCTGAAAAATCAAGAACTCTGGCAATGAGCCGCCTTGTGGGACCTGTCAGGCATTGCAGCACCAGTCTGACGAGGAGTTAGCCCTATGATGAAACATGACATCCATTGGATGTGTGAGGGCTCTTGCTTCTAACTTTAGAGGTGCCACTAGAACCTGTGTTCTTTCTTTACTCTCTCTTGCTTGGAACAGTGTACTCTATTAATTTACAAATACACCCCCCCCCACACACAGCACTATAAACCCACCCCCACATCACCCACAATCCTTTGCTAACACGACAAGACGGATACACTTAGCGACGCAAACACAAAAGAGAACTGCACACACATATCACAACTACCTTTTCATCCCACACGCACCACACACCCCACCCCACCACACAACACCCATGTCCCCACAAACGCACCCCCGTTTCACCGATGAGGAATTGTGGGTCATGGTTGAGGAAATAGTCAAGGTAGAGCCACAGCTGTTTGGAGCACAGATATCCATTGCCAGGAAGATGGAGCTATGGCGGAGGATCATGGACAGGGTGAACACCGTGGGGCTACATCCATGCACAAGGGATGACATCAGGAAGAGGTGGCACAACCTACGGGGGAAGGTGCCTTCCATTGCAGAAAGGCACCAGCTCGCCATCCAGAGGACTGGCGGTGGACCCCCGCCTACTCCCCTAAAAGCTGACTGCATGGCAATCCTACATCCTGAGGGACTCAATGGAGTAGCCGGATCACTGGACACTGGTGAGTCAACATTTACTATCTATCACCCCCCATGCCTGCATGCCATCTCGACCCCACACCCTGACTCCCATCCCCCAACTCCATTCCACACAGTGCACCACCACAATAAACCAACCTAAATTCCAAGCCCTGCATGCCATACCCAATGCATGTACATCCCTTCCAGGCCTGCATGTACACCCACCATCAGTGCATGCACAGCATGGAGAATTAACAATCCCACAATCCATCACCATACACAAGCAAAGGTGGCAGGGCAACAGGAATGGTATAGGGGAAGCCAGTGATGCAGAATATGCCACAGACGTAGCATAATACACCACTTACATCCCCACAGGTGCCCCAGCCAATCTCAGTGGCGAGGAGGTGCCACGGCTACCCAGTCCCCCACCAGAAAATGCCCCCAGTGATGACAGCAACTCTGGCGCTCTGATTCTGGATGAACTCGCTGATCCATCAGGGACCACTGGTCAGTCGGCTACCCCAGCCCACACCAGTCCACTACAGAGCCTCCCCCCTCAGAATCCAACACCACAGGACACACCCAACGTCCCCAGACCACGTCAATCAGTAGTGTGCCCACCTGTACAGGGACCCCAGTCCACACCTCACAGGCAAGACAATGAGGGTCTTGGGGTCAGTAGAAGTGGGCACACCGTTCAGGGGACACAGGCACAGGGGACCAGGGATGGTTGGGCGATAGGTGTGAGCCAGGGCTTGGACAGGCTCGGGGAACCGACTTCCCAGGAGACACTTACTAATGTCCTGGGGGCTCACCAGCAATCCCAGGACAAGATGGGTCAGGTGATAAACATCATGGAGGAGAACCAGTGGCTGCAGGGGGAAACAACACTAGGAGATCAAGCAAGAATTGCAGGCCCTGAACACCACCATGGTCTCTATTGCAAGGGTGCTGGGTGATATGGTCAACATCATGAGGGACTATACAGCACACCAGCGGGCCCCTTCCGCTAGCCAGTGTACTGACCAGCCCTCCACATCTGCTGCAGCTAGTGGACAGGAGCCCCTGCCACAGGACCCACAGGCCACCAGCACCCCTCCCCCTGCAGAAGTTGAAGCACCCCGCAAACGGTCCCTGCGATCCAGACTGACACCAGAGACAGTTGCCAAGACCAAGACCACCGCCAGGAAATGGGCCCCTCCTGAATGTCCCCCTTGTGTTCCACTCTGTCACCCTGTCCACTTTGAACTGCCATTGCTCCCCTTCCTATGGCCCCTTGGACACTCAACCTGTGCCACAAACAGACTGGCCCACTACACTGGACTATTCCCAACCATCACTCCACTCTATTGTACTTTGCATTGTATACCAAATTTTTATTAAACACTCTTGGACGCAACTTGAGTAATAGTGCTTTATCTGAAGGTAATGCACAATGTATTGAACTGCTATGAACTGCATGATCCTGTGTAAATGTCCAGTAATACGTTGATCCATCCTACAAATGTGTCTCAGCAGTCTGTACACATGACAGCATTACCCTGTTGTAACTACAGCAACATCTACAATAAGGAAAGGCATAGGTGACAGTCAGGTGGGATGCAAAAGTAATGACTAGCATTATGCTACAGCGACACAGCACAACACTAAAATGGAGAAATGTTTAGGTCAACAGTCTTACCTGAGGGTCAGTGAAAGTGCTGCTGGATCATGTGTGTCCTGTTGTCCACATCCTCCTCCTCTTCCTCTTCCTCGCTGTCCTCAGTGTCCACTGTTGCCACAGATGCATTATCACACTCCTCCTCCTGCAGATAGGGCGCATGCCGCCTGAGGGCCAAATTATGCAACATGCAGCACACATCAACAATCCTGTAGACCTTCTCAGGGGAGTAGCATAGGGATCCACCTGTCATATGGAGGCACCTGAACCTAGCCTTCAGAAGACCAAAGGTCTTTTCAACAATCCTCCTGGCAAGCCCATGAGCATCATTGTTCCTATTCTCAGCCCCTGTTCTTGGATTCCTAACAGGGGTCAGTAGCCAGGACAGGTTTGGACCCATATTAGTCCTGCACAATGGCATAGGGTATGACTCCTGAAGGTATACACTGACATAGATTGGGTGGGGACTCAGGCTCACATATAAGCCACACTCTGTGCCTCTGTATTTGTTCCATCAGCTGTGGGACACTGCTATTCCTCAGGACAAAGGCATCATGCACTGACCCAGGATAGTTGGCAGTGACGTGGGAGATGTACTAGTTAGCAAGGTACATCATCTGGACATTGAGTGAGTGGAAACTCTTCCTATTCCTGTACACCTGTTCATTGGCCTGGGGGGGAGGGAGCTAAGGCAATATGGGTCCTGTCAATGGCCCAATTACATGTGGTATATGTCCCTTCTCATAGAATCCAGCCTTCACAGTGGGTAAATCATCTACATAGGGGAATGCGATGTAGCTGCACATGCGTTTGAGCATGGCAGACAAAACCCTTGCAAGCACAATAGAGAACACTGGCTGTGACATTCCTGCAGCCAAGCCCACTGTCACCTGGAAAGTGCCAGTTGCCAGGAAATGGAGCACTGAGAGTACCTGCACAATCGGGGGTATTACTGTGGTGCAACGGATAGCAGGTAGTAGATCAGGCTTTAATTGTGCACACAGCTCTGTGATTTGGCCCTGTCCTGACGATAGGTGAGTATGATGTGCCTGTCCTCCAGTGTAGCCAAGTCCACAAGGGGCTGTACATGGGTGCTTGCCTCCTCCTCCTATTCCTCTGCAGTGGTTGGTACCTAAGTGATCCAAAAGTAAGAAGGGAGTGACAACAGGAACCATGAACGCAATACAGCAGTGTACACAGAACATGCTTGTATGTTGGACACTGGAATTGTCTAGGTGAGTATATTCGACTACAATGACACACTTTTAAATCTGTATATGTGTACTAGCATTACAAAATGGCAACCACCTGTTCTGTATGCAGGAACACGTGGAAGTGACCTCACTCCTTCGGCGTTCGCGTCATGGCAGGAGGCGGTCTGCACCGCTGTGTAAATCCTCATTGGCTAACATGCCCCTCTATGGAGCGGACGTCACTGCCACTTTATTTATACCACTTCACTTGATTCCTGACTTCCCACAGCATGTGCTGCTGTGACCTGTGTCTGGAACCTGCCATGGCACATGCGACATGGGAAAAGTCCCCAGCCTACCCCTGTAAGGGCAGTTGTATGGGCCTTCTGACCAACAGGTGAGTACATCATGGGTTTGTTGCATGCAATATGGCTCCATGTAAATGTATGTGTGTGCCAGCAGTGTGTCATTGGGGGGGGGGGTATGGCTTGTGGCAGTGTTAATGCAGGGGTACGGGTCATGTGTGTGCCTGATGAGGGGCTAATGCAGTTTGTAGGCCATATGTGTGACAGGCTGGATTGTCTGGTTCATGGTGTCCCACTGTGTTTCCTCTGCAGGTCAGCGCCCATTGGAAGAAGGGGTTGTGGCGTGCCATCGCCAAGGAAGTGCAGACCCTGGGGGTCTAAAGCAGGTAGAGCACCCACTGCAGGAAATGGTGGGAGGAACTGAGAGGCTGGGCCTGGAAGACCGCGGGGCCCAGCTAGGGATGGCCTCCCAAAGAGGGAGGGGTGCCCATCGGAACCTGAAAGCCCTGATGGCCCGCATACTGGTGGTGACCAATCCTGAGTTGGATGGGCGCTTGAGGGCATGTCAGCAGCCACAAGGGGTGACTACAGTGTGTTTGACAACCCTCTCTCTTGCCTGGTATGGGATTTGGGTGCAGGGTACTAGTCAGTGGATGCCCTAATATGCCAGTTTAGACATTGCTGCATGGTCCGGCTTAGGTTAATAGGGTAAAATGCATGTTTTTGATAGCTAGGTAGCTGGCTTTCTGTGGAAGACAGGTCTTAGTTGGTCCAAGTAGGTGTGTAGCTGGCAGTGTTTGGCACCTACCTGCTGTGGTACTTAGCCAACAGAATGCCAGTGTGGTCCACCCTGGCCATTCTCAGTCTGTGACAGTGATTTGTATGCCATCTGTGCTGTTGGTGCTGTGATTGGCCCTGTGCTCCCTTTCTTTCTCCCCCTCTCTCTCCTTTTGTCATCCTGTCCATGTGTGCATTTGCATCATCTGACAAAGGAGCAGGGGCACCGGCGATGGAGGGAGCTGCAGCCCACGGGACCCAAGAGGCAGAATCCACTGACGCCGAAGGGACCAGTGGGACGGAGGGCGAGGGGAGCACCACGGTGGGGACAGGAGGTGACACCAGTGACTCTGATTCCTCCTCCGATGGGAGCTCCCTGGTGGTGGCGGACCCCTCTGGGACTACCCCAGTTACAGGTTCTACCGCCATCCCCCATACCAGCATCGCCCTCCCTGTAGCCCCCCACCAAGTTGCCCGTGCCCGCTCACCCAGGAGGGTGGGTATCTCCTTCACCCCAGGCACATCACGCCCTGCCCCAGTCAGCCCTGCTGCCCTCAGTGAGGAGGCTATTGATCTCCTGAGACCCACCCCGTAGGGCAGTCCACCATAGTGAATGCCATCCAGGGGCTGGCATCCCAGATGTGGCAATGCAATGCCTTCCTGGAGGGCATTCACTTTGGCCTGGTGACCCTACAGAGATCGTTTCAGGCTCTGGCCTCTTCACAGATGGCAGCCTCTGTCCCTGTTTCTTCCGTCCCCCCTCCAACTACCACTTCCCAGTCCCAGTCTCCTCACCCCCAAGCCATCCCACGCACACATTCAGACAAGCATGCACACAAAACATCACACAAGACTCGCACAGACAAACACAGGCAGCACACTTCAGTGCACAAGCACTCACACAGCCAACAGACAGTTGCACACACACCATCCTCCACTGTCTCACCCTCCTCCTCCTCCTCCTCCCCTCCCTCAGTCACATCCACACTCACACCTGCATGCACTGCATCAACAGTCCCTGAACCTGCCACCTACACAGCCTTGCCCACAGTCACCACAACAGCAGACTCTCAGACATGCACCCCACACATCACATGAGCAGTCACCACCATCACCACCTCTTGCAACACACCCACCTCACTGGCAGACAACACCACAACATCCATCAACACGTTCTGTTTTTCCTTCCCTACCCTCTCTGCCCCCCTCCAAAGACACACAAACACTCGCACTCACACCCCCAACAGCCATCCACCTCAAACATGTACACTGTGCATGCACCTGCACCCAAGTCCAGCACACCTCCTCCTCCTACAACCACTCCCTCTACCTCCATTCCTATCCCTCCTCCCACATCCCACCCCACTGGCCCAAAGAAGCTTCTCCTTTCCCCACCTTGACCTCTTCCCTCCACCTCCCCGCAGTCCTGCCCATAAGAGAAGGTCCCAACCCCCCTGCCCAGTACCTCAAGCACACAATCCGACACTGTACCACCCCCAAAGTCTCCAGTAGCCACTAAGGGGCACATGAGAGCAACGTCGGTCCACCCCCACCCACAACAAGGACTCCTCTGCCCCCAAAAAGGAGGGCTAAAGTGCCGCCCCATCCTAAACAGACAACCAAGACCATGGAGCCACCTCCAAAACCTAGGGCCAAGGAGACTCCTTCCAAGAACAAGGCCAAGAAGGCCCCTCCCAGGCCCCTACAAAAAGTCCGCCCAAGAAGGCCCCTACAAAATGTAAGCCGAAGGAGGCCCCTACAAAAAAAAAAAGCCCAAGGCGGTCCCTACAAAAAGTAAGTCCAAGGAGGTCCCTACAAAATCTAAGCCCAAGGAAGCCCCTACAAAGTCTATGCCCATGGAAGCCCCTACAAAATCTATGCCCATGGAGGCCCCTACAAAATCTAAGCCTAATGAGGCACCTACAAAATCTAAGCCCAAGAAGGCCCCTACAAAAACTAAGCCTAAGCAGCCCCCTCCAGAACCAGTGGGCAAGGAGCCCCCTCAAGCTGAGGGCAGGGACCCCCCCCTCCAGAACCAGTGGCCAAGGACACCCCTCCAGAACCAGTGGCCAAGGACATCCCTCCAGAGCCATTGGCCAAGAACACCCCTCTAGAACCAGTGGCCAAGGACACCCCTCTAGAACCAGTGGCCAAGGACACCCCTCTAGAACCCGTGGCCAAGGACACCCCTCCAGAACCAGTGGCCAAGGACACCTCTCCAGAACAAGTGGGAAGGAGCCCCCTCCATCAACAGTGGGCAAGGAGCCCCCTCAGTAACCAGTGGGCAAGGACACCCCTCCAAAACCAGTGGGCAAGGAGCCTCCTCAGTATCCAATGGTCAAGGAGCCCCCTCCAGAACCAGGGTGCAAGGAGCCCCCTCCAGAACCAGTGGACAAGGAGCCCCCTCAGTATCCAGAGGGCAAGGAGCCCCCTCAGTATCCAGAGGGCAAGGAGCCCCCTCCAGAACCAGTGGGCTAGGGCCCCCCTCCAAATGAGTGGCACCCCCTACCCACCCTACCCCACCCACCCCGAGGTGCCTGCCCATTTCCAACATGATGCCCCTGAACAGTGGAGTCCTGATGTTGTCAGGAGTCAAGTTGGGGCTTGGACTTTGCCCTATGAGCATTAAAGACTTTGAACTGGCCTTTGGGCCTGCATATGCATACATATACATATGCAGCTGTATGTTTTTTGATTCTGAATTGCCATCCAAAATGATTACAGTGGCTGGAAGAGAGGTATGTGTCCTGGCCTTTTTGCTCCTGAGTCCTGTTACAGTCGATTTACTCTGCAGCTGGTTCTGGATGTGTGGTGTGTGTTGTGCATGTGGGTGTCACTCTCCCCACCCTCTCTCCCTCACTTGTGTGCTTGGCGGCTGTGCTCACCGTTGTCATCTTTGTTAGCGTTGGTGCTCCAGGATGGCCATGGCCTGGTACAGCATCAGGAAGCCTTGCAGTTCGGGTTCCATGGTGGCTGAGAACTCCACTGCGTCCCTGGAGGTGAGTGTCTTCTTTTAAATAATGTGTTTCCGCCAGGCTTTTGGTGTTGTTGCTACCGCCCTGGAAATCCTGGCGGTGTGCTATGTCATAATATGGTGGGTGGATCCTTGTCTTCTGCCTGCCTGTAGGTGGCTACTGCTGTGTTCAGTGGTCGTACCTCGCTGGTGTTTGGGGTGGTACATTGGCTGTCTATGGGAGGGATCACCACCATTGTCATAATTTTGCGGTCATAGCCTGGCAACGGTACTATGGCCATCACCGGTGCATGCGGTAACCTGACCGGCAAGGTCATAATGACCACCATAATATACATAGGGTCCACAACGCCATAGAAGTGAGCAGGGTTGTACCTGGCTATCAAGTCTTACTCTTGGTTGATTTAAAAAAAAGCTTTCGACTCTGTGAACTGGGATCATTTGTTTATTCTCCTGACTTGCTTTTGTTTTAGGCCAACATCTATCAGCTTTATACACTTGCTTTATACTAATCTCTGATCCAGAGTTCGAGTTGGAGGAGCGGTATCGGACAGTTTTCCTATTGAGAGGGGTAGACGACAGGGTTGCACACTTTCTCCCCTTTTGTCCGCCTTGGCCATTGAGCCCTTGGCAGCCTGGGTGCACACTGATACCGTGTTCTGATGCTTCAGTGGTCCTCTGAGGTGAGTGACAGAGTATCTTTGTATTCTGGCGACGTCCTGCTGTTCTTGGCTGACCCGGAGGCGACGGGACCTCTGGACCTCCAAATCCTCCAGATTTCCAGGTACTACCATGTTGCCTCTTGCCCAGCGGATATGCTATGGGCACAGGGGATGTGGGTGCTTCCTTCGGAGTTCAAGTATCTGGGGGTCTTTATCACAAACTATGGGACCTGGTCCTATGAATCTAAACATTTGCCTCAACTTGATGGCCTAGTAAAAGGTATGAAATTTTGGGCCCCCCTCTCGATATCCCTCTTGGGTCGCTCTGCAATTTTTAAGAAGGCTTGCCTTCCGTGACTGCTTTGTCAACTCCAAAATCATCCCTAAACGGTGAGTCAGGCCTTCTTTGTCAAAGGTAACACCCTGGACAGGACTTTGCTATGGGGAGGAAAGAGCACATGGATCTTCCTGGGGAAGTATTGCTAGCCCACCTTTGAAGGCGGGATTGCGAGTCCCGACATCCTCCTTTACTACAGTGCCATGTACTTGCGATAGTGAATAACTGCTAGTTCATGGGGTTTGACAATCGGAATATGCAGTTGAGGGGTGGACCATGTACCGTAGCAATCTCCCTCACTTGCTTTATGGTGGCAGCATCTTGACACCCTTGCCCTCTGCAACAAGAGTGGTGCTGTCGATTTGGATGGATGCGGCGAGGTCCATGGGATAGGTGGGCAGGTTTACTCTGGAGACTCCGTTGTGGAGGGGCAGGAGGCTCCTGCAGATCACGGCTCTCTGAGGCTTCTCTGCATGGGACACTATAGACATCTCATTGGTCGACGTGCTCCACAATTGGTCACTGAAATTCTTTCAGGATCTGCAGGTGGAGGACAATATGCACCACACTCAATTTTTCTGTTACCATCAGTTACGACATGCACTTTTGCCTACCTTACAGTCTGAGGCTGACATATCGCTGAAGGATGCGGACTGGATCGAGGCAGCAGCAGCTCCTAGAAAGGCAGTTATAGCCTCCCAATTCAGTTTAATTCAAATTAAGATCCTAGACCGCATGTATCTCACTCAAACAAGGATGTTCCTAATAGGATTAGTCACCCAAAAATTTGCTTGCAGAGCAACGACCCGAGCGGTGACTTACTTCACACGTTGTCCTGCACTTTAGCTCTTCTAGAAAGTGGTTTTAGGCCACCTAGAAGGGGAGTTGGGGCGGGAGAGTAAAAAGGGATTCTATGTGCATTCTTTTGCACACTACGGAGAGCATAAAGGACATTAGATTTCAAAAGGCGCTGGTCTGGCTGGACCTGATGATTGCAAAGCGAGATATAGCACGAGTCTGTAAGGACACAGAGGCTCCTTCGGTTGGAAGGTGGGCAGCCGGCATGGATTAATGTTTAAGCCTGGAACACCCGATTTACCTACCAAGGGGGTGCCCCCAGAAACATCTCAAGATATGGAGAGGTTGAGCTGGATACAGAGGGGCTCAGCTAGAGCCCTGCCCGACCCCGTCATGGTCCACGAGTGGAAATGCACACTCCTGCAGCCTTTATTTGAACTACTCATATACGGGGCACTTAGAGATGGACTTGCCATGTCATGATTTACATTTTGTATTTTGTTATTACATATTATTGCCATGGAGCTCATTTGCTGCCTTAACAAATGTTGTCATCTCTCTGGGTTTTCTTGCCAAGTGCTCTCTAACGTTCATGAGAGTTGTTTGGTTAAAATAAATAAAAATGTTTTTCCAAACAATTTCTGATTTACTCTCATAGTATCTTTTATATTTCCTCTGGTCCTGATATATCCTGAATCTAATAACTTTAACACTGTTTTCTGAAGTGGGTCATTTATGTTTAATTTCATTTATTTTAAACTTTGTTTGCATCGAAGCAGGGAATAACAACAGAGATAGTTTCTATCTCCTTATCGAAAGGAACGGAGTCAGGGAGTGATCCTATGAGCTCAAGATATGCACTTAAGAGTTTGATACACATCAAGGTTCGAAGCAGCAGCCAATTGCATGCACTCCTTCAAAACTTAATTTACCCTTTCAACCAAGCAATTTGCCTCTGGATGATATAAGCTGGTATGCAGTAAATAAGACTTCATTTCCTGCAATGTAAACTGCCCACCATTACCACTGACAATAATAGGTGTACAACATTCTCTGATAAAGGTGTCATGCAGGAACTTCATATCATTACATGTATTCACCTCACAAATATAACTCCATTCAAACTCTTTGAAAAGTAACTGGTTGAAGGCTCGAAATACCACATATCAGGCTTAAATACTGAAAATGGGCCAATAAATCCAATTCCTAATGTGTGCCAAGATGTAATAGGAACAGAGACTGACTCAATTTTTTAATTGTGTCTTCATAATTTTATCTGCGTTCGCACAAATATTATATCCTTCAACCAGGATCTCAATATCGGTGCCTATTCTAGCCTTTCCTTAGTAAAAGTCCTGCCTAAATGACTGATAAGAGCTGGGCATGCTACAAGCTATCTACCTGAAAGAAACAGTAAGAAATAACTTATGATTGCGCAAATTAAGTCATACGTCATTGACAGCTCTTCTATCACTTTTCAGTAAGCCTGCCAACATGGTGATAAATGTTTTTCTTTAGGCCACCTTTCCTTCACATATTATGACACAATAACCAATTCTTGATCTCTATGCAATTCCTTCGTCCAATCACTTTCTCTGATTGCTATCTTCCAAATCATTCTCAACACCATCCTCCTCATGTACTGCAGTCAGCACATATATTTTTCTTTCATTGCATGTGGTGAACGTCAAACTAGTACTTGTTGATAAGAGAAGCCAGGAACATCAATCGTGCTAAACAATTTACAACTTACTCTCCAGACAAAGGACCTGGTTTAGATGTTGGCGGTAACGGTCCCGCCGTCGACTTTGACAGAAAACCCATCCACTGCTGCAACAGTCCACCTGCTGTATTTAGACGTTGGCAGTCCCACAGACGAAAGAATGCATCGGAACCGCTGCCTCCGCCAAGAAATGCCACCCGCATCAACGGCAGGAGAGTGAAAATGGGATTCCAGCAGGATCGCAACTACCCTTCCCACTGCGCAGATTTAGATGTGCCTTACTACCCATGAAAAACCAGCGGACTGACATCCACTTCTTAAGACTTAAAGGTAAGGACTCCGCATTGCCAGTGTACGTTGGGTGGGCACTGCCCGGGAGGTCTAGCCACTGGAGACATATACATGGCACAGACGTTTTTTTAAATCACTGTGACATGCATATGTTGGGGACACAAGTGGGTCAGACATGGATAGAGACACATTGATACACAACACATATTGCAAACATAGGTGACAGTATTCATTGGCAAATGACTGCTGGCACCACCATGACAGTAGATTCACACCTGTAAACTGTGTTGTTGTGTGCACGTTGCCAGGGGAACTGTACCTGTCATTTTGTGCTGCGACTTGTGGTGTGTGTGGGTCAGAATGTGAATGTGATGCGATCAGCTGGTTGATGCAAGGGGAGCGGAAGTGCGTGATGTCGCTGTGTCTGTATTAGTGCCACTTGCATGTGAGACCGATGATGTTGTGTATGTTGTGTTGCAGTGAGTAACAGTTCAGGTGAATGTTGTTGTGTGGCAGTTGTTGTTGTGATGAGTGCAGTTGTGCGTGTGTGTGCTTGTGTAGCTAAGGGTGTAGTTGTATTGTGGTAGTTTCATGTGTGGGTGCAGTGTCAATGGTGTGAGTAAGTTGTTTCATGGATTTATGTCAATGTATGTTTTCAGCATGTATAGGTTGTGTTGTGTCAGAAAGGCAATGGGTTATTGTGTGAATGAAGTGTGCTGTGTAGTGCTGGGGTACACCTATGGCTAAGGTACTGTGTGTGTGTTTGTCATTTACCTCAGTTCCATAGCCCCGGGCATTGTAGGAAGTCCACTGAGTCCCGCCGCTGTCTCCCTCTGTCAGAGAACCGCCACCATTCAATCCGTCTGCAGAACTGCAACGTCTAACTACGGCGGGCAGAAGACCGATGACGTGACAGTCTCCTTGGTCCGTGGCCGACACGGCTTGGCGGTGCAACCACCAAGATCTAAACCAGGTCCAAAATCTGAACTAAAGGTTTATGAGCAGACTGAAGTACAACTCTATTGTCCTAAACAAATTGTTTAATCTTTTAAACAGCCAACACACACACAAGTTTCTTTTTCAATCACAGAGAATTTTAAATCTGCAGACCTTATTTTATGAAATGTAAATTTCATCCCATCTTCATCCCCATCTTATAATTTGCCTAGAACAGCACCAACACTGTCATAACTATATAGAGGACTTGGCACCCAACACAGGGACATCCCTTGCCCTTTTAGAGAAACATATGGATGGCACAACTGGGTCACGCTTTCACTGCCATGGAATGGTCCAGGGCCCTGGAATATCCCAAACAGGTATCTCATAATGCACAGTTCCAGTTAATATAATTTTATATCCTGCACAAAGCAAATCTGCCTCCAATGCAGTTACATAGACTCTTTGCAAACGCAGCTGATGCTTGCAAATGCTGCAATTCTCCAGTGGTAGACTTTAAACATACTCTCTTGGACTGACACGCTACTGAACAGAGCTGACCGAAACTCTCACCAAGGTCACTAAGGTACCTGGTCTGGCTACTTGGGAGGCAGGGGCTCTAGGTCTGTACAGGCAATCGAAGAGGCAAAAGGTGATCTCCCTATTCTTAGACCTGGCTCTTCTTATAGCAAAACGCATCATCACAATGCATTAGAGGAGGCAAACTCCCCCAAGCTCTACACAATAGCGTGCCACCTTCGACAAATGGGCAGCAGCAGTAGCCAAAGCCTTACACCATGAGCAGGCCTGAGGTCTCTGACGCCGTCTGATAGCACCAGCATTGGATGGGCCACTGGGGAAAAAGACCTCTCCGATGGAGGACTCACACTCCTTGTAACTTAAACGCTGCCCCCAGACACATCCACCAGCAGCTGATAACCTGCCTGCATGTCAAATCTCCACTACCCTAAGATATTGGTCCCATTCCTTGCTTCCCCAATAGATGGACTTCCCCCTGCCCTCAGCCCAACCCCCCTCTCAGTTAGCCACAGCCCCTTTTCCCCCCAAATACAGGCCGCACAACCCCGTTAGAAACTCACTTGCATAACTACCTAGCACCTCTGCCCCGTAAAGACCTAGGAGACTAGCCAATGACGCAACACACCACCAGGAGCAGTACCCCACAACACAGATGGGACAATGTATTTCAAACGATTTTATGTTTAATTTCATTTCAGCCATTCGTATTCTTTGTTAGTTGTCAAATGTGAATAAAATATCTTTTAAAACAAACCTGTAATTACTTGTATCTACGGTTATGGCACACTCATCATTAGGGTTAAAAAGCTTCAGAGTTTTGTCAGAAATGATTTTCTTTTTTTTAGTCCTATCACTGGGAAATTGTCTGGAGAAAATATGGGAACACTGTAGTATCCATGTTACCCAAACACTCCTAGCTTTCTGGGATAAAAAGACTACAAAATGTGTAACAAAATGTATAACATTTCCCCTCAACCTTCTCACTGATTGAGGCAACATTAAGTTACACACCAGCCCTAGCGAGCAACTGCTTTAGAGAAGGATCTGCCTGAGGATGTATCATAATGTGTGAAATGTTTGAGAATGTAGACGTTAAATGCTTTGAATTAATCAAAATATAATTCAATATTCTGGAGACCAAGATATACCACTACTATCAAAGACACTACTGGCCTTACACCTCTTGATTAGACTCAGCCTCCAGGCCAATGACAACATATAAAAAATGAATTGTTACTAAGGACGGTGATAGAAAACATACCTCTGAATTAAATAAATGATTAGACCTTTCCAAAACACCTGTAAAGTCTTTAGGGCAAAAGAGATCAGAGTTCTAACGTACATTATCAGACAAAGAATGAGAGGTCAATTATGTCAGAACACACATCTCAATAGGAGTTTCCAGGGAAAGGAAAGTAAAGGCCAAATCAACCCTATACTGAGACTACACATCAGCGAAAATACAATTAAATAATTGTTTGCTGGCGAGACTAATGAAGGGGTCCTTGTTATGGCACTGTAAAAAATTACATTTATGTACGGAAAGTACATAAGTAAAATGCCATTAGATCGAGATTCGCTAACATATAGTCTTCAGGGCCTCTCATAACCGCAAGATTTACCCTCTTCAATCTTTAAGGGGCAGGCAAACGTCAATTGCACTAAGCTTAGAGAGGTTATCATGTTCCTGTGGGAGGAGGAGAGTATTCTAGAGACACAAGACTGGTTAAATTGAATTTGGCAATTACTTAGCATGGAAAAGCTTGCTATGTCCATGGAAAGGAGGACAGATATGGTTGAAATGGATTGGAGTCCTTTTCTCTGGGAAGTAAGAGATGGAATTTAGGGAAATAACCTGAACCGGATTCCCAAGGGTTCTCTGAATTAGCCAGTCATAAAGTCCATATGTCACACTCTAGATGGAATAAACTGTCAATCTAAAAAATTTGAATTGCAGATGGGGTGAGCGTTTCTGCAGGGCCACCACAGATTTTTGCCTTCCTTTGCTAAACCGCATTTTGTTGATTTAGGATTCTGCACACTCTTCCTCCTGTTAACCTGTGATAAAGCGTTTGTGCTCTCCTCCTTAAACGTGGTAAACTTGGTAAAAACCTAATTAACACACTTAACCTACTCGTAAGTCCCTAGTAAATGATACTATATGGATCATGGGACTCTAAATGAAATGCTACAAGTGGGCTGTAGCACTCATTATGCCATCCACTAAAGTGGCCTGTAAAATATCTCTCAGGCCTGTCACAACAGCTTACAGTGCAGGTTTCAACTGTCACTTCGATCTAGCTAAAAAAAAAAAAAATGTTTGCCAGACCCAAAGCTTACTTTTTAATACTCATGAGTCACCCCCCTCACGTAGGTCCTCAGAGCTCATAGAGGAAGGTGCATAGTATTTAGACAGTAGCATATGTGTACTTAGCTTTTACACAGCCTGGCAGTAAAGGACTCCTGAAGTCGTTTTCCACTATGGCATGGCTAGCTCTCCTCCTTAGACTAACAAGGAGTTACTTTATTATACTTAATAAATAACAACTTCAGTTTGGTGGTAGATAGAGGAACACTTCCACTGATTTGAATTGTAACTTAAAATTCTCTTTAATTGTAAAGTCGGGTTTTAAATTACTATTCAGAAAATGCCACTTATAAAAAGGTGGCATTTACTTAGATACACCAAATGTGCCTTTCTACCAGTGTCCAGGGTCTCATGACTGTAATGGCTCTCCTGTGGAGTGATGTGTATCTCTTCCAGACAGGACAAAAAGGGTCTTGGGTGTAGGGGAAGGGTGTTTCTATCCTCGGCAGTCTGTTACCAACCACTTCCTGATTTCTGAAGCTGCCTGCCTCGTCACTGGCAAATGCAGCTCACACCTGGGCCTGTCTGCCCTTTGTCCCTCTATAGAAAAAATGGCTAGAACCATTCAGGGTCAGACAAAGAGAGTGATCACCTCACCCTGACTGGAACTGGGTATAAAAGTGGCACTCTCAGAACCTGTTATCAGAACATTCCTGGGCCTGTGAAATCCAGAAGAAGGACTGCCCTACTCTCTGAAGAAAGACTGGACCTGCTTGCCTTGAATCCAGGATCTCAGAAGCGACTCCAAGGGTCAGTTGGCTTACCTCCTGTTAGAGCTATAGGGACACACCACACTTCCAGAGGCCATCCCTACAACTGCCCAGGTAATCAACATGAAAATGTAAACAATACCTGAACACAATAGGAATTGCAGCATCAAGAGCACTAAGGGAAGGATACTGCACTGGGATAGATATCACTTTGCACATGCTCCTAAAACAACACTTGCACAGGAACCTTCCCTTCTGGTATCTCAGGGACAAACAATGGTAGAAACAAGTGACATGCCTAACTCCAAAATGTGTAAGTGCAAGTCAAGAAAGCACATACAATAGCAAGAGCATGGGCCATACATCTCGAAGAAGTAGCTGCAAGGTCCACACAATAAAATGGACACATGCACAGACAAATGCAAAGGAAGCTAGCACAATTGAACACCCTCTATGTCTGCACAAACAAAAGATGAGCTCCCACACATCAGAGGAATGTACAATCCATATCGGGGGGACAAGTCTAACACCACACATGCTGACATTTGGACAAAACAAGATGAAACACTTACCATACCAAACAAAACACAATGCATTCACAGACACATATTCATACAGTCAACACATACTGCCCACAAAGACATATTTTCATTACAACAGCAAATGGATCAGCAATCTGGCTGAAACACACATAACTGTAGGCAGACAAAACCAATTAATCAGGAACAACATAAAGGTAGAAAAGTAACAACAGGAGAAATGTGTAGCCAAAAACACAACTACTTGGGTTTATTAACTGGAAACTCTTCAGAACAAAGGCCTTTGAGCACTCCATTTTATAGTCTCTCATTGCACAGTATTGTGCCAACACTTGACTCCTATTACTGCTAGGGAACCTCCACAGAAAGGTGCATCCAGTGGGCAATCAGGCACCTCAGGGTGGAGTCAGATTTGGGATTGGTGAGCTTGGGAGGGGTGGACTGTTTCTTGGAAGGGGTGGGCTTCTACTTGGGGGTGTGGGGTATGTGTGCTTGCAAGGGCAGGTGTGACAAGGGAGGTGGTGGAAGGGACGGGTTGGGATGTGGGTCAGGCCTCTTGGGTTTAGGACGGGGGTGGAGGAATAAACTTTCCTTAGGAACATGGGGATAGACTGCAGAAGGGGGTGGGGGTTTGGAGGCTGAGGGAGAAGTTGTCTGCTGTGTTAGTGTGGATGTCTTGGGTGTGCTCATGTGTGAGGTATGCTTATGTTTGGATGGTGTGTTGCGTGTGTGAGTGTGGGCATCTGCGTGTCGTCGGGGGCTGGAGGTGCTGGGTGATGTGGGATTGGTGGATGTGTGTGTGGGATTGTTGAGGTGGTGTCTGTGGGTATCCTTGTAGTGGTGGATGTGTGTGTGTCTTTTGGGGTGGTGTCTGCAGGTATGGTGGATGTGGTGGATGTCTGTGTCTGTTGGGGTGGTGTCTGCGGGTATGGTGGAAGTGGTGGATGTCTGTTGGGGTGGTGTCTGCGGGTATGGTGGGTGTGTCACTGCCTGTTCTAGTGGAGCCTGTCGGTATAACTGATGGGGTGTGTGGGCCGGTGGGGCTGTCTGGAGAAGTGGTGGCGGATGTGTGTGTGGGTGGCTGTTGAGTGCCGGTGTGTTTTGTGATGTTTCTGTTTAATTGTGCTGCTTTTGTGTGTTGAGGTGGGTGCGTGCGGGTAGGTCTGTGTGCTTGGGATAGGTTGGGGAATGGAGGATTTGGATTGGTAAGATGGAGGTGGAGGGGGAACGGAAGGTGGGGGGTGACTGGCTGCAGTCAGTGAGGAGGCCAGAGTCTGAAAAGATCTCTGTGGGCAGACATGGCACTATGAATGCCTTCCAGGAAATCACTGGTCTGGTGAAGCTGGCAAACCAGTCCCTGGATGGTACTCACAATGGCAGTCTGACCAACAGAGATACTCCTCAGGAGGTCAATAGCCTCCTCGTTCAGGGCAGCAGCGTTAACAGGGCCTGGGACGGGGATGCCTGCGGCATAGGAGATGCCCATCCTTTTGGGTAAGCGGGCACAGCCAACTGGGCGGGGAGCAACAGGGAGGGTGAGTATAGAACAGGGGGTTACGGACAAAGATGGAACTGGAGTCTGTGCCGATGGGTCCGCCACACACGGAAGTGGCCACTGGGGGAAGAATCTTTTGATGAAGATGTAGATTCTGTCTCCTCCGTGGCACTCCCCTCACCCTCCAGGCCACTGGGTTGTGTCTGTGGTGTTTTCACTGGGGGGGTCATGTGGCCAGATGCTTCACCACTCAGCTATGCCCTGTCTCCCTCGCTTCCCTGGGTTGATGCTGTAAATACAAAGAGCAACTTGAACAACAGGTGTGATTAGCAAACATTACCATGATGTTAAATAGACCCCAAAAGTACACCCCAACAACAAACTACACTTAAATGGTCCCTATATGTACCATACCTTATGCATGCATGCCATCTGAACTGGCAACAGCTGCCCACAGGAAAACCAGGATCTCAGAGAACTACAATTTCATGGCTGAAGTTGTGAAATCACAGTAACCAGTGAACATGTAGGAGACCACATCACCTTCAATGCTCTGCCTCATCAAACAGACCTCAGTTACCTGTTGTCATAAAATAATAGGCCAATGCCAAGTTAATTCACACAGATCTCACGCAAGGTCATGCAAACATATATTTTTCACGCACACAATAACACAACAATAGGAAATTATGCTCCTAAAACCTGCTAGGTTGCTCACAGCAGTATAGTAGCCTGGAGAAGGTGACATGGAAATACTCATGTCACACTGGAAACATATCAACAATGCACACTTCACCAAGTGAAACTTGCCGTAATGGAGTCACAGAAGTAGTACTAATGTTGCTCAGATATGTTACATATTTGGCATGGAAATGTACACTGTAGACATCATGTGCAAAGTGACAGGGAGATATGTCTCAAAAATCCACAACACAATGAATCAGCAAGTCCCAGAGAAATCACCACTAATGTCTGATACCCCTTACAATAACATACTCGGACTGCATCACTCGAAACCAATATTCCATTGGATGTTGGAGAGACACGTAGATTTGCAAGTATAGAGGGCCCTCAACATGTTGCTCTATGGTAAGGTACATCACTGAATCCATTTTGGTCATGCAAACACAGATGTCTGTGAATGAATGGTTGCACATAAACACATATGATTCCAACATAACTGCAAGTCACTCCATGATGCATGCCAACAGTCAGGTTACAAACCTTCCCCGTTACACATGTGCAGTGCACTTCCCCACATGATGCCACATCAGTGGCATGGAAATGCACACTGTGGCTACAATATCTAGTCATACAAGTCTTGTCCCTCACTGCTACTGCAGTTGTACATGCCAAATGACAAGCTATGACAGGTGAGAGTACTTGTCAGCCAATAATCAAAGGTGACACACTCCTGTATGTGGTACCACATGAAATGTAGTTCCAATTAAAATGTCCTATTCAACACACAGGTTGGCATGCACATATATGAGAGCGAATACAGGAATTATCCCAACAACACAGGTATACCATGCATGAAATAGCAGTGTACACATTTTGTCAAGAGAGAAAAGAACACATACTGACATATAAGCACAAGAAATGTTGGCAACAGTCATGGCACATAAACCATGTTAGTGGACATTCCCCACTTACCAAGGGAAAGTATTGATCTGCAGCTGCACCACAAAAAAATGTATGATCTGTCACATGTATGATGGGCATCTTCACATTACAGAGTAATGAGGCACCAGCACTGTCACACGCTGAAAACACATGCTGAGGACACTGATCCATCACTTCCTTTCTTTTGGACTGTAACACTGAGTAGAAGTCTGTTGCATAGAATGTACACCCACTACAACAAGAAACAGTACTTGATTGACCAATGCACACAGCCTTATGTTGTTCCTGGACAGCAAAATGTGTGTGGATTATACACAGTTTTGTCCTAGGTCCCTTGGTCAATAGGCCAGGCACATCAGTATGTACCACATGACATCTATACACAAACAATTACTCATCTACTGTGTTACACAAGGCTCATCCCTAATTGTCAGGGGGAGCTGTCAGAACCTAACACACTAACTTGGCAATGTGAACGTCAGAAATATGCCCTGTACTCACCCCCTTCAGGCTGCTCTGCTGTCCTCAAATGAACATCAAGGTCTGGGTAGTCCACTGCCAGAATCTAAACCATTAAGGGAGTCATGGTCCGACGTGCGCACCGTTCAGGTTAGGAGGACAGCACCAGCTTGACCGCTGCAAAATTTCCAAGCCTTGCGTCTCAGCTCCTCCCACCTCTTTCGACAGTGGGTGCTCCACCAGCTGTGGACCCCCATGGTACACACCTTCTGGGAAATGGCTCTCCATAGCCGCTTCTTCTGATGGGCGTATATCTGCATAGATGCTAAAGACAAATCAAGAGATTACAATCATAACCTTTTACACAAATGGTTAAGTCACATACAAGTCAGAAACACCAAGCAAGAAATTTTCAATTTGTTAACACTCCAAGTTTGAAACCCAGACCCAATAAGTGCTGGGACATAACTACAGACATATAACTTTCCATCTGCCGACTAACCCACTACCCCGCTCAGGGCCTACAATGAGTTAGCAAGCTTACTGACATCAGGTAGACCATGCTCCAGCAACAATTACTGTGATGTGAGTCACAGTGAAACACTACACACCTATGTGGCTTCTAAAAGGAAAACTCCTTGGGCCTCAATGGACAAATAAATTCACACTGTGTGAGACTGACTCACTGCGTGCAGTCACACAGGCAACGAACCTAGTACAGACTTCACCATTTCACGATCAAAAAGCTGGCATGGTGTGTACAGAAAGTGTCTTCCTTTTCCATGTGTGGACATGTGGCCTATCAATTTCAGGCTCATTACACTTCAGGAGAGGGTTCTGTGTTATGTATCTGTACCACATAACACTCCTTTGGACATATGTGTCCATCCTACAGAGATCACATCCAACATACATACAAAGGCATGCAGTGTACAATGTCCGCTATGTGACCAAGCTACTGAGTCACATATCATGGCCTCCAGTATTCAACACACTGCACTGTGGGACTGTCATTTGTACAATAAGCCAGCACAGGACAAATATGACCTGTGTGAAGGTGACAACAGAGCTGTGGGAGTAAGGGGCATGTCATGAGTCAAAGACACACATAGACAATGATGCAAAATGGACATATGGACTAGTTTAGCGATTTACCTCAGTACCCAGGCTTAATCTAGTCAATGGACTGAGGCCTTCTGGGCAATGTTTCCCACTAGAGCATCATATTCTCCACATGCCAGGACCTGCTAGTGTACAGGGAGTGAACACAGCCCCACAGCTGCAAAGCCACAGTGTCTCTCCCATAGCCTAGACTAGGACCCATATTGGAGATACATTTGGCAGGCCCTGGACTCTACAGGCTGAGCATGCAGAACCTATAATGACGTTTCATTGCCATCACTTCCATGCATGACAGTACATCATGTGTCCATTAGCAATTTGACATGTGGTGTGTGTGGCAACCTGAAGGGTCAGGATATGGATTTCAAACAACAGTTTGGCAACGCCACATGTGGGTTGAAAGACCTGTGGTACTAAGCACATTGCTCATGTTCCTCAAATGACTCATACAAGATGCATACATATCTCATGCGGTCATGCACATGCATGTTGTCCAACATTTACAACTATCATAAGGAAAGAAATGTCAGTGGATGGCAGTAAAGTCTTCTTACCTAGTTATGTGCATCCAACACAAGGAGGATCTAGGACCCCAAAAACATCACACAACACAGTGTAATTGAACTTAACATTTGTTACTGCCACCAATACCTGCACCATTAACATCCCAATGACACAACACATACTGTAACAGGCACACAAGAAATCTAACTGGCACACAGGGGCCCACTGTAGCCTGTGAGGAGGGCAAGAATGGTGCAGTACAGAGAAAATTATGCACCTGTGGTACTTACCTTCTCCTCTGGCGAGGCACAGAGCTGTCCATACACGGCTAGGACCTCATTTACAAGCCTCTCCAACTCCTCTGGAGAGACGGTAGGGGCCGCATCAACTGCTGGACACGGCATGATTGCTCCCAGAGGCAGCACACAGCAACTCAGGTCGTTGAGGTAAGGCTGGCAGCAGTTTCAGGAGTCAAGTGAGTGAATTTGCACAACATGGCAGTCACATCTGCCACGTACGAGGTCGTTACTACTGGCGGACACAGCCATTGTGCTGCGATCGCCACTGGCAACAACTTTAGCCTATGGCTGTGTCAGCCGCGGCTGCAACCGCCATGACGACTTCCGCAGGTGGTACCTAATGTCCAGTGAAATGCTGTATTGGGCTTTCTAAACTGCGTCACACCAACAATACATGTTATGTTGCAACACAAACATCCTTATCATGTCTTGTCATAGGTTCTTCTACTCAACCACCAATGTATTATGTTTCAGGACAAAGATGTCATTTTACAGTGGTGCATGGTCCATCACCACCAACAGTATTTTTGGTGGTCAGAATATACAGTCGCAATTGGAGAGCAATTGTGTTGCACAACTATGCTTCTAGACAAAATCCACACTTTGGACATGTGTTGAAAACCATGGGGGTCACATGTGACCCTTGTGTAGTTGGCTGCTGTGATTTGCACTGGGTGTCATGTCTATCCAGTCACAAATGCTTTGTCACATGATATCATTGGCATGCATCATGTATGTTGCTATGGACACACTACCTATTGTCACAACTCATATCTTGTCACACATAGGTACCCTGGGAGAGGGACGATGCGACAACCTAAAGTCTACCGTCCACTGCCAGATCTTCAGACCATGGAAGAACGCCATAACATCATGTACTACTGCCTGGATAGGCAAACAATATTGGATTTATGCCGTCATGTTTGGGCCAGATCTAATACCATTTATCAGTTATCCAACCAGCATACCACCCATTGTACGAGTCATGTCAGTATTGCACTTTCTAGCCACAGGGTCCTTCCAACAAGTAGTGGCTCTATCTGCTGGTATGTCATAACCTATGTTTAGTCTGACGTTAAAGGATTTCCTCTCAGCAATACTGAAACACATTGACCGCTATATCATGTTCCCCTAACGTGAGGCTTTAGCCAATGTGAAGACAGACTTCGATGTTTAGGCCGCATCCCACATGTGGTGGAGGCCATTCAGTCTATTGCAACCGAAACTTCCATTCAATCAACGTGCAAGTTTTCTGTTTGCCCAATCTCTACATCTCACATTTGTGTTCCTGTTATCCAAGTTCTGCCAATGATTCCTTCATTCTTTATTTTTTTTAAATCTATTTTTATTGATTTTGTATTGTAGCGCATACAATAAATCATGTGACATTGCAAGTAGTACTTAGACGACACTTGTGTGTGTCATACATTAACAAAAGACAATTGCAATAACATTTCTGTCATTGACTTGTATAATAAAAAGAACAAGGGAGTAGATTTGTACCGAGGCAGCCCTGGTGGGAATAGCGGAAAGGAGGAGATAATAGAGGTAAGAGCAATAAGGTGCGTCAAGAAGGGAGAAAGAAGGGAAGGAGGAAAGGAAAAGGTTATAGGCAAGTAATCCAATGACAATTCTTATCAAGTCCAGCAAGGCATCAACAGGCTTACTTAGTTGTTATGACAAGCATTTGAGCAACACTGTATCAGCAGTAGCATTAAATAATATACAAATGTACAGGCATAATTACATTAGACATGGTCCCATGTTGTGTTTGGTATTGTAGTTAGGGGGAAGGGGTTGCACTATGGGCAGCGCACTCAGGTGCCAATGTCGTCTGGTGACCTGGCGTCACGCAGACAGACATGTGAAGATGGGCAAGGACTGATTCCCACTGGGTCGCAAGTGGATATCTGCACAGGCCCAAGGTATTCTCACGACGGAGAGCCGTTCCCTTCGCCCACGTCAAGACACCCAACGATTGCGTCCATGCTTCATAAGTGAGTGAGTCAGGAGCGTCATCTGCGAGTTTTAAGGCGTTTGACCAAAAATAGACCCAGATCAACAAAACAAACTGTAGCTTTTAGCTTCTTTCCCCAAAAAAACAACCCTAAGATACAGGCCTCCTGGGTACGTGGTATGGAGCAGCCTACACAGCGGCACAATCGGCTCAGGATTGTGGTCCAATAGCATTGTAGACACCAACACGCCCATAACATGGGCCCGTGGCCTTGCCGCATCAGTACAATTATAGTATCTGTTAATCTTGTCAGGAGTGAGGTAGGCCATTTGCGTAACTTAGTACTGTCTCAAGCAAAATCGTGTATTGCGTGGGACACGTGTGGGTCCCACTAGTATTGTCGACCATTCTTTATCAATAAAGGGTCTCCCAGTGTCTACCTCTCAGTGGTCTCGGAGAGCGGTGAGTGGACCAGCACTGATGTGTCGTAAGGGGTCCACTAGCCAACTCACCAGGCATCTTTCCCTCTCCAAATACATGCAAATAATGCAATGTAAGATGTATTGGGGGAAGTCGCAAGTCAAGTCTCCCCATGCTCGCTGCAGGGCACTCTTAAGGGAACTATGTAACAAAAACGATCCGGGGAGTAGACCAGCATCACCCATCATGGTGTCATGTGTATAGAACATGCTGTCAGTGTAGAGATCACTTAACATGTGGATTCCTACTGCATGCCAGGAAGCTAGTTCTGCAGCTGAAGTAACACGTGTGCCCTGTGGTGTCCCTAGGAGTGGGATGGCTAGAGCATGAGGGATCAAATCTTTAGTGAGATAACGGCATCTGTGATAGCAGCAGTAGGCTAGGTTTAGGAACAGGGACTCAGAAGTGGGAGGTTTGGCGCATGGATGAAATAAATATAACAGTTTGTGATGTGACCATGCACTTGATGTGGTAGCAGTGTCCGAGAGACACTGAGAGGAGAGCCAATGAGCCACCCACTATAGCTGTGCTAGCTAAATAGTAGTGCTCAAAGTTTGGGAGTGGCAATCCACCTTGATCTGTCAGTCGGTAAAGCTTAAAGAGGGCTACTTAACAGCAGAAGTTGTTCCAGATAAAGCAACATATTTTACTCTCTAGGGAGCAGAAAAAGGAGGCTGGGACATTCAGTGAGAGATTGACAAAATAGTATAAAAAGCGGGGTAGGATTGCCATTTTCATGAGCACCACTATGCCCGTCACTGACCATGGCAATCGCTTCCAGAAAATCATCTGGCTTCTAGGAGGTAAAAGCTCATAATAGCCAGTCTCTGCATGTTATACATGTATACCGAAGTACCTAAATGTGGTTGGTTGCCAGACTAAAGTGGGGGAGCCGGGATGGGGGCCTGGGTCGAGCATAGCGCGGGACAGTTGGTAAATACAAGATTTGGTCCAGTTAACTCATAGTCCTGATAGGTCTGCATATTTTTCAAGAAGGGTTATTATATTTCTAGAGAAGTCGGTCAGGTCCTTAATGTATATGAGAAGACAGTCTATGTTTAGGGACACAGAGAGGATCCCATCCCCTACACCTTGTAGACAGAGTGCAACAACTAAAGGCTCCATAGCCAGGGAAAAAAGTAAGGGGGATAGTGGGCACCCCTGTCTTGTGCCAAGATATGAGGACCAAGTTTTGTTCAGGCCATTGGGAGGGTATATAGTAGCCTCACCAGTTGTGGGAAGCGGGGACCAAACCCATACTGTGGTAGAACTTTAAAGAGGAAGGGCCAGTCTAATGAATAAACAGCTTTGTCTAGGTCAAGCACAAGGCAGCCTGTTCTAGGCCAATGGAGGGGTGCAGATTTTAGGATACAGAAAAAGCGCCATAGATTGAGGGATGCCGTGTGAGCCGGCACAAATCCGTTGTGATCTGCCCGAACCACAGTAGGGACCAGGGGAGCTAAAAATGTTGGTATGATTTTAGCTAATATTTTATAGTCTGTGTTTAAGAGCACTAACAGTCTGTAAGAGTGTAGGCTAGTGGGGTCCTTATGCAGTTTGAGCAGCAAAATTAACGTGGTTTCTCAGAGTGTGTTGGGGAGTATCACCATCTCCAGGGCTTACTCAAAGATTGTGTAGGTGAGGTGCGAGCTGTATGGAGTATGCTTTATAGAACTCCACTGGTAATCCATTGGGATCAGGGGTTTTGCCAATAGCTATAGAACGAATGGCATTCTGAATCTTGGATAGATAGACTGATAGGTTCCTCCAGTTCCATTTGTTGATCATCTGTGATATGCAGGAGGGGTGTATCCATGAGAAACAGGTCAATTTCATCTAGTGGGGAGATTGTATTAGACTGGTATAGCAAGGTATAATGTAGATGAAATGTAATATCACATCTTGCATGTAGAGCAAGGGGCCAGATGCTGAACAGAATGTCGGGACAAGGTGTGTGGGAGCTCTCTTGGTGGATTATCCAAGCAAGAAGGGACCCCACCCTATCTGCCATTGCGTGTATGTTAGCCGAGTGCGCTGCATAATTTAAACATCTCAGCCTTTCAAGAAAGTCAGAGTTGTCTTTGCATTTAGTTGTGGTAGGGCGTTAGGGTTACGCATTGCCTCTGACTCGCAATGCAATAGCTGTATTTCCATGTCAGATACCTCCTTATCTAATTGCCTATGCAAGCTCAAAGTGATCCCCAAACAGTGGCCGTGAAGCGACACCTTGAAGGCATCCCCACTCCACAGAGCGTGAAGTGGCGGAGTCCTGAAGGTCAAAATAGTCTTTGATCATCTCATTAGTGGAGATTTAGAATGTGGAATCTTCCAATGCCGTGGGTTGTAATCGCCATGTGGGAATCGGGGGAGAGGGGCTACCACTCCAGTCAAGACAAAGATATTAGAGGTTGCGGTCAGAATGCGTCCAACTGAGAAAATCTGTCTGTACTATTACTGGGATCGGATTAGATTTACAAACTAACCTGTCAGGAGAACATGTAGTCCATGTGGGGCTGATTAAAAGGAGGACACCCAAGAAGATGTGTTGTAATAGCGCAATATGTCCGTTAAATGCCAATGGCTCAGGCAAGCCACCAGGGAGAAGGAAATGGAGATTGCGGCAGTGTGCGTCAGCGGTGGGAAGGGCCTATCCAGGTGTGTAACCAAAACACAGTCAAAATCACCCCCTATGAGTCAGGAAAGACCACTCCAGCGAGAAAGTATGTTTGTCAGCATGCGCAAGAAAGGAACTTGATCAATGTTAGGGGCGTATATGTTGCCAATAACTAAATGTCTACCATCCAATCGCCCCCTAATAAACACAAAGTGCCCATCAGCATCTATCACGTCTTCAATCACCTAAAATGGAACCCTTGGGCGGATCCATATCTCCTCAAGCACAAGAGGAATAATTGATGGAATAAATTTTGCCACACCACCGTTTTCTGAGTACATCAGCTTCCGAAATCGTCAGATGAGATTCTTGAAGCAGGGCAATATGGGTAGTCTGCCATTTAAGATAGGAGTAGATGGCGTATCTGTGAGCTGGAATGTGCATGCTGCGAATGTTCCATGTTAGTACATTAATGCAGGTCATGGGGAGAGTAGAGTATTTGGTATGCATGAACACCTTGTGGAACGTGTGGCTTTTAATCCATGCAAGCTGTGTTTTAGAAGGATTACGAAGAGTTAAAGTGAATGTTTTAACAGATTGCCTAAAAGGGAGCATGGTGTGCAAATAGGAACAGTCAATATTGCAATATAACAATAACACAGTGAATATCAAAAGAGCAATACACCAGAACAAATGACCACACAAATCAAACTAGATAAAACAAAAGAGAAACATAACTTACATTACAGTGGGGTGTGGCAGATGCCCAACGCTTTTTAAAGGGGCGCAAGGTGTTGGCATTGGGAGCAGCTCATCACACTACCTCATCTTAATCGTGACATATGTGGCTATCCATGCTGTGCTATACAGAAGTAATGGCTGTAGTTGACAGGTTGCATCATAAAATCTAGTAAAGTGGTCTTTCCACGTGTTGGGCAGGACAACATAGGAACCATGGATGAAGTCCTCATTAGATGATGGTCTCCTGCTATCTGCGGGGTTATGTCAGGTGGGACTGTTGAGCTTGGCACGGAAGGCCAGGTGGCCACAGAGCTCTCTCCGTTTGATGAGGGGCAGTCCAAGGGGTCCTGGGTGGAGCATTGCCAGGTGTCCATCAGGGTAGCCGCTTGCTGTAGTACTTTACGACATTCCATGAGTCTTTTGCTGCAAGTCTGGGGCCACAGGGGGGCTGAATCCCAGGTATCATACGCAGGAGGTCTGGGTGGAAGAAGCTCAGGGATATATGCAGGTAGGTAATTGGCAAAATCTTATGGTTAAGGTACTGTGTAGTTAGGCCTCATAGAGCAGCAGCAATTCAAAACTTAGAGATTGCTCCTATTATAAGGTTGCAAGTTCCATCAGAGCCTCTGTAGCCGGGTGGCACCCACTAGCAATAGCCACTCACGCCATGAGCCAGTCTCCATTTAGGTTGTCTAGGCATGGCCACAGGGTGTAGTATCAATTGTCCTTTGGGAGAGTGGGGGTGTTGTGTAGCCATTTTAGTTATAGCTCCATGCACATTATTTTAGCACACTAGGCCTCCCGCTGTGCACTTTAACCTAGATTTATTTTATTCAGCTTCAGTATTTTATTTTTTTAACAATAGTCACATTTGCGGTCTTGTTTTATTTCTCTGTTTCTAGCTGTTCTTTGCTTAGGCCAGCCTGTGGTCTTAAACAAGCACTCTGTGCTTCTCTCAAGGCTACAGTAAGATAGGTTGCCGGTGAACGTGGTAACGTTTTGTCTCTGGTATTCATAGACACACACACATCCTTATGTAGGCACATTTGTTGTTTTATTATAAAAACACTTCCCTGTCCCATACACGTTAGAGGGAAATCCCAACCAGATGACCACGATTGTATGCTGATTGCTGAACGCTTTGCTACAGCTGCTTATGCAGACTTCAGGCCTTTGCTCAGGTACGGGGGATGATGAAGGCAGAACTAGAGCTTAACATGCTTTGCTCTAATATAGCCTAGGTAGGAATTAGTCTATTGACTCTAGAGACAATATGGTAGTGTTATTTCTATGCTTTACTCTCCTTGTCACAATTTTAATCTTGTCAAGCTTTGTCGTGTTGGTTATCGCAGTACATGCTTCATTGTCTAAGATGCAGTCGCTTCATTAAAACCTTATTGAAACATATGCTGCCCCAACTTGTCCTTGTATATGTGGGACTAATGTAATTGGGAGAAACGGATGAGATCTGAGTGACCACGATGTCCTTGAGGAGTCAATTGTGTCATGCGCTCAGCTGCCCAATCATCCCTGCTCCTGGGTAGAGACGAGGCACTGCTAGTTAGCTGTAGCAAAACCCGGATTAGGACTCAGTCTCATACACCGCAGGCGATTCCGCCACTCGAATCCAGTAGTCTCATTAGAATAATGAGAGCCTACGTGACGGGGGTGGGAGAAGAGTCATAGGCCAACACAATTCCAGACAGCCACCAGATGAGGGGAACCCTCGCCTAAAAGCACTAGTGTCCAGCGCCCCCATCCCTCATCCCAATTAAAGTGACAGCGTCCCACTGCAATGATAATGGTTCAAGGCCCTGAGCAACCACAGCCCCCCTACAGTTCCCCGGCTCACCATCAATCTTGGGGGTCTCTGTCGGCTGTCGCCCCAACCCCCCTGGTGTCGACTCAGGGGCAACATGACACTATCGCTGACCACAGTAGGCATCCGCAATCCGAGCAGCCAGTGCTACAGGTGCACAACATGGCTGATCCGTTCCAAGCTCACCAGGCAGCAGGCTGCAGCGTCATGGGGTGCCGCTCCGTACACGCCCGGACATGTCAGTGGTGTTTTGCTGCAGCACGCCTTTTTAGTTTGATGCACACGGTAGCATGAAAGCTGGGTGGCCCATCATGTAGGAGATTTCCCCAGGATAACAACAAGGTGGTGTAGCGGAGCTCCGTTAATATTTGTCCACCATGTTGGCTCCTTTAGCTACAAACCCCCAGAACTGCACCATACCCCAGCTGATGTCACAACTGCGACCAGAGAGGGTCTGGCTTGTTGGTAAGTCATGACTTTCCTGAATGTGTGTGAGCAATGTCAGGTGCTACAATCATGAAGTGATTGGCTCATTGTTGCACTTATGTCCCATTCCTTGACAGGAGACTCAGCATATCCAGACCGTCCTTGGTTGTTGACGCCAGTGAGGACTCCTATTAAACCAGGGGAAGTCTGCTTCAATGAGGCCCATGGAAGAACACGGAGGACAGTGGAGTGGGCTTTTGGCTCATGAAGGCCAATTCCCGCTGTCTTGATCGGACTGGTGGAGCCTTCCTCTACTCACCTGGGAAAGTGTGTCAGATCACTGTGGCATGTTGCACGCTCCACAACATCGCCCTGCGGAGGAATATCCTGTACATCTCAGAGGAGGGGAAGCTTGCAGAGTGACAGGGTGAGACTCCTGAAATGCCAACTGAGGGTGACTGGTGAAAAAGGAAGGAGCTGGCCTGTGGGAAGATCTCATCAACAGTTAATTTTCATGAATGTTTGTCATGTGATATAATGACTGACTGTACAATGAACTGTAGTTGTGAGAATGTGTGGAGTTGAGAGTTCTGGAAACAGCTAGGGAGCTGATACTCTGCAGTTTCCATCCAAAGGCTGCTTGATAATATTGGTTTGGACACATCACCACCTTGATGAAGTTGCTTTATCGGTGTCAGTTTCCTTGCAATGTACTTTGGTTCCATTTGCTAAGTGACTTGTGCCATATGTATGGTTCCAAGCCTATAATCCTTGTTTTGTTCTCTGTACAGGTACCCTCTCCATTTCATCTTCATGTGGGCATGTTAGAGTTGCTTTGAAAAGTCCCAACATATTGCCTATATGCTGTATACTGGAATTACATTTTTGGGTTGACCAGACACTTGCACTAATGTGTTATGTGTAATGGTTGTTATCTTGAGATGGACACTGTGTACCTCTGACATATCCCTGCTTGCATAAGTAGCTTATGTCTTCATCAAATCGTTCACATGGTCTCATAACTCAACATAGCAAAAAGGAAATTAAGCAAGGCGACAATGAGTTTGTGATGGGTGAATTTATTACAATGTTAATGCAGAAAAAAAAATTGGGGCATGAAGAAACAAAATAGTAAGAAACACTGGGGTAAATGCCACATCAGTGGGAGTCCAAAGTCCAGAGTACTCCTCCCATTGGAAATTAAATGTGGTTTAGGATCAGTCAACAGAGTGAATGTGTAGCACACAAAGGAGGTCCTCTAGAAAGAGGTCACTTGCTGGCAGTGGTGGGCGTCTTCCCATCCGCACCTCCTGGATTCTTTATTGGATATCCCCTGCTTGTGTGCTGGGGCAGGAGGGGGGGGGGGGGAAATCAGCGCTCCAGAGGCAGGGGTGTCTGGTTCTTCCTCTGGCAGGGCTTCCATTCCAATGGCTGGCACCGATGTTGATGTTCCTGGTGTTTATGAGCCAAAGGAAGGGGTAGACTGTTGTTAAAAAGCCCTGCTAAGGGTGGTGTGAATGTCCCTCTGCACCCCTGTTAGGGAGGCCATATTGGTAGTGTGGGCCTCCATCTGTTTCTGCATGTCCCTATGGATATTCCTATGTAGCCGCTTGATTTCCTTGAGTTTGGTCAAGATTTGTCCCATCATGCCTTGGGACTTCTGATAGACCCCCCAAGACATGGCTGATTGTGTCCTGGCTAGAAGCAGCCCCAGTGACCTCACCCAGCTGGCCCACAGCATCCCACCGAGGGACCCTCCCCCGACAGTCCTGTGCCCTTGCCACAGGGTGCCCTCTTTAACTTGTTCCTGGACCCTCATTGTCGGACGTGTTGCACTGCGAATCAGGATCCAGGAGTGGGGGGCACGAGATGGTAGACACTATGCTAGGTACATTAGTTAGGGGGTAAATGGTTGCCTGTGATTTTGAGGCAACCAGGTTGGCAGGTGTTGATGTGGGCACAGTGCGACTCCCTGTTGGTGTCTGACCAGGTTACCCAGATGGGCCAGACAAGTCCTCCACGTCCAGGAGTGTCCTCTTTACTGAGGGCTTCATCCAGGGGGTTAGTGGCAGTCTCTTCTGTGGCCTCTATGTGCCCAGTGGCAGCTCAACCTGTTGTTGCGAAACATACAATACTACTGGTTGTATTGTGATATCTACCTCCTACAGTTTAGTGTTACATTAAGCAGAGACCATGCAGAGACCATGTGCAAAGTTAAGCTGTAGTTAATCCTATTGTGCAGGTACCCAATGTATTGGTGGTATTGACATTGCATTTGTGAAGCATGCCAATTCCATTTAATCAAGCAGCTGCTGAGATGTGCAGATCATTCACACTTGGGAGGATACCAGTGCAGGCAAAACAGCGGCTAGGCAAGATATGGCTTGGCCCAGTAGGAGGCGTAGTTGAGTGTGATACAGGCAGACCCAGGAATTTGTTGTATATGTAACTGTGCAATGTGAATATGTCTGCTGCCAATACCATTCTGGTTATTCTGGTTATGCATCTTGAGGCTGTATGGATCATTGTTCTGCACACTAGGTAAAGTGCCATTCCTGTCCTCCAAGATTTCATCTTCAGTTAGCAAGTCAAGATTGATCTATGTTGACAGATATGTCTGTGATTTGGGCATATTCTGTGCTTGATCACTCTCAGGAGAGTATACTTCATCTGAGAATTGACAAACAGATGCATTGTAGCATGTGACCACTGTGCTGGTGGGTGGAGTTGGAGAAACAGTGCCTCCTGGGAGTTGCAGTCATGTCACTCTCTTTTCTACACACACTTGACAAATGTTATCCTCCCAGGAGGGTAAACTTCATTTGAGAGTTAACAAGCAGGGGCATTTGGACAAGTAGCCACTATACTGGTGGTTGGAGTTAGGGCCTCCTGTACTTTGGAGTCATGTCACTCCCTCTACTTCCCAACACTTGAAAAATAGTATCCTTCCAGGTGAGTACACTCCATTTGAGCGTTCATTAACAGATGTGTTTTGGCAAGTGTACACTGGGCTAGTGTTTTGAGTTAGAGAAAAGAGGGCCTATTGGGATTTGTATTCAGGACACTCTCTTTACTTCCCACCTATATACAAATGGCATCCTCCCAGGTGAGTAAACTTAATTCAAGAGTTCACTAACAGATAGGTTTCGACAAGTGAACCCAAGTATGGTGTTTTGAGTTATAGATACAAGGCCTCCTGGCCTTAGCAGTCATGTCAGTCCATGTACTACACACACAATACAAATGTTATTCACCACCCCAGATGAGTACACTTCATTTGTGGTTTACCAAACAATGGTATTTGGAGAAAAGAACACAGAGCTGGTAAGTGGAGTAACAGTAATAGAGCCTCCTGGCCTTAGCAGGCATGTCACTTCCTGTACTACACCCACAATACAAATGATATCTCCCCAGGTACATACACTTCAATTGGGAGATGCCAAACAGGGACATATGAACAAGTGAACACTGGTCTGGTGTTTGGAGTAGAGAAACAGTGCCTCGTGAGAGTTGCAGTAAGGTAACTCTCTCTACTACACACATTATACAAATGTTGGGTTTTTCATTTCTGTATGCAGACTGCATTTAGGTTTGGGCATACATTTACCTGTTGAGACATACCATGAGTCCTGGGATTATTAGTGTATGCTGAAAGACTTACAGGCCCACTTTGGACCAATGGCATGTAATGAACCTTAGTAGCTGTGCTGTTGGGTCCAACAATACAGCTTGACAGTATTTGCACTCTGATACTTGGGGTATTGAATGTTGGTAGGGTACATGATCAAGACAGTGGTTAAAGGTGAGCTTTGAGCATGCATGACATGGCATGGCATTTTGGTGAAATGTTTTGTTTTGTGACTTACCAGACTCCACTCCCCCAGGTATTCCTGACAAGCCCTCAGGATGCAGGATGGCCAAGACCTTCTTCTGCCAAGAAGAGAGATGTAATGGGCCACAGCTAGTCTTCTTGGCCTGCAGCTGGTGCCTGGAGACCAGGGAAACAGACCTTGCCCTTGAGGTCCTTCTATCTCTTCCTGATGTCGTCCTTTGTGCGCAGGGTGGTGCCTACAGCATTCACTCTGTCGACTATCCTGTCCCATATTCTCAGTTTCCTACTGAGAGGAGTGTGCTGGTCTTGTGCTCCAAACAATTGCAGTTCTACTCTTATGATTTGACTCATATTCTGAAAAACAGCGATTTGTTTAAAATGTGACATGGTGGAATGACAGTGACTCACAAAATAGGGGAAGTGTAAAAGTAGTGAATGGACAAAAGTGTTTGCAGGGTGTTCTATGGGATGGTGAAAGAAAAGGTGTGCCTAATCTATGGAGTGTTTGTGAAAAAAGTTGCTCTGGATTCTGTGTTTTGCATTGAAAATGCAAAGAATTGTGGTCTGTGAAGGGGTGTGTTTTATAGTGCCCTTTGCAGGTGTGACCACTATGGCAATGTGTGGCAGCTGTGTTGTTTTCAAATCCATTCAATGTGCAGTTGTCTATTGCTTTGCTGACTGCTAACCGCCGTGATTTGGAATGCCACCACGGGGAACTGTGTGCTTGTAATATGCTCGGTGTTAGGTTGCGATGCTGACGGACCTGGTGGTTGGACTGCCTATTTCCGGACTGCTGCGCCGCTGGCAGTCTCCCTTTTTTTCGTGGTCTTTGGTGGTCCTGCCTGTATAACTCATAATACAGCGGTCTGAAAGACCGCCAACGTGGCAGTCTTTTTGCATCTTCCAACATGGCGGGTTGGCGGTCCGACCGCCAAACTCATAATGAGGCCCTAAGTATTTCCCACCTCAAAAATGAACAACATATCATTATTTTCTACTTTTTCTATATTTATCCTGTTATCTATTAGAATTAAACTACGTCTGAAGCATATTCTGGATTGCATCAGCAAGCTTCTATATATATATTGCCTTTTCATATTTTCTCACCATTTTCTTGCATAGTTGTTTGGCTGTAGCTTATTCCTTCATATACCTTTCCCGTGATGAGACTGCAGAAGCACTATGATGAAGCTAGTGTATGGCAATACAATGTTTTGCTATGACTAACCCCAATATCACAAATGTATATCTTGCTACTTATCTACTTGTTTTCTGGACCATATCTAATGAAAATTGTTTGGAAAACACTCCATCCTCAGCATCATCATTGCACAGAGTCTTATCACTCCACTCCACCCGAAGTGAGCTACATGTTTAGAGTCATATTATGTATGCATGAGACTCCTGTTTCACCACACCCTGGGGAGCAGGAAGGTCTCACAGGATACTTCTTGTAGGGGACTTAAGTTTCAGGAGATCTAAGTATGTACAATGTAGGAAATTTAATTTAAATCAGTTTGAATCTGCCATTGCTCAAAATCGTACTCCCCTGCAAACATGCTCTATTCTACTGTGCAGCTGCAATAGTGTTTACTATATCACTGTCCCAATGCTGTCTTGCCTTTGACAGAATCCTTCCTCTGTCATCCTTTAAGGCTTTCTGGATAAGGGAAACTTGTCTATGGCCCTGCTCTGATATCAATAAGGGTCCCTGGGCCAGGGACCCTTCAGAAACATTTGGGACTATGTTTTCAATTGCTTCCTAAGAGTTCCAGACCCTGGGAGTGTTATCCAGAGCTCCCATAATCCAGAGCTCCCATAATCCAGAGCTCTCTGGTTACACCTGCCAGGCTGGTGTATTGTAAAAACTGGATGGGACTCACCCTGGAATGCCTCCTGGGCCTTCTGAAACGGGATAAAGGTTCCTCTGGGGTATCACTGCCGCATTCACTCCACTGCACCACCTACATTTTTTGACTCACCCATCTGAAGAGTTGTAGTCATTAACCAAAGGGGGGGGGAATATGCACCCGTTAAACAAATCAAGTATGGGTATCAAGCAAAAATGTATCCACTCATACGAAGGTATAGGAATGGCTCATCTTCAACAAATAATGCCAATGGTTATTTCACCCAGTTATCCTCATCTGAAAACCATTTGCCTGCATGTTGAAGCTGACCTGCTAAATACTAAAGTTCCAATTCGGGCATGGTCAAGCCTCCATCCTCCAACCTAACTTTAACCTGTCCAATTTTGCCCTGCTCCACTTACCTGCCCATAGCAGGGAGAGCAATAATCTATCTAATTTTCTGAATGTCTCTTTCAGTATAGAGCACATGATAATTTGCACTATATGTCAACATCTAGGCAGGAATACCACAAATGGACAAGATTAAATGGGGAAAAGCAAAATGACAACGAAGGAATGAACATCATCTCTTTAGAGGTTTTTTAAAAAGCTAATCGTGCATTATAGTAAGTATGTTTGTTCTTTGCTATTCACTCACATAGAAAAAAGCCCAAAAAACCTTGGCTGGGTAACAATAGCAAGATTTAGGCACTCTATAGTCATATACTGAATTTAAAGTTACTACAGATGTTAGATTTGTTTGCTTTCAGCAGTATAAGAAGTGACAGGTAAAGTTGTCACTGTACTCCCCTTCTGATAAAAACATAATTCTTTATGTCTCAGAGAAATTATAGCATGAAGGATATAAATCTGGGGAATGCCATTTGATCAGGATGAAGAGGGAATTATAATGCATACTCTTATAGATTTCAGCACAAGTAATCAAGATTTTTCTTTGTAACTTTTTGGGCAAGCGCAAGGTGGCTTTGTTTTGTGTATTTTTCTATTTTTTATTGATAGTTCAAAACATTACAGAAAACTCGTGCAACAAAACAAAGGGAGCATCTCAATGGTACACGTATTTATGCAGCCAACATTAAGAGGTGACAGTCTACATCATTTCGTAGGTCTAGTAGTCACTCTTTGAAAATAACACTCATTACATAATGGCAGTTAGTGTACAGGAAAGAGGAAGGGGGAGGAAGGAGGTCACCACTTAGCAAGGTCTCAGCTGAATAGTTCCCTTCTCACAGGGGGCAATCAGCACGTTCAAAGTATCACAATGGCATACAGTCCTCATAAGCCATCCTTTTGCAAGGAGCTACAGGCGCCAGATACAACGTCAATCTGATGCTCATGCAACGGGGGACACGCTCTAATCACCACTACCCGCCTGCGCTCTCAGGTGTCACTCGAGTGGGGCCAAGATACCTTTGGGTTGTGCACTCTCTGGCAATAGGTCCCAATAAGCTGTCAAGTGTTCCTGGCAGTATGCCCCGTCCTTGAGCCATACATCTTTTTTCAGAGTTAAGCGGCACCCCCAGCGAAGTGCCACCCTTTGCTTGGCAAACAGCAACAGGAGCGCATCAGGCTTCGGTGATCTGGCGGGATCTCCTTCACATACCCAAGTAGTGCAACTTGGGGCATGTGCTTCAATGGAGGATCAGTTATCTCCTCAAATTGTATCAAAGCCAGCATTCCAGAACTCTCCCAGTATCTAGGCAGCCCCAAGACTAGAATCTCTGTGTCTGCCACCAAACATCGAGTACAACGCGCATCCTCTCGGAGGCCCATTCTGTGCAGTCGTTCCGGAGTGTGATAGAGCCATGTGTAAGTATTTGAAGTGCATTAGGCGAAGTCGGTAGTTGGGGGACAGATCTCGTGCTTGGGCTCAACAGAAATGCCATTACTTCTCGGTGATGGGGCTGTCAAGGACGTCCGTAGCTGAAAGTATGTATATGTATCAAGTTGAAAGACATCTGGGCCTTGCAATGTTTGCTGGGGGTGGCAAAAGTGTCCCCGTGGTTGTGAGATTTAATTTCTGCTGTATGCTGTGTGTGCCAGCGTCCTGTGTGATGGTAGGCCTGATGGCCAACTAGGGGAAGGGAGGAGCTATAATGTAATTTCATCCAGACTCCCGCCTTAGACCATCCCATACCAAAATCGAGCATCTCACAGTGTCAGTCAAGGTCCCGGACTGTTTTGGGGGTTGATATAGCGCTAATTTGAGGGGGCATGGAGAAGCGTGGCCATGTTCAGGTGCCGTGTAGGGGAGGAATCAGGTGGGATACAGGCAGTAGTGTGCGAATTGCACTTGTGTGTAGTAGTAATAAAGGTCCATATCTGGCTCTGCCAGACAGCACTGTTCACATGGTAGTGTAAGAATCTCCCCAGCAATTTGGGGCTATTTCACAGCCCAAGCAACAGTTGTAAGGAGAAAGTGGATGCAGCGTCTGAAGTATTACGGCAGTGGGAGTGGAGTGGGAGGTTAAGAAATAGGTATACAAATTTAGGCAGTACAACCATTTTTGATAAAGCAAGCCTGCCAGTCATGCCTCTGCTCGATCTTCCAGCCAGCATATCAAGAGGCCATAATTGGAGAGCCAGAGAGTGTCCATGTCCCGGCTCAGCCACACCCACAGTATTTAATCAGTTTGGTCGTCCAGCGCAGGGGAAATTCTGACTCCACCTCCTGGGCTGCAGATGTAAGCGGAAATATTACACATTTGGACAAATTTATGGTGATGACAGAGAACCCCCACTAAACTGGGCGAATTCCCTGACTATTGGGACCAATTCTCGTGGGGGTATTTAACATAGAGAATGACATTGTCAGCATACATGGATACCAAAACAATATGGGGCAAGCAAGCCAGGCCCTGGTGGGAGTGGTGCTGGTGAAGTCTGACTGCGAGAGGCTCCATTGCGATGGCGAAAAGGATACGCAACAGGAAACACCCTGTCACATGGGCTCTCATTATCGTAATGAAGCGGATGAATCTGGGCAGCAGCATCACCTGAATTGTGGGGAACTGAATCCAATCCCACTCCATGTGACTGTCGGCCTAATCCGTTTCCGGCCATCTAGCATTGCTTCATCTCTTCCCAAAAGCAGGGATGATTTGTGGCAACCGGGCGCATGACATAAGGACTTCTCCGGATAATCGCAACGGATCAGATCTCATCCTTTTCTCTCAGTTATATTAGTCACAAACATGCAAAGACGAACAGAGGAAGAAAATGGTTCAATAAGATTTATTGAAACAGCTGTGTCTTAGATCAACTGACATGAAATGCAATAATGAGAATGATAAAACATAATAGGAGCAAAATGGTGACAAGGAAAGTGAAACACAATAAAAGTCCCACCATACTGTCACTATGAGTAATGTGCAATTCCTACCTAAGCTTTATTAGAACACAGCAGAATAAGCCTTAATCAGCCCTTCAGGATTCCCCCCTGGGAAGAACTCATCCCCCATACCTAAGCAAGGGAGCCTGTTGTCTATAGAGACACCATCCCCATGTAGGCCAGGAAACTGGTAGTCTCAGCAAGCAGCTGTAGCAAAGTCAATTAGCATGAGGTTGTGGTCATCTGGATGGAATCTCCCTCTAACGTGCATGGGACAGAGAAATGGTTTTATAATAAAATTGCTGATGTTCTGAGAAAATGTCCCCATGTAAGGATGTGTGTGTTTCTGTGAACATTGGAGATGCAGTGTACAACATGTGCCGGCAGCCCTATCTCGCTGCAGCCTTGAGGAAAGCACAAAGTGAAAAGTATGTCCTGCTAAGAAATGCAATGCTTTCCTAGGCGAAAGAACAACTAGATAAAGAAAATGAAACACCACAACGAATGTGGCCTTTTCTGAAATGATAAACATGAAGCAGAATAAAATGTGACAGAGCTAAAGGGCACAAGCACCAGGCTTAAGTACTAAAATAACATGCCCACAGACAACACTAAAAGGGCTATACAACAAACCCTGTTGCATGCCTTGGGTTACTGGCAAAGGAGGAGTAACCTGTAGTTAATGCGGATACGGTTGATGAGTTTGTATAACAGAGGTGGATGAGTTTAAGAAATCAAGAGCTGATACCAAGTCGAGCCAGCAGCGCGAAAAGGTATGGCCATTCCAATGAATCAAAGGCCTTTGTTTCTTGAATTGTTCTGGAATATTCATTGGTATGTCAATTTGACAAAACTAATATTCCTAATACTTGCAATAGCACTTTTTCAGGAAACATGTTTTTGTAATAAACAGATTAGGTTCAATAGTATAGGACAAAATGCCACTGGAGATCTCCCCTGGAGTGGCCCAATCAATCCAAGGAGGCAATAAGTGAGTTGTGCTTATTTATTAACCATCAGATGTGAATAACTACAGACATGTTTTTTAAGTGAAGGATAACCAATAAGGAATCAAATGTTTGATTATAATTAACATGCAAAGGAATGATCCCACACAAATAACCCAGCTATATCAGCAAGTTTGAGAAGGATCTCGAAAAACTAAGATCAATGTATCCTATTAAAATCATTTTTATTGTGTAGGGACCTCAATATGTGAATAAATCCAAGAGTATTTGATGACAATATTGATGATAATTAGCTCACATGAGGAATGCTCATGCGAAGTGGGCATGTTAAGCTAATATAAAATATTAAATACTAAATAGTCAATTTTGTTTAGCAAGACCTGCTCCTCCAACTTTTAGTAAAGGAATTTCTTCAGTGCTAAATGATTGCTTTTATATCAGCTGAACAGTCTACTATAAAAAATTTAAAAAACACGAAGTGGCGATCATTTTCCTATAAATGGATAAAAAAAGTTACTGCTATATTTAGAGTGTTATCCTCTAGGTTTAAGAACAGGAACTTAACCATTTAGCACTGGAAGGTTGAAAGAATTTCAAAGCAAGAAGTTATTTTATAATTTAAGTGACTTAGGTAATTGACCTTTAGTATAATTTGTATATACTGTATGGCAGCCCAAGTATTACTTAGCACAAGAGAAAAACATCAAGCAAAAGAATGGTTCAATATTAATTGTTTGAACCAAAAAATAAATTATATTTAAAAAAAAGGAGGGCCTATATAAAATATAAGGAACAGTTTATTCTGTCTGAATATTTAATCTTAAGGTATAAATACAAGGATATTAGAAAGGGAAAATAAATCTGAATATTATTGCATGGAATGGTTAACCAAATTACAAGTAGAAGCATCCAGAAAGTATGAAGTTGGTTACTTTTTCATTTTTAACTATTGGCTCTTCAATAGAACGTTTAATCCCCAAAAGTGATTGAATGTGGCATGTAACTATTATTTAGGCTTACTCCCTACCAAATCCCGTGCAACAAGAGATGGAGTATGAGGTCGTTAATGAACTATTACCTTTAACTAAACATATGAAAATAACTATGTTACGTATGAACTGTTCTACAGCTGCTGGTTCAGAAAACCAACCTGGACCGTTGCTGAAAAATAATGTGAAATGGTGGGGGTGAAGTGTTCAGCCCTATTTATCTTACATAAATAACTCTGGAAGCAAGAAAGGAAGAGATCTGGTAGTGACCAATCATTAAACTTCTTCATTAAAGGGACAATCATGGCATCCCTACAAATGATCTATTATTTTAACTATGTGATGTAACAGTGAAGACAGGCAATAAATGTGGGCCCAATGAAGAAAACTACCCTCTGAACAACGAGGTTTCAATCTGAGCATTCTACAACTGATCAGGGCTTTGCCTTACGGGCAACAGCTTGCATGTTGAGGGATCAGACGGGCAATGTAAGCTGCTGCTTCGTTGACTTTCTGGCTCCCAATGATCTAGCAAAAAGAGATAACTTCTTGAAAAACTTTTTATTGAGAAATATTCCTTATGGTCTGCCAAGCAGCAGGTACTACTTGACTAGATACAAAAGGCATTTATCGCAACTGATGTAAAAAGTGGTCTCAAGGAAGGGTGAGCGTTGGCCCTACTGTATTAGCTAAACAGCTGAAACTCATTCCTCCTCACCCAAAATGGGACGATTTCATCTAGCAAGTCGGCATTACATGGATAATATGGTTTATATGGACCACATTGCTGTGCGGCTGCCGAACAATCTTCACTCACTTGAGAGACTACTTGAGGATAAACACTGACAAAAGCAAAGTACTAGTATTTAGACGGAAGACGTTAGTGAGATAATCTTGTCAAGTGTCAAACTAGAAACAATTAGCTCGTACAATTACCCTGGATGAGTCATTAATTCTAAACTGGATTGGTTCTAACATAAGGATGCACTAAAAAAAGAATTTCCATAGTTATGGGAGGGGTGCAGAAATCTAATTGTAAGCACAGCAGTATTTAATTATCCTGTTGGTGTGAAATTATAGGACCAAGGTTATGCCTATTGCACTTCATGTGGCTTAAGTGTTGGCACTGGAGAACTTGGAGACTTTAGACCTACAATCTTTATTACGATTTCCCTCCAACTCAGTAACTCAGGCAAATTGCCTGAAGCTGAAAATAATGTATTTGTAGACTCTGACCTATACTCATGCCACAGAATTCTAAGCAGCTTTAAACCTGAGTATAAATGAAATTCCTTCATTTGTCGACAAACTTTAAACTTTGGGAGACTAAAAACCACTGCAATTCACTAAAACAGATTAGGTCTATAAATCTTTCACTTATAGATTATATTATATTAACTAATGAGTTATGGTGAAGTTTCAGCTTTGCACTGCAGGACAAGACAACTAAGTATGTGGATAATAACCAGGCTGATGATAACCTAAGCACCAATATAACTATTGATTATTTGGGTGCTCTGAAAGCTTATTCAAATCAAATACATTTTTCGAAAATCATAGAGTTTCATAGTCACATGCTGAACTCCAGTCTTTGGGTGCCACAGCAGACATTACAGCTAGACAGAACCACTAGGAACCATGATTATAAGGAATGTATAATTCTAGTGCACATGCATTCTGCACAGCTCGAAATGAGTTACTATGCATATTGTTCACAATTTGGGGAAAGATTGACGGCAGCAGGACGTTTAATTGCTCAAGTCCATGCCTTGTACTGAGTCAAGAATACTATTAAGCAAGACAGACCAAATCCTTCAATGCTTTGTTTAAGCCATTTGGGAATATACAATGTTTTCAAGTGCCTCACAGCTATGACCCACCTTGAACCTAGCGTACTCATCATCTTCGGAATTTCTACTCGAGTATATTAAAATAATAATAACAAGTCTTTATGGACACTTCATAACATACTTCTGCCACTTCTTTAACAAGTTACAGGACTTACTAATACTTAATGTAACAGTACTCAGTTAGTAAACTTTAGAAGAAGGGATGGCTACGATGACCTTGCTGTGATTTAAATTCATGACCAGTCATATCATGCAAATGTTAGCGAAGTGTATACACTCACTTAACTGACTTGCCTAATTACATCCAAAACAGCTACATTCAGGGACAATTCTCAGCCTCCCTCACCACCACATAAATTGTCATTTATCTTGTATAGCACCTCTACCGAAGAACAAACACACTATTACACTGGCCAGAAAAAACACAATACTTATGAAAAAGAAATACTACATCTCAGTGGCTGTGCCAACACGCGATGAGCATGCTTCTTTGTTTGATGGAAAGTATTAAAATAAGGCAAGACTGAATGTCTAAGTTCACAGCATTCTTTCTAAAGAGTGCCAGTACCTATACTTCTTCCAACAATGCATCAAAGATATTGATTCCATGGTTATAGGAACCCTCCAGCCCCCTTCAATATCAAACATAATGATGAATGTTGTACCCACTGGTTTAGCTGCAGCCCATCACGTTATGAACACTTTTCTTAGGTGTCCTGTTTTCTGACCAAGCTTAAACCTGCATCCGGAATTTCCCTAGTTGTGTGCTGTACCTGCATGGGGGTATCAGGTACAGCCAGGATCAGAGAGTAGCAAATTATATCAACATAGGCTGAGGCACAAGACAAGGTGTTAAGTTATTCACATTAGTAACCCTCCAAAGTCTTCCAAAGCTTATCTGTTGCACTCTAAACATTCATGAGCTTCACAGGCACTACCATACTAGAACTCGGGCTTCAAAGTTTCAAACTTCATTGCTCGGCTAAGGATAACTGAAAATAGTTTTGCAACCTACCCTAGTGACTCTGAACCCTACAGACATCCACTGGAGCATGTTTCTCATGCTTTTCATTCAGTTAAACATCCTCTCATGTGATACTTACTGTGAGGACATCTGTGATCGCTCACCAGCAGAGAAACTACTATTCCGGCAGCGGCCAGTTTCTCTCTGCAGACAGAAGCACAGAGAAGTAATGAGAAATGATTATAGTCCGTCATAAAATCTAGGGAGGGGAAAGAGAAAGAAAGGGGGAGACTAAAAGAGAAAGTCAGATGGGTGAAGAAGATCGAAAGAGGGGAGAAAGATGCAGACATTGTGCTTCCATTAATCTGAACTGTTAACTCAGATTTGGTTTGAACTGTACAAGGTAGGTGGAGCTCCCCAGGTTCCTAAATTTAGCATCTCAGTTGCAACCCAGACTGAGAGCTGATGTAAAATTTGAGCTTTATAACCTCCTTTTTCCTTGTTCTGGTCATAATGAAAAAGTACTACACAGTTACAAATGGACTTTGTATGGGCAGTCATTCCTTTTCTGGTCTAAGTGTTCAGTAAATTCTTCCAAGGGCAAAAAGAGAAGAGAAGGAATTAGGAATAAGAAGAATCCTGCTGGCCAACAAGGCCCTAAAACAGGAGACTGGAAGTAAACTGACCCATTCGGAAAAGGAGGACTGTCTGTACCTCCCATCAAGTTAGGTTTGGTCCCTGACTCTCTGGATATCCCTCAGTTTGCAAATGACTGACCGAACAAGGATGTCACACTTCAGAAAAGGTCCATGAAGAAGTTGGCAAGGCTTAACCCGACAGAAGTTCAGACACAGCAACATAGGGAGGTGCATTGGAAGTGAGATACAAGGTTCAACATGTGCACAGGAGACCTGGTAATTTCCACAATGAGCAGGGAATGCTTGAGCATAGTAGATTTTGTTATGTGTACTTTGCGTTGTAAAATAATGTTGTCTAGTCCTCACTGTGTCAATAAATACAATAAAACAATTTTAAAATATATATAATCCATGGAAATCATCAAAGTACATGAAAAGATTGTCCTGGTCAAGAAACTACTATAATGCCTTATTAAAGTCAGAAAGTGAAATATAAATGCAGATAACATATACAGGTGTCATATTAGCTCAGTTTCTCCACTAGACAGTCCTGGAAGAAAGAAGAACAAACCTAATCTATTTAAAGATTAAGGGATATACAGCTCTGGATTCCAGATGGACTGTCCGCTGCTAGAATAAGGCGGACAAAGAGAAGCACAGAATGACAAAGGAGATGAATAGAGATACAGATGGATAAGGAAGGAAAAAAGGTAAAGGAAGTGCCGGAGTACACAGTAAGAACATGAGACATACACCATGACATGATATACCTGGAGTAGGAGGCGTGGGATACTGAAGTGTGGGCCACTTCCCAGCTTCCCAGCAGCCAAAAGCACTTGGGTTTTAATCTCACTGTGGTCCAGCAGCATTGTGTCTGGGGTTGAATCCACTGAGGGAACAAAAATAGCATTACTGTTCCGTCCCCTTGTCTAATTCTCAGCATCTAGACACATAATATTACCAAGGGGCAGAAACTGCAGAGCACTGCTTACTCTAGCTGAGACAGCTTGAAGACTAGATCATCTGTGGTGAGAAATTATATTCTCTTCATCTTCCTCATTTTCCACCTCATCTGCACCACTCTTAGCCCCAAAATCGCAAATGAGAGCTAGGGTAGGAACTAGCAATCTAACAGGCATTCCACTCACCACACCGAGTACATATAGGGCCTGATTCAGACCTTGGCGGACGGCAGAGGCCGTCCGCCAAGGTTCTGCCGCCGAATGACCGTACCGCGGTCAAAAGACCGCGGCGGACATTCAGACATTTCCGCTGGGCCGGCGGGCGCTCTCCAAAAGAGCGCCCGCCGGCCCAGCAGAAATGCCCCTGCAACGAGGACGCCGGCTCAGAATTGAGCCGGCGTAGTTGCAGGGGTGCGACGGGTGCAGTTGCACCCGTCGCGTATTTCAGTGTCTGCAAAGCAGACACTGAAATACTTTGCGGGGCCCCCAGGGGCCCCGCGGCACCCCCTACTGCCATCCTGTTTATGGCGGGTTTCCCGCCATGAACAGGATGGCGGTAGGGGGTGTCTGAATCCCCATGGCGGCGGAGCGCGCTCCGCCGCCATGGAGGATTCATTGGGGCAGCGGTAAACCGGCAGGAGACCGCCGTTTTACCCTTTCTGACCGCGGCTGAACCGCCGCGGTCAGAATGCTCTCGGGAGCACCGCCAGCCTGTTGGCGGTGCTCCCGTGGTCGGTGACCCTGGCGGTCACCGGCCGCCAGGGTCAGAATGACCCCCATAATCTTTAAGCAATGCCAGTATGTCACAGGATTAACAGACGCTAAATACTTAGGAAATGTCATCAGCAGAGATGTGATTATACTTGGGTGGAAAGACAGCTGCGATTATGGCATTGCCTTTGAATGAATTGTGGGCTTTCTTTAATAACTCTGTCTAGTACCTCTGTTTCATTTCTGCCTGCTCTACCAACTGTACCATTCATCAAGATGAGGGCTAGGGAAACTTGGGTCACTACATTGCAGAGACTACATTACAGATTTGCATACTGCCCTCCTTCCTGGTCTTCTCACTCATCTCCAGCTGCCTTAAAAAAAGTACGAGTATTTACGGAATTTGTGTTAGTTGATCTGCTGCTACAGACTAACCTGACAGGGTTCCACAATCTGCATATCCAAGAGCCTCTCAGCCCCATTAGTTTCCCGCCCTATTCACCACTTCTCACAGCCACTCTCATACTCCAAACTTACCGGGTGGGATATAGCGGTCTCCAAGACGGCCCTCCCAGGCACTATCATCATCATCAGAATCTGAGAGAGCTTGAACAAGCTGCAGGCTGGCAGACCCTCCCCCCTGCACCAGTCTCACCTCGCCCCTGAAGGGAGAACAAAAAGGGATGTGTAGAAACCAGGTAGCAAAGGGGGTGAAAGGAGAAGCAGGGAAGAGAAGGGAGGAAAAGAGATAATGATCAGATAGTAACAGAATAAAGAAACAAGACAATTCATGGGTTATTAAAGGCCATTACCCGCATTTTACAGAAGTATAAACATGAATGTTAAAGATGAGGCCTCTCTTATTCCCCACCTCTTCCCCTGCACTTCCACCAAATTAAGGATATATTGATCTGCCCAGGCCCCATTCAAACCAAAAGGATTGGTAAATGAATGATCTTGGGAAACACAGAAAACAAAGTAGAAAAATAGAGCTGCACTTTAAATGCAAGGAAAAAAGAAATAGGCCTTGCAAGCAGCCATATCTCAAGTCCATTAAAAGACATTGAACAAGTTAGCAGAAAATACCTGGGCGCCATTTACTACACATTTGATTCAATAAACAGGTTTCGGAGAAGTATAAAAAATCAGTTGTTAGCCTATTGAATCCTGTTCACCTTGGCAATTTAATATTTGAATTTACATTGGGCAGTACATTGTAGTCCCTCTGGCCTACATCCCAGTCAATGTGCCCCAGGAATTAGTGGGCATGGGGCATTGAGAGGGAAACAAAGAGTGGGGCAGTAAAATCAGGACACTAGGCCCAACAGAGCCATGAGCATGCTTCAAAATACACATTAGGGTAAAAAATATAAAATATAAAAACTAGCGCTCAAAAATACAATTTTAAATGTTCTCAAAGAATCCCATCACAACAATGTAAAAAAATACAAAAACAGCAACAGTACATTATTGGTAAACACAACAGTGGAAAGGAAAAGCCAATTAAGAATGTAAGCAGCAGCACCTAGTTAAAAGGATATATGCACAAGAGAGTACACTCTTACAAACCAAAATTTGTGAAGGTTAGTACAAAAAACAGTTTGGTGAGGTAAGACATGAAGTGAAGTGGGTCGTATCTAAAGTTTATGCAAATCTCCAAGTTCACCCATCATGATCCCTCCATTCAGAGTCGCCTCTCCTCACTCTGTGGCTCAGTTCACGTCTCATTATTGCAAACAGGAGGAAAAGATTGCTGTAGAGAGAGAACAACATCATTTGGGAGGACTGTCTGCCTAATAGTGACTATCGCAAAGACAACAGGAGTAGCCAGGCCAGTATCCATGGTTTGGGGAACTCAAGAGGTACTTGGCAATCCCTTTGGCTGGCGCTGCCTATTATTTCTGTACCCCATGGGCGATACAGGTTTAGAAACTATAATACAACAATCATGCAATTGCCTTTAAATATCATGTCAATAAAATTAATAGGAAGTATTAACCTAAATATTCAATACACAGGTTTAGTGAAGCCTGTCTCAAGGAGCTCAGTTACCCAGGAGCCATAAGGCCTTTGATGCCTAGCTCGCACAATCTTACGGAGAAGCCTCACTAGCAGATTTGGGAAGCTGAAGAGATGCATTCCAAGACTTAGGAAGCTGAACTGTGCCTCAAGTACCCAGCTATCCTGAGAAGTCACTATCTAGCCAAATCTAGCAAAGGCTTTTGCTTTTCAACGTGGGGTAGTTTCCTGGTAGTTGCAGCAAGTCGATCTGACTGAAGAACTGTCTGATCTGTCTCTCGAGCCTCTAAAATTATGACTGAAGACCCTAAATTATAATTCCTGCTTGAGACTGGATAAGCCTTTGTGTCCAGTGGGTGTGCATGCTCTCTGAATTGGTGGTGTCAACTGAAATATTTAAATAGGCTGGCCAGTTTTGAGAGAAAGCACCGTGATGTGTAGCATTCAGGGGAGTCTCTGCTGTTGGTATACCCCACAACTGGTAATCAGTCGCCTTACAGAAGCACTGGACCATTTACAGGTCTAACTAGACATCCTGAAGTGCTATGGGACCTGTGTGGTGTGCTGCTCCACAGTGGGTGGTGGGAGTTTGGGGTTTGCTTATTTTGGGCTTTACATTGGGATATTAAGCCACATGTGGGCAAATCCACATGGATGTCTCACCTAGAACACAGGGATACAAAGAAATTAAGAAACACATATGCTATCTAACATGATATTCTGTTTCTTTATAGCTAACATCCATGTCTCATTCACTGGCTGTAAGTAAAACAGCAGTAATTTCATGTACTTTCAAAAGCATGAGAATATACCAGTTTTCCTACGAAAGGATACTATTGGCCATGTTACAAAAATGAACCTTTAGCAAATAAACACCATTAATGTTTTTAAGGCCATAGCTACGTACTAGAAAGTATTGGGATTCTTTTTTTGTATTTAGCATTCCTTGAGCATTTCCATTTTACCCACCCACTGATAAAAGTATAGCGTGCAAAAAAGTTCTGATGCCCTATCCAGGACAATGAATGGAGAACAACAGTTGAGGACTTTTCTTATATCTGTCTTAACTCAAACTGGTGTTAAATTTGGTGCAGTTTAGAACCGATCGTCTGGATGAGCACCTTGATGTAGCCATAAGTCTACCTTCAGTACTATACAAATCCCTTAGCCGAATAAATAAATATTATCATCAATAATCTTTATTTCTGAATTTATAAAGATCCATAGAAGATCATATAATATAAAATATCAATACCAAAAAAACAAAATAAATTCCCAGGAAACTGTCTGATTTTAACAGCAGCAGATAACAATACAGGTTACAGAATAACATATGAAATCATCATTCAGAAATAGCAAAATCATCATCGCAGGTTAAAATGTTGATTTTTTTAAAAAAGTGGTGCAATAAAAACCCTTGGTGGCGGGGCATAGAAAAAACAGAGTATAACAAAATGGAGAGTATCTTGTGGAGACACACTATCGCAGCCACAAGGTCCTAAATTTGTTCCCTCATTCCATTTCTTAGGTAATGCTAACAGCCAATAGAGCTGATTCAACCTAACCGGTGTCAGCAAAAACAATGATTACAATAAGATACAGAGGGAAGATAAGGTTGCAACATACATTTTTAGGAGTATATACACTCAAACAGAAGGTTTGTGTAATTACTGACCTTCTCTGTTATTCTGTCATAAGAACAGAAAAGCTTTCTGTGTTCAATTTAGATCTGTTTCCCTCGTCAGCTCAAGGCTGTCAAACAGATCGTTACAGTCAAGAGAAGAAAGAGCTTTGAAGGAATCTGAACCAAGGTATTTTGTGTGCATTAACCCATCTTAAGAGTGGATAGAGTACAAGTGTATAAGATCAATAATTATATTTGCTATTTCTTTATGAACAATATACCCAGGGGTGCACTGTGGAATGCTCAAAAGATTTCCAAGACATATGCTTTCAACTACCTGAAAAGTCAATATATTTCCTTTTATTGCTTCCATTAGCAACTTCAGAGGTACATTTTGCATGATCGATCTTAAGAAGAGCCTGTAACAGTTTCTTTCAAAATCCGGAAAGTGAGTCATTAACTCTCACAAAAAAATTATTTTTGTGTCAACCAAGGAAGCCAGGTATGCGCGCAATCAAATTGAACTCCTAAGTAGGAAACAGTATTAACTTTAGCCAAAGCATGTCCTTGAATGCAAAATGTTCTATATCTAGTTGACCTAGACCCCCACCACCATCACAAAAGACTTATTATAGTTTGTCACTAGATCTAATGTGCCCATAAAGTCCAATAACATTTGCAATCCCAGCACTGTTTTGATTAAAAGAACCGCATTTCCTGCATACATTAATGTGGGGAGAGGATGTCTGCCTACCATGGGAAAGTCCTGATCCAACAGGTGCTTTGCTAGAGTGTTGACATATAAAGACAACAAGCATTTGCATTGCAATAAGTCTCACATTTGCGAGAGTTAGAGCTATTGGTGTTGTAAATGCATAATTTGACTTTTTTTGCCACATAAACTGGTCAACCCTGCCTCATAATTTTGTCTTTTCCTGCCACATAATTCCACTGAGCAAGCATCTCTGCAAAACCATGCATGACAAAAGTGAACTTTTAATGAGAAAAGGTGAAACAAGAATTGTCAAGGAAAGGGTATCACAGTGTTGTGTAGGTTCTCATTAGGGTAATGAGGCTACTGGATTTGGCCAGTAGGATCGCCTGGGTTGTGGGTACTGAGTACACTTCCACACCAGGTGACACCTGTCGGCCTAATCTGGGGTTTCTGGCTATCTAGCCGCGCCCCATCTCTAATCGAGATGATTGTGGCAACAGGGCTCATGGTAAGATAGACTCCCCAGGGAATCGTAGTACATCAGATCTCATCCCTTTCTCTCATGTGCAAAGATCTCACTCAGGCAAAGACAACGGAGGCAGAATATATTTCAATAAGCATTTATTAAAATATCTGCATCTTAGATAAAGCATGTCCATAGCAATAATGTGGATGATGAAAAACAATAGGAGCAGGCATGTGACTAAAAGTGCAAAACACAAAAACAGTCCTACCATGCTGTCTAAATAGGGGAGTGGATCTATAACCCCTCACCTACGCTAAGTATGAGCACAGCATATTAAACCTAATCTGCCTGTCGGGTTTCCCCCTGGGAGAACATTATCCCTCATACCTGGAAGAGAGGCCTGAAGTCTAAAAAGACACCATCCCCATCTGGTTCAGGGCTTGGTCATCTAAGCAGATAGCTTTAGCGAAGCTTGCAGCCATCAGCATACAGCCGTGGTCATCTGGCTGGAATCTCCCTCTAACGTGCCTGAGATGAAGGGATGTTTTATACTAAAATATCTAACATTCTAAGAAATGTTCCCCAAGTAAGATTCACAAAGGGAGAAAGCAGAAAGATGCAAGAGTGAGCGGAAGGAGCAGGGAGTGGCTGTAAGTGGATTAAAGAGGCCCGAGAAGGCTTCAGGATTATGCTGCCTCAGTATTCCATACTCACACATTGAATTCCAGCAGCTGGTGTTTCAGAGGAGAGCTTTGAGCACCAGCACATTTTTACTTACAAATTAACCACTGAGTCACTATAATGCTGAATGACACAAATGCTGCTGGCCGGATGAAGTTACAGTATGAAGGAGTAGAGGGGGGTAAGGAGAAAGTGGAAACATGAGATACACAGTCAAGCACTGAAAGGGAGGAAGAAGTATTAAAAGGGAGGACGTGGTAGAGCGGAAGCTTACACGTAGACGTAACCTTCTCTGGCTGTTCTCCCTCACAGTACCTGATAAGCCCGAAAGGGAATGGCTGTCCTGCGAGCTGAAGCAACTTGCCGCTAACGCAACCTACAAGGCTCTGTCTGAAGGAGGCTGACATAGTTTCAACTCCATTTATGCTGTCCTGTGAACTGAACTATGTCTATGACAAGCCATCAGAGCAATGGCTGAAGGAGGGTGACCCAATACCTCTTTGTGCACATTGTATCATTACAAATACAATGCATTACTTTACTAATTTATAAGAGGCTGGTGAGACAGTGTCCTGACATGGGTCACTGCAGTGACATGACTGTAGATGCTGCTTTAGCTGCTCAATACATGTTAGGTAACTACTTACATAGTTCAAAGCTTGCATTAGCTATAATTAGGTGGCTGGTTTTCAATTAGAAAAGGAAAGGGGGAAGAGTTCTCACTTTTAACATGTTGCTAATTAAGGATGCTTGTAGCTGAGAGACCTTTCCAAGGCTGCCATCACTAGCCTGACTAGTGTGCTAATCCAACAATCTGGCACTCCAGCATGTAATACTTTTAATAATCTGCCAAGAATCCTACAAGTGGAAGGACAATGACATTTTAAACAGCAGGAAACTTCCTTACCCGAGGTCATAGGACATAGATTACGATCTACTTCTTCAACGATTCCATCCACTAGAATAATTTTTCTGTGCTCTGAAAACGGAGGCTTCACTAAATACCAAAGCTCTGGTGCATGCCATTTTTACAAAGAGAATCCAGCAATGCGCCACAACACACATTTATAGTGTTTCATGGGCTATGGCATTTGATTACAACATAGGGGTGGGTGCGAGTCATGATAACACATCATGCAACTTGCGATTTAACGCCACTTGGAGAAAAGGGGGAAATCACTCAAATATGGCAGAGTTTGGAAGGTGTGTCAAATGAGTCCTTAGATTGCCTTAGTAATAATCTTGTAGATCAGATCTATAGAGTAAGAATTCTTCAGGTGAAACTTGCAGTTATTAAAACTCAAAATGGAGGCACTGACAAGGGATGTAACAATCTAAAACAAAAAATACATGCACTACATTACATTTAACATGCCACAGCATCAATAATTTAGATTTTCATGATTTCAAAAACTTGTGTGAATGTTCAAAAAACTATTTATAGTTTCTAGAACCAGTAATGGTTTCTGCATGGACTGTGTGATCGGGCAGAGGTCTAGGAAATATGGGGAGGTCCTTGCCTGTTCACGGTTTTCTGAGAAGACAAAGGGGTCCAAACGCCAGGGGCAGTGAACAGAGGCTAGCTCTTTTGATAGGTAACATCCCCTATACCATAGGCCCCATGTGCAACACATGGACCCAAGACCTGAGTCCTCTCACAGAGGACGACTGGCAGAGGACCTGGTATCTCCAAGGGAGGCTGCTACTGTGGTTCAATGGTGTACCATAAAATTGAAATACCTTCACCTGGCATATTTCACTAGGAACCAATAGGGTGTTGGCATTCTCTAAATCATAGATGACTTTAATAATACATTGGATGTGCACTGAAAATAAAGTATATGGATTATCCTATCTATGACAGGATAAAAACAAATAAAAAGCAATATCAAAATGTAAATTCTTTTGACATGGCAAAAGAATTAGTGGTTTCGACAAGCCCAAGGAGTAGCCATGGGCTCTCGATTTTCACTGTCATATGCCAATCTTTACATGGGCTTATTTGAAAGAATGCACATCTGGCAAAAGGGCCCTCCAAACTTGACTGAGCATATTCTTTTTGGAGGGAGATATATTGACAACATATTATTGATTTGGACGGGATCTGTATCATTAATTTTGGAATTTTGCAACTATGCCAACACAAATAACTGTAACATACAAATGACATATGAATTCAGTAAAGATTGCATACATTTTCTGGATTTGGAAATTTACATTATGGGAAACATAGTCCAAACAAAAATGCATCGGAAACCTACTGCATGCAATGCTTTATTACATGCATTCAGTAATCATCCTAATGCCCAAATATCGGCCATTCCTTTTGGGGAGATGATTAGGTTGAAAAAGGAATTGCAGCCAAACGGAATCAGTAGAGCTGGAGTTGAATCTTTTGAAAAACAGATTTCTTCAAAGAGGCTATTCAAAGCGCCTTTTAAAGGCCACTAGGAAGATTAACAAACTACAGAGAGCATCGCTAATGAAAGACCATAGTAAAACAAAAGCTAGTCCATTGCGAAAATCAATATCTTTCTGTACATCGTATAGTCAAAATAGCCATGACATTTACAAAATTTTATGCAAACATTGGAAGATTTTACATACTGATCGCACATTATTGAATGTATTACCTTCTAAGCCAAAAATGATCCATAGGAGGGGTAAAACCCTCAGATTTGGTTTGTAAAAGCTACTTACCTCTGATAAAGGAGAAAACAGAAACTTGGCTCCCTAATAATATTTGTGGGTTTTACAAATGTGGACATTGTAATATGTGCAACATACCTCTATGCAAAACCTTAGATTTCACTTTCAATGGGAGTAACACATATAAAGTGGAGACATTTATAAATTGCAACACCAAATTTGACGTTTATATACTGTTATGTCAATGTGGTGAAATCTATGTGGGCAGTACCATCAGGTCCCTTAAAGAAAGGCTTCAGGAACAAATGCGTTTCTTATGCAACAATGATTTTACATCGCCCTTAGTACGTCATATTAGTTAAAAGCATGTGGTATCAGAGCCCCCAATAATCAAATATATGGGTATCAGTCACACTCCTGTATACCCTAGGGGTAGTGATAGAGTGACAGATCTCAGAAAAAACGAAGCTAGATGGATCATCAGACTTAAATCTGTAGAACTAGGCATTAACATAGATGATGAAATGCACTACTTTCTATGAACATCATGCATAGGATGATATATGAATATTGGTGGTAAGATAATGAGGTCATTGTTACTGATGAATGGATATATAAAACGGTTATGTAAGGCCTTATATCATGCATACAATATTCTGACAAATCTCTTCATAATTTTGGTTCAAAATTGAAGGGCAAGTCCCTTAATACCGTTAATGTTATGCAACTTTAGATTTTGTATGGTAGCATTTTCACATATATTTATTGCACATCTCCATAAATAGAATCTGTTTATCACCCTATAGATACACCTGGGTTTCATTAATCTCCATCTTCTTTCCATTGACTATATTACTAACAACAACTTACTCTAAGGAACAACTGTTCCTATGGTTGGAAGTTCTGTATATGGTTCATATGAGCACTTAGACTATCTGCATGATGCATTTGATGCTTAGATATCTCATTTATTACGTTAGGTATTCCTAAATTATACTCATCGAAATAGCCTTACATTTTCATTATGAAGAAAGAATAGGGACTAAAATATAAGGGCACTTTGTTACAGTTTTTTGTGTTATAGATATATTTGTATATTACTATTATTCTTTTTACAAAATCGCCAACATTTCATTGTATGATAATGGTTGGTTTTGTATAGATTGGTAACATATAAAATTATATACAAATTAGCTGGCGGGTTTGCAAACTGGTCTTTTATTTGGATGAGGTTAGATTGTATATATGGAGCGTCGAATATGAACAATAAGCATCTCTGCATCATTTTACTGAAGCGCTGATATTACAAAGTATGTAAAGCCTGCCTATCACAAAATGGCTGCCACATTAATGGTAAACATCGGTTGGATTACATGTTTCACATGACAGCACACACTCTATGTGTGGATTGGTTAGCGGGTCTTTTCAAGTCCGTATCTTGCGGTGACTAGGGTTTGACTATACACATAACGCGCCGCTTCCGCTGCCGATGAAGGTCAAACAAGTTATTAGTGACAGGTAAGAGTACATATAAAAAAATAATAATTGTGTGACGGTACTGCGAAGGAAATGATGTTTTCGGTCTTGCGCAATATTTCTGTAAAAAATTAGCCAACGCAATTACGTGGCATAGGATGAACCAAGTTTAATTTATCGCTGTGGTGACTACTAGTGAGCAAGTATATTTATATTCAGATTTTGCTTTAATTAAGGCCAATGGCACGCTTTTAAGCGTTGCGTGCAGATGGATTAATATGTTTTTAACGTTTTTTGTTTCCATCAATTTGGATCTTGATTAGATATACAATACACTTTTCATCCTTGGCGTGGTCTCCCTTAACTTTTTGCCTCTGTTCCCCAGGTTGCTGCTGTGTGCTGGACTCTGATTTTACGGTTTTGTTACTCTGGGCACTTTACTTCTGCTAACCAGTGCTAAAGTGCAAGTGCTCCTGTTTAAAATGTGTACGTAATTGGTTCTCCATGACTGGCATATTTGTTTTACTGTTAAGTCCCTAGTAAAGTGCACTAGAGGTGCCCCGGGCCTGTAAATCAAATGTTACTAGTGGGCCTGCAGCACTGGTTGTGCCACCCACACAAGTAACCCTGTAATCATGTCTCAGACCTGCCACTGCAGTGTCTGTGTGTGTATTTTTACACTGTAAATTTGACTTCTAAACTTTCCCTTTTCTTACATGTAAGGCACCCCTAAGGTAGGCCCTAGGTAGCCCCAAGGGCAGGGTGCAGTGTATGGATAAGGTAGGACATATAGTAGTGTGGTTTATTTGTCCTGACAGTGAAATACTGCCAACTTCGTTTTTCACTGTTGCAAGGCCTGTCTCTCTCATAGGATAACATGGGGGCTACCTTTAAATATGATTAAAGTGTAGATTCCCCTAGAGAGTAGATGGACATGTGGAGTTTGGGGTCCCTGAACTCACAATTTAAAAATACATCTTTTAGTAAAGTTGATTTTAAGACTGTGCGTTTGAAAATGCCACTTTTAGAAAGTGAGCATTTTCTTGCTTAAACCATTCTGTGACTCTACCTTGTTTGTGGATTCCCTGTCTGGGTCAGTTTGACAGTTGGGTTGTTTTTCACCTCGCACTAGACAGTGACACAAAGGGGGCTGGGGTGTAACCTGCATTTCCTGATTAGCCATCTCTGCTAGGAGGGAGGGGTTGAGTGGTCACTCTCATCTGAAAGGACTGTGGCTGCCTCTGACAATGCCGGCTCCAACCCCCTGCTGTGTGTCTGAGGCCTTGCCTGGGCAAGGCAGGATTTCACAAGTAGGTGTGAGTCCCCTTTGAAGAAAGGTGACTTCAAAGACTAAAATGGGTATAAGAAGGGCACCCAAATCTACAGATTTTAGAAACACTTCTGGAACCAAGAGGAACCTCTGCCTGGAGAAGAGCTGATAGCTGAGGAAGAAGTGCTGCCCTGCCTGTGACTGTGCTTAGTGGAGCTTTCCTGCAGTGCTGCTTCTGCCAGAGTAAGAGGGCAAGACTGGACTTTGTGTGCCTTCCATCTTGTGAAGAAATCTCCAAGGGCTTGAGTTAGAACTTGCCTCCTGTTGTTTGAAGTCTCAGGGACCGCAAAGACTTCTCTCTGCCAGCACCTGGAGTCTCTGGAGAGACTCCTGCTCTGACAAGTGGTGCCCTATCCAGTTCCTGGGCCCTTGAAAGGAAAGCTGGTGGAAATCCAAGAAAATCGACTTCGGACGACTCCGGACCGACGCCGCTGCTGAATCTGGTAACGCCGTCTGTACCTGATGCCGTGACCTTCGCTGGAACGCGACGCTCTTCGCAGGCCCAACGCCGCTGCAGCCCCGCTGAAGTCCGCGGAAGTCGCCGCACCCCGTCGTGACCGACACCGCTCGAAGCGCGTGGATTCAACGTTTTGCACAGACGCTGCGATCCCCGACTTCGCGCATCAGCTTATTTTCACTCTTCACCAAAGGTACTGTAGTTGGGGGTCTACACGACTCCGTGTCCGGCGCCGCTGGTGTCGGCTTGTTGGGAACGACTCTGTCACGACGCCGTGTTAACATCTCATCAAAGCATTTTTGTTTCTAAGTGCTATTTTTTAGTTTAATCTTTAAAAATTCATAACTTGACTTGTGTATGTCGGATTTTTGTCGTTTTGGTCTTGTTTTGTTTAGATAAATATTTCCTATTTTTCTAAACTGGTGTTGTGTCATTTTGTAGTGTTTTCATTAATTTTCTGTGTGTGTTGGTACAAATACTTTACACCTAGCGCTCTGAAGTTAAGCCTACTGCTCTGCCAAGCTACCAAGGGGGTAAGCAGGGGTTAGCTGAGGGTGATTCTCTTTTACCCTGACTAGAGTGAGGGTCCTTGCTTGAACAGGGGGTAACCTGACTGTCAACCAAAGACCCCATTTCTAACATTGGTGATCAGCGGTTGGGATTTGGACTTGTATTTGTACTTGACATACAGTAATTAAGTGTACACTACTGTTTGAGTTCAGACCACTACGTGACCACATACTACTAGTCTTGTGATTTTTGTTTTTTTTCTATTTGGACTGTTTTTGCTCTGCATTCTTTTTTCGCTGATCCTGTGATTGACTTTTCTGGAACTTCATTTTGGAACTTGTTTTCTGCATTTGGAACTTTGCACTCTTTTTAACCTTTCATCATGTCTCTACTTGGGGATGCATCAGTTGGAGCTGACTTTGACCTTGAGAAATTGGAGAGTTATACCAAAGCTCAGTTGAAGCAGTTCTGTAAAAGTTTTGACTGTCCCATTAAGAGCTAATTCAGGAAGGAGGAGCTGTAAAAGGTGCTGAGGGCCTGGGTGACAGCCAAGAGCACTGAAGGGCGGGGGCGTGGCCAAGGGCGTCAAGATGGCGGTCGCACTCTAAGAGTGCTCTGGACCCCTCCATCATCCGCCCGGAAGGCCAAGCCGTGCTGCACCCGTAGCGGAAACCTAGGAGACCCCTTGTGGGTCCTGGTGTGCCACGGGACCAGAGGCCGAAAAGTCGGAAGAAATCCGACGCCGGAGGGTGCCCTGGTGAGGGTCGGGCCCAGAGGCGGGAGAGGAGCGGAGTCGGCGAGGCTCGAGGCGGCCCCGCGGGACGGAGAGCCGAGCAGTGGCCGGAGCCTGGGGCTGTTGGAGCCGGGTGCGGTGTTCCGGGCCCCGTGCGCGGGGGCACCGCGCAAGGAACCGGAGGAGCGGGGCCAGGCGCTGCCGGCCGCTGGTGAGTCGTGTCGGCGACTGGACCCAGGGGGGGACCGCTGGCCCCGAGGTTGGGCCCGTGGCTAAGGCGGGCCCCTGGCATGGGCTCAGACGGACTCTGAGGGCCCAGGCCTGGGCCTGGGCCTGGGGCTGCGGATGAAAGAGGATCCTGAGCTCCCTCACCTGGAGGAGGTTGGTGAGCGAACCTGCCGCGGGTGCGGCGCGTGCCCTGGGCTGCTGGCGGGGCCTTGGCCCCGGCAGACACTAAAGAGAGCCCGGTCCAGCGGGGGGAGGCACTCGGAGAAGCGAGGCCTGCCCACGAGGGCCATCAGAGAGAGAGGTCCGGGACCTGAGGAATGAACCCCCTATCTAGTAGGGAATGGATACCTGAAGAACCTAGGTTGGTGCTGGGACCCTACTGACTCCAGTGCAAATCCTGTTACATTCGCGAAAGGGGCACTGAGCGGGGACCCCGATATTTGCACAGGGACCTGACCGACGCCGGAGGTGGGCCAAAGCGGGGACTATCTCTCAGTCCTCCGTGTTTCAGGAGGGGTCCATCACTCCACACTAACGCCAGGTTTAGTAGATAAAACTGGTTAAAATGGGTGTTAGGGCGACAGATGCTTCTTGGGTGGAAGTATGGGGTTGGGGGGGAGTTGGGAGGAGTTGTGTTTACACCACAGTTACAAATTAATGTATGTTTAGGTTTCTTGACCCGTGAGGGTTCCCTTCTTTTCTTTTTCCTTTCTTTCCTCTTCTTTCCTGTCCCGCGCCACAGAACACCTGGAGAGGCACCCCTTTGGCACGACCCAGCTCACATTCACTTAACCTCATTCATATGCCGCTTCCAATGATAAAAATTCTGTCCTGGAATGTAAACGGCCTCCTGGACAAAATTAAGAGATCAGCGATATATAGTACCCTGCGCAGGCATGCCCCCGCGGCGATTATGCTACAGGAGACGCATCTCCTTGGAACCAAATGTCCCATGCTCGCTAGAGGGGGATATGATAGGGTCCATCATGCGGGCTTCTCTAGAGGCTCCAGGGGTGTGGCTATATTGCTTCACCGCTCTCTGCCCATTACAATAACAACCACAATTGCCGACACACAGGGTAGATACATAGTGGTGGCTGGGCTGATACATGGGAGACCCATAAACCTAGTAAGTGTATACGCCCCTCCTGGGGGACTGGAGACCTTTCTGGCCTCCCTCAAACAGATTATAGCGGACCTTCCCCAGGGAACCACATTAATTGGAGGGGATTTCAATGCAGTATTACACCCTGAGCTAGATGTATCAGGAAATAAAACAGCCGGCCATTCGTCCAGAGCGTCGACGCTCAGAGACTGGGCAGATAGCCTCGGTTTGTGTGACGTATGGCGAACCTGGCACCCCAGCGCTAGGCAATACACGCACACGTCAGCGGCACATGGGTCGCATGCCAGAATAGACCTCCTATTCGCCCCGGCACTAGACATAGTTAATGTCACGGGAACAGAGATCCTTCCACATGGGGTGTCCGACCATGCACCGGTACAGGTTCGCCTTGGCAACGCCGATCCGACTCACAGGCCCACTTGGAGGCTAAACGCTTGGTACTTACAGGAGGAGGAGTATAAAGAGGCAGTGAGAACCCGATTGATACAGTACTTTGAAGATAATGTAGGCTCAGTGCAGTCGCCGGGCACGGTCTGGGCAGCATGCAAGGCAACAATTAGAGGCCACGCCAAACAACTCATCCGAGTGAGGGAGCGAGCTCGTATCTCCCAAATAGCCGAACTAGAATCGCGGACACTACACTACGAACGCAGGCATCTGGCCTCTCCTTCGGCCCAGGGCCTCCGCCAGCTCCTGAAAATGTGCGAGGAGGTCAAGGCCCTCACCTTAGAATCAGCCAAGCTCATGTGGAGGGCCTCCACCGCCCGAGTATATGGATGGGGGGACAAAAGTGGGAAACTCCTACACTGGCTGGCCACACGTCCTATGGCTAACAGAATTATACCCGAAATCTCGGACGGGTCCGGAGGGCTCTCTAGAGCCCCTAGGGACATTGCACAGAGCTTCGCTGCTTACTACGTACGCCTGTACAAAGAACACCCACGGACACAAGTAGAGAGGGACTCTCCCCTCCTAGACGAAATCACGCTTCCAAAGGTATCACCCACAGTCAAGGACGCGCTCGACGAGCCATTAACCCTAGAGGAAGTGACAACCGCAATAACCACGCTGGCCTCGGGTAAGACCCCCGGCCCAGACGGCTTACAGGTCAAATTATATAAAAGCTGCGGTGACGCAGTAGGGCAACACCTCCTTAACATGTATGAGGAGGCTGAGAGCAAGGGCCATTTCCCAATAGGTATCGACCAAGCCACAATTACCGTGATCCCTAAAACCCAACCACCATCACGGAACTGTGCGGACTATCGCCCTATCTCCCTTTTAAACGTCGAAGTTAAGATACTCTCTTCGATCCTCGCAGCAAGGCTAAAACCTGCCCTCTCAGCGCTGATCCACCCAGACCAATGTGGCTTCATGCCAACCAGGAGCACCAGGCATTGCATCAGACGCCTGCACCTGGCCCTGGCGCACCGTGATACCCTGGCCGTCTCATCGAAAGCTCTTCTCCTCCTCAATTTTGAGAAGGCGTTTTTACACAGTGGATTGGTCATACCTACTTCAGGTCCTGAGGGGCAATGGGATTGGCCCCAGATTTAGGAACCTCGTGAAACTCCTGTACTCATAGCCGACGGCCAGAGTGCAGGTGAATGGAACGGTGTCGGACTCTTTCCCCATAGGAAGAGGCACGCGCCAGGGTTGCCCCCTGTCCCCACTCCTTTTCACGCTAGTGATAGAACCGCTCGCCAAACTGCTCAGAGAGGACCCTCTGATTGAGGGATGGTCCTGGCCCTCTGGCTCTGAAGACCGCGTGGCCCTGTATGCAGACGACGTTCTCGTATATGGCGCAAACCCAGCCGCGAGCGGTCCGCGTATTCTGCAGTTGCTTGATCTTTTCTCAGAAGCATCCGGCCTCACCCAGAATCACCGTAAGTCCCTACTTATTCCGTTACACCCGGCGAGGGATTGCATAGATTGGCAGCAAACCATCCCCATTCGGCGAAACAATTTTAAATACTTGGGGATCTCAGTCTCCCTTGTACCAGAGCTAGCGTGGGAACTCAATGTGGCACCCCTCGTAGCTAAAGCCAAGACAGACCTTCTGTGTTGGTAAACCCTGCCCATTAACTTACTTGGGCGAGTGGCTCTCTTCAAAATGATGGTCCTCCCTAAATTTCTCTATCTGCTGCAAAACTTCCCTTTCCGAGTCCCCAAGAAATGGTTTAAAAACCTGGATTCTATGATCCGTCAATTTTTGTGGAAAGACTCCCGCCCGCGACTGGCACTTGCTACATGCCAACGTGGCCTGTGTGAGGGGGGCCTTGCGATGTCAAACCTATACTACTACCACCTCGCGACGCAACTTATCGTGGTGAATGACTGGGTTAGTGGAGGCTGGTCAGACCCGGCCTAAAGACTTGAGCTCTGCACGCTGCAATACGCGGGAGTATTCAATGCCCTGTACGGATGCCCAATTCCCAACTGCACCCCAGAGGTGACCAAGGTGACGCTCCTGGGATGGAGAGAAGCCCAGAGGGTCACCGGTTGGTGGAAACGAATCACCGGTCAAACCCCACTATGGCATGGTAGTCTTCTGACCGAGGTCAGGAGACTGCAGGGATTCCGGAAATGGGATGAAATCGGAATTTCCACACTTGGAGATGTCTGGGAGGGCTCACACATGAAATCCTGTGAGGGCCTCCAGAGCACCTTCTCCATGAACAAGTCGCAGTTCTATAGATACCCTCAGATTCGTCATGCTCTAATGACGCACATGCGTACTGACGCACCCACGCCAGACCACTCACCAATGGAGGCCAAAATACTGATGGGCAAACTGGGCAAGGGAGGAATCTCATAAATATACCGCTCATTGATTTTCAACACCCTTAGTCCTTTGACCAGACTTCGCAACAAGTGGGAGGGATGGGTGGGTAGAATAGAAGAAGGGGACTGGAATGATGCCCTGGCAGCCCCCGGTACCCTAACTATATCCTCCAGGCTCCGTTTGATACAATCCTACTTCTTACACGCCGTATACATGTCACCCAAGAGACAATGCGAGGCGGGCCTCCGCTCCACAGCTGCCTGCGCCAGATGCTCCCAGCCGGGAGCAGATTTCTACCAGATGATATGGTTAAGCTCCATCATAGAGAAATACTGGAAAGAGATTGCAGCACAAATCTCTGGGGCCCTGCAAACAGACCTACCCCCCAAACCCTCCTGTTCCTACTGGGGGTGGCGGGAGACACAGATTTGGGAAGAATGAAGAGAGCCTTTGTGGGAATAGCATGTCTGGTTGCCAAAAGGGACATCATGACCAAATGGATGACAGAGGGAGCCCCATCCTTAAATAAATGGAAACGGGGGATGGACTGGTGTGCACAACAAGAGAGATTGGTGTACGAGGCCAGGTGGTGCCCGGGCAAATACGATAAGATTTGGGGAGGTTGGGAGGCCCTGGGAGAGGACTAGGTTACATGGGATCCCACTTTACACCTACGTTCCAAAACCAATTCCATTGACTAATCCAAATACTTGTGGGCCTGGTCCTCCTGCTCAATCTCGTTCTGGGCCTAGGGGAGACCTACCCCGCATAACTGAGTGGGGTCGACTAACAGAGGGCAAACTCATGGTCGAAATTGGCCGCAGGGCGCCAAAACGCCCCCGAAATTTATACCATATACCATGATTCACTCGTGGACAGGAGACACTCTTTTCACCCTTTTCATTCTTTTCCCTCTTTTCCCTTTAACCAACTCTCACGCCTTTTTCCTTTGGGTTTGTTTCTTCCGTATTGCTTTACCCATCTCAAGTGATCCTATTAATTCCGAAATAAGTTTTATGCGCACAGTAGGGCGCTATGCAATAATGTGTATCACTTGGCTTGGCAATGTTTTTGTAAATCTCTTTTTGGAAACAATAAAACATCTTTATTAAAAAAAGAGCACTGAAGGGCACACAGAGGATGAGGGAGATGAGGAGGATGAGGAAGAGTGTTCAGTACACAATGGTATTGTGGGTGGGCCTGTTATGTCCAGGGAGAAGGTCTCCAGGGCAGGTAGCAGAGTCTCATCCAAGGGTCTGACACCTGAGGAGTTACAGGACAGACAGGCAGAAAGGGAGTACCAATTGGAGCAGAGGAGGCTAGCCCTTGAGAAGAGGAAGTTAGCAATAGCTCATGAGCTTAGCTTGAGAGAGATGGATCATAGAAGCCAGTCCAGTAGAGATGGTGGCAGCAATCCTACAGTGCAGCCTGAGCGAAGGGTACACATCCCAAAAGACCTTGTGAGGGATTATAAGAGGGAGGATGATATCTACTTGTGGTTCAAGGGTTATGAGTCAGCTCTCCACATGAACCTGGTCCCTGAAGCTCATTGGGGGCAGCCCTGTGGAAGCATTTTGAGGCAGAGGGGAGGGACACACTGACAGCCTTAGGGGATGCTCAGGATCTCACCTACTCTGTCATGAAGGAGGCCTTACTCACTAGGTATGGTCTCACCCCTGAGCAGTACAAGGAGAAGTTTAGATCCTACAAGAGAAAGGAATCCCAAACATGGTTGGAATGTGTTGATTCTTTTTGCAGGTCACTGGATGGTTGGGTAAAGGGCAGTAAGGTAATCACGTATGAGGGGCTTTACAATTTAATTGCTTGGGAGCACTTGTACAGTTTATGTTTTCCATAGCTGAGCCAGCACCTCATTGACAGCAAGCTGACTGACCCCAGGAAGCTTGCACAGGAAGCGGACCGCTGGGAGAGCACCAGGGTCCAAAAGAGGTATGGGGGAGACCACGCCAAGGGTGGGCAGGGTCCCTCTCAGAAGAAAGGGGGGGTAAGGGCAAACAAGGGGAGTTCTCTAAAGGGCCCAAAACTGATTCCCAGGGTAAGGATTCCCAACCCCCCCAGTGAAAAGAAGCCATGGTTGTCCAAAGGGAAGCCAGTGGCAGGTGGTCCCCCACGTAAGTGCTATGCATGTGACCAGGTGGGTCATGTGAGGGGGGACCCCAAATGCCCCAAAAGTACACCGGCACCCACTGGTGCACTGTCCCAGGGTTTGGCCAGTGTAGCGCTTGGGGAGGAAGTGGTTTCAGATGGGTGGGAACCAGCAGATATGACCCTTGTCTCACTAGGGGACAGAGAGATGGTCCAGAGAAACCTAGTGCCTGATAACACTAAGAAGTACAGGCAATGGGTGACCATCAATGGACAGAGGGTGGAGGCTCTGAGAGACACAGGAGCCAGTGTGACTACAGTGAGGAGTCACCTGGTGTCTGAAGAGCAGATTGATCCCCGGGTACTTCACCAAGTAGTTGCGGTAGACAACTCTGAGCGCCTCTGCAGAGTGGCGCAGGTTCCCTTTGAATGGGGGGGAGGGGGGGTCTCAGGTTCCTGGAAAGTAGCTGTGAGTCCAACCATGCCTGTTGATTGTTGGCTAGGCAACGACCTGGAGGATTCCCCTTGGAAGGAGGTGGAACACAGGTCTCACTTGGAGATTTTGGGACTGCCTGGGTGGGTATGCGTATCCACCCGGTCTATGGCAGCCAATCAGGGTAGTCAAGAGCCCCTGGAGCCTGAAACAGTGGCCCAGGGGACCGCCAAGAAGAGGAAGGGCAGGGGGCGCGGGAAACCTGCCCCAGAAGTTCCCACGGTCCGGGAGGAGGCTGAGCCTGAGGGTGATGCCCCGGAGCCTACAGGGGAACAGGTGGCTGAACTGGGGGAGGTCCCTGAGCTGTCACAGTGGCAGCAGGAAGGGGGGCCCACCAGGGAAGCATTCTGTGCAGAACAGAAGTCATGCCCTACTTTGGAGGGTTTGCGGCAGACCAGGCAGCTGGCAAGGAGCCAGGATCACACCTGATTTATTGGGAGGATGACCTCCTGTATATCGAGCCCAAGGTTCCTGAGCCTGGGTCAGCCCATGTGCTGGTGGTACCCCCAGTGCTTCAGGGCCTTCCTACTGAGGTTGGCTCATGATGTGCCTTTAGCTGGGCATTTGGGGCAGGACAAGACCTTTGAGAGGCTTGTCACCCACTTTTACTGGCCCCTAATGCGTAAGCACTCAGATGCACATTGCAGGTCTTGTCAGACTTGTCAGGCAAGTGGCAAGAGTGGGAGGAAATGTAAAGCTCCCCTCCAGCCTTTGCCTGTTGTCAGTACTCCCTTTGAACAGGTAGGAATGGACATTGTGGGGCCTCTGGATCCCAAGACAGCCATGGGCAACAGGTTCATCCTGGTCTTGGTGGACCATGCCACACGGTACCTAGAAGCCATTCCTCTAAAGACGGTCACTGCCCCCGTGGTGGGACGTGCCTTGATGGGAGTTTTTACCCGCATGGGGTTCCCCAAGGAAGTGGTATCTGATAGAGGTACAAACTTCATATCTACTTATATGAAGTCTCTGTGGAAGGTGTGTGGGGTAACCTACAAGTTCACCACCCCTTACCACCCCCAAAGTAATGGTCTGGTTGAGAGATTCAACCGCACCTTGAAAGGCATGATTCAGGGCCTGTCAAAGCCCTTGAGGCGTAAGTGGGATGTCCTTTTGCCATGCCTTCTGTTCGCTTACAGGGAGGTGCCTCAAAAGGGACTTGGCTTTAGCCCCTTTGAGCTCATCCTAGGCCACCCTGTGAGGGGACCTCTCAGTCTGGTGAAGGAGGCTTTGGAGAAAGCTCCTAGTAAACCACCCCAGGATGTATTTAGCTACATGCTGGCACTAAGAAACCAGACTGCCCGCTTCAGGAGTCTCGCTCAGGAGAACCTGGAAGCAAGCCAGGAGGATATGAAACGGTGGTACGACCAGAATGCCACTCTGGTTGAGTTTCAGCCCGGACACAAAGTGTGGGTCATGGCACCAGTGGAGCCTAGGGCTCTCCAAGATAAGTGGACTGGGCCTTTTGAGGTGGTGGAAAGAAAGAGTGAGGTCACCTATCTGGTAGACTTGCAATCCCCCAGGAACCCTTTAAGGATCCTACATGTCAACCGCCTCAAACCACACTGTGAGCGAACTGAGCTATCCATGCTCCTAGCGACAGACGAAGGGGTGGAGGAAGAGAGTGAGCCTCTTCCTGACCTCCTGTCTGCAGGAGAGAAAGATGGGTCTGTGGAGGGAGTGATCCTCTCCTCCTGCCTGACTGAGGAACAGCAGAGGGACTGTCGCCACGTGTTGGGACAGTTCGCCTCGCTGTTTTCCCTGATCCCAGGAGTCACACACCTGTGCACACATGATGTGGACACTGGGGACAGTACACCTGTTAAACATAAGGTTTACAGGGTGACTGACAGGGTCAGGGCTTGCATTAAGGAGGAAGTCTCCAAAATGTCAACCCTAGGGGTCATTGAGCACTCCAGCAGTCCTTGGGCCAGCCCAGTGGTATTGGTCCCAAAGGCTGCTGCTCCAGAACTTAGGTTCTGTGTGGACTACCGGGGTCTCAATGCGGTCAGCAAGACTGACGCACACCCCATCCCCCGAGCTGATGAGCTCATTGATCGGTTAGGAGCTGCCAAGTACCTCAGTACCTTTGATTTAACATCTGGGTACTGGCAGATTGCCTTAACTGAGGGGGCAAAGGAGAGGTCAGCATTTTCTACCCCAGATGGGCACTTCCACTTCAACGTGATGCCCTTTGGGATGAAGAATGCCCCTGCCACCTTTCAGAGGTTGGTCAACCAGGTGTTGGCAGGACTGGATCAGTTCAGTGCCGCCTACCTGGATGACATTGCTGTGTTTAGTTCCACATGGGAGGAACACCTGCAACACCTCTGGAGAGTGTTAGAGGCCCTGCAGAAGGCAGGCCTCACTATTAAGGCGAGCAAGTGCCAAATAGGGCAGGGTTCTATGGTGTACTTAGGACACCAGGTGGGGAGTGGCCAGGTGGCACCCCTACAGCCTAAGATTGACACGATTCTGGCTTGGGAGCCTCCCAAGACCCAGACTGAAGTGAGAGCCTTTTTAGGTCTCACAGAATATTACCGGAGGTTTGTTAAGGGATATGGTACCATTGTTACCCCCTTAACTGAGTTGACTTCTAAGAAGCAACCCAAGAAAGTGATCTGGACAGAGGCTTGCCAGAACGCTTTTGATGCCCTGAAGGCTGCCATGTGCACAGCACCTGTGCTGCAGGCACCTGGCTACTTCAAGGAGTTTGTTGTGCAAACAGACGCCTCAGAGCATGGTATTGGAGCAGTACTCTCACAGCTAAGAGGGCCTAGATCAAACCGTAGCCTTCATTAGCAGGAGGTTACTACCCAGGGAACGTAGGTGGAGTGCCATAGAACATGAAGCGTTTGCTGTGGTCTGGGCACTGAAGAAGCTAAGACCCTACTTGTTTGGGACTCACTTCCGAGTTCAGACCGACCACAGGCCCCTCAGATGGTTAATGCAGATGAGGGGTGAGAATCCAAAACTGTTGAGGAGGTCCATTTCCCTACAGGGGATGGACTTAACAGTGGAACATCGTCCTGGTACAGAGCACGCCAATGCTGATGGTCTGTCCAGGTTCTTCCGCCTTAGTGATGAGAACTCCCATGAGGTTGGGTAGTTGCTCCCCACTTTTAGCAGGGGGGGGGCACGTGTTAGACTTTTCATCCTTGGTGTGGTCTCCCTTAACTTTTTGCCTCTGTTCCCAGGTTGCTGATGTGTGCTGGACTCTGATTTTACTGTTTTGTTACTCTGGGCACTTTACCACTGCTAACCAGTGCTAAGGTGCAAGTGCTCCTATTTAAAATGTGTACGTAATTGGTTCTCCATGATTGGCATATTTGTTTTACTGTTAAGTCCCTAGTAAAGTGCAATAGAGGTGCCCCGGGCCTGTAAATCAAATGTTACTAGAGGGCCTGCAGCACTGGTTGTGCCACTCACACAAGTAACCCTATAATCATGTCTCAGACCTGCCACTGCAGTGTCTGTGTGTGTATTTTTACACTTAAATTCGACTTGGCAAGTGTACCCACTTGCCAGGCCTAAACCTTCCCTTTTCTTACATGTAAGGCACCCCTAAGGTAGGCCCTAGGTAGCCCCAAGGGCACGGTGCAGTGTATGGATAAGGTAGGACATATAGTAATGTGGTTTATATGCCCTGACAATGATATACTGCCAACTTCGTTTTTCACTGTTGCAAGGCCTGTCTCTCTCATAGGATAACATGGGGGCTACCTTTAAATATGATTAAAGTGTAGATTCCCCTAGAGAGTAGATGGACATGTGGAGTTTGGGGTCCCTGAACTCAATTTAAAAATACATCTTTTAGTAAAGTTGATTTTAAGATTGTGCGTTTGAAAATGCCACTTTTAGAAAGTGAGCATTTTCTTGCTTAAACCATTCTGTGACTCTGCCTTGTTTGTGGATTCCCTGTCTGGGTCAGTTTGACAGTTGGGTTGTTTTTCACCTCGCACTAGACAGTGACACAAAGGGGGCTGGGGTGTAACCTGCATTTCCTGATTAGCCATCTCTGCTAGGAGGGAGGGGTGGAGTGGTCACTCTCATCTGAAAGGACTGTGCCTGCCTCTGACAATGCCGGCTCCAACCCCCTGCTGTGTGTCTGAGGCCTTGCCTGGGCAAGGCAAGATTTCACAAGCAGGTGTGAGTCCCCTTTGAAAAAAGGTGACTTCAAAGACTAAAATGGGTATAAGAAGGGCACCCAAATCTACAGACTTTAGAAACACTTCTGGAACCAAGAGGAACCTCTGCCTGGAGAAGAGCTGATAGCTGAGGAAGAAGTGCTGCCCTGCCTGTGACTGTGCTTTGTGGAGCTTTCCTGCGTGCTGCTTCTGTCAGAGTAAGAGGGCAAAGACTGGACTTTGTGTGCCTTCCATCTTGTGAAGAAATCTCCAAGGTCTTGAGTTAGAACTTGCCTCCTGTTGTTTGAAGTCTCAGGGACAGCAAAGACTTCTCTCTGCCAGCACCTGGAGTCTCTGGAGAGACTCCTGCTCTGACAAGTGGTGCCCTATCCAGTTCCTGGGCCCTTGAAAGGAAAGCTGGTGGAAATCCAAGAAAATCGACTTCGGACGACTCTAGACCGACGCCGCTGCTGAATCCGGTAACGCCGCCTGCACCTGACGCCGTGACCTTCGCTGGAACGCGACGCTATTCTCAGGCCCAAAGCCTCTGCTGCCCCGCTAAAGTCCGCAGCTCCGTGGAAGTCGCCGCACCCCGCCGTGACCGACGCCGCTCGATGCGTGTTGATTCAACGCTTCGCACAGACGCCGCGATCCCCGACTTCGCGCATCGGCTTGTTTTCACTCTTCACCAAAGGTACTGTACTTGGGGGTCTACACGACTCCGTGTCCGGCGCCGCCGGTGTCGGCTTGTTGGGAACGACTCTGTCAAGACGCCGTGTTAACATCTCATCAAAGCATTTTTGTTTCTAAGCGCTATTTTTGAGTTTAATCTTTAAAAATTCCTAACTTGATTTGTGTATGTCGGATTTTTGTCATTTTGGTCTTGTTTAGATAGATATTTCCTATTTTTCTAAACTGGTATTGTGTCATTTTGTAGTGTTTTCATTAATTTACTGTGTGTGTTGGTACAAATACTTTACACCTAGCGCTCTGAAGTTAAGCCTACTGCTCTGCCAAACTACCAAGGGGGTAAGCAGGGGTTAGCTGAGGGTGATTCTCTTTTACCCTGACTAGAGTGAGGGTCCTTGCTTGAACAGTGGATAACCTGACTGTCAACCAAAGACCCCATTTCTAACAACCGTTGATGCTGTTTTTGGAGAGTTAATAACAATTAAAAGGATAATGGGAATTTGTAATTACGAAGCAGTGTTACTTCTTTTTTAACAGATTCTTAAAATGGATTGATATTTGGAAATCAATGTGCTAAATTAAGTCAATGAGAAGTGAGAATATAAACAAGGTTGGCACAAGTGTCACAAGTTGATACAAAATTATTACAAAATAATGTGAGACGCTTTACATACTGTTGGACATTATTTTACAGAGTTTGATTTAGTAAAATTGAAAATTTGGAGTTCATTAGGAAGTAAATATAAGGTACATTTAGAAATTCTACCATATGGGACTTTATGTGTACTTTTTGCTTCCGATTCTCCATCCTTCAATACTAATGTTAGTAAAGTATTTTCTACACAAAGGGATCACTATGGGTTTCTTGTTCTTATAATTGTCTTTTAAATCATTGGGAGTTGAACTATATCTTTCTCTCTGGAAATCACTGTCACATATCTCTGACACTGATTTTGCACAAAAAAATATCACAGGACACTGGATCAATAGGTAATCTAAACAGTTGGCAGTCTAGCAAATACTAATTGGGTATTGAAATCATTTTTGAGCCAATTGATGTGTATGTTATATAATAAAATATTAATATCAAAAGAGAGAAGAATGTTCTATCAGCCTTGATAAAGTCCCAGAATGGGATGAAACACGTGTCGGCAAAAAACAGCGTATGGGCTGGAATTCATTCCGAGTGATTGAAGACTCTTAAAGAATGAAGATCAGGGTCTAATTGTCAAATGGACTATCGGCTATAACAATGCATGGGCCAAAGCTTACCTTTAATTGTTGAAGATTTACAAAGAATGAACTCTTGGGCTCAACTACTAAGCGGACCTTAAATGGTTGAAGATCTACATAGAATGAACTCTTGGGCTTAACCACCAAGTAGATTCCCTTAGCAATGGACATTAATTCTTTTGCTATGTCAAAAGAATTTACATTTTGATATTGCTTTTCATGTGTTTTCATACTATCATGGATAGGATAATCCATATACTTTATTTTCAATGCACATCCAATTTATTATTAAAGTCATCTACGATTTTGAGAATGTCAACACCATACTGGCTCTTTTTCTGATCATGTATACTGTCTTTTCTGTTTATATTTTGATCTAATTCCTCTATCCAGATTTTTATATTGATTATTGTATGAATGACTTATAGAGATTTTGGGTGCTGCACTACTATTTTTTAGTTTGGATATTAACTGGTTTCTTTTTTGATTCCAGCTTACACATGTTGGCAACAGATGTGCTATAGTGTTTGAGCACCATGTATTGACATTGAAATACTTTTTAGAGATGTGTGGCTAATCCAAATCACTGTTGCCATATTTCACTAGGGACAGACTGTGAAAATCGGGGTGCATGATTTATGCCACACACATGCTGGGACTGAGAGAGGCTCGTCCTACTGTAGGGGGTGGGGAAAGTACTTACATGTCTGAGAGAAGTCGTGGGATGGAGTCTCCACACAGTGTCTCCCAAACTACAGAGTACACTTCATAGATGACCTACAGAGCAACAGATATAAGAGGGTTTTTCTGTGGCTTGGCTTGGTTGTAGTTAAGCACAGCTTAGCTAAAACCTGGAAGGATACTGTAGCCCGGTCATTGGAGGGAGGGACTAGATCAATGGTTAAGTATGGAACAGCCTATATAGAATGCAAGGGGGTGCCCCCCAAAAAACAGCAACATTTTGAGAAATTGAGGATACTATTGGGGTATTCATGGCAAGCCTTGCCTTAGATGGACCTGAAGGAGCTGGTGGGAAAGCTGCATGACAAACAATGGGGGTCATTCTGACCCCGGCGGTCTAAGACCGCCGGGGCCAGGGTCGGCGGGAGCACCGCCGACAGGCCGGCGGTGCCCCACAGGGCATTCTGACCGCGGCGGTTCGGCCGCGGTCAGAAGAGGCAAACCGGCGGTCTCCCGCCGGTTTACCGCTGCCCTTAGAATCCCCCATGGCGACGCAGCTTGCTGCGCCGCCATGGGGGATTCTGACACCCCCTACCGCCATCCTGTTCCTGGCGGTTCGCCCGCCAGGAAGAGGATGGCGGTAGGGGGTGCCGCGGGGCCCCTGGGGGCCCCTGCCGTGCCCATGCCAATGGCATGGGCACGGCAGGGGCCCCCGTAAGAGGGCCCCGAAAAGTATTTCAGTGTCTGCTAAGCAGACACTGAAATACGCGACGGGTGCAACTGCACCCGTCGCACCCCTGCAACTACGCCGGCTCAATTCTGAGCCGGCGTCCTCGTTGCAGGGGCATTTCCTCTGGGCCGGCGGGCGCTCTTTTGGAGAGCGCCCGCCGGCCCAGAGGAAATGTCTGAATGGCCGCCGCGGTCTTTTGACCGCGGTGCGGTCATTCAGCGGCGGTACCCTGGCGGACGGCCTCCGCCGTCCGCCAGGGTCAGAATGAGGCCCAATATGTTATGAGTCACTCAGGTTAGAAGACTTGATTGTAAACCATTGTTTTTTTTTGTTTTGTTCAACATTGTCAATAAAATGTTTTCTAAAAAACAAAAACAAAAAAGCTTCAAGTTCTCAGCAGACTCTGGTTCTGCAACTCTATCCAGTCATTGACTGGTAAGAACACATGCAGTCTCAATCACACAACTGCTAACAGTGGGCCAATTTAGAAAACGGTTTCTATCAATAACTATGTATTACTCCTATGCAAGTATGACTTACTCCTGAATCAAGATGGAAACTAGGAAAATAATTCAGATTTGGCTAGGGCGCCAAAATTGTAATGGACATGCTGTGGGTCCTTTGGAAGTCCCAAGTCTTATAGCTGGGGACAATGATTTAGAACAGCCTGCGCAAGAGTGCTGCATCATTTCCAAAGAATGAACATTTTAGTGCCTTCATGTGTAGCAGCATTTGAAATCCCACGGTTTTCAGACAAAGCATTTTCTTTATCTTTTCAAATGAGGGCTAGTTCACTCAATATGTTTAAGTAGTGAACCAGGAGCAACGTTTATTTCTTTAATCCCTCATTGAATCAGTAAATGCTTCTCGTTGGCAGGCGAGTAACTGCTATTCCACTGGAGACACTTTAGAGAGCAGGAGCTATTAACTAAGAAAAGGACAGTGTAAAGAAGAAGTAAGTCAAATTCATTCAAAAAAGCTCATAAAGGTAAGACTTGAATTAAATCGGGCTCCATACCTCTCTAGCACTCTAAACACATTTAGTAAAATCTATTAATACTGCAGTAAACCTGAGAACAGGGTAAAAGAAAGGCAAACACGTACGTTCAGTAAATCACCTTCACGTGTTGGTAAAAGAACAAACAAAACAATGGAGTTTGGCAGACAAAGTACAAAGGGCCAGCAAGACCATAATAGAGTTTATGAAAAGGAGAGAGCTATGCTATTTATTCATACTGAAAAAACAGAGGCACGAAAATATAAAGTTACACCTGATTAGCAGGCAAACGATTGAGTATTTGACCTGCGTTGGATCGTTGTCTCGCTATCACCTCATATTACTTCCACCTCTAAGAAGCTGATCACAAGCATGGGAACAAGTAGCTAGCTGGATGGCGGCAAGCCGCCTAAAGCTCCATGGGGATAAAACTGAGGTGTCGGAGGTTGGAAACAACACCTCGCATTGGGACCAACAACTATGGCCCCCTTGTCTGGGAGAACTTCCTATTCCCAAACTTGAAGTTAAAAACCTTGGTGTTATCTTGGATAAGGGTCTGACGATGGCCTCTCAGGCGAGAAAAGTGTTAGGCATATGTTTTGGGCTGTTAGGATCCCTTAGGAAAACACTTGGATGGCTTCCTTTGGAATGTCTGTGGACGGTGGTCCAAGGCCTTACCTTGTCACACATGGACTAGGGTAATTCCTTGTATTTGGGCAGCCCTCAAACTGAAGCAGCACAAGCATTTTTAGACGTGCCTAAAAGGAACTCTTCTCACCCGGCACTAGTGGAACTGCACTGGCTGCCAATTGAAAAAATAATTTCATTTTAGGTCCTATACATTATCCACAGGTTGAAGTATTCAGTAGGTACACATTCTCTATCATCTCATCATTCCACATATAGCCCCTAGAGTGCTAAGATCAAATGATCTCTCCCTTCATGATATCCCTAGAATCAAGAGAGAATGGGGAGGAGGCCGATCATTTGTATACCGTGCTGGTAAAATGTGGAATACTCTCCATGTTCAGTTTAGGTCAAACAGCAGTCCACTAAGCTTTAGGAACTAACTAAAAACCTATCTCTCTTGCATAAGTTCTGGACAACAGCCTTATACAATTCGGTGTTTTGTTGTGCTTCATCTATCAGATCCAGGATACCCGTTGTTGGGTAGCTATTTGCACTTTATAAGATGATTTAACATAACATAACAAGGTGATATTAAGCTGGTTGGATTTGTTACATTTAAAAAAGGGACAAACGCCCCAACAGATAATTTTAAGTCAGGCTTAATAACATAAATGTCCCTAGACCTTAGGTGACCAAACAAATGAAGGGTTTACAGAAGCCCTAGCGAGAGAGAGACATTAGGTTCTGCTCTCATGTTGATATTCATGAATGCAGCACTTGACTGGGTAAATGGGAGTTTTTGTATTTAACTTTTTGCCTTGAGTTAAAGCTTATGCTCAATAAACCAGGACTGTAGATGGTAGAAAGCCAGTGATAAGTGTATGGGTCTGAACTGATCTGGTTAATGTAAAAAATGTTAAACTAAATGAAGCTGGTCTGATGCATCTATTGTGAAAAGCATGTGCTGAAGTCAGTAACCATTAAAGGAAGGATTATTTGTAACTCTGTATTAAAGCCTGCAGAGAGCACTTTTGTTTCACAGAATCTCACAGATTACTACTGTGGGCAAGGGTATAAGTATCAATCAGCCCCTTGTACAAATTGTGGGGATAGAAGATTTGTACTCTGATAACCCTTGTTAGACCGTCTTAGGAAAGAAAGTATTTTGCTTTTGCAATTCTGATTTTGTATGTATTTGTAATGTGGCTATGGTATACTTTATAGTTGCATTGTAGAAAAACTTATGCTCAATTCAGGTTCACTGGAAAAGTTATTTTCAATACAACAGTTATGATCTGTATATTATGAAAAGTTATGACAAAGGCAGCAGAGGCCTGATTTTATTTTATTATGAAACACACACGTTAAGGCCAATAGATATTTACTGCACAAGATTAAAGCCTGCAGACATGTATTTTGTTATGATATTTCACAGATTACCTGTAATGTCTCAGCATGTATATATAGTGGGATTTGTTCACTGTACATACAATTTCATAAGATTAATGCATTTATGTGTGTATGTATACAGTCTACTATATGTTTAGATGCGTGGATATGTCCCTACACATTTATTAACTTGTACTTACTGGGAGGGAGAAATAAAAACACTTCCTGTTCAACCTCTGTCCATACCCCCACTCTGTGACTTATCCAAAACATCAAACTAATATGAATTCCCAAACACCCTTTCCAAACTCTTCAACCCTTCATACAATTAATTCACCTAACAGGTGCACATGTCCACCATTCCAACAACTTACATCTTCCTTTTACTAATCCACTTCAATTAATCTCTACTATTTTTCAAAACAAGATAGTAAATGAATGAGATCTCAATGAACACTAATTTAACACACTTGCTACAATTAATCCACAAGGAAACAAAAACAAAAAAAACCTTCACTTATCTACTAGCTTCTTACCTCTAACCTTGGGTTCCACACCTCGTCAGGGGTAGTAAGCGCAATATAAATACAATTTGAAATAGCAATTGCAATATAATTGTAAATGATTTGGCTTGGAGCATTCCTAGGCTATTAATGCAGTATATTCTTCGGACTAGCTCATCGAAAGGCAGATTGCATTTTCAGGGACTTTCCTAAGGTAAATGATTTCACTATGTTTCGGGAAACCTAGCTTTTGTGTGATTGGGAATTAGTAGAATTCAAGTTACAGCTCGTGCCAAGAATTTCAATTGTGGTTATTCCTAGGGAGGGATGGTGATGCCAATATCAACTAATTTACATGTTAGGTCAAATGAGTTGAAAATGGATTGGAACTGTTGGTCTAGAGTCTTCTAAACATTTTATTTTATCTTGCCTCACTCTCAATTAAATGTTTTCATTTTTTCTCAAGAGTTGTATAGCGCAGCCAAGATCAGGTGGTGTATGGGTGCTTGCATATAATCAACAAACAAGAAACAGGGGATACGTTGAGATGTGTTCATTTTAGTCAACATGTCTACCAATAGAACCTCATCTTCTCTGAATCTCACTTGTTTATACTAAATAATCTTTTCTCCACTATGTAACATAAAGCTGAGAAGCTCAGCAGTTATAGTTACCTTAGCTAACTATAACCCCTGTGATGCACTGCTTATGACATCACATATTACATCACTCATGACATAGCCAGGGACATCACAGATGACATAATTGATGACATCAGCAGAACCACTCACACACCCAATCATACTCTTACACAAACTCACATAGATCACCATACATACAAATACTAAAACAGTCATTGACAGAGCAATACAACCACTGCCAAACACCTACTCACTCACTCAGACAACACTTACATACCCATTGAAAATAAATAGTTATGGGACAACTCTAACACTCATGTTCTAGGTACTCAAAAGCAGCAATGAGTAAAGTAAAAGTTCAGCAAGATGATGTTGACCTGATTATTCCATGTGATAAGTCATCCCCTAGGTTGGCACTGAAAGGTGATGAAGCAGTTGCAATCATAAGAAACGGCTTAAACCTTCATCTATAAAGATCCAAGACGAAGTTGATAGATAGTTAGATTGTGAATGTCTTAAGCTATTAGCCCAAAGGGTTGTTTGCAATTATCTTTGGGATCGGTATCCAGCTAAATAACATCAAAAGAAAAGGAGGGGACGTGGCCAGCATGCGCGCCAAGCAGGACGCACAGTGAGGGGGATCCAGGTCCCAAGGGCTATAATTCGGCGCCATCTATCACACCGGGTCCGGGAGCCGCATGTGTGCAGTGGAGAAGAGCGGGGAAGGCATGTCGCCCCACTCCTGGTGAGGAGATCGCCTGGGTAGAGCGGAGCAGTGCCTGATCGCGGCCTGACCCAGCTGGAGCCGCCACCTTCACTGGAGTGAGTGCGGGCGGCCACAGGGCCTTGGCTCATGGACCTCAGGTGGGTTGACCCTGGTGGCTGGCGACCGGTGCCCTGATTGACCAACACAGAACGAACAAGGCTGAGAGATCCCTTCTGGTGCTCAAACAGCACTACTATGGTGCGAAGGCTACAGCAACAGCAACATAAAGCACATATAGCGAAGCTCCTAAAATCCAATGGATCCTGGGCAGTCACAGAAAGGGACAAACAGAACGTGCTCCGTGCCTAAACAACATCACTGGAGCAGACTGACAAGTACCTGGGTGCCTGTGACTGGACCCCATTCCTAGAGATGCTTTGGAATCTGCTATCTCGGCAGAAGAGATGTGTCTCGCGCTACACACACTTCCCATAGGCAAGGCGCCGGGCCCGTATGGATTGCCAGTGAGTTTTTACCAGCTGTTCCGTCCTGAGTTGGAGGCTCATTTGCTTAAACTATACAATTCTTCCACAGAGGTCACAGGGATCACCCCTACGATGGCAGGCACTAAACTCTTGCTAATCCCCGAGCCAGAAAAAGACCCTACTCACTACGCCTCCTACCGCCCGATTGTCCTTCTCAATACAGATGCCAAAATCTATACGAAGATACTAGCAACTGGGCTTGAGAGATAAATGCCTGGTCTTATTAGATCCCGCCCATGTGGGCTTCATTCAGTGCCAGCAGGGAGCGGACAACATCCGCAGGGTAGCATATATGATTGAGAAAGGAAACAGACAAGCAATCCCTGCATGCCTTCCCTCTCTGAATGCACAGAAGAAATTTGATAAGGTCGATTGGATATTTCTCCACTTGGTTCTGGTGAATATGATCTCTAAAATAATGGCCTCGTACGTGTCCCCAACGGCTACTATTTGGGTGAACGGAAGACTCACAGATACCATGAATGTTAGATGCGGCATCCAGCAGGGAGGCCCCCTTTTGCCATTCTTATTCACCTTAGCAGTAGAGCCCTTGGTCATTGCGATACGCAGCACCAAGCGGATTGAGGGAATGCCATTTGGAGGGCAGGAGCATAAAATCAACTTATTTGCTGATGACCTAACATTAACCCGACCGGATATCTTTATACTGGCGGTGGTAGCCTGTCTAGCAGAGTTTGTGGATATTTCAGGTTTCAAAGTGAACCTCTCCAAATCGCAGGTCCAGAATATCACCATCCCAAAATCAGACATCCGGGTGCTACAGCAGCTGGCACCTTTCTGCTGGGCACCCGGTAAGATAAAATATTTGGGGATCTAACTAACATCCACGTTGGAAAAGTGGACAAGCGCTCTTGCAAGATACTCCAGTGGGCGCTCCTTGGGGACCTCAGATGCTGGAAGCCACTCTACATATCGTAGTTGGTATAAACGTGGTGAAGATGAATGTGATCCCGTGGGAGCTCTGCCTGTTTTAATCTCTCCACATGTCGATCCCCTGAGATGACATACTGAGGCTACAGAGCGACCTGCATGTCTTTCTCTGGGGCGGGAGGGCAACCCACCTCTCCAACTCTCTTTTAATGCAGCCCCAGGATAGGGGCGCCCTGGGTTGCCCTAATCTCTTAGACTTCCATGCAGCAGTGCATCTGCGATAGGTCTCTGCATGGACGGCGAGAGAGAGTGAGAGCCATTGGTTCCACATGGATAGAGCGGTGGCATGCCGCCCCTGTGGGACTTGGTGTGGCTCCCCAGACACACTCAACCCCGTAGTACATATCTAGCAACTCCGACTAGGATGGTCCTGAATGTGTGGGACAGTCTGGTGGAGTTGAAGGGCCTGACCACTTTCCCATCACCAAATACTCTGCTGGCTCGCAATCCCGCATTCACCCCAGCTCTTGTCCTGAACACCTTTGGAGCCTAAATGGATGCGGAACGTAGAACCCTGCAAGACCTCTTTCAGTGTGATACCATAAAAACGTTTGAGCAGTGCAAAAAGGACTATCGGCTACCTGACGCGTAGCACTTGCAATACATCCAGCTTCGCCACTGGGCTCTACACCCTTCAGTATAGCCTCGTATAGTCACTTGTCAGGACCTATAATGGATCCCGGGGGCTAATCTCCAGCACTTTGAGTTCTTCTCTGCAACACTCCACATGTCAGCAATCTTACACTACCAGCGCCAGTGGCTCACAGCCCCCTACTGATAATATCTCTCCCAAACAATGGGAAAGACTATGGCGTGACATCCCAAAATTATGCTGCAGTCTTTCCCTCAGAGAAACGGCTTATAAGGTTATATACCAATGCTACTATACCCCTAGACGGCTGGCATCCATGTACCCTGGTACCTCGGACTCCTGCTGGAGATGTGGCTTGGAGCAGGTGACTTCTCTCACATATGGTGGACCTACGCACTGATCGCTATCTTCTGGAAGGAAGTTCTAAGTCACATAAAAGACATAGTTGGGTTCCCCCTGCCGGCCACATATTACACAGTGATCCTGGGACTTAGGCCCACACATCTGACAGCCATCACAAACACAGATTGGGCTCTTGCTAGCTTTATGATGCACACACCTTGGCAGCTAATAGCTATAGCATGGAAACAGAAAACACCACCCTCTCTAGCCCAGTGGTTAGCTCGTCTCCGGCACGTCAAGGCTATGAAGCGTAGACATAACCTGTCCCTTACTGATGACAAATTCCAGGTTATATGGCAGCCCTTGACATGCTATCTTTCATGCAGAGAATTAAATTGTTTTAATCCATCCCAGCTCAGAGCATTACAACTCTTTCTGCAACACCTCGCTACCCTCACACTTGACACCACATAGGCTAGGGCTGCCCACCGCACTATATAGAAATAAATGAGTTACACACCATGTGCCTTGAGGCTGATAACATCAACCCCACATTATAAGACCTGAATAATGTATTGTTTGCTGTCTGCTGTTTTTTTTTATTGACCATTAATTACTCCCTTTCCCCCTGTCCCTTAAAAGGCGCAAGCAGTCTGGAATAGTCCTAGAGATATATGCAATGTTTGTACTCGTACATAAGATTATGCCACCCAATGTTTAATGTGCTTATTATATATTGCTTACTTAACTTGAAGCACTAACTCTGACCTCAGTGCAAAGCTTTGTTTACACCTGTTAAACTTAAACCCTCAGCTACTGGGTCTTTGGTGAAATATAAAGACTGAAAAATGGGCATCAAGGAAACCTTTGTATTTCCAGAGTGGGTACAAGATGAGGTTTTGAGAAGCAGTGGTTATTTGCACATCTCTGAATTCCGGAGTCCCCATACTAGTATGTGAATTACAGGGCATTTTTCAAATAGACTTCTTTTTTACACACTGTCTTACATTTGGAAGGAACAAATGTAGAGAAAGACAAGGGGCAATAACACTTGTTCTGCTATTCTGTGTTCCCCCAAGTCTCCCGATAAAAATGGTAACTCACTTGTGTGGGTAAGCCTGGTGTGGCGCCTGCAACAGGAAATGCCCCAAAACACAGCATGGACACATTACATTTTTCCAGTGAAAACGGACGTGTTTTTTTAAAACAGTGCCTAGCAGTGGATTTTGGCCCCTAGGGAAACCTAGCAGACCTATATATTTTTGGAAACTAGACCCCTAGGGGAATTCAGAATGGGGTAACTTCTGGGGATCTCACCAGGTTCTGTTACCCAGAATCCTTTGCAAACCCCAATATTTGCCACAAAAAAAACAAAACGTTTTCCTCACATTTCGGTGATAGAAAGTTCTGGAGTCTGAGAAGAGCCACAAATATCCTTCCACCCAGCTGGCCCCCAAGTCTCCGGATAAAATGGTACCTCACTTGTGTGGGTAGGCCTAGTGCCCGAGTCAGCAATAGCTCACGCAACGGTCAATGTTGGTCCTTACATGAGGGCAACTGTTGACCCTGGGGTGATCCATTCCTGACACAGGCACTAGGTACAGGCAGTCAAGTAGAGTAGCATTTTTATCAGGACAGGTGGGGAAACACTAGGTGGTAGGAATTTTGTGGATCCCAGCATATTCTTGTAGTGTGTGTGACAGAAATGCAAGAACAAATAGTGTTTTTATTCCAACATTTCAGCTTTGCAGGGTATTCTGGGTAAGAAAACTTTGGGGAATCCACACAAGTCACACCCCTGTGGAATCTCCCGGATGACTAGTTTCCAGAAATGTCTGGGTTTGGTAGGTTTCCCTATATGGGCAAAAACGCTGGTGCCTGCCTTACAAAACCAGGTTGTTTTGTGATAGATAATTTTGATGTCTCCACAATACGATTTGGGCTGTGGAGTTTGGACCTGAACTAAATTGGGGAGCTCCCAAGAGAGCACTCTCTCTGTGCTTGTCGCCGCATGCACCTGCTCTCTGGATTGGGCTAACCCGCTACTGTCCAGCTGCACAGACTGTACTTGCGAAGGGAAAGCAGGACTGTCCTGATCCCGTCCCTCATAATCACCTCCCTCATAATCACTGGAAGAGGAGTTATCGAATGGGACTCCTCCAACTGAAAAATCACTCCCAGAGTCTGCGCCATCGTCCTATCCCTCAGATGCAGTCTCAGTATGCGCTGTCTCAGTCTCTGATCCTACGTCAGAGCTGTCCTCTATAACCCAAATTAGGGCTTGAGCAGCAGTCATCCAACAACATGCCATCTCTACTACTGGCTAACCTGTTGCTCTCAAACACTAGCCTACGTAGACAGTCAGAAAATTGTTGGACGGTGTGTGTGTGATACCTGCAGAAGTAGAGGTCACCTTACCTTCGCTTCTTCCCTTTCTCAAGACACTCAAAAAAACAAAAAAGACACACTATTACATCACCTTGTCACATACCAATCGTCACAGTCTTTAGCGCCTCTAGCGCCCAGTCCAACTATCATTATTGGTTCTCCAATTACCTCCTCCTCTGATTCCCTCACTACCACCCTGCAAAAGTGCATTTCATCCCTCCATAGCCCCCCCTCGCACATACATTTCATTTGTATTATAGCGCAGGTAATGGCTGGCTTTACTAATCCACTCAACTATTCAGATATAATAGTTTTGATCCTTGCAGCAGGCATATAAACCTTCTGCGCTACTTTATGGCATCATAACTGCCACTAAATAAAAGTCAGATCATTTTCTAGCAGAAACATAATCACAACAGTTACTTGGCTTTTTTATTGCTGCTTAAAAGCCTAAAAGCTACAGTTGAAGATGCAACTGCAAGAGAACTGGTGGCGAATATATATATCCAGTGTCAGGGATTGCTTTACTCATTCCAGGTTGGCTTGGACGATATTTGACCAGTCCAAAGCTGTAATACTGTGCCTGAAGTGGTAAATGGCTTTTGTCATTTTACAGCTCGGCGAGGATGACGCTGTGTCAAACCTATGCTTAAAGATTTTGCTGTACAAATGGCAAAAGACTTTGTCACTATCTAGCTCGGCGTGGATAGCACTGTGCTGATCCTATGCTTAAAAACTTTGCAAGATAAGCAGACATTTGAGGTGATCCAATCTAGAGTGTTGCTGGTGTTGCAGGGTGCTCCTTACTAGAGCTGCTCTCCATCTAAATTTGGGAACTTCCCAGAGTTCTCCTTTGTTTTTTGCATAATGTATGCGTCACTCTAACCCTGAAAGGGCCTTGTTTTGACTGATACTGGGTGCTCCCTTGTGTCTGGACAAAGCTAAACCCCTCTGAAGAGCTCTAATGAGAGCGAAACACATGTCAGGGATTGCTTTACTCATTCCAGGTTGGCTTGGACGGTATTTGGCCAGTCCAAAGCTGTAATACTGTGCCTGGAGTGGTAAATGGCTTTTGCCATTTTACAGCTCGGTAGGATGACACTGTGTCAATCCTATTCTAAAAGATTTTGGTGTACAAATGGCAAAAGACTTTGTCACTATCTAGCTCAGTGTGGATAGCACTGTGCTGATCCTATGCTTAAAAACTTTGCTAGATAAGCAGACATTTGAGGTGAGCAAATCTAGAGTGTCGCTGGTGTTGCAGGGTGCTCCTTACTAGAGCTGCTCTCCACCTAAATTTGGGAACTTCCCAGAGTTCTCCTTTGTTTTTTGCATAATTTATGCATCACTCTAACCACTTATGTGTCAAACTCTGTGAAACTTTTTATCTGAAACTTAGGCAGTCAGTGGATACAGGGCCTCAAGTACAATTGCCTTCTGATTAGATAAACAAGTTACCCCCCAGTGTACAACTGACTCATCAAGGGTAGCTAGGATGGTCAGTAGTATGCTTGGAATGCAGATACAGTTTATCTTGGCAATCACAGCTTAATGTCGAACAACAGCCAAAAACAGGATATGTCAAAATGTTTGTAGTACCAATGTGGTAACTTGTTAGAATTCAAATAAAATAGGCAGCTACAGACAATATTATCATGTGGGACAAAAATCATACACTCTAACTATTTGAGTCATTGGTGTTTACCAGGTGCTTTGTTTACAGCTTACATTCAATAAAATTATAGGTGCAGGGCAGATTCTTCTCAATGTCAAGGTGGAAGTAACAGGGAAGTGGGCCCAATCAACGGCAGCAGCATGTTCAAAATCTATAAGCATGGCGAATCAGTGCAGGGTACATCTTCCCCAGGCATTTCCACAAAAAGAGATTAGGGGTAGGCCCCAGCTGGTCAAAGCAGTATATGTTACAAGGTGATTCAAACAGTTAAGGGATTTTAGTCCCTATAATGTTCTGCTATGCTCTAACTGGAAAGAAGCACTCGTCATACTTTATGAATACACCATAGGTTTCCTCACAGAGGAAATACAAACTTACATTATAGATCAAGCCCACACTCTATATAACCTAGAATAATGTATTCACTTGTTTTTACAAAAATATATATATTTTTTTTAAAAAGGCATCTACTAAAAAGTACACGGTCTTATATATCTAATACAACATTAAGAAATGGGTGCATTTTGTCATCCAATTTGTGGTTTGTAAGTTGAGTATTACAAAAGCACACACTTTGAAGTTCGGTGTTTGCAGCCAACAAGTATTTCACAGGTGTCTCTGCCTCCAAAGGACCTTTAATCTCAAACAGGGTTCCTGCCTACTTTCTTTGTTCAGAGTCCCAGGATTGGTGTCAAATATCACACTTAACTTGACAGTTTCCCTGTACTTCTCATATGCAAAATTAGCCTAAAATTTCACAAACATATGATCCAGGGTCGTACAATATGTAACAATGAGATTCTGAAAGTATAATTAATCCATGCAATTTTGAAATTACAGTACTGTGCCTTTATGTGTGACAAAATAGCACAGGGGCATGTAGTTATGATAGTAGACCAGAAAGACAAACATTCATGACAGTACGGCCCAAGGGTACATAGCTACAACAGTATGATCCCATACCAGATAGGCCAGCAATTACATAAGTATGAAACCAGTGGTGAGTGGTCACAACAAAGATGACAGGACTGTTTTGCATGATTTAGAATGGAACCTTTCTGACTCCCCGAGGACTCCGTATAACTGTGTGGCATCATCTTTAGAAAATAATCTATTAAAGCCAGGTTTAGAATATTGGAGTCCATCGGTACATGCAGTGGAAGATGTTGTGATTTACAGGTCTGTGTGTGGTCTAGTTATTCAGCGGATACAAGGCTGGAGAAGATGCTACAACTGGTGACGAGATAGGAAATAAGCAGCCTGAAGAAGAAAGTGCTCTACTGGAGAGTTTGCCTTGGTCCAAGCAAACTTCTTATGCACGCCACGTGTGTCTTCGTCGAAATGCTAAGTCAACGGCTGGCGTGTATGGAGTCAAAGCGCAACTCCAGCTGGTGTGAAGCGTGTGAATAGAGACAGAACTTGACAGAAAAGTCTAAGCATCCTTAGTACAGAAACCCAAGACCAAGATCATACAAAAAGGTACTGCACTGCCACGCCAAATAAAGTTTAACAAAATATTAATGCTAAAAGTGGATTCAACCAGGTTTCTAATGCTCAGTTAAGGACAATCATAATGTATCAAATAACGTTGCAAACAGAAGTGCTGAAGGCCGGTCAACCAGGGACTAGAAAGGTGAAGTGAAGTGAAAAAAAAAAAATAGATAGATAACTTACCGAGCACTTGAAGAGACTGATAATAGGAAGATTATAAAAATAACTAAAAATCTTGCTGGTGATGGTGTGAAAGAAGTCATAAAGAGAATGCCAAGAACTGACAAAGTCACATAACGTTAGCTTAAGAATGCGTTGAATCTCAAGTTTAATCCAGTACCAAATGTTGATTATAAAGGATATGTGTTCCGTCAAGAACGTCAAAGATTTGGTGAAACAATTGATGAATTTGTGGAACGACTCAAACACTGTAAGGTCAATTACTTTAATGATGAATAAGCCATGAGGCTTAGGGTGATCAATTGATGCATGTTTGATTGATTCACATGACGAATGCTGAGAGAAACTCTTAGTCTGGAACTCATGTTGATGGCTGCCAGAGCTGAGGAAGTTGCTGAAAGACAACATGGAGGCCGGAGGTGCCCGGAGTAAGTCAATCACAAGTGTGAAAAGTAATTCAAAACAAAAGACTGACAGACACAAAGTGATATTTACACGCAAAAAAAAGTTGTGCTTCAAGTGTGGATTTGCATTTCTTCACGAAGGAAAGTGTCCCACCATTGGTCAGATATGCAAAGGCTGTGATAGAGAGAACAATTTTGTGACGATGTGCAGAGTGAAGGAAAAAGTAAGTGCATCACGGCGCAAAGACAAAAAAGCTACGAGAATGTTCCAGAAGCAATGTTCCACGCATGGCCACCAAGCCACGCAGCAACATCAGTGGGGCAAACAGATAGCAAACAAAGTCAATCGTCATCTAAATTATCATCCAACAGTTCTTCAGCCTCAATAATAAGTGAAAGTGGTTATGCCCTGTCAATGCTTACTTTAGAAAAATGAGCAAATTTTGGACTGGTTGCCTGTGAGAAGAAATGTCAAAGAGAAGTCGACATGTCAAAATAACAAAATTGTACAAATGCTGTCCAAAGATTACATTGAAAATAAATGGAGATTCAGTACCTTTCATTATTGATAGGGGTGCTTTGATAAATATAATGACCAAAGAAAAGTACAATGAACTGTCTCTGTTCCCATGGGTTACGCTGTCAAAGACCAAAGTGTACACTTGGGCTGCATCATCACCCATAAAAAGTAAAGGTTTGTTTATGGTGACAATGAAACATAAGAAAACATAGGTACATGCACCTATCCAAGTGCTTCAGGGTACAGCGGCAAGTGACCACTTGCACAGTATCAACACGCTGTTGACATGCGACTCATTTCACTAAATTACAACATTAATGTTCATCACGAAACAGTAAATCACTTTCCATCATTGTTTTGTAGTTTAGGAAAGTTAAAGACTATAAAAGTAAAGCTGCATATTAATGAGGATATTCGTCTTGTTGCTCAGAGATATAGATGAGTTGCTTTCCATTTAAAAGAAGCTGCTGAAAAACAATCATTTCTCAAGAATTACCCTATTGAACGTTCCATTGGTCCAACATCATGGGTTTCTCCCCTAGTGGTAGTGGCTAAAAAGAACCATGCAGGAGATATGTACATATGCAGACGTGCCAGACGGACAAAGTGACTGAATGACTGAATGAGAGAGACATTCAAGGCTGCACATTGCAGACAAGATCACGCAATTGATTGGGACCAAGATCTTCTCTCGACTTGATTTAAATAAGAAGAAATCTGCAGATATATTACAGTCTTTGTTACACATGTTGGTTTGTTTACATACAAAAGACCTAGGGCCCGATTACCACCCAGGTGGTCGCGGTAACTCGCAATGGGGCCCGCGGGAGGAGGCCGCACTGGCAGCAACCTGCCCAGCTGGACTTCGGCGGACTGTGTAAACCGTCCACTGAAGTCATAATGATCCCCTTAGTTTTGGTGTGTCATCAGCTGCCAAACTTTTCCAAGAAGTTGCATGACCCATCATACAACTTGTTGTGAATGCATTTAACTGTAGCAATGACATACTGGTCTTTGGAGCTACACAGAAGGAGCATGATAGAGCCCTCACACAGGTATGTCAATTACTTAATGATGCAAGTTTGACTTTAAATGGAGACTCAATAAGACAATGAGCTCAATAATACAAAACTGAAATTCTTTGGCCATATCTGTTCTGATGGAGACATGACTCCTGATCCTGCTAATGTCCAAGCCTTGACTAATGCTGAACCCCCACAACGTGTTTCAATGGTACATTATTTTCTTGGAATTACCTGCTACTGCTCATGATACATAAAGGACTTTGTTAACTCTCATAATGGACCACCGAGAGTGGCAAAGAAAAGTGTTTCATTTAAATGGTCTAGAGAATGTGAAAAGAGTTTCAAGTGCATCAGACTTGCCATTGAAAATGCTACAGAAAAGATGTACTTCAATCTAAAGCTACACACCAAGATTGTGCTTGACGTTAACTCCTTTGGGTTAAGTGCTATACTTGCACAGCATAGTGGATGACCAAATGGAAGACAACATATTGCTAGAAGTTTGTCTCAAACAGAATGTGCTTACTCACAGCCTAAAAAGAAAGGTTTATCTGTGGTACAGGCTTGTGAAAATTTCCACATATTCCTGTATGGAGTTACACTGGTGACTGATCATCAGGCTTTTCTGATCATCTTCGGCAATCCAAAATCCAAGCTTTCTCCTCAAATGTAACAATGGGGGCTACGATTACAAGAAAACTATTCTACAATTATGCATTGAATCGGAAAGGATCATAATCATGTTGACTACTTTTCAAGAGTGCCTATTCAAAATCATGGTACTTCATCCAAAACAGCTGAGGCCTACATCAATTTCATTGTCAAGTCAAGTACACCAGCTGCTGTACTGTTAGCCCAGATTGTCACTGCTACAAGTCATAAGTGACCTGCTAAAGTTAAAATAAATAATTACACATCAGTCGTGGAACAAACATGTTCGACCTCTCAGTAATGATGATGAATATCAAAAGTACAAGAAGGTCAAACACAAACTGTCAATAACTCAGGAAGTAGTTATACTACGAGGATCCTGATTCCGGAGAGTCTACAACAAAAGATGATAGAAGTAGCTCATGAAGGACATTGTGGTATTGTTGCTACACAGAGAGCTCTCTGCAACAGTCTGGTTTCCATACCTAGATGAAAGAGTTGAAAAGGAACTCAAAGCCTGTCACATATGCAACTGCCTGTCAATCAACACACTCTGAACATGTCAGAACTCCCTACACATAACTGAGACAGAATCGCCATCGATTTCTTTGGTCCCCCTTGACAATGGACATCATATAATGGTGATCTTAGATGAATATTCACGTTTTCCTTTGGTTGAAGATCTCTCAACCACAAAACGAGTGAGTGATCAAAACACTTGATGACATCTTTGTAACTTGGGGTTTGCCAGCCATTGTGAAGTCTGAGAATGGCCCACTGTTCAACAGCAAAAAATTTAAGTAATTGCTGGAGCATCTAAACAGAAAGCATCAAAAGATCATACATACCCTTATGGTCACAGGTCAAAGGATTTGTTGAGAACACTAAAGAAAGCAGTGCAGCGTGCAACTCTGGAGGCGCTCAGTCTAAAAACAGTACTGAACTCAACTTTACAAGCTCATCGTTCGACATCCCACTTGACCGCAGGTGAATGTCATGCAACGTTGATGTTCACAGAGGTGTGAAATTCCTGTAGCCAGACACCCAGGACATATTGTTTAGGGTCAAGAACAACAAGTTTCTATGTTTAGTTTGTCCTTGGGACAAGTAGGCCTAACCCCATGCAGCACAAACCCTTTGGCTGCCAGCTTACAGTACCATATTTTAGAGCAGGGAAGGGAATGGTCTGCAGTTGCAGTAATATCTGTGTATATTTGTTTATGCTGTTTTGAGCTTGTATTTATGGTTCATTAATGCAAAGCCTTTATTATTAGGGTAAACGCTCTAAATGCATATTGTAAGTTTAGAATGCACTACTGACAGTGACTGTTCCAGTTAATAAAAAAAAAAAAGTGTGAATATGTTTGCAAAGTTTAACAATAGGAGGCTACATGTAATGATCCTGGAATGCTCTCTGACTAGAGACAAACGCTTGCAGAAACCTGAAAGCAAGCGTGATGATTCTTTGCTTTCAAAATAGAATGTTCACAAAAAATGCAACTAGGAAAAAAGGTCTGCTAAATTACTGTGAAATTTTAGGTACTATTTCTTTGAAGCATCATTCAGTAAAATACTTTGATAGATGCTAGTATTTCCAAAAAATATTCATAACTGAAAATCAATGAAACCAGTTAACAATAATATGGCAAACATGAAAATAAACAAGCACTGGCAAAGCCAATAGGTCTGAAATTGGTGGTCAGTCTACTGGTTTTGTCAACACATGTCTTATTTTGACTTGACCTTTGTAAAACTTTATTGTTGGGGGAGCTGCCAGGCATTCACCATTGTAACAAACATTGGCAAAAAATATATTTTTTTTGCTCTCAAAAAGCACACATTGTCACAGTAGTTTCTGGCACTGAACAAAATTACTTTGTGTGCCAATATGCTCCTTGTGAAAGAGTAGATTGCTATTACTCACAGTGAAGGCAGCCAATAAATGGGAATAGAGAACAAGAGAATTGTAATAAAAACAAAATGTCTTGGTTAACACCAGACCTAATTAGAGGACCAATTGTTAAGAAAGTCAAAATAGTGCACCCATGAAATATGTAATTCCATTAGTGCAGATTTAAATATCTCATTAATTCACAAGAATTTACAGAAGTAGACCAGAAAATCATATTCCCAGATAATATTTGTGAACTGCATTTTAGCCCAACTAAATATGCATGCGTAGATTTGCTCATGAAAAATATGTTGAGTGTTTACTAGTTTACTTTCTCTCCAACCCTGTTTTCCCAACCTTGTAGGAAGTTTTACTTCTGTCCTTGTCAGGAGTAAATATCCAACCTTTCCCAGTATGGAAAAAGAAAAGAGAAAAGCTGGTGAAAACCCCTATGTATGTAAGTTAGTAGGTTTGCACAGACTAAGAATGGCATTCCAACCATGGAATCTTTGTTAACCACTACCTCCAGCCCCAATATGTAGCTCTGCAGAAAGGGGGAAAAATAAGTAAATTGCTAGTATTCAAGCCTTACTATAGGTTTAGTCCTGGCATAATCAGAGAGGCTATTATCAGAGAGCTTACATAATGAGATTGCTGCCATAATGTGTTGCCACTCTACATGGCACCAAAGGGGGAAGTAGATGTTTAAAGGACAAGTAGATTTATGAAGGAACATGTCCTATGGACAAGTAGCTACTTTATTAAATTCCACCCGCCTGTGTTCTGGACAGCAATGGAAACTAAGATACCCCAATAGACCACAGAAAGAAATAGTAATGAAAACCTGATTCGTACGAGGGACTTGGTCCAAAAATTTAAATATATACAGATAAGAGACGACATGCCAAAGATCGCTCATTTAAAAAAGATTTGGATATCGCTCAACAGTTGCGGAAAATAAAATCTGATGCTGAACCTTTTCAAGTAGTGTTTAACCAAAGGACACATGGCGACTGTCCATCGACCTGGGAAGTCCCTTACAGGAGACACTTCTCACTTCAGGCCTGTGTTTCACCAGTCTTCAACTCAAGATGGTGCAAGACTGATTCTGAAAAGTCAATGACTGTTGCCGATTCGGTGCCATCATTGGCACTCTCCAACATTAAAGTTGATCATTTATAGCTTCCAGTAACCAGATCAGGTTGACAGATCAAAGTGTCAAGAAGATTAATTGAAGAGATATAATTGTACATGTTTCCCTTTATAAGTAGATATTTGTGTCTGTCTCTGTTTCTAGAACATTTTCAATTTTTCATTCAACAGAGGGGGAGATGTAGAGTCTTGCACGATTTAGAATGGAACCTTTCTGACTCAACGAGGATTCTGTTTCACTGTGTGATGTAATTGTTAGAATAGAATCTATGAGCAGTTGGTTTAGAATATTGGAGTCCACAGGTACGCAGAGAAATAAAGACATGTGATTTACAGTTTTGTGTGTTGCCAAGACATTCAGCGGGTACCAGGCTGGAGAGTAATTCTAACAACAGAAAGTTTTGTGTGTTGCCAAGACATTCAGCGGGTACCAGGCTGGAGAGTAATTCTAACAACAGAAAGACCCAAGGCTGTGACGGTATCCCTGTTGTTGCCACAAAATGTCCCGGGGTCATAAAGGTATAGCAAACTGACCACAGACTAATCCAGTTAAAGCTGTATAATCCAAGACTGTGGACACACAACAGTGTGACCCCAAGCAGTGCAGTTTCAACTATGCTATAGCCCTTCCCTGCTCCAACCTGCTGTGAAGTAATGTTAGAGTGGCAGAATACGAGAGATGATTCACACAATAGGATTTACCTGCGCAGGAGATAAGCCAGTACCTGTGCCAGATCCACGTTCTCCTCCTCATTCTCCTCGCCACTACCGGGGCGACCTGTGGACCGGCCCTCCGGCTGCTCCCCCGCACCGCCACGACTCGTGCTGCTACTGCGAGACCCCATCGCTCATGTCTGACGAAAAGACACCCGCTCTCCCTGGCCTCAAGATGAGGGAATCTCTACAACGGTGATAGTTTAATATTTGCAGAAAATTCTATCTCCTGGTGTTACCTGTTATCGACTGATGCAATACCTGACATCCCGTCGTGAACTCTGGTAGGAGCTAAACCCACGTGACACTAAAGCTCCCTTCTGGATAATATACAACACTTACCCATGACCCGCTACCCTGGAACAGTCCCGCGCCTGTCTGGCCTTCATAACACTTTCATAAAATACTTCCACACGCGATTTTAAACGGTTCCAATCCACGCCAAACCTTGTTTTATCTGCCCCAGGCCACCCACCAAGGATTCTTGGCCTCCCTTGTTTATGGGCTGCAATCAATCTTACCCTGACATTGACCCCAAACTTACACTCTTGAAGAAACGTCTACGAAACACATGCCTAACTAAGCAGGCGGACAACACCCACTGAGAACACTAAATAAAGCTGGATCGCAATTCAGATCTCGCCGATGTTTAAAAAAGTCACATATAAAATATAAACCATGCCAAAGGACAGACACTATGGACCTACATTTACAGGATTTTGAGGAACAAAACGCAGGTAAATGGCTTACGCTTAAAAAACAAAAACACTATCTCACAGTTGCTAATACCCTACCTGACACATAACAGTACACAAGCACGAAAATACATTCAGTAATGCATGTTTGTAGTCGATCGTCAGAATGTTCTACCTACCAATAATAATACAGGTCAAATAGCCCTTATCAACCAATCGAAACAAAAAGGTAAAGACTGAAACACCAAAAGCGAACCAAAAAAAACAGCACTCACAACCCTGCTAGCCTACCAGGACAGAGACAGACGCAGAGCCGTCCGAACACTACCGAACTCTAGGAAACCCCGCTGACCCTGAACTCCAAAGTCCTATCTAATCAGAGCCTGAATCCCCGCACCGCGGAAAACGTCCCCGCAAAAGGGCAAGCGGCGCGAGAGATCGACAGGACAAGAAGCTGGAGCCTAGATGACGGAACAGAGGTGCGCGCGCAGGATGTTTACATCTTTCTAGCTCAGGCTTGAGCGGTACAGTCTGCTTCCGGATCACGTGATAGAGCATGGTGGCGTAATATCGGCCGCTGTTAGGATTGGACGGACCTGTTGTTTGTCAAGTGCGCGCTGACCTGAGGACGAGTAGAGGAAAAGAAGGGTAGCGTTGAAGGACGAGATGACAGCCGTATAGAGTGTGAATGGGGCTGCTAAGTCTGTAACATAATATATGCTAATGCTGTCTCTTGCTTATAAAGAATAACATGTACTAAGACGAGCAGCAGGAGTATAGTTGATATGAGAAATTAAAGAAACAACAGTAGTAGTCCCTCAGGGGCTATTGAAGAGCCTTCAGTGCCACAGCAGGCCCATTGAAAGTAATAGACGTAAGCAATAGTTTATTCAGGGTTAAGTCGTGCTTAAATAGGGTGACGACACGACTCCATGTCTCCGTGATTAACATATCGATACGTCCTGGCAGTTGCGTTGTTTCATTTTAATTAAGCCTATTGGACCAACACACATGGTACGAATAATAGTAAAAGCAAAGCTCAGGGGAATGGAAAAGTGGCGATACAGATTCATGTGGTCACCCTTTTGCGTATAGCACCGTGAGGGAGCCAACCAGCAACTTTTAGAATGCTAGTAGTAGTGCCCGGTTGCTTACCTGTAATCTTCATTATTCGTAGTCTAGAGTCTCCTCCTCACAAAAACCTAATGGCTGAGATGAGGGTGGCAGTAGAGAGGGATAATTCTTTGTGCAATGTGACTCTTTCAACTAGTCCTGTGTATTTTTTGCCAACAACACTTTGCTGGGATTTTTGTGAATTGGCAAAACGTGTTACACAAGGCGCATGGTTGCTTGATGATGGGCAGTCTAGCTCTTTCATGAGGCTGATGGAGCGGGGTTTTCTGTATCTCAGTCTGGGGGTGTAATCATTAAATAACCCGTACCACTGGTCATATAGACCTCTGATGGTCAATGAGGAGAAAAAATGAGAAGTCGCCATCTACATAAACCATACAACATTAAAGACTTTAAATTAAGTCAATAAAGAGAGTTTGTGTGGGTTAAAGAGTTTTATTTTCAAATCTGTTAGTTGTTTATTTATTCATTAGACATTAGTCTTTAGATTTCAGTATCAAAAGTTAGTATAATCCATCAATTGCTATTTGATTATAAAATAGAACAAAATATTTGTTAAAATCACAGTTACTTTAATAATAATACAAAAAGTGTGTTCTATGAAGCAAATTCCCTATCCAAAATAAATTCATATAATGAGAAGAAGGTGTCAGTTCAGAAACCAAATGAAGAGTTCCATTGAGAACTCAAATCAGACTGGAAGTTTATTCGCAGTCATAATTCAGCAGACATATAGTATTAGGCTACATAATCTCTCATGTACAGAAGTCTAAGAGATCAGAAACTAGTCTATCGTCCGAATGTTATGGAAAGGAATTCCACCATATTCTAGGAACACACACTAGTATAAACACACAAATGTAATGCTGCAACATTATTTTCTTCATCTTCATTCACAAGTAGAATATCAACAGACTCCTGGAAACAAATTGACTCCCCATGCTCCCACCAGAACATAATAGACTTTCAGACTTTAGTCCTTGAAAGGATCAAAGTTTTTTTCATGTGGTCCAAAACTTCTTCCCATTAGTCATCCTTCCTGTCATTTTTGTCTCCTCCCGATGAGAACCTCACCATCATTTGTATAAAACAAAACAAGTGTCTATTCACTAGCTAACAGTAGACTTCTGAAGTTGGAACATCTGCAGCAAAAGAAGAAAAACATCTTGCACAAACACATTTTTCTATGTGAAAAACAGGCCTTTCCGTGTTTTTTAAAATCTTTCTTATTAAGCAGTTTTATATTTTTTCACAAAGTCTAGAATGCAATTGGAAGACATATCAAACAATTTTCCACGCCATTGCTCAGCGTACATATGTTAATGACAGAACAAATAGTACAGAGGCTTGTAAATCAGCAGTTAGCAAGAATGTGAATACTAGCTTGTCAGAGCGAAAAGAGCCCATAGCTGCCAAAACAATAAAAAGACAAAACTCTTCAGACTTCAAACAAAATAACTAGCTCACACCTATACATTTTGTGAGGCAAATCGATACAATAGTAGAGCACAGAGATGCATATTACTTGGCCTGGAGGAGGAAAACATCATCACTAAGAGAATAATCACCAATTGGGAAAAACTAACAACCACATTTGGGCATTGGGCAAAGGCGCGTCAAGGGGGGAGATTATTGTTCCTCAAGGTAGACCGTATCTCACTCAGTAGAGTGTCCCAACTGGCAGAGGCTGGGTATTTACCCAGGCCCCTAATATCTTCCTGGTGCAGGCCAAACTTTCAGCTTGAGCCCAGGCAGCCCTGGAGTGTACCCAAGCAGAGAGCATAAGGGGAGTGAGTGATTTGAATCTGCGAGTGATCAGACACTTAGCAAAGCAAGTAGAAGAAACAGGTCTATGAACCGCACAGTTACTCTGTTCTTTTTGGTCTGGCAGAATATACCTAGCAGGCACACCTCCCAGGTGTGCAGCGAGGGATTCCCCATGCATCCCATTAAGTAAGTTGTGACACCCAGTAAGTACTGGGAAAGCGAGGGGCATGTCCAGTACATATGCAGCAAATCAGCATCTGGCAAGAGGCACTGTGGGCAGAAGACATTTGTGCGGTGTAAGTAGCTATTGATCTTGTTTGAGGTGAAGTAGGCCCTGTATAGTAGGTAGCATTGTATTATCTTGAAACAAGGTTTCAGGACACCAAGGCAGGGTATGCCAGGATGCTCTGCCACTCTTTGTTCGTACAAGAGTGGTCCAGCTCACTGTCCTAGTGATGGCGCAGTGAAGTAAGAGGCACCTCAGCGTGTGTGCGTGAAGAGCTGGCAAGCCATTTTATCAGATGGCGGCCCGTCCCAATGACATGTAAATATTAGATCGTTGCGCCCCAGTGTACTCCCATCACCTGGATAAGGGAATTCTGTAGCAAAAATTGGCCCGGATGAATCCCAGCATCAGTGATAAGTTTCTCCAGTGAGGGGAGAATGCAGTCCTGATAAAGAGCACAAAGATTATGGAGACCAACTTCATGCCAAGGTCCAAATTCCACCAGACAAGTGACCAACCAACCCTGAGGTGTGCCAAGCAAGGGGAGTGTCAGAGCATAAAGCGTCACCAATACAGTAAGGCCAAGACTTCTCCGAAAGCAGCAGCATACGATCTGCATGAGGGCAGAGTAGGGCAAAACTGTTTTTAAAAAGTGTTGAAAAAGGCATAGCAGTCATGCTAATTCCCATGAAGGGAAGGCAGTTGCAAAGTCAGCCAGCTGGTCCCCTACTGCAGCCGAGAGGCCAGATAGTAATGTTCAAAATTCGGAACTCCGAAACCTCCCTGGGCAGTCAGGAGATGAAGCTTGGCAAGGGCAATGCCATGTAGCTAGCATAGGATAGCAAGCAAAATCTCCTTTCAGTTGTTCAAGCAAGGGGAAGAAGGGCTTACTGACACAAAGGGGGGTGATTGGTGAAAAAGTACATTAGGCATGGCACCATCCCCATTTTCGTGAGATCTGTGCCCCCACCACTGAGAGTGGTATGGTCTGCCTGAAAGCCATCAGCACCCTTAGGGAGGTCACAGCCTCTGTGAGATTGCCATCCAGAAGATCAGCAAAGCTGTAATATATTGTTATGCCCAAGTAGTGGATTTTCACAGGCTGGCAAGATAAAAGGGAACCATTTATTTGAAGAGCCGGATTGGTCATGGTAGTGGTGAATGGGAAGATACAAGATTTAACCCAGTTAACCTTGAGGCCTTATACACCTTCACATTTATTGAGTGTCAGTGCTCTATCTACCAGGACGTCATGAATGTCTCTAAGGTAGAGGAGCATATCGTCCGCAATGAAGGAAAATGAATGCAGTCGCTCTCTTAGCGTTATACCACAATGCTGTCCCTGAAAACGGAGGACATGAACTAACTGTTCTTTTGCTGAAGAAAAGAGTAGGGTGGACAGTGGACATCCCTTGCGGGTGACCCTGTGGATCAGAATTGAGTCAGAAATAAGATGACCCATTTTTACCCTACTAGACGGGTGTGTGTAGAGCGGTTTAATCAAGCAAATGAAGCAGCTCCTCCGGCTGTATTGTGGAAGCACCTAAAACAAGAAGGCCTATTTCAGGGAGTCAAAAGCTTTTTCTAAGTCTAGCACCAGACAACCTGGTCGGTGCTAGACACGGGGGCATACTCCAGTATGCGAAAAAAACAGCACAAAAAAACCCAGCGCAGGTTGAGGGAAATACTTTTGGCCGGCACAAACCCATTTTGATCCAGGTGGAGCAGATGTGGGACCAAGAAGGCTGGGTTCTTAGCAAGTATTGTATTATTTGCATTGCTGAGCGCCACTGGGTGATAGAACTCCAGTATGTGGGATCCATGCCAGGTTTTGGCATTGGTAAGAACTTCACAAAGCTCGAGAAGAGAAGCGTAAACTTTATAGAATTCAGGCGCTAGCCCTTCAGGATCTGGAGTCCTGCCCATGGCGAGCACGGTATAGACTCTTTGATCTCAAAAAGTTTGATGTCATTTTTAAGTTCCTCCCTCTGGTCCGGCAACAGTCGGGGGAGTGACACACTAGTTAAGAAAGACTCGACCTCCTCTGTTGACGCGGTTGATGCCAATGTAGGCCTTTCTGTGTTAAGGATTTTTTTCCATTTAACATGGCATCAACAGTTAGGCTAACTTAAAAAGCTAGTGTTCGTGGGGAGTTGTAAAGTCCAAAATAAATCAACAGTATACTAAAGTTTATGTTTACATTTTCAAAGTTGTGTTATCATCAGGTCAAAAGTACAGCTCACAAAAACTAATCACATTTGTTATTTCATCAAAATACAGCATTAGATATAGCACAACACAAACATATATATCATGATAATTGAGCAACCAAAGTGCAGAAGTACACAGTTCTAAGGACCTCAAAATTATACAGATATTGAAGTTGCAAAGGACCTCAAAGTTAAACAAATACCGAAGTTTCCAACACCTTATTTCACAGACTGTATCCGCTTCTTTGGTGCTGAAAGAGATATGACTAATGGTAACTCTATAACTAATATTGAGACAAACAAAGACATATCTTACATAACATCTAAAAAAAGGTGGAGACAAAATATGCCAAAATGCACTGTGAGCAATATGAGTAAAAAAAATTTATAGTAAAATGTGATCTCAGAGGGTAACACCCTTAACCAGGGTATCTTAAAATGTCTTAAAATGTGCTGTACTAAAAACCCGTGTCCCAATTTTACATCTAATGTTTAGAGCCAAATATGTAAATAAAAGACTCAACCAGAATTGTGGTTCCAACGAGCAGACAAAATTCCACTTTCTACTTCCGGGATCTACTTTTCATTTTTAGAATGTATGTGTAGTATCCAACACCAACGGCCCACAGTATAGACATTTGCTTGCCAAAATTGTCTGGAATAGTGGAGAAGAGCATATAGTGAAATACATAAATTCTTTGTACCCGAACTCACATCAAATGGAGCTGTGAAAACACCAGAGAAGAAAGAAGGTACATAAAACAACCAAGATGTAAATTGATACTAAGAGGTTATATATAACAAGGTCACACAAGCTGACAGAACAGTAGAATAACTCTGCTTATAAGAGCTATCCCGCTTAATACACAGTAAACTAACCGTACTGGTTGTGGCAAACACATCTCGCTAAATTTGAATATCACAGTCCTATTTCTAGTATCTTAAGTGACCAAAGAGCAGAGAACATAAGAAATCGGAAAATAACTCAGCCCACCAACTTGTAATAACATCAGTGTAGGAAGCTGTCTCTCTTTATGGTGCAATAAAAAGAAGTACACTGTGCAAAGAGTCCAGCGGATCCACAGTTGTTTAACGGAGACAAAAGTAGATAATACTAACTATAGGAAAGTAGCCTCTTTCTAGCTTGGTTACCCCCACTTTTGGCCTGTTTGTCAGTGTGTTTGACTGTGTCTACTGGGATCCTGTTAACCTGGACCCCAGTAGTTATGCTCTCTCCTCTAAATTTAGTTGTTGGCAACTATAAACCCTGTATATCATCCAACAATTGGCACACTGGTGCCTCAGTATAAGTCCCTAGTATACGGTACCAGGTACCCAGGGCATTGGGGTTCCAGGGGATCCCTATGGACTGCAGCATATTTTTTGCCACCCATAGAGAGCCCAAGCAAAAGGTTCTGCAGGACTGCCACTGCAGCCTGCGTGAAAAGGTGCAAGCACCCTTTTACTGCCACTTTTCACTACACCAGGTCACCTATAAGTCACCCCTATGGCTGGCCTTCCAGACCATAAGGCAGCGTGCAAAGTACCTTTGTGTGAGGGCACCCCTGCATTAGCAGAGGTGCCCCCTCGAACTCCAAGCCCATTTTCCCGGACTCCGTGAGTGCTGGGACGCCATTTTACGCGTGTAATGGACATAGGTCAATACCTATGTCCAGCTACATAATGGACACTCCGAACATAGGCATGTTTGGTATCACACATGTTGGAGTCATACCCCAAGGCTCTTGCAAGCATTGGTTGTATGATTCCATGCACTCTGGGGGCTCTATAGATGACCCCCAGTATTGCCATTGCAGCTCGCTGAGGGTTTCTAGGCAGCCTAAGCTGCTGCCATCTCCCAGACAGGTTTCCGCCCTCCTGTTGCTTGAGAAGCTCGAGCCCAGAAAGGCATAACAAAGGATTTCCTATGGGAGAGGGGTTTTACACCCTCTCCCTTTGGAAGTGGGCTTGGGAGAGGTAGCCCCCTAAAGCCCCTGGCAATGCTTTGAAGGGCACATTTGGTGCTCTCCTTGCATAAACTAGTCTACACCCGTTCTGGGACCCCCAGTCCCTTCTCTGGAATGAAACTGGACAAAGGAAAGGAGAATGACTACTCCCCTGTCCATCACCACCCCAGGGGTGGTGCTCAGAGCTCCTCCAGAGGGTCCCTGGGTTTTGCCATTTTGGATTTAAAGGGTGGCAGGGAACTCAGGGAGCATCTGAGTGGCCAGTGCCAGCAGGTGATGTCAGAACCCCTTCCTGATAGGTGGCCACCCAGCTAGGTGACCAGTCCCCCTTTCAGGGCTAATTAGGTTCTCTCTCTTGGGTGGTTCCTCAGATTCGGATTGCAAGACTCCAGCAGGAATCCTCTGCAAATTGTACTTTGACTTCTGACCAAAGAAACTGCATCTGAACTCTTCAGGACCCTACAAGCTGCAACAAAGAAGCAAGACGCCTCCTGCAACATTGTATCTCTGGCTCCTTCCAACAACTGCAACATTTCCCTGGCTCTGCATCCTCTGAGGACAGCCCGTCTCCAGCCAGCATCAGAAGGAAGAAGGAATCTCCCTTGGGGTGAAGGAGTCACTCCCCTGCTTCTGCAGGCACCAACTGCAATGATGACCCGCTGCGTGGATCCCCTCTCCTGCTGATTTACCTGGATCCTGAATCACAGGTGGTGGACTGAAGTGGTCTTGACGGTCCTCTTTTCCAGCTGTCCAACTTGGGTGGAGGTAAGCCCTTCCCTGCCCACGCAGGACAGTACCCCTGTGCACCACATCCTTTGCAGCTGCCAAGGCTTGTTGGCATCCTTTCCTCAAGATCTTCAGGCATCTTGAAGCTCCACACCCCAGCACTCCTTCCTGTGGCGCACAGCTCCCTGAGTGGTTCTCCCGCAGCGTGGGAGCCTTTCTCGTAGTGCTGCGTGGGTCTCTTCTGCGACTCTCCTGTCCCCGTCCTTTGGGACTCCTGTGGGCGCAGCCTAAGCTTCTGTGGGTTCTCTGAGGGTCCCCTCTGGCTCCCCTTCCTGGGTAGAGTCCACCTGGTCCTTCCTGGTCCATGGCAGCTCCACTTTCCGCCAACTGTGAGTTTTGTGCGTGCAAAGGCTTGGCGTAACCTGAAAATGCAAACCAGACTGCAATCCTCCTTCCGGGGGTGGGACATCACCTGCACCCTCCAGGAACCAGACTTTGGTGGTCATTACAACCCTGGCAGTCGGTGTTAAAGCGGCGGTAAAAAACGCAAACAGGCCGTCGGAAAAAAAAATGGAATCACGACCATGGCCGAAACCGCCAACAAAGACAGCCACTTTAACACTCAGACCGCCACGGCGGTACAAACAAACAGCTTGGCGGTCACCGACAACAGACAGGCGGAGGACAATGTAACGCCCACAGTATCACAACCTACCAATCCGCCACCTTTTCCGGGGCGGATTCACCGCGAACAAAAACACAGCGGAAACAAGACTTCGAAGGGAAAACGCTCACCTCTACACACCCCACGAGGAATCCGGACGCCATGGAACCCAAGCTCCAGATCCTGCCAGCCCTTATCTTCTTGCTCCTCTACCAGGAGCACGAACGCCGGTGGCGAAGACCACGGTGAGTACTGCACCTACGACACAGGGGAGGGGGGAGGGAAAAAACAGGGACACACACACGCAATACGCAACACCCCCACCCTCACCCACGACAACACACACACTAATACAGCATGATACATTACAGTTACACCCCGCAACCCCCCCCGGAAGAATGCAAAGACCAAAGAAAATGAGTGTAACCATTGTAATATATTAAAATCCAGTACGCAAAAATATATATATATATATACACTATAAACAAAACATACACCAAGAATAGTAGTCCAGGTAGTGCTCCTTTGAAGTCCGTGGAACACTGGGCCCACACGGTGTGGGTGAGGCCCACACTCAGTCCCCGAACATGACGGAAAGAACACTGCAGGGGCATCAGATAGCAATAAAACAGGCACCTCAGGGGGAAGGGAAAGGGAGGGCACCTCAGCCGGTTGAGTGCATGACGTCAAATCCATGAGGGGGACACATGCCCACTGTTCCATCCTGGGGAGTGCAAAGCCACAGTCTCTCAAGTCTCTACAGTGGGTGGTTTGCCCACTGTTTAATCCTGGGTAGTGCAAAGCCACAGTCTCTCAAGTCTCTACAGTGGGTGGTTTGCCCACTGTTCCATCCTGGGGAGTGCAAAGCCACAGTCTCTCAAGTCTCTACAGTGGGTGGGTTGCCCACTGTTCAATCCTGGGGAGTGCAAAGCCACAGTCTCTCAAGTCTCTACAGTGGGTGGTTTGCCCACTTTTCCATCCTGGGGAGTGCAAAGCCACAGTCTCTCAAGTCTCTACAGTGGGTGGTTTGCCCACTGTTCCATCCTGGGGAGTGCAACGCCACATTCTCTCAAGTCTCTACATTGGGTGGGTTGCCCACTGTTCAATCCTGGGGAGTGCAAGGCCACAGTCTCTCAAGTCTCTACAGTGGGTGGTTTGCCCATTGTTCCATCCTGGGGAGTGCAAAGCCACAGTCTCTCAAGTCTCTACAGTGGGTGGGTTGGCCACTGTTCCATCCTGGGGAGTGCAAAGCCACAGTCTCTCAAGTCTCTACAGTGGGTGGGTTGCCCACTGTTCAATCCTGGGGAGTGCAAAGCTACAGTCTCTCAAGTCTCTACAGTGGGTGGTTTGCCCACTGTTCAATCCTGGGGAGTGCAAAGCCACAGTCTCTCAAGTCTCTAAATTGGGTGGGTTGCCCACTGTTCAATCCTGGGGAGTGCACAGCCACAGTCTGTCAAGTCTCTACAGTGGGTGGTTTACCCATTGTTCCATCCTGGGGAGTGCAAAGCCACAGTCTCTCAAGTGGATGCCTTTCTCCACTGGTTCTGGAGGGGGCTTGGTGCCCAGAGTGCTTCATCCTGCTCGTGACGGACTTAGTAGCGTCAGAGCCCTTGGCGTTCATGGGCCGGCGGTGCCCTGTTCAGCGGTGCTTGTGGCGGCGGTGCCCTGTTCAGCGGTGCTTGTGGCGGCAGTGCCCTCTTCAGCGGTGCTTGTGGCGGCGGGGTCCTTTGCAGTGACTCAGCTTCTGCCGGTCCTGTCTGGCCCTGCGGGGCTGGTGCTGGCGGTCCTGTCTGGCCCAGCGGGGCTGGTGCTGGCGGTGGCCTCCTGGGCAGCAGGGCTGGTGGCGTTGGCCTCCTGGGCAGCAGGGCTGGTAGCAGTGGCCTCCTGGGCAGCAGAGCTGGTGGCGGTGGCCTCCTGGGCAGCAGGGCTGGTGGCTTTGGCCTCCTAGGCAGCAGGGCTAGTGGGGGTGGCCTCCTGGGCAGCAGGGCTGGTGGGGGTGGCCTCCTGGCCAGCTGGGCTGGTGCTGGCGGTGGCCTCCTGGGCAGCAGGGCTGGTGGCCTCCTGGGCAGCAGGGCTGGTGGCGTTGGCCTCCTGGGCAGCAGGGCTGGTGGCGGTGGCCTCCTGGGCAGTGGGGATGATGGCGGTGACCTCCTGGGCAGCTGGGCTGGTGCTGGCGGTGGCCTCCTGGGCAGCTGGGCTGGTGCTGGCATCCTGGGCAGCAGGGCTGGTGGCGGTAGCCTCCTGGGCAGCGGGGATGATGGCGGTCGCCTCCTGGGCAGCGGGGATGATGCCGGTCTTCTCCGCCGTGCTGCTCTTCCCAGACCTGCTGACTTTCTTGTGGCCCTTCCCCACCTTGGAAGGTGTCGCAGCTGACTCCACACTTCCACCTGTACCCCTGGGAGCGGCTTTGGTGGCTGGAGACTTCCCCATCTCCTGCCAGGTCCTGGCCAACTTTTGATGCTTGACAGGTGGGGGACTGTCCGTGCTGTGGCTCCGTGCCACACTGGCTGCCCTGGTGGCCAGTGCACTCCAGATTCCGGTGACTACAGGCACCACTGGTCCCGGAGATGTTGTGGCTGAGGTGCTAGGTTGGGACTTGGAGAGTCGGGCCCTAGGAGACAGACGGGGTGGGGGAGGTGAGGGAAAGAGGTCAAGGTTGGACAAGAAAAGTTTCTTGGGAACACTGGGACAGGTAGCTGGAGGGGGTTTGGGAGTGGAGGAAGAGGTTGTGGTTGTAGGAGGTGTTTATTTGGTGACTTTGAGTGAAGGTGCATGCGCTGGAGGCTGTCGTGAGGTGGATGGCTGTTGGGTGTGTGTGTGCCTGCATTTGTGTATCTTGGGAGGTGGCGTCACAGACACACTGGGAGAGGACACAGGGGACGTGTGAATGGCAGTGTGGGCGGTGACTGCACGTGACCGGGGTGTGGTGGTGGGTGTGCTGGTGATTGAAGTAGTGGCTGTAGATGTAGTGCATGCAGGTGTGAGTGTAACCGAGACTGGGAGAGAGGAGGGAGACGAGGAGGAGGGGGACACATTGGAGGCAGTGGATGTTGGTGTGTCTGCATGTGTGTGATGCTTGCGTGAGTGCCTGTGGGATGTGTGGTGCTTATGTTTGCCAGAGCTTCCCTTGTGTGTTGACGTGTGTGCATGCTGGTCTGAAGGTGTGCTTGGGATAGGCTGAGGTACAGGGGATTGGGTCTGGGTGGAGGAAGTTGGAGGGGGGAGGCTAGAGACAGGGACAATGGCTGCCATCAGTGCTGAGGCCAGAGTCTGAAAAGCTTGCTGAAGGGCCGCCTGACCAGAATGAATGCCCTCCAGGAATGCATTTGTTTGTTGCAACTGCCTTTCTACACCCTGGATGGCATTCAAAATGGTAGACTGCCCAACAGTGAGGGACCTGAGGAGGTCAATGGCCTCCTCACTGAGGGCAGCAGGGCTGACTGGGGCAGGGCCTGAGGTGCTTGGGGCGAAGGTGATGCCCATCCTCCTGGGTGAGCGGGCACGGGGCAAAGGCTGAGGGGCTGCTGGGAGGGCGGTGCTGGTAAGGGGGGTGGCGGCTGTACCTGTAGATGCGGGGGGCACAGATGTTGCTGCCACCACTAGGAAGCTCCCATCAGAGGACGAGTCCGTGTCACTGGTGTCAGCTCCTGTCCCCGCCGTGGAGCTCCCCTCGCCCTCCGTCCCACTGGTGAACTCTGAGTCCGTAGTGTCGCCCTCCAGGGCCATGTGGGATGCAGCTCCCTCCTGCTCTGGTGCCACTGCTCCTCCGCCTGATGATGCTAATGCACACAAGAACAGGGAGACCACAGAAAAGGGGACGACGACAGAAGAAAGACATGTTGAGTGCATGCATTACCGCTACCGTTGGCGGACACGACAGACACAGAAGCCCCCTGCACTACGCCGCGCACTTGGTCTCCACTGTTCAATCCCTGGGACATGGCCTACAAGGCTATGGCCGACATCTGCACACATGGATGACACAGGAGCCTGACTAGGTGTACTTGGCACTGTACACAGTTGGGGTGGGGTGTCACAGGGTCTGCCAGAAGAAGGGGACCTAACTAGCACACTCGCCCTGGCCTAGGGAAACCCACAGCCCACCTCCCCCACCCAGATACCTCCACTGCACGCAAAATCAGCAGAATGAGAGGGTACTCACCCCCTTGTGGCTGCTGTGATGCCCTCAAGCGCCCATCCAACTCCGGGTACGCCACTGCCAGGATCCTAAACATCAGGGGGGTCATGGTGCGACGGGCACCCCTCCTACGTTGGGAGGCCATCCCCAGCTGGCCCTCCGCTGTCTTCTTGCTCCAGCGGCGAATGTCCTCCCATCTCTTACGGCAGTGGGTGCTCCATCTGTGGTAGACCCCCAGGGTCTGGACATCCTTTTCAATGGTGCGCCAAATATCTTTTTTCTGGTGGGCGCTGACCTACATGAATTGTACAGGGGGAAAAGAAAAGCTATTACCAAATGCACCATCATAGTCATTGGCCCCCATCCCTACCCTTGCCATGATGCACATGCACTCACCGTCGTTTCATGCACGCCTCAATCTCCCTGCCTCCCATCTTTCATCCACCCCACTCCACACAGGCATAGCCCATACAGCATGCTCCCAGTGTACTTACCTGTTTGTCTGGAGGACCGTAGAGTAGCGTGTACTGGGGGAGGACCCCATCCACGAGTTTCTCCAACTCCTCCGATGTGAAGGCAGGGGCACTTTCCCCAGACGCATGAGCCATTGTCTCTTCCAGACCAAGGTCACAGCAGCACTTGCAGTGTAGGTCCTCTCCTGTCGAAGATCAGGTATCGAGTGATTGCACGGATAGAAAATGGCGGTCACGTCCGCGGCGGTGTGTACTGTCACCGCCGGCGTAGATCATCATTGGCTCCTGGGACCCATGGGGTCCAATGTTAACCAATGCAGAATTGCGCCGCGGTCTTCGACTGCCTACCGCGAAGGTGTACAACACCAGTGCAGTTACCTCACATCCCATTGTCCCACTTTACAGGTCAGGCAGCCGCCATTTCCGGGGCCCATATGGCTTAATTTTTCACTGCATCAGACATACCTAGGCCTTGCCTCAACACTCATACAGACCAAATTTCGGATTATGATTCGTGTTCTGTGTAAGCTGTGGGTAGGTACCTCTGAGTTGGTTGACTCTGTGCTCGCTGTTGTCCTTCATAGGCACCGTACGCTGGGACATGTGAGGAGATGGCGGCATCCTCCCGTGTACAGACTGCTGGTGGACCTGTCGACAATGGAGGAAAGACATGTGATCATCACCTACAGGCTTGATCGTGCCACAATCCTGGAACTGTGTGCCCAGGTGGAGCCAGACCTGATGTCAGCTATCCGCCATCCCACAGGAATCCCCCCTCAAGTGCAGGTGCTGTCAGTACTCCATTTCCTTGCAAGTGGGTCATTTCAAACAACAGTGGCCATAGCATCAGGGATGTCCCAGCCTATGTTTTCCAACGTGTTGTCCAGAGTGTTGTCTGCCCTGCTGAAACACATTCGGAGCTACATCGTTTTCCCTCAGGTGGAGGATTTGCCTAAAGTGAAAGGTGACTTCTATGCCCTGGGACATATCCCCAACATCATAGGTGCCATTGATGGGACACATGTGGCTTTGGTACCCCCCCGCAGGAGTGAACAGGTGTACAGAAATTGGAAGAGTTATCATTCCATGAATGTGCAGATGGTGCGTTTGGGAGACCAGTACATCTCCCATGTTAATGCCAAATTCCCTGGCTCAGTGCATGACGCTTACATCCTGCGGAATAGCAGCATCCCTTATGTGATGGGGCAACTCCAGAGGCACTGTGTGTGGCTATTAGGTGAGCACCTGGAAGCAAGTCAGTGGGATTGGTTGTCTGGGTCTGGGGATATCCCTACAGGTTAGTGTGTGTCTAACAGTTGTCCCTCGCCATTTGCAGGTGACTCTGGTCACCCCAACCTGTCATGGCTACTGACCTCAGTGAGGAATCCCAGGACAAGGGCAGAGGAACGCTACAATGAGGCCCATGGGCGAACTCGGCGGATAATAGAGTGGACCTTCGGCCTCCTGAAGGCCAGGTTCAGGTGCCTCCATATGATAGGTGGATCCCTATTCTACTCACCAAAGAAGGTGTGCCAGATCATCGTGGTCTGCTGTATGCTTCACAACTTAGCTTTGCGACGACAGGTGCCTTTTCTCCAGGAGGATGGTCCAGATGGCGGTGTTGTTGCAGCTGTGGAGCCTGTGGACGGTGAAGACGAGGAAGCAGAAGAAGAGGACTTCGACAACAGGAACTCGGTGATCCTGCAATATTTCCAGTGAGACACAGGTAAGAATACAAACTTGCCTACTACATGTACCTTAACACTACTACCTCTCTACTGTCTGTCGTTTTCACCCAGTGTATGGTCACTGAGTTGTCACTTTCCCTTACGATTTCACAGATGTGGGTCCCACAGTGTGACATCTGCTTTGTTTCCTCATGGACTAGAGCTGTGTGACATAGGTATGTTGATATTAAATTTGAAAGAGCATTTTGACACTGTAATTGCTAATACACTATTTCGAAATCACAGACTGACTCCAGATTGTTTTGTGCTTCAAGGGTGTTTATTTAAGTGCTCAATATTGGAGGGGGTTGTAAAATGGTGAGGAGTGATGGTGGAGGAATGTCCATGGCAGAGTCCAGTCTATTAGTCTCACAGGTGCATTGCCCAAATGGGCATAGGAAGTGGAGCTGGGGCAGTTTGAGGATGGACAGGGTGACAAAGTGGGACAGAAAGATGACATTCAGGGTGGTCTCATTTCTTGGCGGGGGTCTTGGCATCGTTCTCTGTCTTTGTCCTGGATCTCAGGGACCGTTTGCGGGGTGGTTCTCCCTCTGCAGGGGGTGGGGTGCTGGTGTGGTGGTCCTGTGGTGGTGCCTCCTGTCCACTAGCGCCGGCGGAGGTGGTGGGCAGTTCATCATCCAGGCTAGTGTCAGGGGCCCCTTGTTGTGCCACAGTGACCCTCCTGGTGTTGAGTACTTCCTTCAGCACCCCTACGATGGTGCCCAGGTGGAATTGATGGATCTGAGTTCCTCCCTGAAACCCAAATACTGTTCCTCCTGCAGGCGCTGGGTCTCCTGAAACTTGGCCAGTACCGTTGCCATCGTCTCCTGGGAATGGTGGTAGGCTCCCATGATGTTGGAGAGGGCCTCGTGGAGAGTGGGTTCCCTTGGCCTGTGTTCCCCCTGTTGCACAGCAGCCCTCCCAGTTCCCCTGTGTTCCTGGGCCTCCGTCCCCTGAACCGTGTGCCCACTACCACTGCCCCCAGGTCCCTGTTGTTGTTGGGGTGCTGGGTTAGCCTGGGTTCCCTGTAGTGGTGGACACACTGCTGATTGATGTGCCCTGGGGACAGAGGTATGGGCCCGCTGGGTGGGTGCTGTGCTGGTGTTTCCAGAGGGGGGAAGCTCTGTAGTGGCCTGTGACTGTGTCAGGGGAACCGACTGTCCCGAGGTCCCCGATGGGCCGGGCTGGTCATCTAGATCCAGTTGGACAGAGCTGCTGTCATCACTGTGGGCCTCTTCTGTTGGTGGTGTGGACATGTGTGGACCCTCCTGTCCGGTGACATTGGTTAGGGGTCCTGCAGGGATATAAAAGGATGTTTATTACATCTGTGTGTGCCATGGTGTGCAATAGGTGGGTGACCGTGTACCCTGTGCTTGCATTCCTGTGTGGGACCTTGTGTGATGGTGGTCAAGTGGCCATGCTTTGGTGATGGGTGCCCATGCTTTGTTGTTGCAGACAGGGCTTGGTGTTAGGATGTGTGGTTTGTGATGTTGGAACATTTGTGAGGAGTTGGAATGATGGGGTGAGGGTGGGGGTATGTGATCGCATGCAGGTAGGGTGGGGGATGTAATAGTTAAGATTTGACTTACCAGAGTCCATTCCTCCATCTACTCCTGCGAGGCCCTCAGGATGCAGAATCGCCAAAACCTGCTCCTCCCATGTTGTTAGTTGTGGGGGAGGAGGTGGGGGTCCGCCGCCAGTCCACTGAACCGCAAGGTGGTGTCTTGAGACCACGGAACGCACCTTTCCCCGTAGGTTGTTCCACCTCTTCCTGATGTCATCCCTATTTCTTGGTTGCTGTCCCACTGCGTTAACCCTGTCCACTATTCTGCGCCATAGCTCCATCTTCCTAGCTATGGAGGTCTGCTGCACCTGTGATCCAAATAGCTGTGGCTCTGCCCGGACGATTTCCTCCACCATGTCCCTGAGCTCCTCCTCAGAGAACCTGGGGTGTCTTTGCCGTGCCATGGGGTGGGGTGGGTGATGTGTGGGGTGGTGTGTGTAGTGAAAAGAGGTGTGATATTTAGTGGTGTGTTGTGGTAGGTGCGTGGAAGTTATGTGGGTGATGGTATTGTGTGCCTGTGGATGCTTGGTAGTTGTTTGTGGTGTCTCTCTCTGGCCTTCTCTCTGTAATTGTGGTCGTAGGGGTTTGTGGGTGATGTGTGTGTGTGTTTTATATTGTAATGGGTGTGTGGGAGTGGTATGTGTATCAGGTGTATGTATTTTGAATTGTCCAATGTGGCTGTGTTTTGTGAAAGTGTGTGTATTTTGAGCGCGGCTGTGTGTACCGCCAATGGAAAACCGCAGTTGAAAGACCACCACGTGGATTCGTGTGTCGTGATAGTGTGGGTGTATTTCTGTTGGCGTGACGGTGGAGGTTTTGTTTTCACCAGTTTATCACTGACCTTTGGTGTGGCGGACTTATGTGGGTGTCTGAATTTTGGCAGATTTCAAGCTGTGGGTCATAATAGCTGTGGCGGATTTCCGCGGCCGCGGCGGTGTGTTGGCGGTCTTCTGCACGGCGGTAAGCGACTTTTACAGCCAGTGTTGTAATGACCACCTTTGTCTTCTTGGGTGCAGTGCTGACTCTTCTTCTTCACCGGTGGTTCACTTCTGGTGCCTACATCCTGGTGGGTAGGGGCTCCTACCCTCCCTCAGCTCTGCTGTGCTTCTTGAACTTTGTCCCCTTCTTCCCCAGGTCCTCTTGTCCAGGAGTCCACTGTTGGTGTCTTGCTGTCTTTTCTGGGCTTTACATAATTCTTCTTATCTTCTCTGTATGTGATCAGGGGAATTTACAGTGATTTACTCCCAGGTATACTGGTCACTGGGGTGGGTTGTGGTGCTTACCATTGGGGTTTCCCAGCTCCCCTCTACACACTACATTTACCTAGGTGGGGGACCAACTTTCGCATTCCATTTATTTAGTGTATGATTTTGTTCTTCCCCAGACCTATTTCTCTCTATTGTGATTTTCACTAATTTCACTGTTTTCTCACTGCTTTTATGCCTATTTCTGTATCCTAGTGTATATAATTTGTGTAATACTTACCTCCTACGGGAGTATAGCCTCTATGGTATTTTTGGTATTTGCGTCACCAAAATAAAGTACCTTTATTTTTGTAACACTGAGTGTTTTCTTTAATGTGTGTAAGTACTAAGAGTGACTACAATGGTATTGCTTGAGCTTTGCATGTCTCCTATATAAGCCTTGGCTGCTCATCCCCAGCTACCTCTAGAGAGCCTGGCTTCTAGATACTGACTACACTACACTAATAAGGGATACCTAGACCTTGTATAAGGTGTATAACAGTCTCTTTTGGGGTAGTGTGGGTGAGCAGTTAGGCTTATCAGAGGGTAGTGCTAAGCATTTGCTGTGGTGCGCACAGAGGTAATAAATGAGCCACACACTCAAATAATAAATCCAAGACCAAATTAGAAAAATAATACTTATTTTTATATATGTTTTGAAAGCAAAAACTTTGTTCACAAATAAGCACTGTTTTTGTTATGAATTTTGACAGGTAAGTGAAATGTTCAAACCTGTGCGCCTTTACGCACAATGCAGTCCTATGGAAGGAAAAGTCAGAGATGCATAAAGATAGATAAAGTCGGTTTCAAGGCTTCACCTTCAGGGTTTGGAGTCGTAGTGGGTTAACATCCAAAGTACTATCAGTAGTTCTTCGGGAGGCGCCTGGGTTTCACTGGGAGAGAGGTATTGGTGAGATTGTAGCTGGGTGCGGTATGGTATAGGGGGGCCACCTGGAAACATGCTGCACAGAGTGACTTGGGGACAGGTCTGAAAGCTCCCAAACTGGGACTTGGTTTGCAAGGGGACCTAGAGAAAGGGGACACAGCCTGCTCTTTGGCACCCGGTCCGGGCGGTTTGGATGCAGAGTGGTTAGGGTGGCTGGGCTGGTGCGCTAAGATGCTTCTCGTGGTTATGGGCCAACAGCTGGCAGGGGCAAAATCAGGACTTCTAGGTCACTCACAAAGTGGGTCTCAGTGGTGCTGTCATCCCTCGATGACTGTTCTGTCCTTGTTCAGTGGAAATCCGGAAGAGACTCTTGCTGTTTGTGCTTGGTGCAGGGCGTCTGGTTACCTCGGGTGTTAGTGCTGCACAGCTCTGTTTTGTCCTGGTGTCTTCACAATTAGTAGGGAGACTCATCTGGTCCTTCAGACCATGAGTACCTTCTCCTGGCTGTCTTTGGTCTTTGTCGGGTCAGGGAGCTACAAGGCGGTGGATCGGACTCTGCATGTTGGTGCTTGCAGTCTTCAGGGAAGTAGCTCCTCTACTTCAAGGGGAGCAGGTGGCGATTTTCAAGGTGCTGGCAGGCTACCCAGGCCTTTGGTAGTTCTCCTGCTTGCAGGACGAGTCACTCTTTGCGATTGTCGAGAGAGTTCCGAGCAGGTAGGGTTTTGCTCCAAAAGTTCTGGGCTCTTGTGCTGTTCCTGCCAGGAGTGACTCTTCTTTGTCCTTCTTCTCTTGATCTGTTAAATCTGAGTTCTTAGGTTCATCAGGGGTGCCACCTAAATACTCAATTTAAGGGTGTTAAAGGGAGTGCAAATTAGCAGGCAATGAGTTGCTCACCTTTAGGGTGACTACACCCTTTATGTGACCACTTCTGATGGGAATGGGCATAACCCTGACCACAGAATGCTAATTCCGTCCAAAGCAAGATGGAGGAATCTGAAAAGTAGTCCATCTTAGGGTTGGACTGTATGATGTGGGCACACCTCCTAATCTTACTAATTTTCCCACCTGTTTTGCTGCCAAGAAGTGGGGTTAGGACAGGAGGGTGGTCAACTTTGCCATCTGGAGAGACCTGGGTCGCATAACATAGGCGGCTTGTCCTTTGAAGCGTCCCACCCTGGAATGCACATCCTGCACTCAGAGCAGGCTTTGTTCCTGGTCTCTGAGAGCGTACGCTCTCACCTCACAAAGTCAGAAACGTGTCTATTGTGGCTGAACTGGTTGAGGCCAGTCAGTCAACACACTAGCAGTCGGTATGTGCAGTCGGTAGGTGCCCTCTGGGTGCATGTATTAATAAGCCCATCACTAGAATCAGTGAGGGTTTATTAATATGAGCTGTTTGATGCCAAACATCCCTATGGTAGGGAGGAGCCATCATGTAGCTGGGGAAGTTGTGTTGACCAGTGTCCAGCACATATATTTAGAATGTCTTCCCTTCCAGATCCGCGAGTCCTGCCCACTCTGCACCCGATGCCCACGGCCCAAGTACAGGTGGCCTACCTGACCAGAGAGAGTCCCTAGGCGATTCCGACCTCGAGTCCACCCCGGGTTGACCCTTGGGGAACCCAGCGACGGCCCATGGATGTCCAGAGGAGCCTCAACTTACCTGTCCAGCTATTGGTCTTCTTCAGCCGACCCCCTGGATCAAGCCTGCAGCCACTTTGTGAACCCGGAGTTTTCCATTAAAAATCATTGGGCGCCTGATGCTGTGTTTGCACCCTGCACCCGGCCGCCCCATTCCGCTGAGGATGTGTGTTTGGTGCTGATCTGTGGTTCCCCTGGTGCTGATCTAAGCCATCCAGGGCCCATGCCCTGAGACCACGGGTGAGTACTTGCAAACCTTTCACTTCAGAGTGCCCTCAGTCTCCAAAGGATTCCTATGGGCCTTCGGACGTCAACTTTGAACTCTGCTCCCATCCGGCCCCATGTTGCTGGTGGTGCACCCTTGGTGTCTTCCTAAACTTTGCCCTGTGGACACCCTAACCCCCGAAGACTTCAGTACTTACCTGTAAACTGTGTATGTACTTTTCCCCCCAAGGACTGCATTGCCTTCAACACTAGACATTAAGGCCCTCATTATGACATTGACGGGTGGCGGAGGCTGCCCACCAATGTCATTCCGCCATCAGGCCACACAAGCAGCCTGAACCCCGCCGCCGGCCCTAATTTGAGTTCCCCACTGTTTCCTCCCACCAGCACAGCGGGGAACAGGTCCTTAACATTGCAGCAGGCAGCAATGTGGCAGTGCGGCGGGTGCAGCAGCACCTGTTGCGCATTCCACTGCCCATAATTCAGGCAGTGGAATGAGCGATGGAGCTGTGCATGGGGGCCCCTGCACTACCCATGCCAAGTGTAAACCACCATGGACAGGTTGGCGGATGGGGACTTGTAATCCCCAGGGCAGATTACTGAAGGATTACAACCGCCAGGACTGCCAGGCTGCAAGCTGGCGGTGTTGACGGTTAGACCGTGGCGACTCCGCCATGGTCATAATGTGGTGATCAGACCGCCACGACCGCGGTGGTCCGACTGCCATCGTGACCCTGGCAGTCTAGTGGGGTATACTGGGGTCATAATGACCCCCTAAGTGTCTTCTTTTGATATTGAAAAGTATTATTTACCTGAAAATTTATTTAACTATGAAGTAAACTTGAAAGTGATACATTCTTGAACAGGCCTCAAAAAATCATTATAATGTTACTAGACCGCCAGGTCTAGTGACTTAAATTATCTACTCGACCTAACTGTAATGCTCTTGACCTATTAACTGGTTTCTGGTTTCTGGTTAAATATTTCAATTCACAGAGCCACTATTTTCTTCATTGTCACATATGATAGCACTTTTAAATATGTTAGTGCTGCATATCTGCTGTACAAAAAACTCCTGTTTAATACACTAAGGCCCTCATTACAACCCTGGCGGTCGGTGATAAAGTGGCGGTAATACCGCTAACGTGCTGGTGGTAACTACCGACAAATTATGACCATGGTGGAAAGATCTCAGATAGAAAGCCACTTTACCAAACCGACCACCAGGGCGGAAACAACAGGCACCACGGTGGTAGCTGCCCACAGCCAGTTAGGGGGTCATTACAACCCTTGCGGTCGGTGTTAAAGCGGCGGTAAAACTGCCAACATGCCGGCGGTAAAAAAAAAATGGAATCACGACCGTGGCGGAAACCGGCAACATAGACAGCCACTTTAACATTCAGACCGCCACGGCGGTACAAACAAACACTGCGGCGGTAACCGCCAACAGACAGGCGGAAGACAAGGTTCTGCCCACTGTATTACAACAGTCCGATCCGCCACCTTTTCCGGGGCGGATTCACTGTGAACAAAAACAGGGCAGAAACAGGACTTGGAAGGGAAAACGCTCACCTCTACACACCCCACGAGGAACCAGGACGCCATGGAACCCGAGCTCCAGATACTACCAGCCTTTATCTTCCTTCTCCTCTACCAGGAACAACAAAGACGGCGGCGAAGACCACGGTGAGTACTGTACCTATGACACGGGGAGGGGGGAGGGAAAAAAGAGTGACACACACACGCATCATGCAACACTCCCACCCCCACCCTCACCCACTACAACACACACACAAGTACATGTTGATACATTACATTAACAACCCCCCCTGGAAGAATGCAAGGACAAAAGGAAATGAGTTGAATGTTTGTAATCTATTCACATACAGTAATCAAAAAATAATAATATATATATATATATATATATATATATATATATTTACACTATAAACAAATATATACACCAAGAATACAAGTCCAAGGTATTCCACCATCATAGTCCATGGACCACTCAACCCAAAATGCATGCAAAATCCACACTCAATACCTGATCAAAACGGAGAGAACACTGCTGGGGAATCAGATAGAAATACAACAGGCACCTCAAGGGGAAGGAAAGGGGGGGGCACCTCAGCCGGATGAGTGCACAACGCCAGATCCACAAGGGGGCTCCATGCCCACTGCTGTATCCTGGGGAGTGCAAAGCCACAGTCTCACAAGTCTTTCCAGTGGGTGGGTTGCCCACTGCTGCATCCTGGGGAGTGCAAAGCCACAGCCTCACAAGTCTTTCCAGTGGGTGGGTTGCCTACTGCTGCATCCTGGGGAGTGCAAAGCCACAGTCTCACAAGTCTTTCCAGTGGGTGGGTTGCCCACTGCTGCATCCTGGGGAGTGCAAAGCCACAGTCTCACAAGTCTTTCCAATGGGTGGGTTGCCCACTGCTGCATCCTGGGGAGTGCAAAGCCACAGTCTCACAAGTCTTTCCAGTGGGTGGGTTTCCCACTGCTGCATCCTGGGGAGTGCAAAGCCACAGTCTTTCAAGTGGGTAACAGTCTCCACTGGTTCTGGAGGCGGCTTTGTGACCAGAGTGCTTCATCCTGCCAAGGACAGAGATAGTGGATGTAAATCTCCACTGGTTCTGGAGGGGGCTTTGTGCCAAGAGTGCTTCATCCTGCCAAGGACAGAGGTAGTGGATGCCTTACTCCACTGGTTCTGGAGGGGGGTTTGTGCCCAGAGTGCTTCATCCTGCCAAGGGCAGAGATAGTGGATGCCTTACTCCACTGGTTCTGGAGGGGGCTTTGTGCCCAGAGTGATTCAGCCGGCCTCAGTAGCGTTGGAAGCTTTGGCACTCATTGGCCTGCAGTGCTGGTGGCGGCGGTGTCCTGTTCAGCAGCGGTGCTTGTGGTGGCGGCGTCCTGTTCAGCGGTGCTGGTGGCGGCGGTGTCCTTGGCAGTGGTGCTTGTGGCAGCGGTGTCCTGTTCAGCGGTGCTGGTGGCGGCGGTTTCCTTGGCAGCGGTGCTTGTGGCGGAGGTGTCCAGTTCAGCGGTGCTGGTGGCGTCGGTGTCCTTGCCAGCGGTGCTTGTGGCGGCGGTGTCCTTGGCAGCGGTGCTTGTGGCGGCGGTGTCCTTGGCAGCGGTGCTTGTGGCTGCGGTATCCTTGGCAGCGGTGCTTGTGGCGACAGTGTCCTGTTCAGCGGTGCTTGTGGCGGCGGTGTACTTGGCAGCGGTGCCTGTGGCGGCGTTGTCCTGTTCAGCAGTGCTGGTGGTGGCGGTGTTCTTGGCAGCAGTGCCTGTGGCGGCAGAGTCCTGTTCAGCGGTGATGGTGGCGGCAGTGTCCTTGGCAGCGGTGTTTGTGGCGGCGGTGTCCTGTTCTGCTGTGCTGGTGGCAGTCTTGTCCGGCGTGCAGGTTTTCACAGACTTGCCTGTTTTTCTGTGCCCCTTCCCCACCTTGGATGGTGGCGCAGCTGTCTTCACACTCCCAACTGTACCCCTGGGAGAGGCTTTGGTGGTAGATGTTTTGCCTCTCTCCCGCCGGGCACTGGCCAACTTTTTGTGCTTTTGAGGTGGGGGACTGTCTGTGGTCTGGCTCCTTGGCACACTGGCTGCCCTGCTGCCTGGCGCCTGGTTACTACTGGCACCACTGTTCCCGCAGATGTTGTGGCTGAGGTGCTGGGTTGGGACCTAGAAAGGCGGGCCCTATGAGACTGAAGGGGTGGGGAGATGAGGGGAAGAGGTCAGGGTTGGACAGGAAAAGTTTTTGGGACACACTGGGATGGGTAGATGGAGGGGGTTTGGGAGTGGAGGAAGAGGTAGTGGTTGTAGGAGGTGTACGTTTGGGTGAAGGTACATGGGCTGGAGGCTGTTGTGAGGTGGATGGCTGTTGGGTGGGTGTGTGGCTGCGTTTGTGTACCTTGGAAGGTGGGGTCACAGACACACTGGGAGAGGACCCAGGGATGTGTGAATGGTAGTGGGGGTGGTGACTGTACGTGAGCTGGGTGTGGTGGTGGGTGTGCTGGTGATGGAGGTAGTGGCTGAATATGTAGTGCATGCAGGTGTGAGTGGAGACGAGACTGGCAGGGAGGAGGGAGACAAAGAGGAGGGGGACACAGTGGAGGCAGTGGCTGTTGGTATGTCTGCATGTGTATGATGCTTGCATGAGTGCCTGTGGGATGTGTGGTGCTTATGTTTGCCTGAGCTTCCCATGTGTGTTGACGTGTGTGCATGCTGGTCTGATGGTGTGCTTGGGATAGGCTGAGGTACAGGGGTTTGGGTCTGGGTGGAGGAAGTTGGAGGGGGGAGGCTAGTGACAGGGACAATGGCTGCCATCAGTGCTGAGGCCAGAGTCTGAAAAGCTCGCTGTTGGGCTGCCTGACCAGAATGAATGCCCTCCAGGTATGCATTGGTCTGTTGCAACTGTCTCTCTACACTCTGGATGGCATTCAAAATGGTAGACTGCCCAACAGTGAGTGCCCTGAGGAGGTCAATGGCCTCCTCACTGAGGGCAGCAGGGCTGATTGGGGCAGGGTCTGAGGTGCCTGTGGCGAAGGAGATGCCCACCCTCCTGGGTGAGCGGCCATGGGGTACATGCTGAGGGGCTGCTGGGAGGGCGGTGCTGGTAGTGGGGGTGGCAGCTGTACCTGTTGATGCAAGGGGCACAGAGGGGCCCGCCACCGCAAGGGAGCTCCCATCAGAGGAGGAGTCCGTCTCGCTGGTCTCAGCTCCTGTCCCCGGCGTGGAGCTCCCCTCGCCCTCCGTCCCACTGGTGGCTTCTGACTCCGTTGTGTCACCCTCCAGGGCCATGAGGGATGCAGCTCCCTCCTGCTCCAGTGGCACTGCTCCTCCGCCTGATGATGCTAATGCACACAAGAACAGGGAGACCACAAAAAGGGGGGGGACGACAGAAGAAAGACATGTTGAGTGCATCCAATACCGCTACCGCTGGCGGACACTACAGACACAGTAGCCCCCTGCACTACGCCGTGCACTTAGAGTTCCCTAATTAATCACAGGGACATGGGTTACAAGGCCTATGCCCGATTGCTGCACACATGGAAGTCACAGGAGCCTGACTAGGTGTAGTAGGCTCTGAACACAGGTGGGGTGGGGTGCCACAGGGCATGCCTTAAGAAGGGACTGTGCCTACTAAAATCGCCCTTGCGTAGGGGAACCCATAGCCCACCTCCCCCACCCAGACACCTACAATGTGCGCGGAATCAGCAGAATAAGAGTGTACTCACCCCCTTGTGGCTGCTGTGATGCCCTCAAGCGCCCATCCAACTCTGGATACGCCACCTCCAGGATCCGGAACATCAGGGGGGGTCATGGTGCGAGGGGCACCCCTCCCACGTTGGGAGGCCATCCCCAGCTGGGCCTCCGCCGTCTTCTTGCTCCAGCGGCGAATGTCCTCCCATCTTTTCCGGCAGTGGGTGCTCCGTCTGTGGTGGACCCCCAGGGTCCGGACTTCCTTGACGATAGCACGCCAAATATCCTTCTTCTGGTGGGCGCTGACCTACAGGAATAGTACAGGGGGAAAGGAGAAGATATAACCGTTCGCACCGTCACAGTCATTGGCCCGCATCCCTACCCTTGCCATGACGCACATGCACTCACCGTCGTATCATGCATGCCTCATTCTCCCCCCCCCATCTTTCATCAACACCACTCCAAACAGGCATTGCCCATACAGCATGCTCACAGTGTACTCACCTGTTTGTCTGGAGGACCATAGATAGCGTGTACTGGGGGAGGACCCCATCCACTAGTTTCTCCAACTCCTCCGTGCCGAAGGCAGGGGCCCTTTCCCCAGACACACAAGCCATTGTCTCTTCCAGACTGAGGTCACAGCAGCACTTGCAGTGTATGTCCTCTCCTGTCGAAGATCAGGTATCAAGTGATTGAACAGACTGAAAATGGCAGAGACGTCCGCGGCGGTGCGTACCGTCACCGCCGGCATACATCGTCATTGGCTCCTGGGACCCATAAGGTCCAATGTTAACCAATGCAGGATTGCGCCACAGTCTTCGACCGCCGACTGCGAACGCTGTACAACGCCAGCGCAGTTACCTCATATCCCCTTGTCCCACATTACAGGTCAGGCAGCCGCCATTTCTGGGGGCCACATGGCATTAAATTTGACTGCGTCACACATACCTAGGCCTTGCTTAAACACTAATACAGCCATATGTTGATTTTCAAACATTTTCTTATTAAGTTGTGTTTACGTACCTCAGTGTTGGCTGACCCTCTGATCGCTGTTCTCATCCATAGAGCACGTCCGCTGGGGCAGGAGAGGAGATGGCGGCATCCTTCGGTGTACAGACCGCTGGTGGACCTGTCGACAATGGAGGAGCAACATGTAATTGTCACCTACAGACTTTATCGTACCACAATCCTGGAACTGTGTGCCCAGTTGGAGCCAGACCTGCTGTCAGCTACCTGCCACCCCACAGGAATCCCCCTCTAGTGCAGGTGCTGTCAGTACTCCATTTCCTAGCAAGTGGGTCTTTCCAAACTACAGTGGCCATAGCATCAGGGATGTCCCAGCCTATGTTCTCCAACGTGTTGTCCAGAGTGTTGTCTGCCCTGCTGAAACACATGCGCAGCTACATCGTTTTCCCTCAGGTGGAGGATTTGCCTACAGTGAAAGGTGACTTCTATGCCCTGGGACGTATCCCCAACATCATAGGTGCCATTGATGGGACATATGTGGCCTTGGTCCCCCCACGCAGGAGTGAACAGGTGTACAGAAACCGGAAGAGTTACCATTCTATGAATGTGCAGATGGTGTGTTTGGCCGACCAGTACATCTCCCATGTAAATGCCAAGTTTCCTGGCTCAGTGCATGACGCTTACATTCTGTGGAATAGCAGCATCCCTTATGTGATGGGACAACTCCAGAGGCACCGTGTGTGGCTATTAGGTGAGGACATGGACCCAATACAGTGTGACTAGGTGTCTGGGTCTGGGGATGTCCCTAAGAGTTAGTGTGTATCTAACAGTTGTCCCTCAACATTTGAGGTGACTCTGGTTACCCCAACCTGTCATGGCTACTGACCCCAATGAGGAATCCCAGGACAAGGGAAGAGGAACGCTACAATGAGACCCATGGGCGAACTAGGAGTTTTATAGAGAGGACCTTCTGCCTCCTGAAGGCCAGGTTCCGGTGCCTCCATATGACAGCTGGTTCCCTATTCTATTTACCAAAGAAGGTGTGCCAGATCATCGTGGCCTGCTGTATGCTTCACAACTTGGCTTTGCGACGACAGGTGCCTTTTCTGCAGGAGGATGGTCCAGATGGAGGTGTTGTGGCAGCTGTGGAGCTTGTGGACAGTGAAGACGAGGAAGCAGAAGAAGAGGACATAGACAACAGGAACACGGTGATCCAACAATACTTCCAGTGAGACACAGGTAAGAAGACAACACTGCCTGCTACATCTGATTTAATTCTTCTACCTCTCCTCTGTCTGTCATTTTCACCCAGTGTATGGACACTGAGTTGTCACTTTCCCTTTCGATTTCACAGATGTGGGTCCCACTGTGTGACCTCTGCTTTGTTTCCGCATGGACTAGAGCTGTGTGACATAGGTATGTTGACATTACATTGGATATGGCATTTTTCCACAGTTATTGCAAATACACATAGCACAGACTGACTCCAGATTGTTTTGTGATTTAAGGGTGTTTATTTAAGTGCCAAATAGTGGAGGGGGTTGTAAAATGGTCAGGGGTGATGGTGGAGGAATGTCCATGGCAGAGTCCAGTCTATTAGGCTCACAGGTGCATTGTCCAAAGGGGCATAGGAAGTGGAGCTAGGGCAGTTTAAATATGGACAGGGACAGAAGGATGACAATCAGGGTGGTCTCATTTCTTGGCGGGGGTCTTGGCATTGTTCTCTGTCTTTGTCCTGGATTTCAGGGACCACTTGCGGGGTGGTCCTATGGCGGTGCCTCCTGTCCACTAGTGCCGGCGGAGGTGGTGGGCAGTTCATCGTCCAGGCTAGTGTCAGGAGCCCCTCGTTGTGCCACAGTGTCCCTCCTGGTGTTGACAAGTTCCTTCAGCACCCCTACAATGGTGCCCAGGGTGGAATTGATGGATTTGAGTTCCTCCCTGAACCCCAAATACTGTTCCTCCTGCAGCCACTGGGTACCGTTGCCATTGTCTCCTGGGAATGGTGGTAGGCTCCCATGATGTTGGAGAGGGCCTCGTGGAGAGTGGGTTCCCTTGGCCTGTCCTCCCCCTGTCGCACAGCAGCCCTCCCAGTTCCCCTGTTTTCCTGGGCCTCTGTCCCCTGAACCGTGTGCCCACTACCACTGCCCCCAGGTCCCTGGTGTTGGGGTGGTGAGTTAGCCTGGGTTCCTGGTAGTGGTGGACACACTGCTGCTTGACGTGTCCTGGGGACAGAGGTATGGGCCCGCTGGGTGGGTGCTGTGCTGGTGTTTCCAGAGGGGGGAAGCTCTGTAGTAGCCTGTGCCAGTGTGAGGGGAACCAGCTGTACCGAGGTCCTAGATGGGCCGGGCTGGTCATCTAGATCCAGTTGGACAGAGCTGCTGTCATCACTGTGGGCCTCTTCTGTGGGTGGAGTGGACATGTCTGGACCCTCCTGTCCGGTGACGTTGGATAGGGGTCCTGCAGGGGTGTAAAGGCATGATTATTGCATCTGTATGTGCCATAGTGTGCAATGGGTGGGTGACCCTGTACCCCAGTGCTTCCATTCTTGTGTGAGACCTTCTGTGATAATGGTTTAGGGGGGTGTATGGGTATGTGCAGTAGACATGCTTTGGTGATGGGTGTCCATGCTTTGGTGCTGAATGCAGGGCTTGGGTTTGGGATGTGTGGTTTGTGATAGTGGGACATGTGTGAGGAGTTGGAGTGATGGGAGTGAGGGCGAGGGTGGGGGTAGGTGATAGCATGCAGGTAGGGTGGGCGATATGGTAGTTTAAGGTTTGACTTACCAGAGTCCATTCCTCCAGCTACTGCTGAGAGGCCCTCAGGATGCAGTATAGCCAAGACCTGCTCCTCCCATGTTGTAAGTTCTGGGGGAGGAGGTGGGGGTCCGCTGCCAGTCTGCTGAACCGCAATCTGGTGTCTTTAGACCACGGAACACCTCTTCCTGATGTCATCCTGTGTTCTTGGGTGCTGTCCCACTGCGTTGACCCTGTCCACGATTCTTCGCCATAGCTCCATCTTACTAGCTATGGTGGTGTGCTGCACCTGTGATCCGAATAGCTGTGGCTCTACCCGGATGATTTCCTCCACCATGACCCTGAGCTCCTCCTCAGAAAACCTGGGGTGTCTTTGCGGTGCCATGGGGTGGTGTGGGTGATGTGTAGCGTGGTGTGTGTTGTGATGTGTGGGGTGATATTTACAGGTGTGTTGTGTGAGGTTCGTGGATGTTGTGTGAGTGATGGTGTTGAGTGCCTGTGGATGCTAGTGTTGTTTCTGGTGGTGTCTCTCTCTGGCCTTCTGTCGCAATTGTTGCTGTAGGGGTTTGTGGGTAATGTGGGTGTGTGTTTTATATTGTATTGGGTGTGTGCTGTTGAAAGACTGCCGTGTGGATCCGTGGGTCGTGATAGTGTGGACGTATTCCTGTTGGCGTGACGGTGGAGGTTTTGTTATTGCCAGTTTATCACTGACCTTTGGTGTGGCGGACTTGTGTGGGTGTCTAGATTTTGTCAGATTCCAAGCTGTGGGTCATAATGGCTGTGGCAGAATTCTGCAGCCGCGGCGGTGTGTTGGCAGTCTTCTGCACGGCGGTAAGCGGCTTTTACCACCAATGTTGTAATGACCCCCTGTATTTCCCCAGGTGGAGGATTTGGCTACAGTGAAGGCTGACTTCTATGCACTGGGACATATCCCCAACAGAATTGGGGCAATTGATGGAACACATATTGCATTTGTTCCCCCCCCTGGCAAAATGAACAGGTATTCAGAAATCAAAAGAGTTTTCATTCTATGAATGTCCAGATGGTGTGCCTGGCAGACCACTACATCTCCCATGTCAATGCTAAGTATCCTGGGTCAGTGCATGATGCCTTTATCCTGAGGAATAGCAGCATCCCAAATGTGATGGGCCAACTACAGAGGCACAAGGTGTGGCTAATAGGTGAGCCCTGGTTCCCTCCCAGTGGATGTTAGTGTGTGGATATGGTGTAGGCCATATGGGATAGTGTGTGGCTAAATGTTGTCTCCCTCATATTTGCAGGTGACTCAGGTTACCCCAACCTATCATGGCTACTGACCCCTGTGAGGAATCCCAGGACAAGGGCAGAAGAACGTTACAATGAGGCACATGGGCGTACAAGAAGGATAATAAAAAGTAGCTTTGGCCTCCTGAAGGCCAATTTCGGTGCCTCCATCTTACAGGTGGATCCCTGTGCTACGCACCCAAAAAGGTCTGCCAGATAATCGTGGCATGCTGTATGTTGCACAACCTTGCCTTGAGATGCCATGTGCCTTTTCTGCAGGAGGAGGAGGAAGCTGGAGATGCCCGTGTGGCAGAAGTGGACCCTGTGGACAGTGAGGATGAGGAGGCAGAGGATGAGGGTGAGGACAACAGAACTGCAGTGATCGGACAATACTTTAAATGACACACAGGTAGGACAGTGTTACTTCATCTTTCAGTGACTTTTCTTGTTTATCTTTCTCAATGGCATGCTGTTATTTCCCAGTTCTATGCCCACGCACTGTACCCTTTGGTCACTCATTTTGCAGATGTTGGTGCCCCACTATCGCTCCTGGTGTGATCACTGCAGCCAACTACAGGTCTTTCCAATGTGAACATTACTGTACATTTAAATTGCAATGTTTGAACCTGGTTAAACAAATACATACTTAAATCATTTGACATACTCCATACTTGTATTTTTTCAAAGGGTGTTTATTTAAGTGCTAAGAAGTAAAGGGGCAAGTGCATTGGGATGGGGTGATGATGGAGGAAAGTCCAGGGTATAGTTCCAGTCTATTGGTAGCACAGGTGCATTGATCAAGGTGACACAGGAAGAGGAGCATTGGCAGTTCAAGGTGGACAGGGTGACAAAGTGGGACACAAGGGTGACAGTCAGGAGAGTCTCATTTCCTGGCAGGGGTCTTGGCAATAGTCTCTGGCATCTGCTTGGATCGCAGGGAACGTTGCGGGTGGTTCACCTTCTGCGGGGGGTGCTGGTGGCCTCTTGGCCTTGTGGCGGGGCCTCCTGTCCACTAGTGGCAGCAGAGGTGGAAGGCAGTTCAGATGTCTGGCTAGTGGCAGGGGTCCGCTGTTGTGAGGCTGCTTCCCTCATAATGTTGGCCATGTCTGCCAGCACCCCTGCAATGGAGACCAGTGTGGTGTTAATGGCCTGCAAGTCCTCCCTGATCCCCTGGTACTGTCCCTCCTGCAACCACCCGTTCTCCTGCATGTTGGCCAGGATCTGGCCCAGCGTATCCTGAGAATGTTGGTATGCTCCCAGGATCTCGGTGAGTGCCTCCTGGAGAGTCGGTTCCCTGGGCCTGTCCTCCCCCTGGCACACAGCAGTCCTCCCAATTTCCCTGTTGTCCTGTGCCTCTGTCCCCTGAACCATGTGCCCACTGCCACTGACCCCAGGTCCCTGATTGTCTTGGTTATGAGGTGTGCCCTGGGGTCTCTGTAGTGGTGGACACACTGCTGATTGACGTGTCCTGGGTACAGAGGTATGGGTATGCTGGGTGGGTGCTGTGGTGGTGTTTCCTGAGGGGGGAGGCTTTGTGGTGGTGTGTAACTGTGGCTGGGTTACCGACTGACCAGAGGTCCCTGATGGGCCAGGTTGGTCATCCAGATCCAGGCAACCAGAGTTGCTGTCATCACTGTGGGCCTCTTCTGTGGGGGGACTGGATTGTGCTGGCACCTCTTCTCTGCTGACATTGGCTGGGGTACCTGTGGGGATGTGAATGCAGTGTTATTGTTTCTGTGTGTGACGTATTGTGCATGAGTGGGTTGCCCTCTTTGGTTGTACTCACCCTGGCAGCTTTCACTTGTGTGAGTTGGAATATGGTGGGATAGCTGATTCTCTCTAGTGTGCATGCTTTAGTGATGTCCATGCAGGGCTGTGAGTGGTCTCCATGCATTGGTGGTGCATGCAGGGCTTGGCATTGGGATGAGTGATATGTGATGGTAGGGTGTGTGGGAGGTGGTGGAGTGATGGGAGTGAAGGTGAGGGTGGGGGTATGTGAAGGCATGCAGGTAAGAGGATAGTAGTAGTAGAGAGATGCCTTACCACAGGCCAGTCCTCCTGCTACTCCGGCCAGGTCCTCAGGATGCATGATTGCCAAGACTTGCTCCTCCCATGTGTGGGGGACAGTCCTCTGTACAGCGAGTTGGTGCCTTGCTGCAGTCGAACGTACCTTACCCCGTAGGTCGTTCCACCTCTTCCTGATGTCATCCCTGGTTCTTGGGTGCTGTCCCACGGCATTGACCCTGTCCACGATCCTCCGCCATAGGTCCATCTTCCTAGCAATGGATATCTGCTGCACCTGTGCTCCAAATAGCTGTGGCTCTACCCAGATGATTTCCTCCACCATGACCCTTAGCTCCTCCTCTAAGAATCGGGGATGTTTTTGTGGTGCCATGGGTGTTTTGTGAGTAGTGTGGGTGAGAGTGTGTAGGGTGATGTGTTGGGGTGTCTGATGTAAGGTGCGTGGGTGGTGTATAGGTGATGGTGGTGTGTGTGTGGCTCGGGTCTTGTCTGTGGTTGTGGTGTCTGTCTTGTGCCAATGGTTTGTAGTCGTAAAGGGTTGTGGGTACTGTGGGTGTGTGGGTGTGGTGTGTGTATGGGTGTCAGGTGTGTGTAGTTTGTATGTTGTTTTGTATGTGTGTGTGTATTTTGAGCACAGCGGTGTGTACCTCCAATGGTTTACCACCTTTGAATGTCCGCGGTAGTGATTCGTGGGTCATAATGTGATGGGAGCTGTTCTGTTGGTGTAACAGTGTGGGTTTTGTTACCGACACTTTATCACTGACCTTTAGTGTGGCAGAGGCTGTATAGTATGTGTGTGTCATAATATAGTGAGCAGATGTCCGCGGCGGCAGTAAGTTGGCGGCAGTCAGCGTGGCAGTAAGCAGGATTTTCCGCCAATGTCATAATGAGGGCCTAAATGTTTGTTCCATATATAGTACAAATCTAGCCGCATATAGGATAACATGTCCCCTCACTTGCCTCTTAGTCAGAACCACTGGAATTATGCAATTGTGTGGCTGCGGCGATTTTCGCATAGTTATAGATTTGCTGCTTTTGCCACGTAATATATTACCTGCTGCCTAATCTACAGATTTTAACAAAAAATTGTGTTTCTAGTTCTAGTTAAAAAATTACTAATTATTTGACAACAGGTCTTGCAGCACAGTAAAAGTCACTTTGAAGACCTGTACGAGTCACCTTTCTGTTGCTTATTGCTATATTTGAGTGTTAAATTAGTACTTATGATGTGCACGCAATGTACATTTGTGTTACCAAGTTTAAAAATAACAAAATAATGAAATAATATTATTGAAAAATGTGCTGCATTATGCCGCATAATTTGCCTTTCCTTGAGACATAATTTACTCAACCCTGCCACATAATGTGGACCTCTACTGCTGCATAATTCCAGTGGCCTGGCTCATAGATCTTTAACAGCATTGCCATCAGGTCGAGGCAAGACTGTTTCTCTAATCATGGTTCAAAACTATCACTTTTACTAAAGATGTAACTAAAGCATGAAGTGTTGCAATACTTTATTGCCAGTGTTTGGTTCAATAAACCATTACACAATCAATACACAAATAAAAGAGTCATAAAATAGCAAAAGGCTGATTTTAAAATAGAATATTCAACTAGATTACGGAGTATTACAGAATTGCTTGCTGACTAATTGTGTGCGCATGCCCTTAGCTCTCGATCACCAGAAGCTGGCTCCCTAATTTGTCATTAGCCTGCAGCTAAGCTGCACATCATCCCCTTTAACTACAGCCAAAATCGCTGGCCTGCACCTCCGCACACCCCTTTGAAGCCATACTGGACATTGCAGTCCATCATAGTACTTTTGCAGAGATATAGCTGATGGATCAGTGTTTCCGGAGCCAGCCCACAGAGCCGACAAATGTCCGTTATATTACCTTGCGTCCACCTGGGCAGATGGCTGTATGTTGGAAGACAGCCCATTCAATATTTCATGAAAGCTGCTTTAATCCGTGGGTTGACTGCTACTCCCAGGTACGAAGTGGTAGCGCACTGTCATTTCAAATCAGCACATTTTACATTGAATTAGCCACAAAATTTCCAAGTGACATGCGGTTTTACTGATAAAACTATATAGTGTACAAACAGTAATGTTTGGCAATCAAGTTTCTGCAAATATTTGTCATTTGGACATCACTAAGTAAAGTGTTCTGGTTTGTTTTGCTGCTATTTAAATCTTTGCATCGTACTTCTGAATTACAAAACAACTAAAAAGTGCATTTGTAATTCCTGATATACCATGAAATATTTGCACTATTTATTTACAATCTATTTCAATGTTGTGTGTTATAAAAACTGACTTCCTAAAGCCTTTTGTTTCACAATTATTGTGAAAAAGCTCACTTTACAAAATCGTCTAACTGTAGTAAGACAAAAAATAAACGTTATTTTTCAGGATAAGACAAGCAGCACTTAGTAAAAAGTCAAACTGACATTTGACCTCTGTCCTTTACCAGACAAGAAATGGGTCAAGATAAAGCAAGAGTTAAAGGCATCTTTTTTGCGCATTCATTTCCGAATGAACAGAACACCTGTTCCTTTCCAGTTCAAATTCACTCACCAGAAAGAACTAGTAGGTCCTAAAATTAACTTGACCTGATAAAATCTCACACGCCATAGCGAGTAGTCGAGTAAATTTTTCAAGACCTGTTGAAACTGTACTTACCTGCAACAAAAATCCTTTTGGTTCTAGAAATAAAGTAACACTATATTTTTTTGATGCATAAACATTGGCCTGGAGTTAGTCATTGAGTTTGTGCCTTATTTCTTGACTGTGTGTGTACCACAAATGCTTAGCACTACCCTCTGATAAGCCTCACTGCTCGACTACACTACCACAAAAGAGAGCATTAGTATTATCTACTCTAGCCTCTGTAAAGACTCTGGGGACACACTCGACTCTGTGCACATTTTATCTTACTTTGGTATAGTATATACAAAGCCAGCTTCTTACAATGTATACTCCAGTGACAACAATAAACCATGGAAACCTAAGTACCTCACTTAGGGCCAGATGTAGGAAAATCCAATTTTGTGACTTGCAAATTGCGAGTCTGACGACTCGCAATTTGCAAGTCGCAAAATCGGATGCAGAATGGTGTCTCAGACACCTTCTGCGACTCGCTATGGGGTCGCAAAGACCCACCTCATCAATATTCATGAGGTGGGTCGCATTTTGCGGCCCCATAGCGAGTCCCTGCACTCACAGGGATGGTGGCCTGCTGTAGTCAGCAGACCTCCATGTCTGTGACTGCTTTATAAATAAAGCAGTTTTTTTAATTTATTTTGCAGCCCGTTTTCCTTAAAGGAAAACGAGTTGCAAAATGAAAAATAAACCAAAACCATTTGGTTTTGTTTTTTTCAGAGTAGGCAGTGGTCCTTTGGACCACTGCCTGCTCTGAAAAAATATTTTTGCCGACATTCACAAAGGGGAAGGGGTCCCATGGGGACCTCTTCCCTTTTGCGAATTAGTTACCACCAGTGTGACACTGGTGATAACTGCGAGTTGGTTTGCGACCGCATTCGCGGTCACAAAGCAACTCTGAATTGTGTGGCGAGTCGCAAATAGGAAGGGAACACCCCCTCCTATTTGCGAGTCGCATTCCCAAATTGCGAGTCGCAATTTGGGAATGAGCATCGCGTTCGGCCGTTTGCATGCCGCAAACTGCGATTTTTGCAGTTTGCGACATGCAAACAGCTTACTACATCTGGCCCCTAGAGCCTCATTACGAGCCTGCCAGCGACGGAGAGAGGAGGCCGACGCAGAGATGCCAGATCCCCCTGGCCCTATTACAAGGTTTTCACTGGGCTGACTGGTGGAGGTTTTAGGCAGTCAGCCCAGTTGAAACTGTGCAGAGGCATTAGCGTCAGCTCCTCATGGAGCCAAGGCCAATGCCGTCACACAGAGTGTTCTCCCAGCATCCTCGGGACAGCAGACAGTGTGTATTCCGAGGGTCCTGGGCACGGTGGCTCCAAGCAGTGGCTTTCTGCTAGCCTTTTCATGGCGGGGTCCCCACCATGAAATGGCTGATGGAAAGTGAAGTTGTGATCAGCACGGTGGCATTGAAATCAGCGCTGCCATGGCTGAGCACAACTTTGACCGCCATCACCCCGTCAGGAACTACGTTCCTGTCGGTGACAGCGGTCCTCTGGTGATTCGACCGACAGGGTCGTAATTAGGCGTTTGGACTGCCTGGCGTGCGGTGGTCACCGCCACCGAAATCTTAATCTGAATATATTCAATGTGATTTAAATTTCGGCAAACAAGATATCTGTCACCGTTGTGATGGAGTAACCCATCCGGGGAGTTCTAAATCAGGCCCTTTATCTTTAACAGCTGTGACTGGTCATGATTTTTAAGCATTGCAGCTTTGTTTTTGACATGTTTACAGCAAACACAGCCCCCATATTTGTAACATCCTACATTTTTATTCTCCAACCAAGTTCTAGTTTTAGCTTCAGAATACCATATCGTATCACTTAGGCTTAAATTGGTTCTAAGCGTGTTAGCTTTTCTAAAAGTAACCAAAAAGCAATCAGGTAAACCCTCACTCAGTTCTTTATTTAATTTGAGAACATCTCAATGTTTGAACAGAATCTTAAAGATCTCGTAGTTATCTGCACAGCACTTAGTAATGAAGCATACTTGTCTCCCTGTGGTACACAAAATGTTCTTGAATCTAGGAGACTTATTCGTTACGAGGGATGCTCTTTTAATCTCATTATCCTTCCCCATGGCAGTTGTTAGTGTCTTTGTAGGATATCCTTGTTGGTCTAAGCCTAAACAATGTGTCCCGTGTTTGTACCCCATGCACATCTGGTTCACTGCAGTGCCGTTTCTGCCCCAGTAGTTTTCCAAACCAAATGTTAAGATTTTTGGCCCATGGGATCACCAGAACTGAAGAGTAAGATACAATTACTAGCAGTGGTTTCTGATGGGACTTACTGTGTAAAGCCTGATCTTTAACATAAAGTTCTGGGTCTAAAAACATCATTTTGTGCACATCAACCTCTGAAGAAAGTTCCATATTAACAGAATTTGTGTTCAGAAATGTATGATACTCCTATAATTCTGCTTCAGTCCCATTACAAATCAGAAAAATATCATTGGTGTACCAATACCAAACCAGTGCTTTCAGATATCCTGTGCAGTCTTTCATTCCAGGCATGCTCCCTCTCATACCAACCCATTAGAAGTTTGGCATAAGAGGGAGCAAACCTTGCACCCATTGCTGTCCAGGACAACTGGTGCTAAAAATCATTTTGGAAAAAGATATAGTTATAGTTCAGTACATACTCCGTCATTTCTAATATCATCTCTACATGCTTCAAATGACAAGCAGATTTGAACAAGACGAAATACTGCAGGACTCTAATCTCATCTTTGTGGGAGTTAATCATATAAAGACTTTTCCATAGACACTACAAGGCTGATGCATCTACCCTTCGTTAGGAAGTACATGGTAGGTGTGATCGGATTACCAGCTACCAAATACCTGTATTCTTCTAAATCAAAAAAACCATCATCAAGCCATTTTTCAATTTTTTTTTAATTTGTCAAAGGCAAAGTTATACTCCTGGCGTGAGCTTTTAGCCTTATCAGAAGATACATTCAGCTGTCTCAGTGCTTCCTTTTCATAGTTCTTAAAATTCATCACAGCAACATTGCTGTCTTTGTCAGCTTGACGTATTATTATAGAACAGTCAGCTCGTAAATTATTCCTTGCCTCAACTTCTTTATTGGAAAAATTATTATATGTGGGTATCAGATAAATCTCGTAGTGTCATTGAGGAGATGTTAGACTCAAATTTGATGGTAGTTTGCCTGTCTGATTTATTATGACAGAACTTCTCAAGTTTCAAAAGCTTAGTGAATCTGTAAAAATCTGCTTCCCATCCAAACAATGCGGAGGAGGTTGTGCCAGTGTTTGCAGAAAAGTAGATGTCAATGGCTGTAGCAATTGTCTTTTGGAACACCTTATCCTCTAGTAGCATGGGCTGGAGGCACCAGGTGGGTATCGGGGCTGGTACCCGGCCCCATGAAAACGTGATTTCTACCTGCTCATGGTCTCATAATATCTTACCCAGGTACGTAGCGTGGGTGATTAGTAGTTGGAGATGGGAAGGGCAAAGGAACATATCCAGTAAAAAATGCAGTGCATGGGGGAGAGTAAAACTAATATTCCCTCGTATACATATTACAGCTATGCCAAACATCTGAGAGATCCCAACCCTCCGCCCATTGTTTCAGTGCAGTGGTCTGCCTTGCTGAATGGGCATTCGTTAGGGGCGCGGGTGTGAACGGTCTATGTGAACGTCTAAAACTGCATTTCAATTCCCACCCAGAACCCATGGAAGATGTGGCCAATCTGACAATGCTGTAAACAGGTGGGAGAGGAACATATCTTGTTCTTGATTTGGTGCATAAATACATCTGAGCACAATTGGTGCTCCAGCCAGGGAACCTCGCAACAGCCCTTGTGCATCGATTTTGGATTCTTGGACCAAAAAGGGGACTCCCGCCCTTATCCCGATAACAGCTCCCACGGCGAAGGCTGAGTAGAAGGTGTGAAAGAGCTGACCCCTCCATCTCTTACTCAATTTTTGGGCTTCAACAGTGGTGACGTGTGTTTCTTGCAAGTATGTTATCTGCACTCAGTGCCTAAGCAATTGTGCAAGTACCCTATATAGTTTCTGCAGTGAGCCCAGTTCCTGAACATTCCAGGTGAGTATGTTATAAGAATAAGGTATTGTGGCCATTACATTGAAAGTGCTTACAGTGAGGCGTAGTGATCACCTTTTGATACTATGTAGCCCTTGTTCTAATTATTGGTGACAGAGTGAAGATATCAAACAACTTCCCCAAATACTTTGCCCAGCGAGAAACCTTTGTTCAACCAACCAACCATGAATAACACAACATAAAACCCAGAAACAACCAAAGGCCTATGGTCATGGGTTACATTGTCTAATCTCCTGAAGTGATCAGCGATAGGATGGCGACTGTGTTTGTAATCCCCAGTGAGTCTGGACCCGGGACTTGGATATCTGTACTGTATAGCAGCCCCACTAGTAAAAGGAGTGATATGGGTCTGGGCTTCCCATACCTCATTCATCAAAACAGATAGGCCCTGATTCTAACCCCGGCGGTCTTCGACCGCCGGGGCGAGGGTCGGCGGGAGCACCGCCGACAGGCCGGCGGTGCCCCGCAGGGCATTCTGACCGCGGCGCTTTGGCCGCGGTCAGAAAGGGTAAACCGGCGGTCTCCCGCCGGTTTACCGCTGCCCTCAGAATCCCCCATGGCGGTGCAGCTTGCTGCGCCGCCATGGGGGATTCTGACCCCCCCTACCGCCATCCTGTTCATGGCGGGAAAGCCGCCATGAACAGGATGGCGGTAGGGGGGGTCGCGGGGCCCCTGGGGGCCCCTGCCGTGCCCATGCCAATGGGCTACTGCACCCGTCGCACCTTCCCACTCCGCCGGCTCGATTACGAGGCGGCATCCTCGTGGGAAGGGAGTTTTTCCCTGGGCTGGCGGGCGGTCTTTTGGAGACCGCCCGCCAGCCCAGGGAAAAACTCATAATACCCTCCGCGGTCTTCTGACCGCGGAGCGGTATTATGGGGGCGGAATTCTGGCGGGCGGCCTCCGCCGCCCGCCAGGATTAGAATCACCCCCATAGTGTATTAACACAAGAGATGTGAACTGGGGTCATATTCTCGCCAGGGGAATTCCAAGAGTGATTTAGAACAGTACTTGTGGAGCATTAGGACCTTCATGGGCTTACAACTGGTATTACAGTGTATTCATATAAAAGCATTTGAGCATGGTGCAAAATTTGGTGGTGCACCATGCTCAAATGCTGTTGTATAAATACGCTGTACACTCTTAGGCCCTGATTTATACTTTTTGGGGCAGAACTGCACTAACACAGTTTTGCACCAAACAGTTTAGCACCGGCTTGCACAATTTCTGTGCACCAGCCGGGCACCATATTTATGGAATGGTCAAGCCGGTGCAAAGGGTAGGCTAGTCTCAAAACAAAATGACATTAGTCTGGTGGGGCTGGCGGTATGGAAGAAGGGGGGTATTGCACCAAATAATGACGGCAGGCAGGTTAGAGTAAACAAAATGACTCTACTCTGCCTAGAGCCATTTTCTGATGCAAAACCATCCATTCCACATGACTCCTGGCTTAGAAAAGTCATGCCCACCACCCCAATGGCCAGCTCAGGGGACCAGGGTCCCCTGGGCATGGCCATTGCACCCTATGGCACTTTGATAAATAAAATAAAATATGTAAGGAAATGCCTTCCTTGGAATGGTTACCCCCTGACTTTTTGCCCTTTGTTGATGCCAGTTATGATTGAAAGTGTGCTGGGACCCTGCTAACCAGGCCCCAGCACTAGTGTTATTTCCCTAAACTGTACCCTTGTTCCCACAATTGGCACATCCCTGGCACAATGATAACTCCCTTGTAAATGGTAACCCTGGTACCAAGGGCCCTGTTGCCAGGGAAGGTCTCTAATGGCTGCAGCATGTCTTCTGCCACCCTGGGGACCCCCACTCAGCACATGCACACTGCCTCACAGCTCGTGTGTGTTGGTGGGGACAAAATGACTAAATCAACATGGCACTCCCCTCAGATTGCCATGCCCACCTCTCACTGCCTGTGGCATAGGTAAGTCACCCCTCTAGCAGGACTTACATCCCTAAGGCAGAGTGCACTATACCACAGGTGAGGGCATAAGTGCATGAGCACTATGCCCCTACAGGGTCTAAGCAAAACCTTAGACATTGTACGTGCATGGTAGCCATAAAGAGTATATGGTCTGGGAGTTTGTCAAAGACGAACTCCACAGTTTCATAATGGCTAGACTGAAATCTGGGGAGTTTGGTATCAAACTTCTCAGCACAATAAATGCACACTGATGCCAGTGTGTGATTTATTGTAAAATACACCAAGAGGGCATCTTAGGGATGCCCCCTGAATACCAGTCCGACTCCTAGTGCTAGGCTGACCAGTTTCCGCCAGCTTGCCACAGCCAGACGAGTTTCTGGCCACATGGGGTGAGTGCCTTTGTCACTCTGTGGCCAGGAACAAAGCCTGTACTGGCTGGAGGTGCTTCTCACCTCCCCCTGCAGGAACTGTAACACCTGGTGGTGAGCCTCAAAGGCTGATGCCTTTTGTTATAGCACCCCTGGGCATCCCAGCTAGTGGAGATGCCCGCCACTCTGGCCACTTTCCCCACTTTTGGCGGCAAGGCTGGAGGAGATAATGAGGAAAACAAGGAGGAGCCACCCACCAGTCAGGACCGCCCCTAAGGTGCCCTGAGCTGAGGTGACTCCTGCCTTTAGAAATCCTCCATCTTGAGATTGGAGGATTCCCCCAATAGGAATAGGGATGTGCCCCCTCCCCTCAGGGAGAAGGCACAAAGAGGGTATAGCTACCCTCCAGGACAGTAGCCATTGGCTCCTGCCCCCCAGACCTAAACACACCCCTAAATTTAGTATTTAGGGGAGACCCTGAACCCAGGAAATCAGATTCCTGCAACCTGAAGAAAGAAGAATGACTGCTGACCTGAAAGCCCCGCAGAGACGACAGAGACACCACCTGACTTACCGGCCTGTCTCCTGACTCAAAGAACGTGCACAGAGACGCAATCAACATGGACCAGCGACCTATGAGGACTCAGAGGACTGCCCTGAACCCGAAGGACCAAGAAACTCCAGAGAACAGTGGCACTGTTCAAAAACAGCAACAACTTTGCAATGTTGAAGCAACTTCCAAAGAACTCTCTCTTTCTGACGGAAGCATGAGACTTCACACTCTGCACCCAACACCCCCGGCTCAAGCTCCAGAGAAACTAACACCGCAGAGAGGACTCCCAGGTGACTATGACAACGTGGGTAACCTGAGTCGACCCCCCTGCACCCCCCACCCAGCGACACCTGCAGAGAGGATCCAGAGGCTCCCCCTGACCGCGACTGCCTGGTAACAAAAAACCTGATGCCTGGACCAAGCACTGCACCCGCAGCCCCCAGGACCGAGAGGAACCACTTTCCAGTACAGGAGTGACCAGCAGGCGGCCCTCTTCCTAGCCTAGTCGGTGGCTGGCCCGAGAACCCATCCTGTGCCCTGCCTGCATCGCCTAAGTGACCCCCGGGTCCCTCCATTGCTTTCAATAGCAAATCTGACGCCTACTTTGAACACTGCACCCGGCCGCCCCTGTGCCGCTGAGGGTGTGTTTTGTGTGCCTGTTTGTGTCCCCCCCAGTGTCCTTCAAAACCCCCCTGGTCTGCTCCCCGAGGACGCAGTTACTTATCTGCTAGCAGGCTGGAACCAGAGCACCCCTGTTCTCCATAGGCGCCTATGTGTTTTGGGCCCTCCTTTGACCAATGCACCTGACCAGCCCTGTGTTGCTGGTGCGGTGACTTTGGGGTTGCCTTGAACCCCCAACGGTGGGCTGCCTATGCCCAGGAGACTGACTGTGTAAGCTTTTACGTACCTGAGAAACTTAACCAAACCTACCTCCCCCAAGAACTGTTGATTTTTGCAGTGTCCACTTTTAAAATAGCTTATTGCCATTTTAACCTATACTGTGTGTACTACTGCTTCAATTCAAAGTTCCTTACTTACCTATGTGGAGTACCTTAGATTTTTTGTATTTACTTCAAATCGTGAATCTTGTGGTTCTAACATAAATTAAGAAAATATATTTTTCTATATAAAAACTATTGGCCTGGAGTTAAGTCTTTGAGTGCGTGTTCCTCATTTATTGCCTGTGTGTGTACAACAAATGCTTAACACTACCCTCTGATAAGCCTACTGCTCGACCTCACTACCACAAAATAGAGCATTAGAATTATCTAATTTTGCCACTATCAACCTCTAAGGGGAACCCTTGGACTCTGTGCACGCTATCTCTCACTTTGAGATAGTATATACAGAGCCAACTTCCTACAACAATGAAAACAAAATGAGCGCACCACACCAGGATCACAGGCAGCAGCCTCCAAACACCCATGCAGGGGGCCATTCATCGGAGGCTGTGCTGCCCCCGTTCAGTCAGCTGACGGATCCTGCCACGACGGCACCGTGCTGGCGCCACTGCCTTGGCTGCCTTGACAACTACTTCTGTGCGACCAGACAAATGGGTGGGGCAGTACGCAGGTCGCTCATGCTGCTCATGGGAGGCGATGAGCTTTATGAACTCTTTGTGACCCTTCCCAACACAGGGGAGGCTGGGGATTTCAATGCTGCAGTGGTGGTGCTTAATAGGTATTTTGATCCCCAGCTTAACCCTGATTACGAGAAATTCAAACTGCGTCAAGCCCAACAGACAGATGTAGAATCCGTGGACATGTTTTACACCAGGCTGCGGAAGCTGGCAAGCACATGCATAGACCTAAACCAGCATGATGAGATCCACACACAGATTATCCAGGGTTGCCGCTCAAACATGCTCCGAAAGCTCATCTGGCGGCAACCAGGCATCTCCCTAGATGACATCTTGAGTTTGGCCCGATCTCATGAACTATTGGCTGTCCGTGCTGACGCTATGGCTGCAGTGAGGGGACAATCGATGGCGGCAGCTAATACCCCTTGGCAACCGATCTTGAAGGAGGAACAGGTAAATGTAATACAAGTTCGTCAGACTCCTCTGCGGCCTGGAAGCACTCTGAAACGAGGGGAGAATATCTGCGGCAGCGGATATTAGCACAAGACGCCCGGTGGCTGCCCGGCAAGAGGGAAAATTTGCAATAGGTGTGGAAAAGGAAACCATTTTGCCAAAATGTGCTGAATGCCGAGAGTCCGACAGAGAGAATTCAAAGGGAAGATGACCACGGTGAAAAATATAAGACCTGGTGAATATAAGCTGGGAGGGCAGATGGACGAGAAAACATGAGCGAGTGAGCCCCGTGGGGATAGGTGCAGTGTTACTTCAAGAACAATGTCACCAGGAATGGGCCCCCGTGCCCTATGCGAGCAGGTCATTGTAGGTAGTGGAGGCTCATTACGCAAAGGTGGAGGGAGAAGGGCTGGCAATTTGCTGGGCAGGCTAGCACTTCCACCTCTATCTCTATGGCTAGGAGTTCCAGATGGTTACAGACCACAAGCCCTTGGTGTCCTTGTTCGCAGGGTCCACGCGATTGGCTCCTCCAAGAATTAAGCTTTGGGCTGTTCTACTCCAACTGTGCAAATTTAAAGTCGTCTACTGCCTAGGAGCGAACAATCTGGCAGATTATCTGTCAAGGCATCCCCAGACAACAACACTGAATGCGTCGCAGGAAGACGAGGAAGAGCAGATGGAGAGTTTCATTTACATGGTGATGCAGGCGGCGTTCCCGGTGGCCTTAACCGTGACAGACATTGCAGCAGCCGCTGAGAGACTCTGTCATAAACCGGGCTAAGGAGGCACTGACCCAACAACAGCAGAAGTGCTTCCTGGACGGAGTGAGAGCTTTTGACCCGGAGGAGCGCGCTGCTATGCAAGGAATGTGGAGAGTCAACAACGAGTTGTCGGTAGGAAGTGACGGTCCCCTCCTAGGAGACCACGAGATAGTGGTTCCACAGTGCATGTGGGACTAGGTGGTTGAGCTGGCCCATCAGGGGCACCAGGGAGCTACCAAGACGAAGGAGTACCTTCGAGCCAAAGTATGGTTTCCCGGTATGGACTCCAAGGTGGATGTCCTTGTAGGGCACTGTCACTCCTGCGCAATTACCTCCATTGATCAGCCCACCGCTCCAGTGATCACCGATCTTCCCAGTCAGACACCGTGGTTGAAAGTCAGTATGGACTTTGAGAGTTTTCCTGATGGAAGGCTGACTGCAGTCATGATTGACTCTTGCACGCGGTTCCCAGTGGTGGAAGTAGTAACTTTGACCGCGTATGAGATCGTGAGACCAGTATTGGAGAGAACATTTGCCCTATTCGGTCCCCCGGACAAAATCAAGACAGACAACAGCCCTCCGCTTCAGGGGCAGCAATTTAAGGAATATTTTGGAAGGTCTGGCGTACGTCACTGCAAGATCATGCAGTACTGGCCTCAGGCCAATGGTGATGTGGAAAGGTTCATGCGAACTCTCAACAGAGCCATGAGGATTGGGGTGGAACAAGAAGAGGAGGTTGAATGGTGTCTACACCAGTTTCCGAGGGCCTATCGACAGACACCCCATAGTACCACGGGTTGTGCACCTGGCGCTCTGATGTTTAAGGTGGCCCTGCGATACTGCATCCTGCTGGCTCTCAGTGGAAGCCCCTGGAGTTAAATGTGGAGCCTGCTTAACAGCGACAATGACAGACCAACCAGAAGGTGACTGCCAGGCGGAGAACAAGATGCCCGAATCTGCTTGTGAGTGACCAAGTAGTGGTGAGAAACCGGTATTCAGGAGGACAATTTCAGACCACTTACGAGCCCAAGGTTTGGAAGGTAGTGGTGGTAAAAGGGACAATGGTGACTTCTCGTAGAGGTGAATGGCAAGTTACGAGAAACGCATAATATTTCAAACATGTGGAAGCATCTGACGATCCTGGAGAAGAGGTCGGAGAGGAAGAGGATGCTGTTGGAGGTGGTGAGTGTTGGGCAAATGAGAGATCAAGTAGCCAAGGATCTCAGAGTCCTGCTCCTCTGTTGGTAGCAGACCAAGCTGGTGGTGGAGTGCCCTTCGGTCGGAGTGAGAGGTATCATCTTCGGCCAAACCCTGTGCCCAGCCAGAAACTCAGACTTTGCTTGGTAAGTATACTGCTTGTGATATGCAACTTGACAGGTCCTGTCTTGACTGTGTTATTGCATTGTTATTTTCCTTGCTCTACCTATCTTTGCGGGGTAGAGGTTTTCTTCTTTTTCTTTTTTCCTTCGTTTCTTATTATTAAAGCGTGGGAGGGATGTAGAGAGCCACTTGGGCTCTTCAATACAATGTTGCTCGGCGAGGGCAAGAAGGTGGGTTTTGCCTGGAGGCTATTAAAAATAAAGGCGTCGCTGCTGACCCGGCAGTCAACGGAGTATACCAGACTGGTGTGGTGTGTGTCATTGGGAAGAGGGTCGTGCCCCACAACACAGACAAATTTTACTTAATTAAGGAATGTGATTTTTAGGGTGGCCAAACGTGATTTTGGGGGTGCCCGGCCCTGCTGGGCTCCATGTAGCTACTGCTCTTTTTAGGCTCACCATCCTCTTACTTCAGGGCTCTTTGTGGTGACGTAGGCTCTCAGAGGCATAGCTAGAAACTGTACCAAGTCTTGTGCACAGGCTTTATATTTAAAGTAATTAAGGACTTTGCATTCTGGGGCTTGTAGTTTTGCTTTTCTCTTTCAAACAGGGCTACTTATATAGGTATATTGCACTTGTGAGAAAGTTAAACATGCAAGTTTACTCTTACACTTTTAATTAACTTTACTACTTTGGGCTGTTCACAAAATTTGAGTTTAAAATTACTCAAAATTGTAGATTTTAGTGTCTCGAACCCCCTGAAACCAGAGTTGGAGCCAGATTGCTGAGTGTAAGTCACTGTTGCCAAAAATAAATCATAGTAAGTGCAGCCCCACACATGGCAAGCTACTGGTCCTCATATAGACAATAAGACAGGTATAGACTTAAAACAAAAGCCCATAAGAAACAATGTAAAATTATATGAAAATATTTGAAATAGTCAAAAATATAAATAAACATATGTTACAAAAGCAAAAAAAGAAAACATTTATTATTTAATTATGAAATATTTTAACAACTTTTTAAAAATTTAAACATGAAGGTAACCTAATTTATTAAAACACAATTAAACATTTTTTAATTATTTCAATACATCTCTTCTAGTAATTGTTAATGCATTGTCGAACAAGCATTGGCAAAGCCATTAGGTTTTGCCTATACAAGAGTTACTGGTTTGGAAATGTGTTTTTGCCATGTTGTACACCAGTGTCGCTGCTGTTCAGGATGGCTAAAAGTTAGTGGCGTGGAGTGTCATAGAGTGGATAGTTGTAGAGTGGATTTGTAGGGGGAGTAGAGTGTCATGGAGTTGAGAGGAGGAGAGGAGAGTTCAGTGGCAGAGAGTGTCGTTGAGTGCAGTGTCGTAGAATGGATTGGTGTAGAGTGGGGTGGAATAGGGTGTAGTGGATTGGAGTGGATTGAGGTAGTCTGGTGGATTGGAGTGGAGTGGGGAGGATTGGGGGTAGTGGGTTGCAGTGGAGTGGGTGGACTGGATGGGGTGGATTGGAGTGGGGTAGATTGAAATGGGTGAGGTGAATTGGATTGGGATGGATTGGAGTGGGGTAGATTAGACTGGATTGGGATGGATGAACTGAATTGGAGTGATAGGACGGGGGTGGGTGGATTGGACTGAGGTGGGATGGATTGGATTGGAGTGGGGAAGATTGTTTTGGATTAAAGTGGTGCAGATTGATTTGGATTTGAGTGGGGCAAATTTTTTGTATTGGAGTGGGGCGGATTGTTTTGGATTGGAGTGGGCAGATTGTTTAGTGTCTGAGTGAGGCAGATCGTTTTGGAATGGAGAGAGGCAGATTGTTTTGGATTGGACTGGGGCAGTTTGGAGTGAGGTAGATTGCAGTTGGCAGATTGGAGTGGGGCAGGTTGTTTTGGATTGGAGTGGGGCAGGTTGTTTTGGATTGGAGTGGGGCAGGTTGTTTTGAATTGGAGTGGGGCAGATTGTTTTGGATTGGTGTGGGAAAGATGTCACGTACTGCTCTGGACTTCTCACCTCTGGATTTCGGATTGGCGAATACACCAAGGCCCTCATTCTGACCTTGGCGGTCTTTTCGCAAGACCGCCGAGTTACTGCCGCGGTGAAGACCGCCGACCGCGGCGGTATGCCGCTGTGCGCATTCTGACCGCTGGGAGCGTTCCGCCGGAAAACCGCCAGCAGCCACACTGGCGGTCGGCGGGAAAGTGGAGACTGGTCAACCTCCACCGCCACGCCAGCAGAACACCGCCCACAGAATTACGACCCACATTTCTGTGTGGCGGTCTTCTGTTGGCGGTCTTCTGTTGGCGGTCACCTCCCCATGGCTCCTGTCACCTCCCGGAGGACCAACGCACAAGGTAAGTTGATCGTCCGTGAGGGGAGGGGGTGGGGGGGTGTTGTGTGATGTGTGCGTGCATGGGGGTGTGCATGTGAGTGTGTAGAGGGGGTGTGTGAGTGCGTGCATGCGGGCGGGGAGTGCTGCTGTGCCTATGGGCAATGTGTGTAGTTCGGCGGGTGCGCATGTCGGCATGTATGTGTGCGGGTATGTGTCCCCGTTGTGTATGTGTGTGTGTAGGGGGTGTGTATATGTGCATGTTGGGGGTGTGTGCATGTCGGGGTGCGTGTATGTGCATGTCGGGGTGGGGGTGGGGAGGGGGTTCGTACCACCTCTGGGGGGTGGCATGGGGGTGGAGGGTGTGGGGGGAGGACTCGGGGGGGCAGTGGGGGGTGGGGGAGACCCCTATCAGTGCCAGGGAAGGAATTCCCTGGCCCCGATAGTGCCTACCGCCATGGTTCGCATGGCGGTTCCCGGACGCCAGAAACCGCGGCGGTAAGCAGGGTCATGATACCGTTGGCGGTCTTGGGTCGACCGCCGGACCGGAGTGCGCAGACTCCAGCCCGTCGGTCATGACTGCCGTGGCTGTCGGAGTGGGGAAGTGGCGGTCGGTCGCGGCGGTGACCGCCGCGGTCAGACTGCCATTTTTAATACCGCCGGTCTATTCGCGGTCCGACCGCCGCCTCTCCGCCGACCGCCAAGGTCAGAATGAGGGCCCAAGTCTTCTACAGGTCCTGGATACTCCCAGATGAGGGCGACCCCTTCTAGTAGCCACGGAGCTGCTTGACAGGCTACGCCAAAGCAGACCGTACCCTCCAGAAGGAGTCCCAGAGGGAAAAAACCCCAACACTGGGGAAAAAACATCTAACAGGAACTCCTGAAGGAAAACAAGAAAAAACAGGACTTGACAACAGGAAACAAAAATAGGCAATATCCAGGGTAAAAGGCAGGAAAAAAGGAACAGGCAAAAATATCCCAAGGCAAAAGCAGGAACAAAGAACAGGCAAAAATCTCCCAATTCCCCGCAGGACTTGAGGGACGTAGCGGACAACTACGGATCAGGTGGCCAGCATCACCACAGTATAGGCAAAGTCCCCTTCATCGTCGTTCCTCCCTTTCTGACTTCGTCAATGGCCCACAAACCAGATCTATCTGCATGGGCTCTTCATGGGGAGGTGGAGAGGCTTCAGATGGACTATCTTCCGTTCGCCGACTGCTAGCACGGAAGGTACAGGACTGGTATGGAGCTCTAGTTCTATGTCTTTCCATCTTGCGCTCTTGAAGTCTATACTCGATGTTCATAGATTGATCCATTAATTCTTTCAAAGAACAAGCTGGAGAAGAGTGTACAAGCTCATCTTTAATTTCTTCACGCAGGCCTCGGCGGAAAAGGGTTACGAAGGTGCGTTCTACCCAGGAGGTTTCAGCTGCCAGCTGTTTGAAGCGGGTTATATACTGCAGTACATCCTGATTACCCTGCTGAATGTCACATAAGGCTTCTTCAGCTGCTGCTTCTACCCCAGGTCTCTCAAACAATTGTTTGAAAACAGTCAGGAAAGCGGAATAGTTAGCCAGGACTGGGTCATCTGCAGAAACCAGAGGAGTCGCCCAAGCAAGCGCTGGACCAGACAAGGCGCTAATCAGATAGCCCACCTTAGCCTTCTCCGAAGAAAACTGGAGTGGACGAAAGGCAAATAAAACCGTCAGGGTGTCCAAAAATTCCTTCATCTTTAAAGGATCTCCAGAATATCGAGAAATAGTAGCAGATACGGGTGGTATGTCCATTGATCGGGAAGACAAGACCTGTCGTAGCGCAGTGTTCTCTGCCCGTAACTGTTGTAACTCTTGGGCTTGTTGTTGGACAGTCTGTAACATAGCTTGAGCATTTTCTGACGCCTCTCCCTGTGGATCTTCCATGGCGCTCTCGCAACGCAGAATCTTTTGGCGTTGCAATCTGTCACGTACTGCGCTGGACTTCTCACCTCTGGATTTCGGATTGGCGAATACACCAAGTCTTCTATTGGTCCTGGATACTCCCAGATAAGGGCGACCCCTTCTAGTAGCCATGGTGCCGCTTGACAGGCTACGCCAAAGCAGACCGTACCCTCCAGAAGGAGTCCCAGAGGGAAAAAACCCCAACACTGGGGAAAAAACCTCTAACAGGAACTACTGAAGGAAAACAAGAAAAAACAGGACTTGACAACAGGAAACAAAAATAGGCAATATCCAGGGTAAAAGGCAGGAAAAAAGGAACAGGCAAAAATATCCCAAGGCAAAAGCAGGAACAAAGAACAGGCAAAAATCTCCCAAGGCAAAAGCAGGAACAAAGAACAGGCAAAAATCTCCCAAGGCAAAAAGCAGCAACAAAGAGCAGGAGCGAACAGCACAACCAGAAGGAAGTGTTTGCAACGCAAGGAGGAACAAGACTGACTGACTTATATACTGAGAAAAGGGAAGTGACATCACAGGAAAGGGAAGTAACACCATCTTGGATTGGGAAAAGCCCATAGACCAGTGTAGGAAAAAGGAAGTAGTATAAAAGAAAAACAGAGCATGCTGGGACAAAAACACAAAGAAGACAAGATGGACACAACATGGATAGAGACAGACAAAAGGACCAACAAAAAACCCACCACCAACAAAAAAAGAAGAAAAAAGGCTACAAGTAAGTGTAGCGCGACCGGGAGCGAAATATATGCTTCCCAGAAAGCATAGTCAAAAAACGCAGGGAACGGCGCTCCGAATATCGGTAGCGCGTTCCACCCGCGAGGACAGAAAGAGACGCTGCGTCAGAGCGCGGCGTTACAAAAGATTGTTTTGGCTTGAGTGGGGCAGATTGTTTTGGATTGGAGTGGGGCAGATTGTTCTGGATTGGAATGGGGCAGATTGCAGTAGTGCAGATTTGTTTAGATTGGAGTAAGGCAGATTGTTTTAGACTGGATTGAGGCAGATTGTTTTGGATTCTGTGGGGCAGAATGGAGTGGGGCAGATTTGGTTGGAGTGGGGCACACTGTTTTGGATTGGAGTGAGGCAGATTGGAATGGGGCAGGCTGGAGTGGGGCAGATTGTTTTGGATTGGAGTGTGACAGATTGTTTTGGATTGCACTAGGGCAGATAGTTTTGGATTGGAGTGGGGCAGATTGTTTTGGTTTGGAGTGGGGCAGATCGTAGTGGGTCAGATTGTTTTGTATGGATTGGTGCAGATTTGAGTGGGAGAGATTGCTTTGGATTGAGTGGGGCAGATTGTTTTGGATTGGAGTTGGGCTGATCAGAGTGGGCAGATGGATTGGAGTGGGTAGATTGTTTTGGATTGTAGTGGGGCAGATTGGAGTTGGCAGATTGTTTTAGATTGGAGTGGGGCAGATTGCTTTAGACTGGAGTGGAAAAAAGTAAAAAGAACAGATATTGTGACTGGATGTGAATGTTTGTATTGGAGTTGGGCTGATCAGAGTGGGCAGATGGATTGGAGTGGGTAGATTGTTTTGGATTGTAGTGGGGCAGATTGGAGTTGGCAGATTGTTTTAGATTGGAGTGGGGCAGATTGCTTTAGACTGGAGTGGAAAAAAGTAAAAAGAACAGATATTGTGACTGGATGTGAATGTTTGCATTGTTCAGCATACCCCTCCTCATCTGTTATGTTATGAAAATGTATAGAGCGCATGGCTACCCAAAGGCCTCCCAGCGCTACACAGAAATCTTCTAAAATTTAGCCTTAGGCACAAAGATTAAAAGAACCATGTTTTCAGTAGCCGATGGAAGCATAATTTGTGGCTAGTTTGACATAAGACCAGAGGTAGAGAATTCCAGAGTTTGGCCCCAAGATAGGACATAGATCTTCCGCCCCATTTGGCCTTTTTTATTGACGGAATTATCGCTAAAGCTGCAGATGATGACCTAAGATGTCTGACAGGCTTGTAGAAAGTGGCCATAGTTCGCAGGAATGGAGGACCTTTGACATACAGAGCTCTATTAACGCAGCATGATGCTTTGAACTTTATCCGTTGCTCTATTGGGAGCTAATGTAAGGCTGAAAGAGCTGAATTGGACAATTCATGCCTGGGTATATTGACGAGAAGGCAGCCAGCAGTGTTCTGCACCACCTGCAATTTCTTTTAACATAATTTGGAGCCCTAAGAAACAAAGCATTGTTCTTTTTGCTTTTGTCGTCCCCTAAGTGGGAAGGGTATGCCCAGATGTGGATCATGTGCTCCTTGCGCCACTGGATTCGAGCCAGCCTAGCTGATGAAGGGTGATACCTGAAAACCGGTCCCAGGATGCTTGTTTTTGGTCCAGGGAGGACCTGGCTTGGCAGTTTGGGCTGGACTGTTCTCCTGATTTGCATATGGGTAGGTACAAAGTGGGGTGGCGTGGTGGGCAAAAAATGATGGATTAAAACCAGATCTTTGTGAGTGGGGCTGGATTTTGCATTGATCAGCATTCCGTCCATCATCTGTTCTTTTTGCTTTTGTTGCCCTAAATGAGAAGGGTATGCCCAGACGTGGGTCTTGTGCTCACTGCACCACTGGATTCAAGCTAGCCTGGGTGATGAAGGGTGGTACCCCGAAACCGGTCCCAGGACGCTTGTTTCTGGTCCAGGCAGGACCTGGCTTTGCAGTTCAGGCTGGACTGTTCCCATGGAGAACAGGATCAAGACTGATTTGCATATGGCAGGGCGCAAACTGGGGTGGTGTGCTGGTCAAAAAAATGATGGATTAAACCCAGAAATTTGTGGCTGGGGTGAATGTGTGCACTGTTCAGCATTCTGTCCATCATCTGTTCTTTTTGCTTTAGATTGGAATGGGGCAGAATGTTTTGGATTGGAGTGGAGCAGATTGTTTGAGATTGGAGTGGGACAGATTGGAGTGGGGAGATTGTTTTGGATTGCAGTGGGACATATTGGAGTTGGGCAAATTGGAGTGGGGCAGATTATTTTGGAATGGAGTGGGGCAGATTGGGGTGGGGTGGATTGGACTGGGGCAGATAGGAGAGGGGAAGATTGTTTTGGATTGGAGTGGGGCAGATTGGAGTGGGCACAGTGTGTTGGATAGAAGTGGGGCAGATTGGAGTGGGACAGATTATTTTGGATTGGCGCAGGGCAGATTGCAGTGAGGCAAATTGATTTGGATTGGAGCAGATTGTCTAGGATTGGAGAGGGGAAGATTGGTTTCTAATGAAATGGGGAAGATTGGAGTGGGGTAGGTTGGGAGGATTGGAGTGTTGTGGGTTAAAGTGCATCGGGTGAGTGGTTTGGAGTGGGGTGGATTGGATTGGTCTAGGGTCAGTTGGATTGAGTGGGATGGATTGGTGCGGAGTGGAATGGAGTTGGGCAAATTGGACTGGAGTTGGGTGTACTGGGGTGTACTGCACAATTAAGTGTTGAAGCATAATGTTAGAAATTACACATAAGAAAGAAACAATGTTGCTTTGCAATATTCAGAACAGATAATTGTCATTTTTTTAGAACAGATCCCACAAGCAAAAACAAAACAAAAAATTAGTGCAAAATGAGAAATGAAGACTTGAAAAAATAAAAGAAAATAGTTAACTATAGAAAATAAAACTTTGCAATTTTGTTTGTCCTGTTGGACACGTTTTTGCCAATCACATGCCTTCTGTTTGCAGGACTCTAGAAGTTAAAAAGAAGTACCTCAATCACGTCGGGAGCAGTGGATGGGCACTGATTAAATTGAATCAACGGAAATGAGTCTTGGTCTGCAGTGATGAATTACAAGGCTTTAAAGAAGAGTGCCACAAAAGCCAACAAATGGGCGGGCTGCAAGCCCTTTTTAGTTCACAACAGAGTCTCACATGTGAGACGCATTTGCTAGTGCATGCTTTCACAGGCTCAACCCTAAAAATATCTCTGTTTTGTTTTTAGATGAAAAATTAGTTTTTTAAATTTAAACTTCAGAAAAATGTTTTTATTTAATTTAATGTATTTAAATTAATTAAAAAAGTAATTCAAAGTTAACACTGCTATAGAATATTTTTTTGTGTTGTACATTTAAAAAAATATCAAATTAATTTACATTCATATTTAACATGAAATATTTTTGGAGACATTAGAGGCTGTTTTTTTATAATCTGTCTGAATAGCACAGCTGTCGCCACACAGTTCTGCGAGAATCACTGGAGACGGGCTTTAGCTCTGTCCAAATGTTGGTATCCAAGAGGTGCATGTTTTGATTGGGCAAAACTTGTGGGCTTCGAAAAAAGGGCTTGCCCTACACACAGCTGTGATAATTTTATTTATTCAATTGCTTGAGGTTGAACCTTCGAGGGCACGCATATGAGATTAAAGTGCTGCGAAAGTGTCTTAGTTTACCAGATAATTTATGGCATTTGTCTTTCTCTTTTTTTCAGCACAGATGGGAGGAGGGCAGCCATGAGGAATGTATTGCAGGTCTTTCCTTCCTTTATTAACTCCTTCGCTGCCAGGCCTTTTCCCCTCAGGTGCCTTTGGCTATTTCGGCCAGTTCGCGCTTAGGCCCTCATAACTTCTTGTCCACATAAGCTACCCACGCCAAATTTGCATTCATTTTTTTCCAATATCCTACGAATTCTAGAGGTACCCAGACTTTGTGGTTTCCCCTGAAGATCAAGAAATTAGCCAAAATACAGTGAAAATTGCGATGTTTTAAAAAAAAATTGAAAAAAGGGCTGCAGAAGAAGGTTTGTGTTTTTTTCCCTGAAAATGACATCACCAAAGGGTTTGCAGTGCTAAAATCAACAGCTTTCAACAGCTTTCGGGAGAGGCAGACATGAGTCAGAAAACCTCATTTAACAACACAATTTTGGAATTTTACCATCATCATTTTAAAAAAATGGGAAAAAAGGGCTGCAGAAGAAGGTTTGTGTTTTTTTCCCTGAAAATGACATCACCAAAGGGTTTGCAGTGCTAAAATCAACAGCTTTCAACAGCTTTCGGGAGAGGCAGACATGAGTCAGAAAACCTCATTTAACAACACAATTTTGCCATTTTACCATTATAAATTTTTTTACTTTTTTGTGTGCTTTCAGCCTCCTTCCAGTTAGTGACAGAAATGGATGTGAAACCAATGCTGGATCCCAGAAAGCTAAACGTTTCTGAAAAGAAAATGAAATTCTGAATTCAGCAAGGGGTCATTTGTGTAGATCCTCCAAGAGTTTCCTACAGAAAATAACAGCTGAAATAAACAAATATTGAAATTGAGGTGAAAAAAACCAGCCATTTTTCTCCACGTTTTACTCTGTTACTTTTTCCTGCAATGTAAACTTTTTGAAAGCAATATACCGTTACGTCTGCTGGACTCTTCTGGTTGCGGGGATATATAGGGCTTGTAGGTTCATTAAGAACTCTAGGTACCCAGAGCCAATAAGTGAGCTGCACCTTGCAATGGGTTTTCATTCTGTACCGGGTATACAGCAATTCATTCACTGAAATGTAAAGAGTGAAAGATAGGTATCAAGAAAACCTTTGTATTACTAAAATGGGCACAAAATAAAGTGTTGGGAAGCAGTGGTTATTTGCACATCTCTGAATTCCGGGGTGCCCATAATAGCATGTGAATTACAGGGCATTTCTCAAATAGATGTCTTTTTTACACACTATCTTACATTTGGAAGGAAAAAATGTAGAGAAAGACAAGGGGCAATAACACTTGTTTTGCTATTTTTGTTCCCCCAAGTCTCTTGATAAAAATGGTACCTCACTTGCGTGGGTAGGCCTAATGCTCGCGACAGGAAACGCAACATGGACACATCCCATTTTTTCATTGAAATCTGACATGTTTTTTGCAAAGTGCCTACTTGTGGATTTTGGCCTCTAGCTCAGCCGGCACCTAGGGAAACCTACCAAACCTGCGCATATTTGAAAACTAGACGCCTAGGGGAATTAAAGATGAGGTGACTTGTGGGGCTCTCACCAGGTTCTGTTACCCAGAATCCTTTGCAAACCTCAAAATTTGCCCCAAAAAACACTTTTTCGGTGACACAAAGTTCTGAAATCTGAGAGGAGCCACGAATTTCCTCCCACCCAGCATTCCCCCAAGCCTCCTGATAAAAATGGTCCTTCACTTGTGAGGGTAGACCTAGTGTCCACGATAGGAAATGCCCCAAAACACTATGTGGACACATCAAAATTATCAAATAAAAACTACCTGTTTTTGCCGGGGGGGTGGGGTGGCACCTGTGTTTTTGGCCCTGGGCTCAGCAGCCAACTAGGGAAACCTACCAAACCCAGACATTTCTGAAAAATAGACACCTGAGGGAGTCTAGGGAGGTGTGACTTGCGTGGATCCCCCAATGTTTCTTTACCCAGAATTCTCAGCAAACCTCAAATTTAGCTAAAAAATCACATTTTTCCCACATTTCTCTGTGGGATCACCGCATCGTGATAGATTTCCTACCACCCAACGTTCCCCTCAGTCTCCCGGTTAAAATGAAACCTCACTTGGGTAGGTGGGGCCAAGTGTCTGTGACAGGGAAGGGCCAAAAACATGTAGAAATCAAGGGGGAACCAAAGTGGGTCCAAAAGGGCAGTTTGAAAAAAAACATTTTTAGGCTGACAATTGCTGCAGAATTTTTATCAGTATAGATGAGACAGTGCTGGGTGATAGGAATTTTGTGGCTTAGTGCAGATTCCAGAAGGTTCCATCACAAGGAGGTTTGTAGGGCATTGTGGGTAAGAAAATGGTGCAGTGTGTATGTGAAGCACACTACCCTGGAATCACCCAGATGTTTAATTTTCAGATGTGTATAGGTCTTGTGGATTTTTCTACATGGCAGTGTCCCAAAGTCCAAAAAGTGCAGCCCTCACCATTCCAAGTGGGACGATTTGAGAGTTAGCCAAGCTCTCATGGCCCAAATGTAAAACCAAAACCCAAAGTAATCAAGGCCCTCATTACAACCCTGGCGGTCGGTGTTAAAGCAGCGGTAATACCGCCAACAGGCCGGCGGAAAAAAAATTGAATCACCATCATGGCGGAAACCGCCAACATAGACAGCCACTTTAATACTCTGACCGCCACTGCGGTAGAAACAAACACCGCAGCAGTAACCGCCAACAGACAGGCGGAAGACAAGGTTCCGCCCACTTTATTACAACACGCCTATCCCCCTCCTTTTCCGGGGCCATACCAACGCCATCAAAAGCACGGCGGAAACAGTACTTGGAACAGAAACCACTCACCTTTGGACTCTTTCCGAACAACTAGGACACCATGGAGCCCGAGTTACAGGTCCTGCCGATGCTGGTCTACCTCCTCCTGTATCAGGAGCAGCAAAGATGCCGGCGACGACCACGGTGAGTACTGCAACTAGCACACAGGGGAGGGGGGAGGGAAAAGAGAGTGACACACACACACGCAACACCCCACCCCCACCCTCACCCACAACACCATACACACAAATACATGCAGCAACATTACATATACACCCGTCACCCCCTGGAAGAATGCAAGGACAAAATGAAATGATTGTAACGAGTGTAATCATTGAAATATCAGATAGGCCAAATTCAAATATCAGTATATACAAATATGTACACCAAATAGACAAGTCCAGATATTAATGAAATCATTGTCCGTGGATCAGTGTCCCAAAATGCATGGGCGAAGCCCACACAAGATACCTGACTCGAAACTGAGAGAACACTGCAGGGACATCAGATGGAAAATAAACAGGCACCTCAGGGGGAGAGAGGGGGCACCTCAGCTGGATGAACGGACGACGCCACTGCTCCACGAGGGGGCTCCGTGCCCACTTATTGGTCCTGTGGAGTGCAAAGCCACAGTCTCTCAAGTCTCTCCAGTGGGTGGTTTGCCCACTGCTTTATCCTGGGGAGTGCAAAGCCACAGTTTCTCAAGTCTCTCCAGTGGGTGGTTTGCCCACTGTTTTATCCTGGGGAGTGCAAAGCCACAGTCTCACAAGTGGATAACAGTCTCCACTGGTTCTGGAGGGGGCTTTGTGCCCAGAGTGCATCATCCTGCCAAGGACTGAGGTAGTGGATGTCAATCTCCACTGGTTCTGGAGGGGGCCTTGTGCCCAGAGTGCTTCATCCTGCCAAGGACTGAGGTAGTGGATGTGAATCTCCACTGGTTCTGGAGGGGGCTTTGTGCCCAGAGTGCTTCATCCTGCCAAGGACTGAGGTAGTGGATGTGAATCTCCACTGGTTCTGGAGGGGGGCTTTGTGCCCAGAGTGCTTCATCCTGCCAAGGACTGAGGTAGTGGATGTGAATCTCCACTGGTTCTGGAGGGGGCCTTGTGCCCAGAGTGCTTCACATGCAGTGTGGCAGGACCAATTCCCTCACCTGGGTGTGTGTGCCACGAGATTGCCTGGTAACAGGTAGAATGATACTCCATGGAGGCAGAGACACACTCCATCCTGCTGCGCCTTCGCCTGCCACCTGCAGGTACAAACAGTGCTGGGAGTCATGCCTCATGTACGCTGGGCAGGGTCCAGGATGATTGCCATGTCAGATGTGGTGGCACTGTCTGAGCACGTCGTGGGGCTGGTGGCAGTGGTTGCGGCGGTGGTGCTGGCGATGGTGCATGTGTCTGCACCTGTTGAGGGACACAGCAGGACGTCTCCTGCAGCCTCGGACGGCTGCCCACTGGGGATGATGCTGGGGACTGTTGCTGAGGCAGCAGATGTGCAGGTGGCGGTGTCCACCGCCGTACAGGTTGATGTTCTGCTTGACAGAAGGGGTGACTCTGGTCCCTCAGCTGGAGCCTCCGTGCCCTGTCCTGACCTGCTCTTCGGCTTGTGTCCCTTCCCCACCTTTGATGTCGCTGCTGATGCCTTGCCACTGTCCCCTTTTGGCTTGGAGGAGCCCTTGCTTGCTGGTAGATGCGGCTTTTCCCTCCGGCATGTGGGCACCTTCTTCACCTTGGCAGGTTGCGGAATGGCCTGCTCCTTGGCCTTGCTAGGTGGCACACTGGCAGCCATGATGGGTGCCGCCTGCGATGTGATCAGACTTGCTGACACCACTGTGCTGGATGATTTGGTGGCTGAGGTGCTGGTCTGGGACCTGGACAGCCTGGCCCTAGGGGAAGGACGGGGGAGGAGGTGTAGGGAAGAGGTCAAAGTTTGCGAGGAAGAGTTTCTTAGACACACTGGGACGGGAAGATGGAGGGGGTTTGGGAGTGGAGGAAGAGGTAGTGGTTGTAGGAGGTGTAAGTCTGCTGAATTTGGGTGAAGGTGCATGGGCCGGAGGCTGTTGTGAGGTGGATGGTTGTTGGGTGGGTGTGTGCCTGCGTTTGTGTAGTTTGGGAGGAGGGCTCACAGACACACTGGGAGAGGACACAGGGGATGTGTGAATGGTAGTGGGGGGATGATTGCACAGATGAAGATGTAGTGCATGCAGGTGTGAGTGGAGACAAGACAGGGAGGAAGAGGAGGACGTGGAAGAGGGGGACACAGTGGAGGCAGTGGATGTTGGTGTGTCTGCATGGGGATGGTGCTTGTGTGAGTGCCTGTGGGATGTGTGCTGCTTATGTTTGCCATGTCCACTCTTGTGTGTTGATGAGTGTGCATGCTGGTCTGATGGTGTGTGTAGGAGGCTGGCCTGGTTTGTAGTGGTACCAAGGGGTACTTACACTCTGCACCAGGTCCAGTTATCCCTTATTAGTGTAGAAGAGGTGTCTAGCAGCTTAGGCTGATAGAAAAGGGTAGCTTAGCAGAGGAGCTTAGGCTGAACTAGGAGACGTGTAAAGCTCCTACTATACCACTGGTGTCATTTGCACAATATCATAAGAAAACACAATACACAGATATACTAAAAATAAAGGTACTTTATTTTTATGACAATATGCCAGAAGTATCTCAGTGAGTACCCTCAGTGTGAGGATAGCAAATATACACAAGATATATGTACACAATACCAAAAATATGCAGTAATAGCAACAGAAAGCAATGCAAGCAATGTACAGTCACAATAGATTGCAATGAGAGTACATAGGTATAGGGGCAACACAAACCATATACTCTAGAAGTGGAATGCGAACCACGAATGGACCCCAAACCTATGTGAGCTTGTAGAGGGTCACTGGGACTGTAAGAAAACAATGAGGGTTAGAAAAATAGCCCACCCCAAGACCCTGAAAAGTGGGTGCAAAGTGCACCTAAGTTCCCCAGAGAGCACAGAAGTCGTGATAGGGGAATTCTGCGAGGAAGACCAACACCAGCAATGCAACAACGATGGATTTCCAGACAAGAGTACCTGTGGAACAAGGGGACCAAGTCCAAAAGTCATGATGAAGTCGGGAGTGGGCAGATGCCCAGGAAATGCCAGCTGTGGGTGCAAAGAAGCTGCCACCGGATGGTAGAAGCTGTGGATTCTGCAAGAACGAAGAGGACTAGGAACTTTCTCTTTGGAGGATGGATGTCCCATGTCGTGAAGAAGTTTGCAGAGGTGTTTCCGTGCAGAAAGACTGCAAACAAGCCTTGCTAGCTGCAAGGGTCGCGGTTAGGGTTGTTGGATGCTGCTGTGGCCCAGGAGGGACCAGGATGTCGCCAATTGCGTGAGGAGACAGAGGGGGCGTCCAGCAAGACAAAGAGCCCACTCAGAAGCAAGCAGAACCCGCAGAAGTGCCGGAACAGGCACTACGAAGAAGAGTGAACCGGAGCTCACCCGAAGTCACAAAGGAAGATCCCACAATGCCAGAGGACAACTCAGGAGGTCATGCACTGCAGGTTAGAGTGTCGGGGACCCAGGCTTGGCTGTGCACAAAGGAAATCCTGGTAGAGTGCACAGGAGCAGGAGCAGCTGCAAATCATGTGGTACCCAGCAATGCAGTCTAGCGTGGGGAGGCAAGGACTTACCTCCACCAAACTTGGACTGAAGAGTCACTGGACTGTGGGAGTCACTTGGACAGAGTTGCTGAGGTCCAGGGACCACGCTCGTCGTGTTGAGAGGGGACCCAGAGGACCGGTGATGCAGTTCTTTGGTGCCTGCAGTTGCAGGGGGAAGATTCCGTCGACCCACGGGAGATTTCTTCGGAGCTTCTAGTGCAGAGAGGAGGCAGACTACCCCCACAGCATGCACCACCAGGAAAACAGTCGAGAAGGCGGCCGGATCAGCGTTACAAGGTCGCAGTAGGGTGAAGAGAGAGATGCAGAGGAACTCTGATGAGCTCTTGCATTCGTTATCTAAAGAATTCCCCAAAGCAGAGACCCTAAATAGCCAGAAAAGGAGGTTTGGCTACTTAGGAAGGAGGATAGGCTAGCAACACAGGTAAGAGCCTATCAGAAAGAGTCTCTGACGTCACCTGCTGGCACTGGCCACTCAGAGCAGTCCAGTGTGCCAGCAGCACCTCTGTTTCCAAGATGGCAGAGGTCTGGAGCACACTGGAGGAGCTCTGGGCACCTCCCAGGGGAGGTGCAGGTCAGGGGAGTGGTCACTCCCCTTTCCTTTGTCCAGTTTCGTGCCAGAGCAGGGCTAGGGGATCCCTGAACCGGTGTAGACTGGCTTATGCAGAGATGGGCACCATCTGTGCCCATCAAAGCATTTCCAGAGGCTGGGGGAGGCTACTCCTCCCCAGCCCTGACACCTTTTTCCAAAGGGAGAGGGTGTAACACCCTCTCTCTGAGGAAGTCCTTTGTTCTGCCTTCCTAGGCCAAGCCTGGCTGGACCCCAGGAGGGCAGAAACCTGTCTGAGGGGTTGGCAGCAGCAGCAGCTGCAGTGAAACCCTGGGAAAGGTAGTTTGGCAGTGCCCGGGTCTGTGCTAGAGACTCGGGGGATCATGGAATTGTCTCCCCAATGCCAGAATGGCATTGGGGTGACAATTCCATGATCTTAGACATGTTACATGGGCATGTTCGGAGTTACCATTGTGACGCTATACATATGTAGTGACATATGTATAGTACACGCGTGCACTCACAAAGTCCGGGGAATTTGCCCTGAACAATGTGGGGGCACCTTGGCTAGTGCCAGGGTGCCCACACACTAAGTAACTTAGCACCCAACCTTTACCAGGTAAAGGTTAGACATATAGGTGACTTATAAGTTACTTAAGTGCAGTGGTAAATGGCTGTGAAATAACGTGGACGTTATTTCACTCAGGCTGCAGTGGCAGGCCTGTGTAAGAATTTTCAGAGCTCCCTATGGGTGGCAAAAGAAATGCTGCAGCCCATAGGGATCTCCTGGAACCCCAATACCCTGGGTACCTCAGTACCATATACTAGGGAATTATAAGGGTGTTCCAGTATGCCAATGTAAATTGGTGAAATTGGTCACTAGCCTGTTAGTGACAATTTGGAAAGAAATGAGAGAGCATAACCACTGAGGTTCTGGTTAGCAGAGCTTCAGTGAGACAGTTAGTCATAACACAGGTAACACATACAGGGCACACTTATGAGCACTGGGGCCCTGGCTGGCAGGGTCCCAGTGACACATACAACTAAAACAACATATATACAGTGAAATATGGGGGTAACATGCCAGGCAAGATGGTACTTTCCTACAGTGTGCTTGGGATAGGCTGAGGTAGAGGGGATTGGATCTGGGTAGAGGAAGTTGGAGGGGGAGGCTGGACACAGGGACAATGGCTGCCATCAGTGCTGAGGCCAGAGCCTGAAATGCTCTCTGTTGAGCCGCCATGCCAGAATGAATGCCCTCCAGGTATTTATTTGTTTGCTGCAAATCCCTCTCGACACCCTGGATGGCATTCAAAATGGTTGATTGCCCAACAGTGAGGGATCTCATGAGGTCAATAGCCTCCTCACTGAGGTAGGGGCTGAGGTGCCTGGGGCGAAGGAGATGCCCACCCTCCTGGGTGAGCGGATACAGGAAACTTGATGAGGGGCTGCTGGGAGGGCGGTGCTGGTAGGGGGGGTGGCGGCTGTACCTACTGATGCGGTGGGCACAGAGGTGCCTGCCACCGCAAGGGAGCTCCCATCAGAGAAGGAGTCGCTGTTGTTGGTGTCTGCTCCTGTCCTCGTCGTGAAGCTCCCCTCGCCCTCCATCCCATTGGTGCCTTCGGACTCTGTTACTTCACCCTCCAGGGCCATGTGGGATGCAGCTGCCTCCTGCTCCGGTGCCACTGCTCCTCCGCCAGATGATGCTAATGCACACAAGGACAGGGTGACAAAACAAAAAGGGGGGGAAGACAGAAGAGACACATGGTCAGTGCCTGCAACACCACTACCGTTGGTGGACACAACTTACAGGGAGCAGCCCTATGCACTAAGCCATGCACTCACAGGGCAGGGGAAAAGAACATGCCCGTAGGGGACTCTGTCGAGAACCATTTTATGCACAGCTGGAAGCCATAGGAGCCTGACTAGGTGTAGAGGGCAAATACCACCTTTGGGGTTGGACTGGGAATGAGGCTGCAAATCAATGGATCTACCTTTGCGTGTCTGCCCTGGGCTGGGGGAACTCACAGCCCACCTCCCCACCCAGACACCTCGTCAAGCGACACAGAGTCAGCTGAATGAGAGTGTACTCACCTCCTTGTGGCTGCTGTGATGTGCCACCGCCAGGATCCGGTACATCAGGGGGGTCATGGTGCGACGGTCACCCCTTCCGCGTTGGGAGGCCATCTCCAGCTGTGCCTCCACCATCTTCTTGGCCCAGCGGCACAGGTCCTCCCATCTTTTCCGGCAGTGGGTGTTCCGTCTATGGTAGACCCCCAGGGTCCGTACCACCTTGGCGATGGCATGCCAAATACCCTTCTTCAGGTGAGCGCTGACCTAGAGGAAAGTGAAGTAGAAGTGGATGTTACTCCCTGTACATTTCTTCTCACACATTGGCCACAAACCTCCCACCCTGGCCCAGAAATACATACACACACCATCCACCCATGCTGGCCTGTCACCCACCCCTGTCTTTTGCATCCACGACACTGCATACAATCATGTGCCATCCACCATGCACACAGTTTACTCACCTGTTTGTCTGTAGGACTGTACAGTTGCGTGTACTGGGGGAGGACCCCATCCACTAGTCTGTCCAGCTCCTCCGAAGTGAAGGCAGGGGCCCTTTCCCCAGACACTGTAGCCATTGTCGCTTCCAGACACAGGTCACAGCAGCACTTGCAGTGTAGGTCCTCTTCTGTTGAAGGTCAGGTATCAAGTGAGTGAACAGATAGAAAATGGCGGCCACGACCGGGGCGGTGCGTACCGTCACCACCGGCATATATCGTCATTGGCTTCTGGAACCCATAGGGCCCAATGATAACCAATGCTGAATAGCGACGCGGTCTTCGACCGCCTACCGCGATGGTGTACAACGCCAGCGCAGTTAACTCATTTCCCCTTGTCCCACCTTACAGGTCAGGCAGCCGCCATTTCAGGTGGCCACATGTCAGGCCAACTAACTGCGTCACACCTTTTTAGGCCTGGAATACAGACAGACAAAGGCACATAGAGAAAATTTTACGTATGTGCTAAACAGCCTTGTCCTCCATAGGGCACGTCTGCTGGGGCAGGTGATGAGATGGCGGCATCCTCGGGTGTACAGACCCCTGGTGGACCTGACGACAATGGAAGACAGACACATAATTATCACTTACAGACTTGATCGTGCAACGATCCAGGAACTGTGTTCCCAGTTGGAACCAGAGCTGATGTCAGCTATCTGCCATCCTTCAGGAATTCCCCCTTCTATTGCAGGACCTGTCACTACTCCATTTCCTGGCTAGTGGGTCTTTTCAAACAACAGTAGCCATGGCATGTTTTATCCAGAGTGTTTCCTAATGTGTTGTCCAGAGTGTTATCTGCCCTGCTGAAACACATGCGCAGCTACATCGTTTTCCCTCAGGTGGAGGATCTGCCCTGTGGTGAAAGGTGACTTTCATGCCCTGGGACATATCCCCAACATCATTGGTGCCATTGATGGGACACATGTGGCGTTTGTCCTCCCCCTGCAGGAATGAACATATGTACAGAAACCACAAAAGCTACCATTCTATGAATGTGCAGATGGCAGACCAGTACATCTCCCATGTGAATGCCAAGAATCCTGGCTGAGTGCATGACGCTTACATTTTGAGGATTAGCAGCATCCCTTATGTAATGGGGCAACTCCAGAGGCACCGTTTGTAGCTAATAGGTAAGCCTAAAGTCCCAACACAGTTTCATTTGCTGTCTTGGTATGGGAGATTCCCTGATGTTTGGAGGATGTCTAACAGTTGTCCCTCGATATTTGCAGGTGACTCTGGTTACCCCAACCTGTCATGGCTACTGACCCCAGTGAGGAATCCCAGGTCAAGGGCAGAGGAACGCTACAATGAGGCACATGGGTGAACTAGGAGGATAATAGAGCGCACCGTCGGCCTCCTGAAGGCCAGATTCCGGTGCCTCCATCTGACAGGTGGATCCCTATACTACTCACCGAAGAAGGTGTGCAAGATCATAGTGGCCTGCTGTATGTTGCACAACCTGGCTTTGCAACACCAGGTGCCTTTTCTGCAGGAGGATGGGCCTGATGGTGGTCTTGTGGCAGCTGTGGAGCCTGTGGACAGTGAAGAAGAGGAGGCAGAAGAAGAAGATGTAGACACCCAAAACATCATCATCATGCAATACTTCCAGTGAGACACAGGTAAGAGGATGGAACTGCTTCCCACATCACATTATATTGTAGGACCTAGCATAAATCTGCCTTTTTACCTCTGTGTGTGGACCCTGACTTGACACTTTGGCTTTCCATTTCACAGATCTGGGTCCCACTTTGTGCCTTCTGCTATGTTTACTGCTGGCCTACAACTGTGTAACACTGGTATGTGAACAAGTACATTGACATTGCTATATTTCAGAGATGTTGCAATTACACATTTGTGAAAGCACAGACTGACTCCAGATTGTTTTGTGATTCAAGGGTGTTTATTTCTGTGCTAATAAGTGGAGGGGAGTGTGCAATGGGCTAGGGTGATGGTGGAGGAATGTCCATGGCAGAGTCCAGTCTCTTGTTCTCACAGGTGCATTGTCCAATGGGGCATAGGAAGGGGAGCAATGGCAGTTTAAGGAGGACAGGCTGACAAAGTGGGACAGAAGGGTGACATTCAGGAGGGTCTTATTTCCTGGCGGGGGTCTTGGCAATGTTCTCTGTCTTGTTCCTGGATTTCAGGGACTGTTTGCGGGGCGGTTCTCCTTCTGCAGGGGGTGGGGTGCTGGTGGCCTGTTGGTCCTGTGGCAGTGCCTCCTGTCCACTAGCGCCGGCGGAGGTGGAGGGCTTTTCATCGTCCAGGCTAGTGTCAGGGGCCCATTTGTGTGCCACTGTGTCCCTCATGGTGTTGACAAGGTCTGCCAGCAACCCTGCAATGGTGACCAGGGTGTTATTGATGAACTTCAAGTCCTCCCTGATCCCAAGGTAGTGTTCCTCCTGCATCCGCTGAGTCTCCTGAAACTTGGCCAGTACCGTGCCCATGGTCTCCTGGGAATGGTGGTATGCTCCCATGATGTCGGAGAGTGCCTCGTGGAGTGTCGGTTCCCTGGGCCTGTCATCCCCCTGTCACACAGCAGTCCTCCCAGCTTGCCTGTCATTTTGTGCCTCTGTCCCCTGAACTGTGGGCCCACTGCCACTGACCCCAGGTCCCTGAGTTTCTTGGGTTGGTGGGTTTGCCTGGGTTCCCTGTACTGGTGGACACACTGTTGATTGACGTTTCCTGGGAACAGAGGGATGGGCTCGCTGGGTGGGTGCTTTGGTGGTGTTTCCTGAGGGGGGAGGTTCTGTGGTGGCTTGTGACAGTGGCAGGGGAACCGACTGTCCAGAGGTCCCTGATGGGCCGGGCTAGTCATCTTGATTCAGGTGTGCAGAGCTGCTGTCATCGCTGTGGGACTCTTCTGTGGGGGGACTGGATATGCCTAGCACCTCCTGTCCGGTGACGTTGGGTATGGGTTGTGTTGGGGTGTAAATGCATGGTTTTAGTATCTGTGTGTGCCATCTTGTGCATTGGGTGAGGTACCCTCTACTCCTGTGCTTGCATAATGGTGTTTGCCCTTTTGTGATAGTTGGTTTGGGTTCTGTGTGGGTATCTGTACTGGACATGCTTTTGGTGATGGTGGTCCATGCATAGGTGTTGCATGCAGGACCGTGGTATTGGGATGTGTAGGTTGTGATAGTGGGACATATGTGAGATGATAGAGTGATGGGAGTGAGGGTAAGGGTGGGGGTATGTGATGTCATACAGGTGGGGTGGGGGATATAGTAGTAAAGATATGACTTACCAGAGTCCAGTCCTCTTGCTACTCCTGCGAGGCTCTAAGGATGCAGTATTGCCAAGACTTGCTCCTCCCATGTTGTTAGTTGTGGGGGAGGAGGTGGGGGTCCACCGCCAGTCCTCTGTACAGCAATCTGGTGTCTGGATACCACTGAATGCACCTTCCTCCGTAGGTCGTTCCACCTCTTCCCGATGTCATCTCGTGTTCTTGGATGCTGTCTCACTGCGTTGACCCTGTCGACGATTCTTGGCCATAGCTCCATCTACCTAGGAATGGAGGTGTGCTGCACCTGTGATCCGAAAAGCTGTGGCTCTACCCGGATTATTTCCTCCACCATGATCCTGAGCTCCTCCTCTGAAAACCTGGGGTGTCTTTGAGGTGCCATGATGTGGTGTGGGTGATGTGTGAGGTGCTGTCTGTTGTGATGTGTGGGGGATGTGCTGGTGTGTGTTGTTTGAGGTGCGTGGATGTTGTATGAATGATGGTGTTGTGTGCCTGTGGATGCTGGTGTTGTGTTTGCTAATCTCTCTCTCTGGGCTTTTTCCAAATTTGTTCGTTGTAAGGGGTTGTGGGTAATGTGGGTGTGTGTTTTATAGTGTTGTTGGTGTGTGGGTGTGGTGTGTATATGTGTGTCAGGTGTGTGTATTTTGAATTGTCCAATGTGGTTGTGTTTTGTAAATGTGTGTGCATTTTGAGCGTGGCGGGGTGTACCGCCAATGGATTACCGCGATTGTAAGACCTCCGCGTTGATTCGTGGGTCATGATAGTGTGGGCGTATTCTTGTTGGCATGATGGTGTAGGTTTTGGTATCGGCAGTTTATCACTGACCTTTGGTGTGGCGGACTCGTGTGGGTGTCTGGATGGTGGCGGATTCCGAAATGTGGGTCGTAATACCAGTAGTGGAATTCCGCCGCTGCAACGGTATGTTGGCGGTCTTCAGCACGGCAGAAAACGGGATTTACTGCCAGGGTTGTAACGTGGGCCCAAATGTCCTCTTGTTTGTCATGGGCTAAGATGTTTTACTGTGCGGAGGGAGAGCTGAAAGACTGTTACCCCTTTCAGTTGGAGTGGGGGCATAACCAGGCCCATACTGGTTGGTAGCCACCACCCCACTATTATTATTTTTTTCATTCCTTGGCATCTAGTATGCTTTCTGCCCCCAAGGGGAGTGGATCCGGGGTAATTGCCCCATCTGTCCACCGGTGGGCAGAACAACTTTGGCCCCATTTATTTTGGGTGGGGGTATGGTCATACCCACACCCTCTTATTTTGGAAAAAGAAAATCTTTCCTGGTGTCTGGTGGGCTTTCTGCCCCACTTGGGGGCAGATGGGCCTTCCAAAAATAGGCCAGTCTGCCCCTGGGGAGGCAGATATGGCCAACAGTAATGTGCCCCCCATGGGAAGTGACCCTTGCACAAGGGGCTGCCCGTCCAAACAAAACACACACATACACACACACCAATCCCTGGTGCCTAAGTGGTTTCTACCCCCCTCGGGGCAGATTGGCCTAATAGAAATAGGCTGATCTGCTGGCAAGGGGAGCAGAAATAGCCTAAAATAAATTTGTCCCCACAGGGGAATGACCCTTGCCTAAGCGGTCGCTCCCCTTGATTGAAATTGGCACAAACAAAAATCCCTGACGCCTAGTGGTTTCTGCCCCCCCTTGGGGGTAGTTCGGTCTAATACAAATAGGCCGATCTGCCCCAAGGGGGGCAGAAATGGCCTACAATAAATTTGACCCACAGGGGAATGACCATTGCCTAAAGCGTCTCCCCTCTTACGTGAAATTGACGCAAAAAAATAAAAATCCCTGGTGTCTAGTGGTTTCCGTCCCCCTTGGGGGCAGATTGGCCTAATAAAAATAGGCTGATCTGCCCCCAAGTGGGGCAGAAATGGCCTAAAAGTAAAATTGCCCCCAAGGGAGCGACTCTTGCCTAAGGAGTCGCTCCCCACATACATTAAACAAAAAAATAAAAAATGATCCCTGGTGTCTAGTGGTTTCTGCCCCCTACCCCCGGGGACAGATCGGCATAATTATAATAGGCCAATCTGCCCCCGGGGGGGCAGAAATGGCCTATAAATAAATTCCCCCGGGGAGCGGCCCTTGCCCAAGGGGCCGCTCCCCTTTTGCGCAAGTATAAAAAAAAAATCCCTGGTGTCTAGTGGTTTATGCCCTTCTTTAGGGCAGATTGGCCTAATAAAAATAGGCTGGAACAGTGTCGCCAGGAATGGGCCCCCATGGCCTATGCGAGCAGGTCATTGTAGGTAGTGGAGGCTCATTACGCGAAGTTGGAGAGAGAAGGGCTGGCAATTCGCTGGGCATGCTAGCACTTCCACCTGTATCTCTATGGCCAGGAGTTCCAGGTGGTTACGGACCACAAGCCCCTGGTGTCCATGTTTGCAGGGTCCACGCGATTGGCTCCTCCGGGAATTGAGCGTTGGGTTGTTCTACTCCAACTGTGCAAATTTAAAGTAGTCTACTGCCCAGGAGTGAATAATCGGGCAGATTATCTTTCAAGGCATCCCCAGACAACATCGCTGGATGCGTCGCAGGAAGACGAGGAAGAGGGGATGGAGAGTTTCATTAACATGGTGATGCAGGCGGCATTCCCGGTGGCCTCAACGGTGACAGACATTGCAGCAGCCGCTGAGAGAGAGAGTGTCATAAACCGGGCTAAGGAGGCACTGACCCAACAACAGTAGAAGTGCTTCCTGGACGGAGTGAGAGCTTTTGACCTGGAGGAGCGCGCTGCCATGCAAGGAATGTGGAGAGTCAAGGACGAGTTGTCGGTAGGAAGTGACGGTCTCCTCCTAGGAGACTACGAGATAGTGCTTCCACAGTGCATGTGGGACCAGGTGGTTGAGCTGGCCCATCAGGGGCACCAGGGAGCTGCCAAGACGAAGGCGTGCCTTCGGGCCAAAACATGGTTTCCCGGTATTGACTCCAAGGTGGATGTCCTTGTAGGACACTGTCACTCCTGCGCAATTACCTCCATTGATCAGCCCACCGCTCCAGTGATCACCGATCTTCCCAGTCAGACACCGTGGTTGAAAGTCAGTATGGACTTTGAGAGTTTTCCTGATGGAAGGCTGACTGCAGTCATGATTGACTCTTGCACGCGGTTCACGATGGTGGAAGTAGTGACTTTGACCGAATTTGAGATCGTGAGACCAGCATTGGAGAGAACATTTGACCTATTCAGTCTCCAGGACAAAATCAAGACAGACAACAGCCCACCGCTTCAGGGGCAGGAATTTAAGGAATATCTTGGAAGGGCTGGCATACGTCACTGCAAGATCATACCGTACTGGCCTCAGGCCAGTGGTGATGTGGAAAGGTTCATGCAAACCCTCAACAGAGCCATGAGGATTGGGGTGGAACAATGAGAGGATGTTGAATGGTGTCTACACTAGTTTCTGAGGGCCTATCGACAGACACCCCATATTACCACAGGCTGTGCACCTGCCTCGCTGATGTTTAGGGTGGTCCCGCGATACTGCATCCCGCTGGCTCTCAGTGGAAGCCCCTGGAGTTAAATGTGGAGGCTGCTTAACAGCGACGATAGCAGATCAACCAGAAGGCGACTGCCAGGCGGAGAACAAGATGCCCAAATCTCCTGGTAGGTGACCGAGTAGTGGTGACAAACCGGTATCCGGGAGGAAAATTTCAGACCACTTATGAGCCCAAGGTGTGGGAGGTAGTGGTGGAAAAAGGGAAAATGGTGACTGCTCGTAGAGGTGAATGGCAAGTTACGAGGAACGTATCATATTTCAAACATGTGGAAGCATCTGAGGATCCTGGAGAAGAGGTCGGAGAGGAAGAGGATGCTGTTGGAGGTGGTGAGTGTTGGGCAAATGAGAGATCAAGTAGCCAAGGCGCTCAGAGTCCTGCTCCTCTGTTGGCAGCAGATCAAGCTGGTGGTGGAGTGCCCTGTGGTCGGAGTGAGAGGTATCATCTTCGGCCAAACCCTGTGCCCAGCCAGAAACTCAGAGACTTTGCTTGCTAAGTATACTGCTTGTGACATGAAACTCGACAGGTCCTGTCTTGAGTGTGTTATTGCATTGTTATTTTCCTTGCTCTACCTATCTTTGGGGGTTAGAGGTTTTCTTCTTTTTCTTTTTTACTTTGTTTTTTCTTATTAAAGCATGGGAGGGATGTAGAGAGCCACTTGGGCTCTCCAATACATTGTTGCTCAGTGCGGGCAAGAAGGCGAGTTTTGCCTGGAGGATATAAAAAATGAAGGTGTCGCTGCTGACCCGGCAGTCAACGGAGTATACCAGACTGGTGTGGTGTGTGTCATTGGGAAGAGGGTCGCGCTGCACAACACAGACGAATTTTACTTAATTAAGGAATGTGATTTTTAGGGTGGCCAAAGGTGAATTTGGGGGCACCATGTAGCTACTGCTCTTTTTAGGCTCACCATCCTCTTACTTCAGGGCTCATTGTGGTGGAGTAGGCTCTCAGAGACATAGTTACAAACTGTACCAAGTCTTGTGCACAGGCTTTATATTTAAAGTAATTAAGGACTTTGCATTCTGGGGCTTGTAATTTTGCTTTTCTCTTTCAAACAGGGCTACTTGTATAGGTAAATTGCACTTGTGAGAAAGTTACACATGAAAGTTTACTCCAACACTTTTAAGTAACTTTACTACTTTGGGCTGCTCACAAAATTTGAGTTTAAAGTTACTCAAAATTGTAGATTTTAGTGTCTCAAACCCCCTGAAACCAGAGTTGGAGCCAGATTCCTAAGTGTAAGTCACAGTTGCCAAAAATAAATTGTAGTAAGTGCAGCCCCACACATCGCAAGCTACTGGTCCTCATATAGACAATAAGACAGGTATAGACTTAAAATAAAAGCCCATAAGAATGTAATGTAAAATTATATGTAAATATTTGAAATAGTCAAAAATATAAATGAACATAATATGTTAAAAAAGCAAAAAAATAAAACCTTTATTATTTAATTATGAAATATTTTAACAACCTTTTTAAATTTTAAACATGAAGGTAACCTTATTTATTAAAACATAATTAAAGATTTTTTAATTATTTCAATACATCTCTTCTAATAATTGTTAATGCATTGTTGAAAAAGCATTGGCAAAGCCAGTAGGTTTTGCCTATACAAGAGTTACTGGTTTGGAAATGTGTTTTTGCCATGTTGTCCACCAGTGTGCTGCTGTTCAGGATGGCCAAAAGTTAGTGGCGTGGAGTGTCATAAAGTGGATTGTTGTAGAGTGGCTTTGTAGGAGTAGGGGGAGTAGAGTGTCATAGAGTTGAGACGAGGAGAGGAGAGTTCAGTGGCAGAGAGTGTCGTTGAGTGAAGCATCGTAGAATGGATTGGTTTAGAGTGGGGTGGAATAGGGTGGAGTGGATTGAGGTAGTCTGGTGGATTGGAGTGGAGTGGGGAGTATTGGGGGTAGTGTGTTAGAGTGGAGTGGGTGGACTGGATGGGCAGGATTGGAGTGGGGTAGATTGAAATGGGTGAGGTGGATTGGATTGGGATGGATTGGAGTGGGGTAGATTAGACTGGATTGGGATAGATGGACTGAATTGGAGTGATATGACGGGGGTGGGTGGATTCGATTGAGGTGGGATGGAATGGATTGGAGTGGGGCAGATTGTTTTGGATTAAAGTGGTGCAGATTGTTTTGGATTTGAGTGGGGCAAATTGTTTTGTATCGGAGTGGGGCGGATCGTTTTGGATTGGAGTGGGCAGATTGTTTAGTGTTCGAGTGAGGCTGATAGTTTAGGAATGGAGAGAGGCAGATTGTTTTGGATTGGACTGGGGCAGTTTGGAGTGAGGTAGATTTCAGCGGTCAGATTGGAGTGGGGCAGGTTGTTTTGAATTGGAGTGGGGTAGTTTGTTTTGGATTGGAGTGGGGCAGATTGTTCTGGAATGGAGTAGGGCAGATTGCAGTAGGGCAGATTTTTTAGATTGGAGTAAGGCAGATTGTTTTAGACTGGAGTGGGGCAGATTGTTTTGGATTCTGTGGGGCAGATTGGAGTGGGGCAGATTGGGTTGGAGTGGGGCACACTGTTTTGGACTGGAGTGGGGCAGATTGGAATGGGGCAGACTGGAGTGGGGCAGATTGTTTTGGATTGGCATGGGGCAGATTAGAGTGGGGCAGCTTGTTTTGGATTGAAGTGGGATAGATTGTTTTGGATTGGACTGGGGCAGATAGTTTTGGATTGGAGTGGGGCAGATTGTTTTGGTTTGGAGTGGGGCAGATTGGAGTGGGTCAGATTGTTTTGGTATGGATTGGTGCAGATTTGAGTGGGGGAGATTGCTTTGGATTGAGTGGGGCAGATTGTTTTGGATTGGACTTGGGCTGATCAGAGTGGGGCAGATGGATTGGAGTGGGTAGATTGTTTTGGATTGGAGTGGGGGCAGATTGGAGTGGGCAGATTGTTTTAGATTGGAGTGGGGCAGATTGCTTTAGGTTGGAGTGGCAAAAAGTAAAAAGAACAGATACTGTGACTGGATGTGAATGTTTGCATTGTTCAGCATACCCCTCATCATCTGTTATGTTATGAAAATGTATAGAGCGCATGGCTACCCAAAGGCCTCCCAGCGCTACACAGAAATCTTCTAAAACTTAGCCTTAGGGTCAAAGATTAAAAGAACCATGTTTTCAGTAGCCGATGGAAGCATAATTTGTGGCTAGTTTGACATAAGACCAGAGGTAGAGAATTCCACAGTTTGGCCCAAAATAGGACATAGATCTTCTGCCCCATTTAGCCTTTTTTATTGACGGAGTTACCGCTAAAGCTGCAGATGATGACCTAAGATGTCTGACAGGCTTGTGGAAAGTGGCCATGGTTCGCAGGAATGGAGGACCTTTCACATACAGAGCTCTATGAATGCAGCATAATGCTTTGAACTTTATCCGTTGCTCCAATGGGAGCCAATGCAAGGCTGAAAGAGCTGACTTGGACAATTCATGCCTGGGTATATTGAAGAGAAGGCGGGCAGCAGTGTTCTGCACCACCTGCAATTTCTTTTTAACATATTTTGGAGCCCTAAGAAACAATGCATTGTTCTTTTTGCTTTTGTTGCCCTAAGTGGAAAGGGTATGCCCAGACATGGACCATGTGCTCCCTGCGCCACTGGATTCAAGCCAGCCTGGCTGATGAAGGGTGATACCCCAAAACCGGTCCCAGGATGCTTGTTTTTGGTCCAGGGAGGACCTGGCTTGGCAGTTTGGGCTGGACTATTTCCCTGGGGAACAGGGTCAAAACTGATTTGCATATGGGTAGGTCCAAACTGGGGTGGCGTGGTGGGCAAAAAAAGATGGATTAAAACCAGATCTTTGTGAGTGGGGGTGGATTTTCCATTGATCAGCATTCCGTCCCTCATCTGTTCTTTTTGCTTTTGTTGCCCTAAATGAGAAGGGTATGCCCAGACATTGGTCTTGTGCTCACTTCACCACTTGATTCAAGCTAGCCTGGGTGATAAAAGGTGATACCCCGAAACCGGTCCCAGGACGCTTGTTTCTGGTCCAGGCAGAACCTGGCTTTGCAGTTCAGGCTGGACTGTTCCCATGGAGAACAGGATCAAGACTGATTTGCATATGGCAGGGCGCAAACTGGGATAGTGTGCTGGTCAAAAAAACGGTCAGGCAGGACCTGGCTTTGCAGTTCAGGCTGGACTGTTCCCATGGAGAACAGGATCAAGACTGATTTGCATATGGCAGGGCGCAAACTGGGATAGTGTGCTGGTCAAAAAAACGATGGATTAAACCCAGAAACTTGTGGCTGGAGTGAACGTGTGCATTGTTCAGCATTCTGTTCATCATCTTTTTTTTTTGCTTTAGATTGGAATGGGGCAGAATGTTTTGGATTGGAGTGGAGCAGATTGTTTGGGATTGGAGTGGGACAGACTGGGGCAGGGAGATTGTTTTGGATTGCAGTGGGACATATTGGAGTTGGGCAAATTGGAGTGGGGCAGATTATTTCGGAATGGAGTGGAGCAGATTGGGGTCGGGTGGATTGTACTGGGGCAGATAGGAGAGGGGAAGATTGTTTTGGATTGGAGTGGGCACAGTGTTTTGGATAGGAGTGGGGCAGATTGGAGTTGGGCAGATTATTTTGGATTGGCGCAGGGCATATTGAAGTAAGGCAGATTGATTTGTATTGGAGTGGGGCAGATTGCTTTAGATTTGAGTGGGGCAGATTGTCTAGGATTGGAGAGGGGCAGATTGGTTTCTAATGAAATGGGGAAGATTGGAGTGGGGTAGGTTGGGAGGATTGGAGTGTTGTGGGTTAAAGTGCATCGGGTGAGTGGTTTGGAGTGGGGTGGATTGGATTGGTCTACGGTCAGTTGGACTGAGTGGGATGGATTGGTATGGAGTGGAATGGAGTTGGGCGAATTGGACTGGAGTTGGGTGTACTGGAGTGTACTGCACAATTAAGTGTTGAAACATAATGTTGGAAATTACACATAAGAAAGAAACAGTGTTGCTTTGCGACATTTGGAACAGATCATTGTCATTGTTTGAGAACAGATCCCACAAGCAAAAACAAAACAAAAAATGAGTGCAAAATGAGAAATGAAGACTTGAAAAAATAAAAGAAAATAGTTAACTATAGAAAATAAAACTGTGCACCTGTTGGACACGTCTTTGCCAATCACATGCCTTCTGTTTGCAGGACTCTAGAAGTTTTAAAAGAAGTACCTCAATCACGTCGGGAGCAGTGGATGGGCACTGATTAAATTGAATCAATGAGGGCTTGGTCTCTGCTCCACAGACAGTCACGGAAATTATGCTTGTCTGCAGTGATGAATTACGAGGCTTTCAAGAAAAGTGCCACAAAAGCCAACAAATGGGTGGGCTGCAAGCCCTTTTTAGTTGCTAGTGCATGCTTTCACAGGCTCAACCCTAAAAATATCTCTGTTTTATTTTTAGATGAGAAATTTGTTTTTTAATTTAAACTTCAGAAAAATGATTTTATTTAATTTAATATATTTAAATTAATAAAAAAAGTAATTCAAAGTTAACAGTGCTATAGAATATTTTTGTTGTGTTGTACATTTAAAAAAAATATAAAATTTATTTACATTCATATTTAACATGAAATATTTTTGGAGACACTAGGGGCTGTTTTTTTATAATCTGGTTTAATAGCACTGCTGTCGCCACACATTTCTGCAAGAATCACTGGAGACGGGCTTTGGCTCTGTCCAAATGTTGGTATCCAGGAGGTACATGTTTTGATTGGGCAAAAGTTGTGTGCTTCGAAAAAAAGGGCTTGCTCTCCACACAGCTGTGATGATTTTATTTATTTATTCAACTGCTAGAGGTTGAACCTTCGAGGACACGCATATGACATTGAAGTGCTGCGAAAGAGTCTTAGATTACCAGGTAATTTATGGCATTTGTCTTTGTCTTTTTTTCAGCACAGATGGGAGGAGGGCAGCCATGAGGAATGTATTGCAGGCCTTTCATTCCTTTATTAACCCCTTCGCTGCCAGGCCTTTTCCACTCAGGTGCCTTTGGCTATTTGGGCCAGTTTGCGCTTAGGCCCTCATAACTTCTTGTCCACATAAGGTACCCACGCTAAATTTGCATCCTTTTTTTCCAACATCCCAGGGATTCTAGAGGCACCCAGACTTTGTGGTTTCCTCTGAAGAAGATCAAGAAATTAGCCAAAATACAGTGAACATTTTGATGTTTTAAAAGAAATGGGAAAAAGGGCTGCAGAAGAAGGCTTGTGGTTTTGTCCCTGAAAATGGAATCACCAAAGGGTTTGCAGTGCTAAAATCAACAGCTTCCCAGCTTTCTGGAACAGGCAGACATGAATCAGAAAACCCAATTTTTCAACACAATTTTGGCATTTTACTGGGACATACCCATTTTTACTACTTTGTGTGCTTTCAGCCTCCTTCCAGTTAGTGACAGAAATGGATGTGAAACCAATGCTGGATCCCAAAAAGCTAAACATTTCTGAAAAGAAGATGAATTTCTGAATTCAGGAAGGGGTAATTTGTGTAGATCCTACAAGGGTTTCTTACAGAAAATAACAACTGCAATAAAAAAATATTTAAATTGATGTGAAAAAGAAACCAGCCATTTTTCTCCACGTTTTGCTCTGTAACTTTTTCCTGCAATGTCAGATGTTTGAAAGCAATATACCGTTACGTCTGCTGGACTCTTCTGGTTGCGGGGATATATAGGGCTTGTAGGTTCATTAAGAACTCTAGGTACCCAGAGCCAATAAGTGAGCTGCACCTTGCAATGGGTTTTCATTCTATACCGGTAATACAGCAATTCATTCGGTGAAATATTAAGAGTGAAAAATAGGTATCAAGAAAACCTTTGTATTTCCAAAATGGGCACAAAATAAAGTGTTGAGAAGCAGTGGTTATTTGCACATCTCTGAATTCCGGGGTGCCCATAATAGCATGTGAATTACAGGGCATTTCTAAAATAGACGTCTTTTTTATACACTGTCTTCCTTTTTGGAAGGAAAAAATGTAGAGAAAGACAAGAGGCAATAACACTTGTTTTGCTATTGTGTGTTCCCCCAAGTGTCTTGATAAAAATGGTACCTCACTTGGGTAGGCCTAATGCCCGCGACAGGAAACGCAACATGGACACATCACATTTTTACATTGAAATCTGACATGTTTTTTGCAAAGTGCCTACTTGTGGACTTTGGCCTCTAGCTCAGCCGGCACCTAGGGAAACCTACCAAACCTGTGCATATTTGAAAACTAGACACCTAGGGGAATCCAAGATGAGGTGACTTGTGGGGCTCTCACCAGGTTATGTTACCCAGAATCCTTTGCAAACCTCAAAATTTCCCCCCAAAAACACTTTTTCCTCACATTTCGGTGACACAAAGTTCTGAAATATGAGAGAAGCCATGAATTTCCTTCCACCCAGCGTCCCCCAAGCCTCTGAATAAAAATGGTACCTCACTTGTGAGGGTGGACCTAGTGTATGTGATAGGAAATGCCCAAAAACACTATGTGGACACATCAAAATTATCAACTACAAAACTACCTGTTTTTGCCGGGGGTGGGGGGGTGGCACCTGCGTTTTTGATCCTGGGCTCAGCAGGCATCTAGGGAAACCTACCAAGCCCAGACATTTCTGAAAACTAGACACCTGAGGGAGTCTAGGGAGGTGTGACTTGGGTGGATCCCCCAATGTTTTCTTACCCAGAATCCTCAGCAAACCTCAAATATAGCTACAAAATCAAATTTTTCCCACATTTCTGTGTGGGATCACCGCACTGTGATAAATTTCCTACCACCCAACGTTCCCCTCAGTCTCCCGGTAAAAATGATACCTCACTTGTGTAGGTGGGCCAAGTGCCTGTGACAGAGAAGGGCCAAAAACATGTTGAAATTGAGGGGAAACCAAAGTGGGTCCAAAAGGGCAGTTTGAAAAAAAACATTTTTAGGCTGACAATTGCTGCAGAATTTTTATCAGACAATTTTGAGAGTTAGCCAAGCTCTCATGGCCCAAAGGTAAAACCAAAACCCAAAGTAATCAAATGTCCTCTTGCTTGCCATGAGATAAGATGTTTTAGTGTGCGGAGGGAGAGCTGAAATACTGTTACTCCCTTCAGTTGGTGTGGGGGCCTAACCAGGCCCATACTGGTTGGTAGCCACCACCCCACTATTTTATATGTATTTTTTTAATTCCCTGGCATTCAGTATGCTTTCTGCCCCCGGGGAGTGGATCTGGGGTAATTGCCCCATCTGCCCACCAGTGGGCAGAACAACTTTGGCCCCATTTATTTGGGGTGGGGGTATGGTCATACCCTCATCCTCTTATTGTGGAGAAAGAAAATCTTCCCTGGTGTCTGGTGGGCTTTCTGCCCCCTTTGGGGGCAGATGGGCCTTCCAAAAATAGGCCAGTCTGCCCCCGGGGAGGCAGATATGGCCAACAGTAATGTGCCCCCATGGGAAGTGACCCTTGCACAAGGTGCTGCCATCCAAACAAAGCACACACATACACACACACCAACCCCTGGTGCCTAAGTGGTTTCTGCCCCCCTGAGGGCAGATTGGCCTAATAGAAATAGGCTGATCTGCTGGCAAGGGGAGCAGAAATAGCCTAAAATAAATTTGCCCCCATAGGGGAACGACCCCTTCCTAAGGGGTCGCTCCCCTTGCGTGAAATTGGCACAAAATAAAATCCCTGGTGCCTAGTGGTTTCTGCCCCGATTGGGGGTAGATCGGCCTAATAAAAATAGGCCGATCTGCCCCAAGGGGGGCAGAAATGGCCTAAAATAAATTTGCCCCCCAGCAGAATGACCATTGCCTAAAGGGTCACCCCTCTTGCGTGAAATTGACGCAAAAAAATACAAATCCCTGGTGTTTAGTGGTTTCTGCCCCCCTTGGGGGCAGATTGGCCTAATAAATATAGGCCGATCTACCCCCAATGGGGGCAAAAATGGCCTAAAAGTAAAATTGCCCCCAAGGGAGCGACCCTTGCCTAACGGGTCGCTCCCCACATACATTAAACAAAAAAATAAAAAATGATCCCTGGTGTCTAGCGGTTTCTGCCGCCTCCCCCTGGGGACAGATCGGCATAATTATAATAGGCCGATCTGCCCCCGGGGGGGCAAAAATGAACTATAAATAAATTTCACACCTAGGGAGCAGCCCTTGCCACAGGGGCTGCTCCCCTTATGCCATGAAAAAAAAATCCTGGTGTCTAGTGGCATTTCTTCTGCCCAATTGCAAAGGCTCTTCCTCTCCTTTCATGCCTCTCTGCCCCCTCCACGTGATCGGAGGAGAAATGCTTTTGCATTTCTCCTCTGATCCACGCTGGGGCAGGCCTCTGATGAGGTCAGTGCGAGATCACGCGCTGACGTCATCAGACATCACAGTGGGGGGGCAGGGGGTGGAAGGGAAGCAAGGGTGGTGCCAGGCCCCCGGGGGAGCGCAAGCGCTTCCCATGTGGACCCCTGTAACCGTTACGTCCAAGGCACCCGAGGGGTTAACTATAGACTTCAGAGTGCAGATTTGTGTTTGAGAGTAGTATGGGCTACCCAGGCCTATGCTATTCAACATTGATTTTTAGTAAAACTGTCACCTGAACTTATGTGATCAACAAAAAATAACTTTCAGAGTACTGAAAGAGGGGCTTTGACTCCATCCACAAGTTGATTCCCCTGAGTACATAATTTGATTGTGGGGACTTTATGTACTTTTACTAAAAAGACTGATTGTTTTGCACTTTGTGGCTTGTCGATATAGGGCTGTGTTGGTTATGGTAGCATGCCAATGATCATGACTAGACTCCTTAGCTGTTTATGAAATGTTATGATAAATGCATGACACATTTATTGTGAAAATGATATGTTAAAGTCAGTAGGCATTTAAATGTTATTACTCTACATTATAGCCTGCTGAAAGGTATTTTGCTACATGAAATTGCACACATTTCTGTAAAAAGGCAGTAGATTTGGTGGTGGTTACCCTGTGCGATAAATCATGGATAGAGAAGGATTGCTCTGTGAGAATTCCTGTTAGGACCTCAAAGAAGAGATAATATTTTGTTTAGCTAACTGTAATTTTGGATTCCTTTCTAATTTTATGACTTTGTGCCTGATGGTTGCCTCGTGGAAAAGCTTATGCTTCAAACTGTTGGCCTTTGTTGTTTATGGTGATAAACTAAAGGCCTGAATAGTGCACTGGGAAATGTTGTGTCCGATGCCATAGGTCTGGTCTGCTCTTTATGAACCGTGATGACAAAGGCATTTGGTCTAGTGTATAAATTGTGAAAAAAGCCAGTAAGCCTTTAACACTTGATTGTCAATACATTATTTGACAGGCTAGAGACAGGTATTTTGTTTCATGTAATCTCACAGATTACCGTAGTAGGCAAGGGTTTTGACGTTGGCTTCCTACTCTGGCAAACCCTGTTGGTTTTCACTGTGATAATTCCTGTTAGGCCTTGTTGGAAGGGGTTATATATTGTTTTGCAAGCTGTATTTTTCTACATAGCTTTAATGTAATACCTGTATGCATGATGGTTGCCAGTTTATGTGCACTTAGCCAGTGGTAAAGTATAAAGGCTTCATCGGTTCATTGGGAAAAGTCATATCACGTTTTGTAGGTTTAATCTGTTTATTATGAAATGTTATAACAAAGTCAGTAGCCATGACCTACTTCTTATGAAAATCCCGTTAAAGGCATCAGTCTTTTAAGGATGGGTTGTTATTACACTGTGGTAAAGCCTGTAAGCAGGTATTTTGTTATACAGAACATGACAGATTAGTATATCTAGACAAGGGTTTTGGTGTTGGTGAATCACCCGAACCAAGCATTGGGATAGAAGATAAGCACTACAATAATCAATGCTATGCTTTCTTTGTAGAGATGGTATTTTTCTTTGTCAACTGTAATTTTGTATACGTTTGTACTTTTAAATGACTATGGGGGTCATTACAACATTGGCGGTATAAGGCGCTTACCGCCGTGCAGAAGACCGCCAATACACCGCCGCGGCGGAGGTAGACCGCCACAGCTATTATGACACACATCACGGAATCTGCCGAAATTCAGACACCCACACAACACCGCCACACCAAAGGTAGGCGATAAACATGCGGAAACAAATCCTCCACCTCCACGCCAACAGAAACACGCCCATGCTATTACGACCCACGAATCCACGCGGCGGTCTTTCAACCGAGGTATTCCATTGGCGGTACACACCGCCGCGCTCAAAATACACACACATCTCCAAAACACCGCCACATTGGACAATTCCAAATACACACACCTGATACACATACAAACAACACTCCCACACACCCAACACAATTTAAAACACACACCCACATCACCCACAAACCCCTACAACCAGAAATTCTGAGAGAAGGCCAGAGAGAGAGCACAGCTATTGACAACCCCATCACACAGAGGCACACAACACCATCACCCACACAACATCCACGCACAAAACACCACATACCACTACACTCACCACACTCATCACCACATACACCACCCCACACCTCACACACACCACCCCATGTCACGCCAAAAACACCCCCGCTTCTCCGTGGAGGAGCTCAGGGTCATGGTGGAGGAAATCGTACGGGTAGAGCCACAGCTATTTGGCTCACAGGTACAGCACACATCAATAGCCAGGAAGATGGAGTTATGGCGCAGAATAGTGGACAGGGTCAACGCCGTGGGACAGCACCCAAGAAATAGGGAGGACATCAGGAAGAGGTGGAATGACCTACGGGGGAAGGTGCGTTCCACCGTATCCAGGCACAACATCGCGGTGCAGCGGACTGGTGGCGGACCCCCACCTCCTCCCCCACAACTAACAACATGGGAGGAGCAAGTCTTGACCATCTTGCATCCTGAGGGCCTCGGAGGAGTCGGTGGAGGATGGGACACTGGTAAGTCAAATCTTAATTATCACATCCCCCACCCTACCTGCATGCTATCACACACCCCCACCCTCAAACCCTCCCCTATCACCCCAAATCCTCAGTAATGTACCCATAACACAAACCACCCATCCCAACACCAAGCCCTGCATGACACAACTAAGCATGGGCACCCCTCACTAAAGCATGCTCACTGCACATACCCAGAACACCCCCCCCAACCATCATCACACAAGCCCCCACACAGAAATGCTTGCACTGGGGTACACAAACACCCACCCATTGCACACCATGAAACACACACATGCAATAATCATGTTCTCATACCCCTGCAGGAACCCGAAGGACCGTCACCACACCAGAGGGTCCAGACAACACCACTCCACCCCCAGAAGAGGCCCACAGTGACGACAGCAGCTCTGCCCCACTGGATCTTGATGATCAGCCCAGACCATCGTGGGCCTCCGGACAGTCGGTTCCCCTTTCCCAGCCACAGCCCAACACCGAGCTGCCACCCTCTGGTAACACCAGCACAGCACCCACCCAGCGGGCCCAAACCTCCCTACCCAGGACAGGTCAATCAGCGGTGTGTCCACCACTACAGGGCACCCAGGCTAACCCACCACCCCAAAAACAACAGGGACCTGGGGGCAGTGGTAGTGGGCACACGGTCCAGGGGACGGAGGCACTGGAACACCGGGGAACTGGGAGGGCTGCTGTGCGACAGAGGGAGGACAGGCCAAGGGAACCAACTCTCCACAAGGCCCTCTCCTCCATCATGGGAGCATACCACCACTCCCAGGAGACGATGGCCACGGTCCTGGACAAGTTGCAGGAGACCCTGCGCCTGCAGGAGGAGCAGTATTTGGGGTTCAGGGAGGAGCTTAGGACCATCGGCTCCGCCCTGGGCACCATCGTAGGGGTGCTAACGGACATTCAAAAAACCTTGAGGGACACCGTGGCACTCCAAGGGGCCCCTGACACTAGCATGGACGATGAACTGCCCACCACCTCAGCTGGCGCTAGTGGACAGGACGCCCCGCCACAGGACCACCACACCAGCACCCCACCCCCTGCAAACGGACAACCACCACGCAAGCGGTCCCTGAGATCCATGAACAGGACAGAGCAAGATGGCAAGACCCCCGCCAGGAAATAAGACCACCCTGATTGTCCTCCCACTGTCCCACTTTGTTACCCTGTCCATATTCGAACTGCCCCAGCTCCACTTCCTATGCCAAGATGGGCAGTGCACCTGTGAGACTAATAGACTGGACTCTGCCATGGACATTCCTCTACTATCACCCATCACCATTTTAGAACCCCCCTTCATTTTTTGAGCACTTAAATAAATAAACACCCTTGAAACACCAAAAAATCTGGAGTCAGTCTATGATTTGGTACTTTGTATTATCAATCACAGTGTCATAATGGGTTACCCATTGTAAGGCTAACATACCTCTGTCACACATCACAAGCCATTGAAGGATGCAAGCAGTTGACACGTAGGTTACCACACTTGGGAAACTGAAATGGAAGGGTACAACTCAATTAACAAATAGTGAGTAAAATGTAGGTACAGGATAGAGGTAGACGTGTGAAAGTTAATGTAATGTGAAACCAGAAAATGTTCTCACCTGTGTGTCACTGGAAATATTGCTGTATGACTGAATCCCTGTTGTCATCTTCTTTTTCCTCAGCTTCATCCTCATCACTGTCCACAGGCTCCACAGGCTCCACAGCTGCTACAACACCGTCATCTGGATCATCCTCCTGCAGAAAAGGCACCTGGCGTCGCAATGCCAAATTATGGAGCATGGAGCAGGCGACGATGATTTTGCACACCTTCTTCGGTGAGTAGAATAGGGATCCACCTGTCATATGGAGGCACCTGAACCTAGCCTTAAAGAGGCCGAAGGTGCGTTCGATAACCCTCCTAGTCCGCCCATGGGCATCATTGTACCGTTCCTCTGCCCTGGTCCTGGGATTCCTCACTGGGGTCAATAGCCAGGAAAGGTTGGGGTAACCAGAGTCCCCCAATAGCCATACACAGTGCCTCTGGAGTTGACCCATCATATCAGGGATGCTGCTATTGCGCAGGATGTAGGCGTCATGCACTGAGCCAGGGAACATGGCATTTACCTGCGAGATGTACTGGTCTGCCAAACAGACCATCTGGACATTCATAGAATGATAACTCTTCCTGTTCTGTACACCTGTTTACTCCTGTGGGGGGACCAGAGCTACATGGGTCCCATCAATGGCACCTATGATGTTGGGAATATGTCCAAGGGCATAGAAGTCACCTTTCACTGTAGGTAAATCCTCCACCTGAGGGAATGTGATGTATCTCCTTACGTGTTTCAGCAGGGCAGACAACACTCTGGACAAGACATTGGAAAACATAGGCTGGGACATCCCTGACGCCATGGCCACTGTTGTCTGAAATGACCCACTTGCAAGGAAATGGAGCACTGATAGCACCTGCACGTCAGGGGGGATTCCAGTCGGATGGCGGATCAGTGACATCAGGTCTGACTCCAACTGGGTACATAGTTCCTGGATTGTGGCACGGTCAAACCTGTAGATGGGGATGACATGTCTTTCTTCCATTGTCAACAGGTCCACCAGCGGTCGGTACACCGGAGGATTCCGCCATCTTCTCATATGTCCCAGCTGACGGTGCCTACGAAGGACAACAGCGAAGAACCAGTCATTAATCCTCCAGGTATGTACCCACTGTTACACACAAGACTACACCAGACACAAAACCCTTCCTGTATGTGTGTTGAGTGTAGGCCTAGCTATGTGTGACGCAGTAGTAATTGAAGCCATGTGGGCCCCTGAAATGGCGGCTGCCTGACCTCTAAACTGGGACAATGGGATTGTGGGGTAACAGCGCTAGCGTTGCACACCGTCCCGGTAGGCGGTCGTAGACCGCGGCGCAATGCTGCATTGGTTAACATTGGACCCTATGGGTCCCAAGAGCCAATGAACAGGTGCGCCGGCGGTGATGATGCGCACCGCCGCGGAGGTCACCGCCGCGGACGTCACTGCCATTTTCTATCTGTTGACTCACTAGATACCTGACCTTCGACAGGAGAGGACCTACACTGCTAGTGCTGCTGTGACCTCGGTCTGGAAGCGACTATGGCTGCTGCGTCTGGAAAGGGCCCCTGCCTTCACTGCACAGGAGTTGGAGAAACTTGTGGATGGGGTCCTCCCCCAGTACACGCTACTCTACGGTCCTCCAGACCAACAGGTTAGTACACAGGGAGCACGTTGTATGGGCTAGGCCTGGGTGGAGAGGGCTGGGTGGAAGAGGGAAGGGGGCAGAGCACATAGAACAGTTATGCATGGGAATGAATGGGCCACATGGCCAGAGTAGGGAGGGGGCCACTCACATTGACGGTGCAGTTGGTAATGACTGTACCTCTTCCCTTGTGCATGTCATGTAGGTCAGCGCCCACCAGAAGAGGGACATTTGGCGTGCCATCGCCAAGGAGGTCCGGACCCTGGGGGCCCACCAGAGACGGGGCACCCACTGCCGTAAGAGATGGGAGGACATTCGCCGCTGCAGCAAGAAGACAGCGGAGGCTCAGCTGGGGATGGCCTCCCAACGTGGGAGGGGTGCCCGTCGCACCATGACCCCCCTGATGTTCTGGATCCTGGCAGTGGCCTACCCGGAGTTGGATGGGCGCTTGAGGACACCACAGCAGACACAAGGGGGTAAGTACAACCTCATTCTGCGGACTTTGCGTGCAGTGGAGGGGTCTGGGTGGGGGAGGTGGGCTGTGGGTGTCCCTAGGCCAGGGCGGTAGGCAAGGCCCCTCCGTAATGTAGGCCATGTGGCACTCTACCCCACCTCACCAGAGTGCCAAGTTGAGGTATAGTTGCCCCTGTGGCATTCATGTGCGCAGATGTCCACCATTGCCATGTAGGCCATATCCCAGAAATTGCATGTGCAGAGGGCAGGAGCACGGCGTAATGCAGGGGGCTGCTGCTTCTGTCTTGTCCGCCAACGGTAGCAGAATGCCATGCACTAAAACTCTCTTTCTTCTGTCTCCCCCCTTTTCCTGCTCTCCCTGTCCTTTTGTACATCAGCATCATCAGGCGGAGGTACAGTGGCACCGGAGCACGAGGGAGCTGCATCCCACATGGCCATGGAGGGCCACACCACAGACTCTGAATGCACCAGTGGGACAGAGGGCGAGGGGAGCTTCACGTCGGCCACCGGATCACCAACCAGCGACACGGACTCGTCCGCCGATGGGAGCTCCCCTGTGGTGGCGGCCCCATCTGTGCGCCCCACTTCTACAGGTACAGCCGCCACCTCCCCTACCAGCACCGCCCTCCCAACAGCCCCTCAGTGTTCGCCCTGTGCCCGCTCACCCAGGAGGCTGGGCATCACCTTCGCCCCAGGCACCTCAGGCCCTGCCCCAGTCACCCCTGCTGCCCTCAGTGAGGAGGCCATTGACCTCCTCAGGTCACTCATTGTTGGGCAGTCTACCATTGTGAATGCCATCCAGGGTGTAGAAAGAGAGTTGCAACACAGCAATGCATTCCTGGAGGGCATTCATTCTGGTCAGGCTGTCCTTCAGCAAACCCTGCAATCTCTGGCCTCAGCACTGATGGCAGCCATTGTCCCTGTGTCCAGCCTCCCCCCTCCAACTTCCTCCACCCAGACCCAAGCTCCTGTACCCCAGCCCATCCCAAGCACACCTACAGACCAGCATGCACACAAGTCAACACACACAAGTAGCTCAAGCAAACATAGGCACCACACACACCACAGACACTCATGCAAGCCTCACCCACATACAGACACAGCAACATCCACTGTCTCCACTGTGTCCCCCTCCTCCTCTTCTCCCTCCTCCCTTCCAGTCTCGTCTACACACACACCTGCATGCACCACATCTACAGGCACTAGTTTTTGCACCAGGACACCCAGCACCACAAGCCGCTCACCTGCACTCACCACCTCCACTGCCATTTGCACGTCCTCTCCCAGTGTGTCTGTGACGCCCCCTCCAAAAGTACACAAACGCCGGCAATCACTCACCCAACATCCATCCACCTCACGACAGCCTCCAGTACCTGCACCCAAAACACCTAAAGTGACACCTCCTACAACCACCTCCTCTTCCTCCACTCCCAGACCCCCTCCAGCTACCCATCATAGTGTTCGTCAGAAACTGTCCCTATGTCAAATTGACCTTTTTGCCCCCCCCCTCCAATTCATCAGTCCCGTCATAGCGCCTCAGCCAAAAAGCCTCCAATAGCAGTGGTGCCTGTTCAAGGTTTGTGGAGTGCACCGGCCACCAGGGCAGGCAGTAGGACCCGGAGCCAAGGCACTGGCAGGCCACCCCCTGTAAAGGCTCTAAAATTGGAGAGTGGACAACGGGACCGTGTTAAGACTCCTGGTGGGACAACAAGTGACATGGGTTCGAAGGGGATTGGTGAGTCAACTGTAACTCCAACAAAGGTGGGGAAGGTCCAGAGGAAGTATGCCCAGCCTGTTGTGAGTGTCACAGCGGAGAAGTGCGCCATCATTTCCGGCGGTCCAGACACAACCGCCAGCACCGTCGTCACTGGTCCAGAGACCACCGCCAGAGTCACAGCCCAGGAGGGCCCAAGTATCGTCACTGGTCCAGAGACCACCGCCAGAGTCACAGCCCAGGAGGACCCAAGTATTGTCACTGGTCCAGAGACCACCGCCAGAGTCACAGCCCAGGAGGGCCCAAGTATCGTCACTGGTCAGGAGACCACCGCCGGAGTCACAGCCCAGGAGGGCCCAAGTATCGTCACTGGTCCAGAGACCACCGCCAGAGTCACAGCCCAGGAGGGCCCAAGTATCGTTACTGGTCCAGAAACCACCGCCGGAGTCACAGCCCAGGAGGGGCCCGAATGCCACAGCCCGGCTGGGCAATGATGGAACGTCATGCCACCCACCAATACTCATTGTAGAGAACGTCATGCCACCCACCAATGCCCATTGGAGAGAACGTCATGCCACACACCAATGTCCAGTGTAGAGATCGTCATGCCACACACCAATGTCCGTATCAGAACCGCCATGGCAAAGCACCGCTGAACAGGGCAAAGACCGGCATGTCAAAGCACCGCTGAACAGTCCATAGACCGCCATGGCAAAGCACCGCTGAACAGTCCAGAACCGCCATGGCAAAGCACCGCTGAACAGGGCAAAGACAGCCATGGCAAAGCACCGCTGAACAGTCCATAGACCGCCACGGCAAAGCACCGCTGAACAGTCCATAGACCGCCACAGCAAAGCACCGCTGAACAGTCCATAGACCGCCATGGCAAAGCACCGCTGAACAGGGCATGCACCGTGTAGGAATGAAAAGGCCGCCACATCAGGCATCCTTCTCCCATGTGCAGCTGGGACAGAGACCGGACATGAACTTTCACAGGGAGACTCATCCAGTCTGGGCACCAGTCCCCCCCAGTACCAGTAGAGAACTGCATCTACTTGAGAGACTGTGGCTTTGCACTCCCCAGAATGGCACAGTGGGCAAGCCACCCACTGTAGAGACTTGAGAGACTGTGGCCTTGCACTCCCCAGGATGGCACAGTGGGCAAACCACCCGCTGTAGAGACTTGAGAGACTGTGGCTTTGCACTCCCCAGGATGGCACAGTGGGCAACCCACCCACTGTAGAGACTTGAGAGACTGTGGCTTTGCACTCCCCAGGATGGCACAGTGGGCAAGCCACCCACTGTAGAGACTTGAGAGACTGTGGCCTTGCACTCCCCAGGATGGCACAGTGGGCAAACCACCCACTGTAGAGACTTGAGAGACTGTGGCTTTGCACTCCCCAGGATGGCACAGTGGGCAACCCACCCACTGTAGAGACTTGAGAGACTGTGGCTTTGCACTCCCCAGGATACATCATTGGGTATGGAGCCCTGTTGTGGATCTGGCTTCGCATTCATGTGGCTGAGGTGCCCCCCCTTCCCTTCCCCCTGAGGTGCCTGTAGTCTTTCTATCTGATGCCCCGGCAGTGTCCTCTCCGATTTTGGTCAGGTATAGTTTGTGGGCCTCGCCCATGCATTTTTGGACTGTTGGTGCACGGACATTGTTGTGTACATATCTGCACTACTTGTCGGATTGTATGTGTAAATAAGAGTGATTTTGAGATATATATATCTGTATATTTTTGTATGACATGTATATTGGCACATTACAATGTTTGACCGAATTTTGTATTGTCTTTTCATTCTTCCGGGGGCATTGTGGGTTGTTACTGTGATTTTTGTGAATGCATTGGTGTGTATGTTGTAATATGCGAGGGTTGGGGTGGGGGTGTTTGGTGGGTGTCCCCCTAACTTTTGCCTCCCCGTGTCGTAGATGCAGTACTCACTGGTGTCTTCGGCGCCTATGTGGCTGTTGGTCGTAGAGGAGCAGAAAGACAAGGGCAGGTAGGATTTGTAATTCAGCCTCCATGGTGTCCTCCTTCCTCGTGGAGTATGTTGAGGTGAGCATTTTCCCATAGCAAAAGCTGTTTCCGCCGTGTTTTTATCTACGGTGAATCCGCCCCGGAAAAGGTGGCGGATTGGCGGGTTGTAATAGTGTGGGCGGTACATTGTCTCCCGCCTGTCTGTTGGCGGTGACCGTTGCGCTGCTTGTCTGTACCGCCGTGGCGGGCGGTGTGTTAAAGTGACTGTCTTTGTTGGCAGTTACCGCCAGGGTCATAATTCCCTTTTTTTGTCCGCCGCCCTGTTTGCGGTATTTCCGCAGCTTTAACACCGTCCGCCAGGGTTGTAATGACCCCCTATATACCGGATGATTGTTTTGTAGAAAACTTACATTCAGTAAAGTAAGCTTGAGTTGGTTATGGTGACATGCCAGTGATAAAGGCTGTACGCTCAATTGTTTATTATGAAAAGTTGCAATAAAGGCCTTGCATATTGATTATGAAAAGCATATGTTAAAGTTAATAGTCTTTTAAGAATGGATTGTTATTACTCTGAATTATAGACTAAAGATAGGAATTTTGTATTGTAGGGAGGATTTTGTTGTTGGTTACCGCCTCTGACCAACCCTAGGGGGAAAAGATTTGCTCTGTATTAATTCTTGCTAGAATCTCTTCTCAGCTGTCTACAAGAATCCTATAACAAAGATAATTAGTAAATAATACGTACACCTATATATATATATATAAAATTGTGTAATTTACACTGTGCTTCCATCCTTGACAGCGTGCTGCATGGAGTAAAGGTTCAGTCCACCTCAGCCATTGCCTCTCTTGCCATGTGATTAAAGGCAATGTCTAATCACATGTGTACATCTACCTGAAAATGTGTGTGCTTTAGTACCAGGGCTAGTTGTCCAGTCCTTCCTTTTTCAATATACTCCTTTTATAGTTTCCCTTTCATGTCTTTTTATTTTACAAATGTCTTAAGATGCTACTACAGCTGTTGAGACAGTGCTCACGGGTCACTTGGTTGGCGCTGATTTCATCTGCAGTGCGCCACATCCCACGTGGCCACTACCTCTAAACAGATACCATGGTTAAATGCTGATGTCCATAGTGTGTTATTGTTTCACCATTCCAAGATGGCCAAAACATTGGTTCTAAATGTGCCAGCTATGCTGGAACAATGGTAGACTATTTACAATACAAGATGGGCACCCACTGCTATGTTTAGTTTCGTTATTGAAAGTATATGCCAACCGTGTTGAAACAGCAGCAGGTTTTCTTTTTTTCTGCTTGTATTCTTTTAATTTATTGGGCATATGTTGTTGACTTTGCGCGTGCTTTATTGTGGGTGTGTCAGAGGGTGAAAGAAGGAATGAGTCAGTGGATGGATGAATGGATACATGAGTGCAAAGAAGAGTGACAGGGTACCTTTTGAGTCACTGAATCCAGCAGTGACATGAGAAGCACTTTCATTCATAAGCGCAAAACCTATTGGTATTGCCAGTGCTTGTTAGGTTAGTGGGATGCTTCTGGAGCCTTTTCCATTTTTCCCAGCTCCCCGGGGTTAATTGCAATAGGCAGGGGAGACTTCATGAGAGAGAGAAAAAGAGGGATGGAGGGGATAGATAGATAGAAAGTAATCAGAGATGGAGAAGAGAAAAGGGGGAGAAGGCAGGAGGATGGGTGGGTGGAAAGAAGGAGAAAGAGTGTGCAAGGAGATAAATGGAGTCAGACTAGTTTGAGCATTTTTGTCAGAGCTGCTTGTGGTTTTCTTGTCTGGCCTTGATAATGTTCAGTGGATTTGGTGATTACTTTTTAGATCTGTGGGTCTTACAGGACAGAGTTAGATATCTGTCTTTTTAACACTGTCATTCATCATTCCAAAATCAGTGAAACCAATACCAGGTTATTTTGGATAATACTCACATACAACAATGTTCTATGCTGAGCACTTTTGAAATAATATCTATAGGAGAAACACATTTCTTTTTAGTTGATGCCTTCTGTTAGGTCTGGTTAAAGACAGCCTTGATTGTGTCACAATGCTTTTATCATTAGTGCATAGAAGCGGGGAAACAGGCCAGGCCCTTACATCCGCTTCTAGGATAATCCACTGTGGGAAACTCCCCAACGTGCGCTTCTCACTAGGAAATTTCCCACTGGGAAGATTAAGCTTCCGGGGACCTGCTCTCTCTGTTTGCTCTATACCTTGTTTCTCTGTCAAAGTGTACCTTTTTTGTTCTTCTGAGCCCCCTAACATGGAATCTTTTTGCTTGTTCCCAGAATGGCAGTGTCTACTGAGACCTTTGAAGAGAATATTTCACGAAAATGATGTGATTCCGTCTCTATTTCCCAGCTTATTTTTGTTATTTGTTTTTAAGTTTAGCTAGAGTTTCCTCAGTACCCTCGTTCTTTTGTGGGGGTTATCCCCCAAAACCACACCTTTTCCTCCACTTACCGTTGGTGAAGTGCAAGCAGGGAATTATTCGGCACTCGGCAGAGAAAAGGGCGCGTAAGAATGCTGAGTACCCCCACAGATTTTGTTTTTTGTGTCTGTTACATACGACCTGGGGTTGGGCCATAGTATTATTTAGGTTAGGGTGTGCAGGCCGCCCCATTCATTCTACGAATGGGGTAAATGGTTTAACCCATATGTCATGGTTTTTATTTAAAGAGTGTTTTCCCTCGTGGGTTGGGTTGAACAATATGTGCCATATACTATTAAAGTTATGTGCCAGCAGTCATCTGTTGTGGTGTTATCACTGGGGCTATCTCATGAGCATTTGTGCCTTGTGCTGGGTGACACAACAATCTGGTGACAAAGTGGGTGGAGAGACCCAGCCGCTGCATCCACTCTGGCTTGGTGTATCCGCAAGGAGGCAGGCACGGGGGCTATCCAACAAAGATATTGCCCTTAGGAAAGTGCACAGGTAAAGCTGCTGGGCAGCAGTGAGTACAGTGTGCTGTCCATGCTGCTTGCGTTCAGCGTGGCATAGTCCTGCAAGGTGCTGCTGTGCAACGCACCTGAAGGTCAACAGGAAGAACCACCATAGGGCACACAAGGTTATACTAATCTCAGTGCCAGCAAGAGACCTCGGGTGGCCTGGCAAAGAGCCAGCAAGGACTATTGGGTGATGCATGAAAAGCTGCAGTCCGCAGAGGACGATGGCCAACTTCTCTGCGTTAGAGCCCTTCTTCATCATGGGTCAGCCATCAGCCCAAGTACCTAAATGGAAACTATGGATGGAGCACCTGAATATGTTTCTTTGCTGTGATTGGTGTGTCAGAAAAGTGGCAGTGCCCATTGTTGCTGCTTCCTGGGTGTGTGCAGATTTACAAACTGTTATGGACACTGCCAGAGACAGGACCCCCACTCACGCCACAGTTGTAGTGGCATTAAGCACACATTTGAGCCCAAGAGGTTTGTACTGCGATAGGCCAAGAAGAGGCCTGGGAAATGAATAGATGCTTTCTACACATACAACTGAAAGAGCTCACCAGCACCTGTATGCTGGAGGACGAGAATGAAGAAATCTAAGCTCAGATCATTCAAGGGGACACATTGGCAAAGTTGCGGGAGCAGTTTCTGCAAGAGCCTGGCAAATCACTAACTGACATTCTCACACTAAGGAGATCCAAGGAGTTGTCCAAGGCCTGAGCATCACATTTATTGGCTCAATAAGGCCAATAAATGTGAGCCAGTAAATGTCATCACATGAATCACCACCACCATAAACAAAGGAGACAGCCTCCAGCAAGGCCCTGCGACCTTGTGAGCACTGTTGAGGACTGACCCCTCACCTGACCCCTACTCGGGGGAATGTCTGCCCATAGACAAGAAGTGCAGGTCTTGTGGGAAAGCCAACTGCTTTGCTGAAGCATGCACAACCCACGAGTGACCAAGCATTACCTGCTGTGAGAAACTCTGTGCACATGTAAGGCTCATCCTGAACTCACTGACATGGAACATGATGAGGAAACCAAAGAGAACATTCACCTCCTGCATGCCCTAGGATGGACAAAACCCTGCCCACCTGCTGCCCCTTAGTGTCAGGTATGCGTTGAGAGACAGATGTTTATGGCCATCATTGACACAACGGCTTTGATAAACGTAATGGCACGCCAAGTGTTTGACCAGTTCAAGAACACACTCCACCTGAAGTTGAAAAAAGTTAGGGTATGTGCAGATGGACACTCAAAACCTCTGTCTCATACTGGATTGTTCATATCAGATATTGAGCACCAATGGAAGAACACCAAGCCAAAATGTACATCACCCAGACAGGACAAATGGATCTTGCTAAGGTGACAGACTTGCAGCTAGTAGAGTTTGCATTTTAAGTTTACACCAACAATTGCTCTGCTTGATGGGTTACCCAGCCTATTTCAGTGAATTGAATGCCTGGAAGTGAGACAGGTGCCGCCTCTTTTAGACCCCACAGTGCCACCTATAGCTCTGCGACACAGGACGGCGGCATTCTACCGGCACCCAAAAGTCAAAGAAGAACTCAAGAAACTGGAAGCAGTTGACATTATTGATGTGATAGAAGGGCCCACTTTGTGATTTTCTCCGATTATGGTGACACAAAAGCATGAACATCCAGGAGAAGTCTGACTGTGTGCTGACATGCATCTCCCAAATCTGGCTATATGAAGAGAACAGCGCCCCATGCTTGATGACATTTTGGGAGTGCTAGGTGGCACCTGCTAGTTCTCGAAGATTGATCTCTTGTCTGTCTACCGGCTGATCTTTTTAGCCACAGAGTTGAAATACAATACTACCTCCTCAGCTCATGTGGGCCTACAGAGGTACAAGAGGTTAAATTTGGCATCTTGAGTGCTGGCTGCAGAGTAGCTCCAAATGTGGCTTTCTTATTGATGACATTCTAGTCTGTGTGCCTGTTCTAAAGGAACATCACACGTGGCTATGAGAAGTGCTCCCACATCTGTCAGACAGTAGGCTAAACTATGCACTGAGCTAAATGTGAGTTCCTGAAAAGCTCCCACTGTTTCTTCGGCTAACGCTTCTCTGCAGAGCGGGGTAGCACGGAAACCAGCAAAATTAAAAGACATTAAGACAGCCAGCGCCCCTTCAGCCATCATAGAGGTTGCAGTTTTCTGGGGATAGTAAATGATTGTGAGCAGTTCAGTTCATTAGGAACTTCACATCTCACACCACCTCACTGAGGGAATTGACTAAGGGGGTCATTTTGACCCCGGCGGGCGGCGGGCGCCGCCCGCCTGGAGGGAACCGCCATATGGCCGCTCCGCGGTCGAAACACCGCGGAGGCCATTCTGGCGTTCCCGCTGGGCTGGCGGGCGACCGCCAGAAGGCCGCCAGCCAGCCCAGCAGGAAACCCCTCCCCACGAGGAAGCCGGCTCCGAATGGAGCCGGCGGAGTGGGCATGTGCGACGGGTGCAGTTTGCACCCGTCGCGTATTTCAGTGTCTGCTAGGCAGACACTGAAATACCCAGTGGGGCCCTCTTACGGGGGCCCCGCGGCACCCCCTACCGCCATCCTGTTCCTGGCGGGCGAACCGCCAGGAACAGGATGGCGGTAGGGGGTGTCAGAATCCCCCATGGCGGCGCAGCAAGCTGCGCCGCCATGGGGGATTCCCAGGGCAGCGGAAAACCGGCGGGAGACCGCCGGTTTTCCCTTTCTGACCGCGGCCAAACCGCCGCGGTCAGAATGCCCTGCGGGGCACCGCCAGCCTGTTGGCGGTGCTCCCGCCGACCCTGGCCCCGGCGGTACTGAACCGCCGGGGTCAGAATCACCCCCTAAGTCATCAATCCTGTGGGTGTGAGGCTCATTTGAAAATAAAGCGTTTTGACAAATCAAAGAAGCTCTGTTGATGTAGACCACATTGGCATACTTTGACCCGATGAAAGAAACTAATGTCCTGCTAGACTCCAGTCCCACTGGGTTAGGAGCTGTGCTTTCCCAATGACAACCTTGTGGGGAGTGGGTGCCCGTCGCTTATGCCAGTCGTGCCCTCACCCCGACAGAACAACGATACTCCCAGATTGAGTGTGAGGCACTGGTAGTTCAATGGGGGTGGTGCATTTTAACATTTACATGTTCAGACACCCATTCACTGTATTCGCTGACCATAAGTTTTTGGTCCCCTTTTCACAGGGACATCAGCGAAGCCTCCACACCGCTTTGAGAAGTAGGCCCTGAAGCTCCAAAAGTATTATTTTGACATCATATGTAAGCTGGGCTCCCAAAACCCACCTGATTATTTATCTCAAACTCACCAGTTGCAGAAGAGGATGACCAATAAATAGCTAGAAGACACTGATGAGTATGTTTGGCTAATCACTGAAAGGATCCCAACCCCTTCTGATTTCCCTTGAAGAAATCACACAAGCTATGGCCCAAAAGGGCATCTTGCAACTAGCTATGGAGGCAATCCAGTCTGGCCAGTGGGAGTCTCTCACGTGAACCCTCCCGAGACGAACGCCAGAGGTACATCAGATCTTGACGTACCTCTACCATGTTCGACAGGAATTCACCTCCACTGGGCAAGGGTCTTTACTAAGAGAGCATCCATTGGTCATTCCATGGAACCTAACAGAAAGGGCCATTCAGTTAGCCCATGGAAACCATCACGTAGTGGTATGGACTAAGACCCAGGTGAGGAACAAAGTATGGTTCCCAATGCTTGACAAAGTGGTGGGGAGTCTGTTCCTGGCAGCTGAGACAGATCCGCTGGCATCCATCATCATGCAGATCACTCCTCAAAAATCCTGGGTACGAGTGAGCACTCACTTTGGCATTGTTCCAGATGAGAGGTACATGTCAGTATGACTTCTTGAAATATCTTGAGGTCACAGTAGTAGGGAGCTCTGCAGTGGAGGAGGTAATCCTCAAGATGGAGAAAATTCTAGCAATGCATGGTATTGTTTAGAAGCTCAGAACAGACAATGGCCTGCCATATTAGGGCCATGTCGTAGCAGACTATCTGAAGTCACTCGGTATTTGTCACCTGAGAGTCACTCCTTGCTCGCCCCAAGTGAATACAGAAGTCAAGTGTTACAAATGCACTTTTGGGAAAGTCATACACATTGCCCATGCTCAACATCATCATGTGAAATTGGGATTGTACATGTTTGTGAGAGGTTGCAGTTAAACCCCTCAAGCTACTACTGGGCAAATCCCAAGCCATCTGTGTGTGGGGCACCAGGTACAGGATGTGTTCCTTCACCATCCCACTTGGTCTCCTGGCCCCTTCGTTGGAAAGGTAGTTGAAGCACAAAGGGAAAAATTGAATGACTTCATGAGTCAGAGGTGGGGTGCCAAGGTGGTCCCTCTCAAAGTAGGAGATAGAGTCATAGCGTGGAATCATATCCCTGGCAGCAAATTTAAGATGACCTTCAAACTCGAACTGTGGACAGTGGTGGCTTCTGCCATCCTTTCTGCTGCCTTGCCACCTTTGTTTACCACCTCATTTGGGGTTAGTCGCACTACCCTCTAGGATCTTCTATGCCTCCTGGTCCAGTGGTGGAACCCCCCCAGGTGTGCAGGCAACTGCCGGAGGCCCTCCTGCCATTCTCCTACTCCTCAACTAAGACACCAAGGGGCATATTTATACTCCATTTGCGCGGAATTTGCATCATTTGTTTTACGCAAATTCAGCACAAAACTAACTCCATATTTATATTTTGATGCTAGACATCTCTAATGTCAAAATATTGGAGTTTGCACCATTTTTTACATGCATGAACCTACCTTGCGCCAGTGAGATGCAAGGTAGGCGTTCCCATCTAATAAATGGTGCTAACCTCATAGCCCCATATCCCCCCATGCTAAAATGACACACGGGTGCGAGGAGGGGCTAAATAATGGTGAAAAGCTTGCTTTGCACCATTATTTAACGGCTGGGTCAGACCAGGTGTTAGGGGACCTGTGGACCCATTGCCATGGTTGAACACCATGGAATGGGTCCACAGGTGCCCTCTTCAAGCCCCAGAAACACCCGCACCCACACCAGAGGGGCACCGGAGGATGGGGGACCCCATCCCAGGTAAGTAGGGTAAGTATAGGTAAGTATTTTATTTTCTTAATTAAAGTGCCGTCGGGGGCCCAACTTGGGGCCCCTGCATGCCAAAGGGTACAATGGCCATGCCCAGGGGACACTGGTCCAAAGTGCTGGCCTTTGGGATAGTGGGCATGACTCCTGTCTTTTCTAAGACAGGAGTCATGTGATATGGATGGTTTTGTGTCAGAAAATGACGCTAGGCTGGTTAGAGGCATTTTTTGCCTCTAACCAGCCAGACGTCATTTTTTGGTGCAAAACCCCCTTCTCCCATACTGCCACCCCCACCCGGCTAACGTCATTTTTTTTCACGCTAGCCCACCCTTTGCACCGGCTTACGGCATTCCATAAATATGGCGCCTGGCTGGTGCTCTGGAATAACACAAGCCGGCGCTATACTTTTTGACGCAAAACTGCATTTGCCCAGTTTTGCATCAAAAAGTATAAATATGGGCCCAAGAGACAAGAGAGGTTGTGGTGGAGAATGGCCGTAGTTTATTGACATCACTGGTACATAGGTTATCACGATAGCCACGGTTGTTAGCATGTCCAGCATTGACTATCTTGCATTGTAATGAAAAAGCATTAGTTCATAACTGTTCATGCGTATACTCTCAACTTTATTGCATACCAAATCCAAGCTTAATTAACATGCTGTGTCTCATCCTCACAGTCATAAAAGCTGTAATTAGATAGGTTTGTCATAAACCACTTTCTGAATGCCACTTGGTACAGTGATTCGTGGCTTCCCCTTCTACTGAATGTGTGGCATTCCTGGCCATGAGGCCATGCCTCGGCCTCAAGTGCTGTGACTGCCCAGCCCTGACCACTTCTTACCCTTTGTTTGCCCTCAGGTGTCCCTGCAGTGAGGCATCCGCAAGACCCTGTTCGGGCAATTGTGCGTCCATGATGTAAGCCATTCCAAGGATCGTATTCAGGCCATTGCCCCCTTTTATATCTTTGTGTGAGGATATTTGTTGTTAAAGCCTTGCAAATACTGCCATGCTGGCAGTGGTTTTTCTACCTCCGACAGCTCCACCCTAGAATTAGGAAAACCCCAGCAACTTGAGTTCCCCACGATATTCAGTGGGAACATGTCAGTCCTACATTAGAAAGATGAACCATGCCCTCTGCATAAAAACCCGGCGTCCTCAGGTTAATTAGACCATGCCTTACAAACTCCCAGCCCATACCTTTACAGAACTTGTTGATTGCTATGTTTAACTTTCTCCTGGATTTGTCAATCGCTTCCTGGTTCCCTGCCCCTCACCACTTGTATCTCGCGATAATTTATTACCAAACTATGTTGGCCGGATTCACCAGCCTGGATAGGAGGACTAAGGGCCTGATCTAGAACTTGGCAGACAGATTACTCTGTCACAACAGTGACGGATATCCCATCCCCAAAATAAAAATCCCACAAGATAGAATGGGATTTAGATTTCGGCGGACGGGATATCTGTCACTGTTGTGATGGAGTAACCCATCCGCCGAGTTCTAATTCAGGACCTAAATCTGCTTGGATAACTTCTAGCAGTGCCTTGCGACCCATCGCAGGCAGGTTGTTGCCTCCCAGATGGATGACTACCACATCCGGGTTCTTGTGTCCCCATTGCCCTTCCAATACCGCTGGAAGAAGATCCATCCACCTCATGCCTGGTCTTCCCAGCCATATAAACTTGGAGTTGTGCAGTCCTAAGTCGTCATAAAGTTATTTGGCGCTGGCCTACTGTCATGCCTTTGTGACGCACGAATGTCTTAATATCCACACCGTCTGTTTCTCTGCTCCATTCCCTACAACAAGAGAGTATGACCAAGTAAGCAAGACGCCAGCCTCATGTAGGACTTAAATACCGAAGACCTCCACCTCCCTATGTGCCGAAACCTTCTCCTCTGCCATGCCATTGGCTGTATCAATTGTGACTGCCCAGTATCGGAAGGAGTGAGACCCAAAGTGGGCAGGTACTAGGTCTGCCCTTGCCAAGGCCAGGCATAAAACTGCAGTGGACTGAAACCTTCTGAGGAAGCTGTTGTCCTCGTGTATATACTTATACAGTAGGGAGGGCAGCCCTCTACCCTGATCTGCATTTAATGGCGGGTTATGCACACTGGGCAGTGCTCACTCACTGCGAGACACTCCAACCGTGTGACATGCCCTCTCCCCTCCTGGTCGGTTTTTAACGTCCTCATGTACAGAACTAAATGCTTGTCTAACAATCTTCAGGTCTTCTACCTGCAAACACGATGAGCCTGGGTTCGCCCTTGATGATGTTACTAGTTCGCTCAGCCTAAATGCCCCAAAGAACGCCACTACAAAAGCAGCCTTGAACAAGTGAGTTTCTTCAGTGGATCTGCAAATCCCAGGCAGGGCCTTCGGGATTGCCTTTAACATCTGAGAATCAGTCGGTAGCCTGGTGTAGCGATCTCTTGGCTGCACGCAGCCCCAGCCTTTCATTGCAGTGCAGCAATAAAATGTGTTGGTTGGATCCAACCCCCTGTGCAGCTTCGAGTGGTATGCTCAGGTGTGTTTGTGCCCAAGTTCTGGATTTGCTGTATTCGAATGCCCAACGTATAAATCCCTCCACTTTGTCACTGGTGCAGGTTCTCATGTCCCCCACAGTCGTCTTCCTGAAACGTTCCAGACACTTGCGATAGGTGGTCGTGGTTTTTGGGACCAATGCCTTGTCGACGAGAACTGCTAGGTCAGCATGCTCCTGATGACAATGTTGGGCACACACTTGTCCCCGTCACCTTTCATCGCTCATGCGGCCATGCCTCTCCCCTTGGATTGGGTCGTTTAAAACCTGCATGTCTTGGTCAATGGGTGGCCACTTGCTCCTTTGACGTGCATTTTGCTGCCCTTTCTGCTGCTGTGCCCCCTTTGTCTGCCGCCTCGCTAGGGGGAGCAGTCACTGTCTTTTCTAGATGGGTTCTGGGGCTACCTGATGATTTTCAGTGCCCTGTGCTGGGCGACACCACAGGTATCTTTCAGCATATCAGGCCGCATTTCAGATAGTGGCTTTTAACTGTCCTTTATTTCTTTGGTACAGTAGCTATACTTGTTCCTCATAAAGAGAAGCCTCATGTTTTTTTTCTTTGCTCGTTTGACCCGGATTGCAACCTGGTGTTAATTTCTCCAGAAAATTATCTATTAGAAAGGGAAATCTGTGGTACGTTGTTGCTATGCTTTAGATGTTGTTTTTGGATGTCTCATTACCCCCTGCTTTGGCTCCACCATTGCCATTCCTCCTCCAAGCTTGCTCACCCATGCTTCCTCACTCACCCATGCATACATGCCAACATGTTTTAAGAGGGAAGTGGAAGATTAGATTTTAAAAACGTAATCAGGAGAAAATATTTCTTCTGTTGACTTCTACTGAAGCAGAGGCAGTTTGAGGCGGGAGACAACGAAAATAAAATCATTTTTGGCTACAAAATCGAGGGTCTCCTGCCTGAATCGGGTCTATTTGCGTGTATGCCTATGCTTGCTCCCACATACATTTAGCTGTCCATTAACCCATACGCTCACCAAGCCATTCGTCAATCCAAAAAATCACGCATCCTTCCCCTGATGCACTCACCCATCCATCCATTAACGCACCCGCTCCTCTAGCCTTTTAACAATCCAGTGTTTCAATCTCATGTTCACACAGTGAATGCATATATAATTGCCAGTCATTTTTAGGGTTGAGCGCAAAGTGCTCTGTCCCTGTTGTAATCTCTCTGTGGACTTATAACTACGCTCATGTCCAGCCCATCAGTTTGGTTGGTTCAGGGGCTTGCCTTTTAAAATTCGCTTGATTTAATTAGTGAAAGGCATGCATACGTCATGCCTTTTCCGGTGTTTAGCCCGCCTCGAGCGCACCGGGCAAGTACTGAAAACATACGAGGCTCCATGTTTTCCGCATGGCTTCTGGACTTATTTTTCTCTTTATTTCATTGGCAGCGTGCTCTTGCAGTAGTCGAGCACTGTCATGACATCGACCTTGTTACATGGCTAATTGCACTTTTGCCGGTTACATGGCTAATTGCACTTTTGCCAATACATTTCACTGTGAGCGAACTTCTGTTTCCTTTTGTGTGTCTCCGTCACGCTTCATGGTGGCTGTGGGCTCACTTATGTGAACCTGTTTTACTTTTCACCACTTAAAAACACATAGCACTTTTTTGTGGGCAATTGGCGGTTTCGAGGTGCTGCAAATGCAATCTTTTTTTGTAATTTCCTATTTTTACTACACCTTAATGGTTCTTCTTTTGTTATTGGCCACGGGAGGATGAAAAGTGGAATGAAGTCACCCGGGATTCCCCAACTTTAATACATCCGTGTGATCCGTATTACATGTACTGGGGTGCCACAGGTTTCCTATTTCCAGCCCTTGAGTTCATACCCAGGCAGCTGAGTGCCCAGAGGTACAGCACACTGCTGGCTAGTCCTGGGAGTGCTGCAGGCGGGAAGTGCAGCAGTCACGGGCACGTGTGAGAGAGAAGGACGTCAGGCTGTGCGATTCAAGGTTACACATGCCTGCACTGACCCCACAGCCAGCAGACACATGAGAGCAAGCAAGATGCTTGCTTCTGTGCTGACTGGCAGCCCCTAACCTTTCCTGTGTTACAATTCTTGAGCAGATTTTACCTTTTCTTTTACCTAAAGTGCCTAATCGGGAATTTTGGCACACTAAGTCCCAGCTCAGGTAATTTTCGCACTGCTTGATCTTGGGCACACGTGACAAGTGATTGAATGTTCTCGTCAGGGGCCAGAGGGCCATACTTTAATTGACTGGTCCCATCACCCAGTGTGTGATCTTCAACAAGTCACTGCATGCCAGTACCTCAGTTACTTGTAGCATACCAGCCCCTCCCATCCATGTCCACATCTAAACTCTACCACAGTTGTAGTGAAATGTATATCTGGAGGCCTTCGAAGCTGGCTCTGGGAGACAAGGCCAGCAGTCCTTACCTGGGATCCGCAGACCCCCGGGGCTCCTCGAGGCCTACTCTGGGGGTCCAGGTTTATAAATTATGCTTACATTAAGAAGCGAAATTCGAACTTTTAAAACATTTTGTAAATGTGAAAGAATTTGACATTGAAGGCTAAAAATGAAGATAGTTCTCTTGTCTTGATTCGCGGAAACAGCAAAGGACCATGGAAATGATGACTGATGGCCTCGACTGAAGCACTGGTGTGCACCCACAAAAAGAACATGTATTAGGGGCAAAAAACACAAAGTGATGTACTAGAGTCTAACATATCAATCAGTCCGTCTTTAAGATAAGAAATTACATTTTGAAAACCTCTAACCATGCCATTAAAATTACAATTTCTATTTCTGAATACGTTTTGTGAATTAAATAAAACATTTCATAACGTTTTTGTTATATACATGTTTCTGTATCTTTGTGTGTTGCTTTAGAGCTCAAGTCATAGAATTAGCTTAGTTGGGGGGTCTTTGCCTTCCAGCAATGATTCACTAGTAGGGCCCCAAGGTTAAGAACTGATGCTCTAGGCGCTATACATGGAATTCCTATTCTTGTTTTTACGAAAGAGACAAGGAGTGATGCTGCATTGCTGGCTGCACATCCAGAGAGTTTCTGTGCAGAAAATGCAGACACACAAATCGCAACATACAGAACCAGTACTAAGGCCGTGCTTCCGACGGGGGGAGAGGGGTGAACCCCCAGAGCAGTATAAGGGTGCTATACTGTGTCCACTGTACTCAGACTTTTTGTATTTACACAGCTGCCGAATTTACCTGATGCGAAATTATTTTCACCCTCACAAAGGGGTCACTGTACCTGTCAAACTATCCCTCCATACAAAAATTGATTTACTTCAAAAATATGTAACCACTCTGGTGATACAACCGGTTGACAGGTATACAGCAAACCATTGCATTCAGGGAGTTGTAGTCCTGGTTCATATCAACGAACACGTCGGACTTAGGTTATAACTTACAGTGGTTTGATGGAAAGAAAAGCTGGACTGAAATCTCAGGTATCTGAAGCCATTGAGGCAGTCAGTAGCCTCAAGTCTGATATTTCAAACTTTATTTTTCCTCAAGAAGCTTGCACTTTTGAAAGTGCCAGGTTTATTAGGGCAAAACAAAAGTGCAATATAGTAACATAAATTGCCAACGCCAGCCACATACACCAGTTGTGAAGGAGAGCTGCTACTGAGCGAGTGACAGCCAAGGTTGGACTGTCCTCTAGGGCACCCAGGCAGTGCCTGACGGGCTGGTCAGACAGTCAGTGTGAGGGCCCATTTTTAGGTCGAGCATAGCAATGCGCAAGCGCTGCTTTTCTGACGTGTTGATATATATCTGGGCTTTTAACCATGCCCACCACACTTCCATCATTATCACTTGTTCCTGGGCTTGCCCTTCAAAAATCCTTCATTTTTGTTGATAAATGCTTTATGTTTGTCCCTCCTTGGGGCGGTTTAGTTACTGCCTTGGACATCGCCCCTGTTACATGGTTAATTGCATTTTTGCCGATACATTTGACTGCGAGCAAACTTCTTTTTCCTTTTGTGTGCTGCTTCAAGCTGATGCCGTGGCGCTTTTAATCGTCTCTCTTATGTGAAACTGGATTACTTTTCATTTTCACTTTATGTGGCAATTAAAGTCCGGTTAGGAGTTTACAGCACTAATAGCTCTAACTCAAGCAAATGCGAGACCCATTGCATTGTAAATGTGTGTTGATAAAGCTACTTGATAGTTTCCTTTTACCAGTGCTTGTTTTATTTTGCAGCAAAGCCCATCATAGCCGGGTGTGTCTTGCCTACCTCCAGCTTGTTCATACACCTTTCCCCGTCACGCTCTTTTTCCTCCCGTCCCCACCAGTGACCAAAGATCCTCAGCTTGCTCCCACCTTTTGTTCCCCTTTTTAAATACTTTTTAAAGTATATGTATTATTTATTTACTTTTACGAGGACAGCACTTGTCATTCACTTTTAAAATACTGTTTTAACCGACTGTGTGCCATGTTAGAACGGCAAATTATGGATTGCCGTCATGCTTCACACCACATGCGTACGTAATACAAATGCTCATGCACCATGTGGCACCTGTGCATAGGTTTAGTATGAAAGAAATCTAATTGCAAGATTGCCAGCAACGGATCCGTATATGGCATGACACATCTGCAGGCGTATGGCGATGAAAAAGCATTGTGAAAACCAGTAGCCTGACCGTATAGCGCTAAAACCGATTAAATTTGCCGCCTTGTGTTCCTCAAACAGTTTAAAGCAACTTCCTTGTGTTCATCTTGCTATGGACCTGTATCTTGCTCGCCTCTTTTATCCTACCTCATTTCAGGGGGGGTTGATGCCTTGATGATTTTGCCACGTCTACATATTCACTCAAGAACTATGTATATTGCTAAATGCTTATTATAAATACTCCTTAGTTCCGTTAATGTTCTTTAAGTAATAATTTATTGGCAAGATGAATTAACAACAGCCTCCAGCCACAACCGATAGCGAGCATTTCTCCTCACAGCTGTCAACTGTCACAGCAACGGTTATAGAATGCTGGAGGGAACCAACTGGGAAGACAAGGGGAAAATGGGGGAGGAATGGAATGGTACACTTGGACCCCTACGGGCAGGCATGTACAAAATGAAAGGAACGGGGAAATAGACAATGTACATTTTATACAAAACATTACTTGTGATAAATTACAACAATGCTCTTTGTGGGTTTTCCTCTTAGCTGTGACTCTCTATCATAGAGGTAATTTAGGGGTCACAGCTGCGACCCCCAGCTTCCCTGTTGAGACCCCTGGCACTGCCTCTGCAACCCCAGACCCCGGAAGTGGCAAAATCAGCACCAGGAACACAGGAGAAGCTCGTCCTTATGAACGTTGCTTGGGGCTCCACTGCCTTGTTTTCAATAGATTTTCAATTACACTAATAATAATATATTACTCAATATCAGTGTAATAAAAAATGAAGTACTATTAGCTGGAATTTGACACTTTGGTAGTTCAGGTAAGTAAAAACACTTTTAAATGTATGTTGTGTGCATGCTTGCGGATGAGTGTGTGCTTATGTAAAAGAGAATGTGTGTATGAGTGAATGTGTCTTTATGTAAGCATGTTTGTAGTGAACAAAAAGATGAAATGGCGGGTGATGTCACTTCACTTCACTTTTGGTGAATTGACGTCCATGCTCTTTATAGGAAACACCTTTCCTATTGACAACTCTCTGGTATTTTTTTAACTACTCTTTATTGTCCTTTATTACATAATGACATATAAGATGTACGTTCTCACATACATAAGCTTTTACATGCAGTATGCATTGTAATTAGACACAATTTCATTTATCTCATATTCGGTTACACTGATATCCTACTTTCCTCTACTGCTCCAGCACCCGGTGCGGTTTGGTATTGTCAGTTGGTATCCATTCAGTGTGTGTCGTTTCCCACTGTAATTTAAAAAGGCGCTTGCATTCATTCCATGTAAGTAATAAACTAAAAATCTTAGAAAGCAAAATGTATCAAACCTTACAACTTTAGGCTCCATTAACAACGTTCTCATGTGCAGTCTTCTTCAGCATCGGGGTAGTAGGGGAATTATAGAGCGAAGTACTTGCCAGACTGCCTTGCTAGCCATCACGGGCACTGATAGGTAGCCTGGGAGTGTTCTTACTATTTGGTTTAAGGGGGTTTAGTCTCTCGCCTGTTTAGTTAGGTTACCTATCGTTTTACCAACATTTTAAGAGAAATTGAGGAGGGGGAATAATGCTGCTTCTCTATTACATTTCAGAGGTTCCTGGACTTGCCTCTTCAGTATATCATCTTGTAGTGGTGGCCTACTTAGTTTTTCAACCTGAATCATATTCTGCGTGTGCTGTGTCGCCTTCTATCAAGAATGATATCAGTACTAAAACTATACTTAGGACCTCTCCCCATCTTTGCATCCGTGTAGCCTGTGGGGACCCAAGTGATTTCCAGGACACAGCCAGTGCCCCCTTTTTTTATTAATAGCACTGTTAAGTCAGTTAATTTGGTGCCTGCCTTGTCCTTTTGTAGGTGTGGGAATTAATCCAAAGGCATACTTTCAGTGTGTATACCTAAGTTTGAAAAAGTTGCTTACTTTCAGCAACTCTCTTTCTGGTTGATACTCTGCACATTCACCATGTTGTGAATACCCCGGGCGCCAGCATGGCTTTGGAGATTTTTCACAGCATTGCTTCAGTATGCCAGCGGGTGAAATTGTGGGGCTCCTCTTCGACCACATATGGAAAAACCCCGTATAAGGCACTGTGCATCTTGGGCATGTCAATGATATTGTGTCTGAGACTTTGTGTAATTTTCTGGTGCTAAGAAAAGTCCTGTGACGGTATTTAACTGTGTGTATTTAAAACTGGAATTTCTGGACACCTTTAGGGGTATCTTAAAATACATCCCATTCAGTCTCCTCCAACTCCACCTCTAGGTCTATTTCCCATTGCACATTTATCTTATTTAAGTTAGATTGGGCATGTTCATAACTGCCTGTAAAATTCAGTTAACACCGTCCTCCCATCCTATTGTATATATCAAATAATAATTGCAAAACCTTTTGGATTTTCTGTTCTGTCTGCTTCTCCCCATTCGTTCTGAAATGTGTTCTCCCCCTGGAGTTAGTCCTACCTAGCAACACCGCCTGGGACAAATCCAACTCTATGTCCAGTATAGAATGAAAATCACCCCCACAAGCAGTGGTGTTTGCGGGGATAGTGCTAGTTTTGATGATAGAATTGCCATGAAGATGATTTGGGGCATATGTAATCCTTTGTTATGCCTCTTCCATTTAAACCTCCCATGACCAGTACAAATCCCCCCTCCCTGTCCATAAGGGTGTCTACTGGCTTAAAGGGTATCCCATGTCTGTTCCAGATTATTGCTCCTTTTGGCCAAGAAGAATATGCCGTTACAAATATTTGTCCCCAGCAGTTGCGCTATAACTAGATTGTTCCCTGTGTGGAGAGGCGCTATTCCTGAAGCAAGGCTGTATGCAGTCTCCTGCGCTGCTCCAGGAAAGTTAGGATTTTGTATCACTTAGTGCTAGCGCTCATCCTTTCGTATGTTCCATGTTTCAAGCCTAGATTTGTTAAGGTGTGTCGCGTCGATGGTATGTCTCTGGTATAGTGAGTAATTTCACCAACAATGTCCTCTCAACTGCTCCCGACCATGTCCTCTTTCGATCCCATGCTTTAGATTGCGTGCATGTTACCTGCGACTCTTTATACCTTCCTCGTAACTCCCATAAGTTTACTGCTCTGTCAGAATTCCAGTCAAGAAGCAATGCACTGAATAAGGATCAGTAAACTGAGACAGAAAAGAAAGCTATTCGCTTATTATCAAACAAGGGGGCTGACCCAAAGATCCCTCTCTGTGTTGTGTTTTAGATAATAGGCATTTGAAACTGTAGTACAGTCCTGAAAAAGGAAGTTACTTGACTTTACCAGGGCCACCCGGGGAACGCTGTATCTGGCATAGAACGGGGCTCTTTACAAGCTATCTGTCCTTCGTTTTAAAAGCATATATGGCTTCTCTCTGTATCACCTCTTCTCAATCTTGAGTAGATATGTCCCAACCTGTAACCTTTTTACCTGCACTTTGCCAACCATAATCTGTGGGTAACTTCCAAACACCCATACGCATCTTGCACGTTTTCCTAAGTTTTCCTTGGACTTGTGCACTGGATCTCCCTCCCAGTTAAAGTGTGCTCTATCTCTCTACGCACCTTTTTCAAGATTACTATCAAGGAATGCCTCATGGCAGGTGAATGCTCGCTATCAATCACCCACTATTCCCACTCTAAAGAAGGCACCAATGTAATTATGTATATGTTAGTGTTTGGATTGTCTTGTCTTTGTTAAAGATTCACCATCCATCAAATTTTCAATCTCCTTTGTATGTTTCCATCCAAACCGGTAACTATGTATGCATTGTTCTACTGCTTGCTGTGTGCATCACTTCTTGTTGCAATACTTTTGTTCTAGTGCAGTAAATGTCTGCTCCCTTACCCCTTACCAATATATATCAAGTGGACCAATATATGTTATTTGGATACCAGAACAGGACGTCAGAGGCAACCACAACTCTGACTTTTTGTCTGCTCCTTCAGTCTTTGTGAAGTATATTTTTTGGTTGCTATCCACGTTTTCACATTCACCGCAAGCAAGCTCAAGGTGATTGTGGCTTCTGGATCAGACAGCGCTCAGCATCTGTTACCATTCTGTGGGAAACGGGCAGGAATCCTGGAAAAGGGGAATAGGTATGGTTCAGTTGAGAAGCGTGGAAACATTTTCTCAAGACATAACAGGCCAGATAGAACCACTTTCTGGGAGTGGGTTGTGGAAGAAACACACTGACAGGTTACTTCACAGTTCGACAGCTACCATCTTTTCCAACATATCCACAATGTCCGAGTGGGCCCCATCATTCACCTAGTACATGTAATCCCTCCATATACACACATTGCCATACATATTCCACACATTAAGGTAAGGGACTCCTCTTATGGTGGATTGACAGACCTTTATCCATGGAGTGTCACTAGACAGTCTCCCAGTGGGTTCAAAGGTAAAAATGCCTCTGCCCCTGACCTGCAAATTTGCTGCCACTACCACCACTCACCGCATAGCCGGGGTTTAGGAGGTAGCAGCCATCCTTACCTAGAAAGTGGGTGCACTTTGAGCACCCACCAGGCAGCAGAGCAGAGCTCTGATCATCGAAAACACAGAAAAAGGAACAGTATCTCCAGTAAACGTGCATGATTGTTGGGCTCAGTGGAAGAAAAACACAAGATTTCTGAGAAAAATACACAGAACAGCTTTTCCAAGCCACATTGAGGACCTTTGTCTTAATAGCCTCTGACAAAAGCTATGAATAGTTAAACGTTGATAGTATTCTAGTCCTCAACCCATGAGGGATGAATTTGGCAGGCATCTTTACTGAGTAAACTTCTTTGTCTTCGGGTATTGTTGGTGCTCATGCACTGTGCCTGTTAGATTGAAATTATATTCCACCTCATTCAGCATAATGGTAATTACATCCAACACGTGGGTTTCAGGACTGTGAATACAATAATTGCAGGGTTTTTGCAGGAAAATGTATCTGTCCAGTTGTGCAGTTTACTGCTTGTTTTACGCTTGAAATACATCTTTCTTTTATTACCCTTACATCAAATGCAAAAAGAAATCTCTCTAAAAAGGTATCTGTATAAATCACTATACATTACCGGCCTACAGACATAGCACAGAAGGCAGACTCTGTACTCTGGGTAAAACATCACTTTTGGGGGGTTATGCTCAAGATTCCTGTGCCTACTTGGTAAGGTACCAGTAGCATCAGACTATCACCAGCCTATAACCAAGTAGCTAGATATCTCCATATAAATTAGCTTGAGGATCATTAGACCAGGGTTTTGATGTTAACAAGAAAGAATTCTGTCACTTGTCAAAATATTTGTGCAAACTGAGATTAAAAAGGTGTGTTTGAAGTACCATCAAACCAAACTACAAATATCTGCTCTCTGAGGTAGAACCGATGGGGAGAAGGTATTCTTGAATGGCTAGCAAGACCCAAAAGTTTGAACTAATGTGTTTCAATTCTTTGAGAAAGTTGCAAGTCCTGCAAGACTGGGTAGCACCTCCGCCAAGAAACACCGTCCATGTCGACTGAGAGAGAGGGAAAAGTGACTGACGGCGGAACCCCAGAGTCCCTTCCCTCCATGCAAATTTGATGTGCCTTACCGCCAAGAAAAAGTGGTGGTCCCACCTCCATGTTTGAGATGGGGACATGGGGGTAAAAACTCACCTTTTTCCTCCCTCCAACCCCTGTCTTCGACTGGACAACACCTGCCGTCATTGCAGCCTCCACTGACCCATGGAGAAACCTGCGTCTCCACCCCCGTCGCCGGACTCAAAGGTAGAGATGCCGCATTGCCAGGGTACGTTGGATGGGCACTGCACGGGAGGTCGTGGCCACTGAAGGCATATGTTACAGTAATTTTTTTTAATTACTATGACTTGCACATTTGGGGTACACAGTGTAACACATGGCTGGGGACACACTGGCACAACACACATATTGCACACATACACAACTGTCATTGTGGTGTCATTCATTGAAAAATGAATGCTGGCACACTATGACGGTACACTCACACTGGACAACAGTGTCCATGTGTGTGCATTGCAAGGGGACCTGTTGGTTTGTGCTAGCTGTTGTGTATGTGTGTCTATGGGGGTATGTACGTGTGTGTGTGTGTGTGTGTGGACTGTATGGTTGAGGTGGAGGGAGCTGATCTTGTGTATGTTTTGTTGCCGTATGACAAATTCAGGTGAGTGTGGTTGTTGTGTGGCAGATGTTGTCGTGATGTGTGTAGTTGTGCATGTGTGTGTGAGTGTTTGAGTAGGTAAGTGTGTAGTTGTGTTGGTTGTTGTGGGTGCAGTGTCAATGGTGTGTGCATGTTGTATCATAGATGTATGCCAATGTGTTTTTACGGCATGTATGAGTTGTGTCGTGTTGGAATGGCAATGTGTTATTGTGTGAATCTGATGTGTTGTGTAGAGCGTAGTGGAGGAGTACACTTATGGCTAAGGGACAGTGTGTGTGTCACTTACCTCTCTTCCATAGCCCCTGCCATTGTACGAAGTCCATTGGGTTCTGCCGCGTCTACCTCCGTCAGCAATCCATCTCCATTCAGTACGCTTGCAGAACTGTAACATCTAAATATGGTGTGGGGAACACAGTTGGCTTGACGGTCGGTTTGGGCCCGCCATGGGCGCAGCTTGATGGTGCGTCCCAGAAGATCTAAATCAGGCCCTTAGTCTTGCTTCTTAAAGGCCAATAGAAGCGAGTAAGGCACATTCTAATCACCCTGATATGTATGATTGCCATGTACCTAGCACATCAGCATCGCACAATGAACATGTACTAAAAATAAAAATATTAGATGTAATTGGAGAGCACACTTTAATCCCAAGTCACCTTAGGACTTCTGCAACATATTTGACAGACATCAGATGTGTATTGTTGGTTGTACTACGGTAGAGCCTTAGATGGGTTCTAGGTATACTGGACTAGTGGGATTCGATCTTGTGACTAAGGGGTCAGATACAGATCTCTGCAGTAGTCCACTAGTCCTGGAGCTTAATGCAAGAATTTTGACAAATTTCATAATCTGTTACCTTAAATATATATTTTGCTCCTACTGTAACAAATAGTTGAGTGAAGTTTGGATTATCTAGAACGTTTATGAAGTTATTGGACTTGTAGATCTAGTGTCAATTTATTGACTTTCAAACCCTGTCATTTAACAAGGAGAAGAATGTAGTTGGGAGGTAAATGGTGGATTCTTCATTAATTCGGGAGGTGAAATAATATGTTCTTAGTAACATAGGAACTATAGCATCATAAAACCCTCGGAATATGTGGTTGGACGTTTTTCTAAAAAAATGGGACATGAAAAACATTTTTCAAAAACAGAATATAACGTGCAAAACAACATAAAGTGCATAGTAGACTGCTTGGATACCTCATTGCAGAGGCAAGAGGTCAATGACCCAAACCATGATCCTGCCACTGGGAACGCCCCGTAAAAATGTATTATATTAGTTCTAAATCACGTAAGATAGAACCTATGTTCTGGATCTTCAAGCCATATCAAATATGGCTCCATCCTTTTGCATGTCGATATGGGTGTATACAATTTTACTGTCGAGATTTACGCCACCTTTCCCCATCTTAATCTATCCCTGTAGGCCTAGTAAAGCTCCTTCATTAAAGTCTTAACATGGAAGCTTATATTCTTGGAGGATTCAGAAAGGTGACTCAGGCCTATTTCCCGTTATGTACACTTAACATATGAAATCCAGGGGAAGGACTGATATTTACTTTGTTTGAGGCAATCCTCCAGGATCTTCAGTGAGAACATCAGCTCCGGGCATGACCAAACCTTGAGCCATAACATGAGTGGTGCCATCCCGACCCAATCTTCCAAATAACCCAGACCAACTTCCAAATGAAGAATACAACTTGAGGTTGATCTGGCGAGGCCAAGGAGTCTGCTCATGAATCTATTTTCTTTAACCTGCAGAGAATTAGGTATCTTATACCCCCTACTGCAGCACTGTACATTACTGTAGAAAAAGCTTTTGCTTTTGTATAATGGGATCAATTCTTTAGTGGGTTTATGGCCTAAATTCTTGGTGAACCTGAACAACTGCTCGCACTCCACCGCCATAGCTTGTGACCTCTGAGAAAGCAAGTGTTCCCACAATAACATTTCAAGGTAGCTAAAGTGGTTTATTTTTCTAATTGGTATGCCACCCAGATAAAACGTTTTAGTACGAGTATTCTTTGTCCCACAAGTTAAGATATTAGATTTATTGTTATTCACTTTAAGATTCATTCCTGGATAAAACCATGCAACCCATCTAGCAGTGCCTGCAAGCCATTTGCTGTGCGGGCTAAAAGCAATACATTGTCTGCATAGAGCAGAAAGGGAACCCATCTCGAACCAATTTTAGGGCCATCCAAAATGCATGTGCTTAAAAAAGAATCCAACGCATTAATATAAAACCAAAATAAGAACGGACCTATTATACATCCCTGTCTTGCCCCTCGGGTTACTGGGATAGGGACTGTCAAATCACCTTCTTAAGAGTACCGCACCCTCATATAATTATTGCGGTGCAGACATTTTAAAACAGCCAGAAGAGGAGGGTCAATGCCTGCTGAAGTCATAAACTTCCAGAGTTTCTCCCTATTCACTAAATCAAAGGCAGACGAGATGTCCATCACATGAACATATTTGCCTATTATAAGGGAGAGATTCAGGGCTTGTTCTGTCATGCCCTTTCCTGGGCGGAACCCATACTGAATATCTGTAAAAAAGGCACTGGTTTCTGCCCAGCTTTCTAATTTCCCTGAAATAGCCCTCCCGAATATCTTCATGGAAGAGTCTAGAGGGGAAATGGGGAGATAATTTGAAGGCACATTTTTGTCCCCTTTTTTGTAAATTGGGACTACAATTGATTGTTTCCAACAATCCACCCCCTCCCCCCATTATCAGGGACCTTAATACTTTTACCAACATGGGGGCCCATAGCTCAAGATTGCGATAAAAAAATGTGCATGGGACCCCGTCTGGTCCTGATGCTTTCCCCATCGTGGAATGTAAGATCACTTTTCTAACTTCTCTGAATGTAATGGAGTTGCTAAATTCTTCAAGATCTCCCAATAAAATGGGAGAGACAATACAGGGCTGTTCCTTCTCTGGCTGTTCTTCAGTGAAAAGAAATGGTCTACCCATTCCTGCTCTGATAAGGGGCAATCTATCCCAGAGGGATGACTTTCCGAAAAGAAAGGTTTATTTAAGACTACCCAGAATAGTCTATCATCTTGTAAAATGGCAGCTCATTCCAATTTTTCCCAAGCAATATCTCTAATCTCCCTTTTCCTATTCTCAAGTCATTCACTCTGCAGTTGCATCTCGAGGCAATGTTTTTGTGACCTGTTTTAAAGCCTTTAAGATCTTTGCGCAACCATAATCAAACCAAGCGTGGGGGGTCTCGCCCTCCTTGGATCAGAGATGAAAACACAAATCGGAGCAGACAATGCCTAGCATGGGGGCATCTGATAGACAGGAATTCACCCTTCAGGGATGCATCCAAACCAGATTCCCCCAGTATTTTATTGGCGTCAACATCTTGCTATTTTCTACAGACCCCCATATTTTTTTGAACAAGTTAATGATGGACATTTCTCTTTTGTTTGAGGAGTCCTCAAGATACTGGTCAGCTCAATCAAAATGGGCAATGATCACTCCATGAGGAAAGACATACCTCAAACCTTCCTCTCCATTGCAACATAAAATCTGACATAAGGATATGATAAATTTCACTCCCCTTACCTCTCCCTACAAAAGTTGGATTAAATGTCACATTGCCCTTTCTTAGCTCATATACAAAAAGCATATTATTGACCAACATTATCCTAGTTAGTGCTTCCCCTTAGGTGGTATGTTGGGCTTGACTTACATGATCCCCCTGCCCATTTACAATACCATAAACTCTGCTTCCATTGTAGCAGCATTTAGCTATATTAAAGTCTTCTACCCAAATGAGAGAAACGCTTGGGTCTTTCTCCATTATTTCCCCAATCATTGCTTCTAACTGTTCCATGATTTCAGCTGGCTGGCATCCAGAGAAATTATAATACAAATTACTGAGCAAAGAGTTAAAAACTGGGGGACACGATAACTTTAAAAGTTGACAATGTGAATTTGAAAACACTTCCTTAGCTTTAAGGTTTCCTATTGCAGTTGAAATAAAAATTGAAAGACTCCCCTTTTCCCTGCCCTCCATAGAGGGAACTGCAGGGAAAAAAAGGACCGATACCCATCAATAAAGAGGCAATTAAACAGCCATTTCTCTTGAAAGCATAAAATTCAGCCATTCCTGGTTATTCATTTTAGATGTAATCCTTGCAACATTCCATGAAAAGAGTCACATTAATGGTGGGTGAGATATATCCGGGCTATTTGAATGTGAAGAGCAGGAGAACTGTGGGGGATTAGGGTCTCCTACACTTCTTGCCAAGAATTGAAAACTGATCTCTTTATAAGTTCCTACTCTCTTATCTGTGGGTACCCTCTTTCATCCGGAATATTATTGACTGCCTCTTGGTGTATCGAAAGACCCCTCCACCACCTCTATGGATAGCGTATCCAACTGGTCCTTATCTTCCCTCGAAGATAAAGCGAGCTGCTGGAGTTTCACACACCTGGTTACTCTGGCCAGAAGCTACTCCCGGGGCAACCTGTCTACCCAATGAGTTTGAACTGAGCAATTCAAATTAGAGCCCGTTAAATCTCCTCTAAATAGTTCATCCTTCTCCTTGGGAAGTCAGTCATTATCCGTCAATGAACCCAAGGCCTGGAACCTGTTACTTAATGGGACAGAGGGATGTATAAGACTGTTCAACATCAGGGCAGTGCGCGCTCTACGGGCGACAAGAATGCAAAAACCCAACAGTTTCAAGCTAACATAATTTATGCATCGTGATGATATGATGTTGTTTAACCTTTTGCATTACAGAGTTTAATCTTAAAGACTTATGTTCAGCATGCATATAAATACTGTTCACATGCTATGTACTGCTGCAGGTTTCCAGACTGTGTCAGGGTGTGGTCCCCTTCCAGGGCCTTCTAGAAGCTTTCCCTGCAGCATGCCTGGGTGTGGTTTGTGGTCTGGGCCAAGACTCTATATAAGGGAGCCAGCCCAGCTCCACGTGCTCACTATTCAGAGGTCTCGGTGCAGATCAGCAGCAACTTCCTGAGCTTCTGTTCCGGTGGCCTACTTTGATCTTCCAGGCCTCTGCCCTTCATTTACATTGGTGATCCTTAATCAGGGCGGTAAGATGGAGGTTGGGCTGGGCCCCGACCCCGTTATCGAGGACGCTCGAGTTCTTGGGCCTAATTCTTGCATGATAAACAATTTTACTCTTGCGCGTGTGAACGTGCACTTGGGCGTTTCGTGGCATTTGCATGCTGACATTCGAATCGGCAAGACGCGAGATTTATGTTCTTGTGATTTAACCCTTGATATTCATTGTGCGCTACCATTCCTTGACAGTTACATGGGTGGCATTCAAATCGGCAAGACACGCGATTCATGTTCTTGTGATTTAACCCTTGATATTCATTGTGCGCTACCATTCCTTGACAGTTACATGGTGGCATTCGAATCGGCAAGACGCGCGATTCAAGTTCTTGTGATTTAACCCTTGATATTCATTGTGCGCTACCAATCCTGGGCAGTTACATGGTGGCATTCGAATCGGCAAGACACGCAATTCTTTCCTCGTGCTTAATTCATGTTATTCATTGTGCGCTACCATTCCTTGACAGCTACATGGTGGCATTCGAATCAGCAAGACGCGCGATTCATGTTCTTGTGATTTAAACCTTGATATTCATTGTGCGCTACCAATCCTGGGCAGTTACATGGTGGCATTTGAATCGGCAAGACGCGCAATTCTTTCCTCATGCTTAATTCATGTTATTCATTGTGCGCTACCATTCCTTGGCAGTTACATGGTGGCATTTGAATCGCAAAGACGCGCAATTTTTTTCTCATGCTTAATTCATGTTATTCATTACGCGCTACCATTCTAAGGCATTTACTTGGTAGTTTTCGAGTTGACAAGTCGCATGATTTATTCCTCGAATCTACGTTGTGTTATTCATGGTACACAATCCTTCTATGGTGTTTTCTATCTATGTGAGAATATGCAATGTGCGCAATTCATGTTCCGACAATTTGAGAGAACAAAAAAGACCAGAGTTCTAGATGTAATGTTGTGTGTTCCTAATATGTTTTCTCACAATTCATATGATGGTTTAGAAATTTTCAGATTGTTTCCTGATTCTTATGCAAAGGAAAGTACTTGAATTTGAAAGTTTTCATTAAACCTTTCTTGATTCCCTCACAGGTATCCAGTCATCTTGAAGCCTGGTCATTTTAAGTCTATGCTTAGATTGTTCATGTTTTCAGAATGACGATGCTTAGAGTCATAGCCTAGTACTGATTTCATGAGATGTAATTTTGATGTTGTGTGTTTTAACTTTTGCTTCCTACAGGTCTCCTTCCCAGCTGTTCCCTTCCTAATCCCCTTTTCCCCACTTGGACTCTCTTAGACTCTGTGACAAATCTAATCAGAGTATTGGAGCTGTTTTGTGGTGGAAGTGTTGGGAACGTGCACAGACCCCGAGGATCTGGTGACTCTGACAGACTGTTATGATTTGGCAGACTTTGTTCCCCTGGTACTGCATAATGTAATCTGCTCAGGGGTTGCCGGTGACGGTAGAAAAACCTCAAGGGAAGGAGCTTCACTCATTACCATCAAAAGGCCGAAGGGCTGACCTAGCTAGCAAATCTCCTGCATATTGTGGGCTCTGAAAGTTAATAATAACACAGTCGCCATCAATACTTTTTCTTACTGGACCAATCCATCCCACTCTCCTGGTGAATAATACTTGTCAAGCACTTTCTGGAGGGAAACAGTGTTTGGCAGCCAATCAATGAAATACTTTATTCTTCAAAGTTTTGAAGGTCTCCTGCTGACCTTGCCTTAGGTGGGAACGCTCACCATGACTGCTACGTATGGACAGCAAGCTGATGGTAAATTAACTGTGATAGATTCACCCCATGCTAATGAGACACTTGGCTCAGTGACATTCAATTTTTTGGATTGAGGAATGGGTCCCACATCTGAGATCTGCTTTGCCCATGAATTGGCCAAGGTTGACAAAAGGTTCCTGTTGCCTTTGTCTCAACCTCACCCCCTGAGCTTGGTCTGCTCTGATATGTTCAGATTGCAACCCTGGTAGGGAACAATTCAGGACACCATCCCCCACATTCATTGCATCTGGTAGGGCAATCATATTATCATGCAACTCTTGTTCCAGGACCCACCCTCTTTATTTTTACTGATTGGTAGCTGGGTGGACAATGTCCTGCAAAGGTCAATCACTTTCCCAACTTCTCCCTCCAATTTATTAAATGTATCCTTAAGTGGAGTCAGCAAGTCATTGAAGGCTGATAAAATTTAGTCCAATTGAGGGGGAGAAAGATCAGCTCCAGGATGACTTCAGGCAGGTGAACCCAAACTTTCTGTTGGTATCTTCCTGCTTCTCTTTTTCCCTTTGGGAGCAGGAGGATGTGTGCCCAGCGTCAAGGGAGCAGCCGCATTAACCAAGGATTAAAAACTCTCCATTAGACCCATTACCTCCCTGGTATTTAGTTTGCCCCTTCGTACTGGCTCTGATTCTTTGTTGCAAGCACGGCACGCATCAGTAATTAAGTCCTCAGTGTCAAATGGCTCTGTTGCAACTTCAACAAGGTCTGCTGCCCCCAAGGATAAACGCCTTTCTTCCAGATCAATTACTTTGAAATTACCCTCACAGCACGTTCAAGGAATGAATATATAGTGGGGCACATTGACTCTGGGGCTGGTTTACTACTTCCAGGTTTACGCTTTACCATTTTGGCAGATGAGCACTATCATTTATTATCTCAAATCTTATCAGTGCCATATGGCCTCCAGCCAATATCAAATCCTTACAGCACGCGCACTCAGGTCCGGAAACCAAGAGAATGGGCCCAGCCCAGCCTCGTTCAGCCACAGACGGGCCCCCTCTTGACCCTGTCTTCGCCTGGGCATGCGCCGGGGCCCGTCCCGCACAGAGGGACCTCCTTACTGCCCTTATGTGCCTCCGGGTGCAGGTGAGGACGGGGCGACCCTCTGCCATGTTGAAGGATGAGAACTGGAGTGTCAGGCTCCCCCTGGTCCAATTACAAGTGCATCCAGTGAAGCAGGACCTCCTTACTGCTCTTAGCAGCTCCAGGCGCAGGCGATGACGGGGCAGCCCTCCTCTGCCGCGTTGAAGGCTGGGAACTGGAGTTTCAGGCTCCCCCTAGTTCAATTACAAGCATGTCCTGTGCAGCGGGACCTCCTTACTGCTCTTATGAGCCTCCGAGTGCAGGCGATGAAGGGGTGGCCCTCCTCTGCTGCATTGAAGGCTGGGAACTGGAGTTTCAGGCTCCCCTGGTCCAATTACAAGCACATCCTGAACAGGGGGACCTCTTTACTGCCCTTATGTGCCTCAGGGTGCAGGCGATGACGGGCGGCCACGTTGAAAGTTGGGAACTGAAGTTTCTGGCTCTCCCTGGACCAATTACAAATGCGTTGTCACGCATTAAAATTCTATATTCTCTACTCCAGTTGTTCTTAATCTTTTGACTACTGGCGGACTGCTACTGAATCACTACTGAAACCCAGTTACCCCCTCTCCCTAATTAATTTCAACAATTTTAACATCTAAACAATGCACTCAAATACCGAAACTGGTATACATCAAGTACTTACAGAAATAGAGATTTTTTTTTAATTCACAAACAAAAAATGCAGAGTTCAAAACTTTAATTTTGATTTAAAAAGCTTTTGGTTTTAAAAATGTAGTTTTATTTGTAAAAGGAGAAACGATTCTCTAGACTCTAGTGCATCTGCTAATTTTGCTCCTAATGCAAGCTCTCTGTGTTGGCCCAAACCAGTGCTTCAATTGAGACCACCAATCGTCCATACTGGATTCTGTTTTATAAACTAGCCCTGCTCCCATGATTCAAGATAAGGATACTAACTTCATTTTTAGCTTACAACATCAAATTCGTTCACATTTACAGAATGTTTAAGACGTTTCAATTTTCAATGTGCTTGTTTATGGATATATAATTATTAATCTGCTAATATTATTTAATTTTCTAAACAGTCACAGCCCCATTGAGTAGTATTAGTGGATCCCCAGGGTTCCATGGATCCCTGGTTAAGACCCACTGCTCTTAATGTTAGACATATGAATGAGGACAGATATTGAAGAAAAGCATGAAATGTGTGTTGTGAGCTTGATAGCTAAATTAGACATTTGTCTTGGATCAGCAACTGTAATGGATGGAAGTATATATTATAGAGGTAGGTAGATAACAGAGAGCTTTTAGGGACCACACACATCAGTTTCAATATAGCCATCTCAGAAGATTACCCTCCCCATTTAAATGGTTTGAGCTTCTTCATGTTTGTGGTAACAAGCTAATCAAGATTGGTTTAAGGTGAGCATTCAGCCTAAGGATGAACTCTACGTCAAGTATTCTGATGGATACAAACTACCTGTGGATTCCTCACCTTACGAATTCACCCTTGCACCAGTATCTGACGGAAAATCTTCTTCCCAGCTCTCCACGTCGACGAGGATGTCACAATTGCACGGCTTCACGCGACTCCATCTGACGTCACTGCGCCAATAAGAGGTGCTCGCCGGCGTGCTGACGTCAGTTCCCTTTTTTCCGTGCCTTCGACGATGACCGTTTTTCTCCTAGCTCTCGCTCCTGTTGGAGGTTTCATCTTGTTGCTCTTTGTGGTTACAATGTCTCCCCCTAGTAAGTCCGGTTTCAAGCCTTCCAGAGAGTGTGGGGGTCGCATGTCGGTCATTGACCCTCATGAGGATTGTCTTTGGTGCCTTAGCTCTGAGCATGACGTCGAAGAGTGTGCGTCTTGCCAGAGCATGAATCCTAAGGCTTTAAATGTAAGGGAGGCCAAACTCTTTTTGGCCAAGGCGAAGAAGGGTCATAGGAGCCATGACTCTCGGCGCTGTTCGGCTCGGAGCCAATCAAGATCGAGGTCTCCATCTCGTCGGCGCCGTGCGATGTGGGAGGTGAGTCTGACGGTGACTCCTCAGCCCCAGAGTCCTGAGGCTTCTCCGGCATCGTCTGTCTTTGAGTTTGAGGCACCTCAGGACAGTCCTCGATTTTCACCTGCTGCTCAGGATGGTCAGCAAGCACAGGTGCAACAGGGAGACCAGCGGTATCCTGCCTTCCCGGCTCTGGGAGCGCATCCGGCGGCATTTTGCAATGCCATGTTTACTATGTTCAACGCCATGGCCCCTGCTGGTGCACTGGCTGGTCCCACGGGTCCATTGGCATTTTCATTCGGCTCCCCTGCTCCGTACAAGGCGCCGCTGTTTCTGCCATTCTATCCGGCTGAGGGTACCGGACCGGTGTCGATGACATCACCTCGAGGTCCTGTGAATCCCATCACGTTGCCTTCTAGATCTATGGCGCCGATATCATCACCCCGTCAGCCGGCGCCGATGGTGGAATAACATGCATCTTTGGCGCCATTAGGATCTGTGCCGGCGCCGGATCCGGGTGATGGATTCGAACGGAGTCAACCTTCCTCTCCTGTTCCTCGTCAGGTGTTGAAGCCGGTGTCTTCGACGTCGGAAAATTCCATGTCGATGCCGAGGTTGGAGGCTTGATTGAGGTCACGCAGGAAGGCCATGCGTCTCTTGGAAGAGGAAGAATATCAAAGGCAGTTGTTGGAGGAAGGAGAGATTGTCGAGCCTTTGGGAGAGTATCAGGGCCTGGAGTCGGCCAGTGGGCTAGATACTTCCCCGGAATGGGACTTGTCTTCACCGGGGGAATTTACGGAGGAGGCAGCTTCTTTTCACACGGTGATCAGGAAGGCAGCGGACTTTTTAGAATTTCCACTGCCTGCTGCGGATGTTAAAACAAACTTTTTTAACGGAGGTGCTGAATCCTTCTTCGGCTTCTGCAGATCCTTTGTTTCCCTATAATGAGGCTCTTATGGAACCCATATTAGAACTTTGGAGGAAGCCTGTATCGTTGCCTGCGGTGAATAGATCTGTGGCAAGGAGATTTAAAGTGGCGCCTGGTGATCCGGGGTTTTTATCACGTCATCCTACCTTGGAGAGTTTGGTGGTCCAGACCTCTTGCTCTACAAGGTCTGCTCTGGGCTCCTTCCCTGTGATTCCATCTGACAGGGAATCCAAGCGGATTGAGCAATCCGCAAAGAAGACTTTTTCGTCTTGCAGCATGGCTCTCAAGGCTGCAAACGCTACCTGTGTGCTGAGTAGGTATGTCCACTCCCTTATGGACTCCGCGAAAGCCATGGTTCCTGATCTACCGCAAGATATACAGAGACCATTTGGTGAACTCCTGTCTGATGCGCAGACTGCGGCAAAACAAATAATTCAGTCTGGCCTGTACTCTACAGAATCAGTGGCCAGTGCAATGGGTACATCTATAGCTACCAGGAGGCACGCTTGGTTAAGGTCCTCTGGGTTTTCTTCGGATGTACAGACCACCTTGTTGGATTTGCCCTTTGATGGGGAAAAACTGTTTGGAGATCAAGCAGACTCTGCCCTAGAGTGCTTTAAAGATAGCCGGGCCACGGCAAAGTCTTTAGGATTGCAAGCCTCTTCTGCTACCCCTTTTAGGTCCTTTCGTAGGTTCCGGGGGTTTGGACGTGGGGCAGTTTATCGAGGGAGAACCCAGTCCTCAGTCCAGCAGCCTACCAGCCTCCCATATCGGTCCTTTAGAGGGCGGGAGAGGGTTAGGACAAGAGGGGCCACCCAGCAGCACCCTACGTCATCCTCTTCCTCTGGAGGACAACAGCAAGGGAAGCAGCCCTAGTTTTCTCCCCTTTGTTGACCATACTTCTCCTCCAGTTACATCGGACTCATGGGTTCTAAATATTGTGAGAAAAGGATATGCTCTCCCTTTTCAGGAGCTTCCTCCTCCCATCCCTAACCGCCCCTCATTTTGTTCAGAAGACCATCTCCTGTTATTACAGCATGAAATTCAGACCCTATTGTCAAAAGGTGTGGTGGAGTTGGTCCCAGAGCAGGAAAGGGGTCAGGGTTGTTATTCAAGATACTTCCTGATACCCAAGAAGGACGGTCTTTTGAGACTGATCCTAGACCTGAGAATTTTGAATTGGTTCCTCAAGCAGGAGAAATTCAAAAGCGCAGGTGCTTCTGGTGTTGAACAAAGAGGATTGGATGGTGTCTGTCGACTTGCAGGATGCGTATTTTCATATGCCTATACTCAAGTCGCACAGTAAGTATCTCCGGTTTGTGGTGGGTCACAACACTACCAGTTTGCAGTCCTTCCGTTTGGTCTTACTTCAGCACCTCGAGTCTTCACAAAGGTGATGGCAGTGGTGGCTGCAAGTCTTAGAAGGAAAGGGATATCAGTATTCCCTTACCTGGACGATTGGTTGATCAAAGCCAAGTCTCCAGAGCTTGTGTTGCGTCACTTGCGGATGACAACTCAGTTGTTGGTCAGGCTGGGTCTTTCGATCAATGTACCCAAATCTCACCTGGAGCCCTCTCAATGCCTCCTGTTCATAGGGCCAGTGCTGGACACAACATTGAATCGGGCCTATCCTCCGCATGCCTGGAGATTGAACGGGGCAACCTGAGTTCCTTTTCTCTCCCATCGGATGTAGTGGATGTTATTTTATCGGCCAGGCCACACTCCACTAAGACCATTTATGCTGGTAGGTGGGCAAAATGTGTGGCTTGGTGTGGAGAAAGGCAAATTGACCCTTTGAAGGCCCACCTTTCTGATATTTTATTATTTGCTTTGGACTTAGCAAAGAAGGGTTGTGCAGTGGCTACGGTTAAGGGTTACTTAGCTGCTCTGTCAGCCTTTCTTTGCCTCCCAGATCAGCCCTCATTGTTTAATTCACCTATTGTTCTTAGGTTTCTTAAGGGTTTACTTAATAAGTTTCCTCCCATTCCTTTCCATGTGCCTCAGTGGGACCTAAATCTTGTTTTGACCTTTTTAATGGGGTCACCTTTTGAGCCCATGCACTCTTGCCCGTTAAGGTTTTTAGTACTTAAGACAGTTTTTCTTGTTGCCATAACTTTGGCTAGACGGGTTAGTGAGCTCCAAGCTCTTTCTGTTAAACCTCCCTTGACATTGTTTTTCCCAGCTAAAGTGGTATTGAAAACCAGGGTAGCTTTCCTGCCAAAAGTTGTCACTCCTTTTCATATAGGGCAGACTATTACCCTTCCATCTTTCTACCCTCCTCCTCACCCCTCGAAGGAGGAAGAAAAGCTTCACCGGTTGGACCCTAAGAGGGCACTTCGTTTTTACATTGAAAGGACAATGGACTTTCGCCTTGAAGATCAGCTGTTCGTGGGGTACGTTGGACAGAGGAAGGGCAGAGCAGTCCATAAAAGAACTATCTCTAGGTGGGTTATCCTTTGTATCAAGATCTGCTACTCGTTGGCTAAACAGGTTCCCCTTGAGGGTATCAGAGCCCATTCTACCAGGGCTAAGTCTGCTACTTCGGCGCTGGCTAGGGGGTTCCAGTGGTGGATAGTTGCAAGGCAGCAACTTGGGCGTCCCTCCATACCTTCGCGAAGCATTCCTGCTTGGACTCCGAGGTTCGGAGGGACGGCCATTTTGCATGATCTGTTTTGCAGGATTTCTTGGTGTAATCAGACAGACACCCACCTCCGAGTGCGGTACTGCTTTGGGACTCTATTCATAAGGTGAGGAATCCACAGGTAGTTTGTATCCATCAGAAGAACAAGTTACTTACCTTCGGTAATGCTCTTTCTGGTGGATACAATAGCTACCTGTGGATTCCTCACAGTCCCACCCGCCTCCCTGTTGCTTGTCTTTTTGCAATAGGATATGTAGTGAATAGGTGTATGTATATTTTGATATTTTTCCTGTATATATATAAATGATGGTTTTGATTATGTTGTATCATGAAGACTTTATGTATATATGTATTTATTGGAGTTATTTTGGAGTCGGTTCTCACCTGTTCACCTCAAAGGCATGTATAAAATGGGTGAAACTGACGTCAGCACGCCGGCGAGGACCTCTTATTGGCACGGTGACGTCAGACGGAGTCGCGTGGAGCCGTGCAATTGTGACGTCCTCGTCGACGTGGAGAGCTGGTAAGAAGATTTTCCATCGGATGTTGGCGGAAGGGTGAATTCAAAAGGGGAGGAATCCACAGGTAGCTATTGTATCCACCAGAAAAAGCGTTACCGAAGGTAAGTAACTTGTTCTTCTGGTACGCCAAAAGCCTGGGTGGCTCCAGACCAGAAATTGTCTTGAAGGGATATGGCATTGCGTCTGGGCTCTCAGATAACGCTCAAGATGGAATTTCTCCCTGATCTCTCCCGTGAGCTAGTAGACTGAAATTCCGTACCCCTTAAGAATTCAAATGATTATGCTCCGGAAATGTAGGTCTTTCAAGTGGTTTCTCTTAAATGCCATCTTTTTGACAGTGAACTTTTTCCATATCCAGTCTTCAGTGTTTCCAGTGTATTTCATTAGCTGGTGTCCATACCCAGACGCCTTGATTGTCAATGCCTTCTCAAAGATTTACATTTATTCTGCATGTGGTTCTGCAGGTGGGGAGAGACTGGGTACCTATGGTTCTGATCACTTTTTTCCTGAGCATTCAATATGTTTTTTTCTGGCTCCTCTACAGTGTGAGCTTCCATCCGTTTCATTATTCATGTGTCCCCTAGTAAACAAGGATGGAAATCTGAATAGACTAGTTCTGGAGTGCTATCACTATTGGTTTGGAACATTGTAGGGGGTCAGTGCTTAATTTGTAAAAAAAAAAAAAGGTGCTGGTGCCAAAAGCCCTCCTCTTAAACACGCGGCTGCTGCAATTAAATGTGTGAACACAGAATACTGAGGCGCCCTAATCCTGAATCCACCTCGGGCCTCTTCAATCCATATAAAACCACTCCCTGCCCCTTCAGCTCACTCCTGCAGCTTTCTACTTTCTTCCTTTGTGACGCTTTTTCGTTTTTCTCTTCCTCCGTCTTCCCCATATGTATCTTTTGCTCGCAGCAAATGCTTGAGGCAGAAAAGTAAGCCCGGCCCTCAAAAATAAGTGCCGGTGCTCAGCACTGGAAAAAACAAGCACAAATTAAGCAATGGTAGGGGTAGGCTGATTTTGAAAAGCCTGTAAACCCTTTGTGGGAGTCTGGCACTCGGGACCAGTGGGCTGTATGTGACAGTTTTTAATGTTTGGCTTCGATGGGGCAGGGTTTAAATTCATCTTAAGCACTTGTAGTGGAGAAAGTGAATTGGAAGTCACCTTTCTTGGGAAAGGTTTTGGTTCCAGAACCCTCAGTGGATACAGCTCAGTGGTTTCTACCAGCCGCTACCTAGACAACGGGGTGTAATCCTTGTGTAGGACCAGAAAAGCATTCGCCATAAGAGACCACCTATGCCACAGTACTCTTTATTGGCGGGATGTTACCAAGGTGGTAAATCTTCTGTAGGACTGGCCAAGCGTCAGACACGGACCATTCTACTGAGGGCGTTTGCTTCACTCTTACAAGGACTAAAAGTACATCTTCATCTTTGTTTTTTTCACTTGTAGTTTCCTGGCCAGTCACAGCGTTGTATGATGCCCTAGGTAGTATGATTATAGGATAGCCATTTCTTTCGGTCTCCTCGTCATCTGCTGAAGAGAGTTATGTTAAAAATAGGCAAAGCTGGTACTAACTTTCCCCCATTTGTCTCACAGTGCCATGTGTACCATGGCCTTTACATTTTGGTTGTGCAAGGGGAGACTGGAAGATATTAAAACGTTTTTTTCTGAGAACGCCATTAAGTACAATCACTTGGTTATAGGACCTTTTTATTTTAAAACCATAGAAAGGGTTTCCTCTAGTTATGTGGCCATACGTGCAAGTAAAATGAGGAACGAGTTTTGCCATGAAATTTCGATTTTCGGGATAATCGTGTTACTGGATAATCTAGATTTAATCACTGACACAGTTCATTTTAACTTGTCTGTTACCAATCTCAAGTGTTTGACTGGTACCTCTAACCGAATTTTTGTCAATGTTTATGTCAGTCTAGTGGGTCAGGATTATGTTCAAAATTAATCGCTGTGTTCTTGCTGTGCATGTGTGGCACTGTCTTTATCTGTCACACTCCATTCTCCTGTTTACAGTTCTGCTGGCGGCGGCTAGAGTGTTTCATTCACAATTGGTGCTACAAGCTACAAAGGAAGAGGTGGGGCCTTGGTGTCTGAAGCCCATTGAAGGCACTCCATTCTAAGGTCTGAGTTCTTATGTTGCAATACTCATTTGAACTTTGCTGTTGGGGTGTTACAAATAAAGAGATATGCACATAATATAAACCTCTAAGGGCCAGATGTACATACCATTTTTCTTGTCGCAAACTGCCTGATTAGTAGAATCGGGCTGTTTGCGACAAGAAAAAAGCATTTAGGGCCACATTTAGAAAGCATTTTTCTAGTCACAAATGGGTCGATTCGCAGAATCAGCTCGTTTGCGACTAGAAAAATGCTTTTTGGGATGTACAAAGCCCAAACTGCGATTTGGTAACTTGTTACCGATTCGCAATTTGGGTTTTACGATTCGGTATTAGGAAGGGGCGTGTTCAGGGCATCCCTTCCTAATACCAAATCTAAATGGTATGTATGATTGTTTTGTGACCGTGAATGCGATCGCAAAACAATCGTAGTTAGCACCAAGGGGAGGGGGTCCCCAAAAGACTCCTTCCCCTTTGCGAATGCATGCAAAAATGTTTTTGAAGAGCACGGATCACTGCCTACTCTTCAAAAATGAAACTGAAACGTTTCATTTGCTTTCTTTTTAAACGCAGCCTGTTCAGGTACCAACCTCTATACCTTCATCACATTGTATGTTGCCCTGAACAATACTTCTACACTCACATGGTCCGAAATATTGTCAAGGCCAAATTATCAGCCTTCTTGGTAGCCACCAGCACCCCTTGAGACAGCCTCCCTCTGTCAGCAAACCCCCTTAGCAGTGCAGCTATAATAAAAGAAATAGCGCACAAACGGATTCTTGACCATCTCTAGGTTAGTTTACATAAGAAATGGAATTACCCATCTCATACTTCATTACAGACACTTACTACTGACTAGAACACACATCTCTTATCTACTCGCAAAATATCACTGCTTGACATCAAACCTAAGCTGGATTACCTGCATGAGATGATACACAGTCTATAAACCAGCCTTTCCATCTCTCTCTCTCATAAGCTTTCCTCTCCCAGAGGCTGCTATCCTAAGCCAAGAGGCCCCGTTATATCTCACTCAACACACATACGACTGATTCATGGCATTCCTCAAGCATATTATCCACTACACATACAATGCAGACAAATGTTCTGTGATCACAAATCCCACAACACATATTAAACCCCAATTTCCAGAGCTAGACTTCCTGAAAATAGTCAAAAATCAATTGTCTCAGGCAAGGTCAGAAGAACCACCTCCTCTGTCCCCATTATGGGGCAGTAACCTGCTAAAACATTGCAACTTGCCACCCTGGATGTGATTTTAATCGAAAGATACCATATACGTTTCCTTTCAGAATGCTGACCTTACTGGACACTGTTTATGCGAAACTGGAGACTGGCATGCTAAAATACAAAGACCTCAAACTGATTGACAAAGTGCACTGCAACATGTGAGGGATCTGGCTTTAATGAGCTACTGCATCCAAACAGAAGAATGCAAATATGTTTATAGGCTATTTGCACTCTCTGTGCTGCCTGCTTCTTTCTGTGTCTTCTATGTCTTTACCCTTTTTCACTCACCAATCTTGATGTGTTGCCTTTTTTAGGTTGGAGTAGCAGTGCGATGTAGGATTGTTTTGTGACTGTGAATGCAGTCACAAAACAATTGCAGAGAGCACCAGTTTCAAATTGGTGCTAACCCATTCGCAAACAAGAAGGGGTCCCCATGGGACCCCTTCCCCTTTGTTGAAGTTAGCGAAAATATTTTTTTGGTTGCTACAGACATCTTGGGGACATTCTGGAAGGTGACCTAAGAATGCAGTTCGCCTATTGCTTACCATTGGCTTTGTAAATTACATGTGCTTGCTTTCTATTTGCTGGCTTTATTTGTTTTAGGCTGTCCAGCATGTCTTTGTCCCTCTGGTAGAGCATAGTCATGTTTACGGTATTCCTCCACAAGTGCTCACTTTCTGTAAACAGACCTTTAAATTTTGTCCTTGTTGCATGGAAAGGAGCTTGATGTTTCCTTTTATTTTGCTGACTTCAAAGTGAGAGGATTTATCTGACAATCTGGGGGGGTGAAAGGAAAGGGATTTTTTAGCACACAAGACAATTTAAGTGCCTATAAAAACAAATGGAACACACTTTTTTGTAATTCTGAAGTGTTCTGGAAACAAATATTTTATCACTATCAAAACAAACCAATACACTGGGTGATGCTATTTCCACACATTATCATTTGTGCATTATATAGTTTTACCAGTAAAAACTGTATGTCTGTGCAAATGTAACAGTCATTTCAATTGAAAATGTGTTGGCTGTAATGGCAGTGCACTGTCATAACATGCATACTCCAGTCTATGCCACTCCACTTTACAACACTCACTCTAAGCTGTGCCATTCTATGCTACTTTGCTCTATGCCACTCCACTCTATGCCACTCTGCTCTACACCACTCTATGTCACTCTATGATACTCCACTCTACAACTCTCTATGCCACTCTGCATGACTCCACTCTACTACACTCCATTCCAGTTTATTTTACTCTACAACACTCCATGCGTCGCCACTTCACTCTGATGCTTTATTCCACTGTTTGACACTTCACTCTATACTTTGCTACTCTCTGACACTCCACTCTGCACCCCTCTACTTTACATCAGTCCACTCAATGACACTCCACTCCATTCTGCTCCACTTTGACTCTTCACTCTACAACATTCTACTCCACTCTACACTAGTTCACTCTAAGAAACTTTACTCACTCTACGCCATTTTATGCCACTCCAACCTACAACACTCTATGTCATTCCACTCTGCACCACTCTACTTCACTGTATGCCACTCACCTACACTCCATGGCACACTATGACACTTCACTCTATGCCACTCTACGATACTCCACGACATTCTACGGCACTCCATTTCTTTCTATGACACTCTATGCCCCTCCACTCCATGCCGCTCCACTCTATGCCCCTCCACTCTATGAGACGCCACTCCACAACTATGTACTGTACCACACTTCACAACACTCTATGCCACTCCTTTCTTATGCCACTGCATTGTACTCCACTCCACCACATTTTACTTCACATCACTCCACAGCACAATACTTTACTCCACTCTACTCCACTTTATTCCACTCTATGCTATGCCAGTCCACTCTACTGCACTCTATGATACTCCACTCAAAGACAATCCACTCCATGACACTCCACTGTACTCCACTCTACAACACTGCAATCTGCAACACTCTACTCCACTCTACTCTATGTCACTCAACTTCACACCAATCCAGTGCGTGCCCCCGTTACTCTACGACACTCCAGTCTATGACACTCCATTCCAATCTGCGCCACTCTACTCCGCTCTACGCTGCTCTACAACACTCTGCTCGACTCTATGCCACTCCACACTACACCACTCCACTCTACACCTCTCTACGCCGCTTTATTGCACTCAACGGCACTCCACTCCACGACAGTTCCCTATACTCCACTGTATGGCACTCCACTCTATTACATTTCACGCTACAACACTCTATGCCACTTCACAACCGTCCACTCCGCTCTATGCCACTCACAACAATCTATGCACTCCACAACACAACACGCCACTCTACTCTATGACATGCTACTCTATTTTACGTCGCTCCACTTCACAATACTCCACTCCACACAACTCTGCTCTATGCCACTAACTTTTAGCCACGTTGAACAGCAGTAACGCTGGTGTACAACATGGCTGAAACACATTGGCAAAGCCAGTAGCTCTCTCGTAGGCGAGATCTATCGGCTTTGCCAATGGTTGTTTTATACCATAAGCTTGTTGATCTGGGGTCACGCAGTACTGCAAGCTTGAGGAATAAAAAATGGCACAGACATGGAATAGACACAGCAAGAGGAAGGTTGCTTACAGTAATTGCACTAATAGTATGCACTTTTGTGTATGACTATGTTTGTATAGATTAGCAAATTAAAGTCAGATGTTTTGGCTTTGACAGTGCTTACTTTGGTGGTGTGTGGAATCCGTCCAGAACTGAGCTCGCCATGCTGACGCTTTTCTTTTTAAGAGGAGATGGCAGCACAAGACTTTGAAGCACAGTGCTCCATGGTTAGTGGAGGCCTCTCTTGACCTGATTATTGCATTCATTAAAGTCTTTGGTATTGCTGTGATCGTGAACTGTGTAGTGGTGTGAATGAAGGTTTTTTTTTTACTGTTTTGCTTAAAATAACATTTGACTTTGGGATTCAAGAGGTTTTTTTTATACAGGACGTCTATTAAACCTTAAATTGGCCGGATTCCTGCAAAGATTACAGTTTTCAACGTATTGCATTATTTTCCATCACTTTATTTACGATCTAACTGAGCGTTATTTTTAAGATTTTGTTTAATTGTTTTGTGTGTTCTGTGCTGCTTTTAAAACTTAAGGCGTTTAGCGTTTTGGTATGGAAAAATTTATGGAAACTACATTTTGACGACCACTGTAAAATACGCATTGTCCAGCTCTACATAAGGCGATATACTAAGAAACAAGGTGAAAGGTTGTACGTACATAGTATATTTAACCGATTAGACTGTCTCCCTGCAGTCGATTCACTGCAACCGACGTCGGAGTGGTGACTACGAACACACTTAAAAACCTTATGAAAAGCTTGGCAGGCAACCTGTTTTTTTGGTTTTATCTGCAATGTCTGTAAATAGTGGGTTTTGTGGTGAACTTTGAGACTGTGCTGTGCTTTAAAATAACAGAGCATCAACCAGTGAGATAATGAAGCTGTGGGGAGGGGCGCAAAACCAAAGAAAAGAGTAAAAGACCAGAAAGGGCAGCTTAGGCAGTGTGTGAGCTGCTGGCATACACATGCTTTCCGCAGATTCCCAGCTTCCTGCACAGATGATAAGAGGCTCACGTCCCACTAGACACAATCAGTATGTGTTCTTGTCAAACAAGGTCTGGAGCACTTGACAAGCCTCATACCAAATGAGACAAGTGCCAAAAGAATAATAAAAACAATGCTCCAGCCCAAGCTCAGTAGTTGAGGTAGATCTCCAGATATTAATTGTGGAAGATGGTAGGCGCTTCCAGGTGAACCATAATTGGAGCCCCCCCTCCCACCCCGCTGGGGGTGAGGGGTTTAGTCTGTATAAGATCCGGTCCTGCTAGGGTTCCTATGGTCCCCCAAACACAGAAGAAACGAAAATTTAGAACACATGTTTGATCCCCATCCAGTAATTGCCATTACCTGGAAACATTGTTGTCATGGGCATATGCAAGAAACACCATAGGGCCGAATTTATAGGCCCCTAGCGCCACAGGAGCGTCACTGTTAGTGACGCTCCTGTGGCGCTAAGCACAGCGCCGTATTTACAAGGTGGAGTTGAGCCACTTTTTGTGGCTTAACGCCACCTTGTAAATATAGCCCCTTCCCACACAGCACTGTGCGTGGAAGGGGTGTGCAATGGGTGTTGCTGTGGGCATGCCACAGCAACACCCATTGCATTTTGACGCTGCCTCAGATTTATGAAATCTTGTAAACCTGAAGCAGCGCCAAAATCTAACGCCACCCCCAGGGATGGCATTAGCAAGGCGCAACGAGGAGGAATACTTTTATTCCTCCTTGTTTTTTGCTTTTTCTATGTGCGCTGCATTCTGCCACACGCATAGAAAAAGCAAAATGCCAGAAATGGTTGTTTATGTGCAGGAAGGGTCGCCTTCCCGCACATAAACAATCATACCCCTCAACACAGACATACTTGCACGATGGTGCAAGGATGCCTGCGTTGGCAGCTAAATTTAGGGCCAGCGCAGGGGGAAACGCAGGGGTGCGCCGTATTCCCTTAAATACCGCGCATCCCTGCGTTTCTAAAATGACGCAGAGAGCAGCGCTGCCAATTTTGTCGCAGCAGCGCTGCACCACTTTTCTTTAATTCTGGCCCCAAGTATTTATTTAAGGATTTTGCAGTGCGTTACGTCTTTTGCAGAGCTCAGATTAAAAAGTAGATAGGGCACATTAGAATCTTGTCAATAAAGTGTGTGTTTCGCCCATATATTCTTCTGTCAGAGCCCCAAAAGGTAATTAATGTATTTGACTGCAAGCTTGAACAATTAATTTTTCAGACCTTCCATGAAGAGTTTGTAATTTGGCTCCGCCGTGAAGCTTGGGGCTCTGGGAGTTCTACAATGTGGGTCTCCAGACTCCCAGGGGTCTTCTTCTATATTCTGTCTGAAGCTTTATAGAATAATAAGTTTTGCCTTTGCTGATCACAGTTTTCTGTTGGGCACTGTAGGAAAACACATTATTTGTATGGTCACACCCATTCTTTTCTGGATTGATACTGCTGTTTTTTTCCACTTTCACTGGGGCACTGCTAACCAGTCCCAGAACACGTGCTCTGACACGTGAAACATGTCCAGATTGGCTGTGATACCACGGTGTACCCAGGACCCGTGAGTTAAATGTCACTAGCGGACTGCATCACATATTTTTACTACCACTAAAGTGACTGACTATACCAAGCATGTCTTCAGGCCTGTCACTGCAGCCTGGGTAGGCAGTTTTAAAACAGCCAGTTTCACTTAACATAATAAACCTTTTGCCAGGATTAAACCTTTGTTTACCTAGCTACTTTGAGCCTGCCCATCGCAGAGGGTGGCCTGGGTACACCTGATGTTGAGTTTCATTATTTGGCAGCCCAGATACGATGGCTCTTGCCATGGTTACGCAGGTGTAATCTTTCGGAGACAATCAGGATCAAGAATCTGGAGGCTGAAGGTGTTTAATAGCCTTGGCCCTAAAGAAGAAAGTGAATTACAGAAGGGTGGCAAAGAGATGCTGGCATAGATGTGTATATAATACCAGGAATACACCACTATATGCTCTTACGATACCTGTATATGAATTATTAAGATCAAGGGGAATCATGACTTTGGAGCAAGTTCGCAGTTGGGAAGAGGGGGTACTGCACTATGTGGATGAGTGTTTTAGAGAAGGGAAGCTATTGTCCTTTGAGGAAATTATAGCTGACATTGGGATTCTGGCAGGGCAGATTCAGTGAGCTCTGGGGCCCGTGTAGGGAGGAATCTCCCACACTTGACATATTACAGTTACTCTTTACAATAGGGGCCGAAGCTAGGTTAGTATCATGGTTCTCTTAGTTACCGAATGCAATGCTTAAACCACACCTGCAGGGGCTACAATGTAATTGGGAATCATATATCCATAGGGACCTCACTGATAAGGAATGGGGATGGTATTTAGAGCACACTCAAGGGGTATTTAGAATTTGCTATTACAGTATGCCCAATTTAACGATTTACACGCTTTCTACTTGACACCTAAATGCATTAGCAGGATATTAGTGACTGAATCACAAACATGCCCCAGATGTGCAATCCATGATGCGATGTCCTACACATGGTCTGGAGCTGTGAGGAGGCGACTTCCTTCTAGAGAACACTGGTGGCCACTTTGACAACTGCACTGAAGAGGGAGTTCAGGGTACTCCAGTGAGATGCTTCTTGGGATAGTCTCCCATACCAAAAAGAAGAGGGTGAGCAATAGATGTATTGGGTTAGCACCTATATTGGCGAAGAGCAAAATGGTTGAATGAGAAATGGATGTCTGAAGCTAGATATATCTGTAGAACGTGTTTGACTATGTTACTGAACACTAGAGCTAAAGCAGAATATATATTTAAATTCATGTAGCATAATATATGATATACAAGAAATGTAACATCATTGTGAAGTATGGTCAAAAGCAATAAAATAGATCTAACAAAGAGAGAACCTCCTTAAGAAGAATTATGCATTTTGGCAAACAACATTTCCCTATAAACTAAATGGAATATGTTATCATATATGGAACTGTTGCAAAAGTAACTTTTAGATTTTCTTTTTCACAGGGGGTGAAAGGTGGACCTTTTGCTATGCAATTGAAAAAATGGTGATAAAATTGAAATTAGTAGTCCTTACACACGAATGTTCATTCAAAATTTGTAATGAAAACTTTGAGCCCACATGCACAGGGTAACGCTGTGCGCAGGAGCGTACTGTACATGAATGGACTCTTTACACACACCCCTCGACAGGTGGGTTTATCCCTGAAGTACGCAGAATGAACAGCAAAACCCAACCAAGAACAACATGACTATACATTCTGCATAAGTTCTCAGGGCCAAATGTCCTGCCATAATAATAGTCTACATTAAAAAAAAGAGTATTTTGTAATTTGACAGCTGGACATGTCTAAACAGAAACTTAGTGTGTATGACTGGCCTGTCTAATCCCTACACTCTCAGGAATTTAACTTTATAGCAATTACATCTAAAAACACAATTATTGTCTGATATGCCTCTCTTCTAAATGTACACCAACTCATCTATTTCACCCCTGCTTGTTACTTTCTCCCTCTCTGACTCCTTTTTGCCTGTCTTTATTTTGCCTACCCCTACTCCCTCCCCTCTCTGCTCCCCAGCCCCTCAAAATCTTCCCCCGTTCACCACCTCGCTGCTCTCTTAATGTGTTACCTTACGTGTTCACCTCTTCTCTCTCTCTCTCTTTCTGTGGCTGTTCCCTCTACCTCACCTCTTTGAAAACCTTCCTCCTTTCCCCCTCCATCTATTTCTCTTCCTTGTTTTCTCTGTCAGTTACCCCGATCTCTCTCATAAATGTCGCCCCGCACATCATGAATGCAATTTGAACTCAGTCTTTCCAGCACACCTATCTCTCGTTACCTCTCCTGTCTCTGCTGATTCACCTCTGAACCTCACCCTGTCTTGCACCACCTACCAACCCTCCTCTTTCTCTGCTTCACCTATGTCTCTCTAATGGCTGTTTCCGATTTCATTTCTGTTTCTGCTCATTCGTCCCTCTGTCTCTACCTATCTCTGTGCCCCAATACTCTCTTTCCCTGACCCCATATACCTTTTTGCACTTTGTCTCTCTCTCTAGCTCACCACTGTCTCTCTACCTTGGCTCGCTCTATGTGTCTCACAGCACTCCAGGTCTCTCTGCTTGTCTACGTTTCCTCGCTCTACTTTAAGTCACTTGAGTCTCTTTCGGCCTTACCCATCTCTCTATTCCATCCCTCAGCAAACTTCTCCCATCTCACTGTCTGCATTTCTTTCTCCTAACTCTATCTCTCTGTACTTTCCACCACAATTGAAAACTTTACACATCTCTGTTGCTCTCGTTCGCTACCTTCTCCTTCCTATTTCTACCTCTCTATATCTTACCCCTGTCTTCAGCTTATGTCTCTGCCTATCTCTTTAGCTCACCTCAGTCTTTATCTCCTTCTACCTCTGCTTCACTCTTCGTGCTACACTGCTCTCTTTTTCTCTCTGTTGTTCCATCTCCCACATTCTTCAATTTCCCTTGCTCAGCAGCATTGGAGGTAACTGCCTAAAGAAGTGCACACGTAGAAATGCGAGAAAAGGGACAATGCACTGACAGAGAAATAATGTTAAATCATTAGGCTTCCCCTGATGGAATGATGACAATCGTCAATGCAGAGCTGTGAGTTTCGCTTGAGTAGAAATAACACCAGTAGTGAAGGATTGGTTCTGTATTCATGAATAGAGAGATGAAGAGGACTGGCTAATTAGGTATATTATGCATATGATTTTAGTAAAATGTAATGTAAAGGTCAGACCTAAAAGTACTAGATCCATCTACAAAAAGAAATAGCTTAATCAATGCTCAGTCATGATTTCTTTTGGAACTATTTGGATGGCAGACACCAGGGAGTTGGAGCTTCTGGCCGTTGATTCCGAAAGCTTAATGATCAATTTAATATTGTTTAGCATCATTAGGGTTTGAATTAGCAAAAAGATTGGTAATACATTCAAATTGATTCTAAACAGGAGGCTTCAAAATATATGTTGCCTAGGGTAGCCAGAATCTTTAAGACAACACTGCCGGGCAAGCCTTCTGATATGTGGAGTGTGGACTGGACCACTCGATGCCCACTATCAGCGTGGCACCCCTGGTGCTGGCTGTACCGTGGCTGTTGAGGCTCCCCTACTATGCCCACGTGGGCTGAACTGGGAGGCTCTGAGCCGTGATAAACAACCACTGGCAGCATGTGTGATCTGCTGCCCAAGACTGTAAGCAGAGATGACCGTGCTCAGCGTCTGGCTCCGGAAGGTCATGCACTGCCTCGTCACGATCCTGTGAAACCTGCAGGCTAACTCAAGAGCTGAGGTACAGTCTGTATGCAGTGTCTGTGCCCTCACTCTAAGAATCAGCCTAAGAATAACACGCTCAGCGTGAGAGACCCGTAAAGCTCCAACCACTTCATTATTAAAGCTATGATATAATCTTGTTATTACAGTGTGTGAAGAAGTGGTGCGAGCTGTGCAGCAAAAGTCACTGTCTAGAAAAGAGCACCTGCTGTAGTGCTTCAGACTGTCTCTACAAAGCACTCGTAGAGCTGCACTAAACTGCGCATGAGAAGCAGAAAGCAAAGAGGGCAAAGAGAGGTCAGGGAGAGGTAAAGAGTGAGGGGTGAAAAAGAAGAGGTGATGTGAATTTAGAGAGAGGCAAGTAAGACAGCGATCGTTTTGTTATGGTCGAGCGCAAAGCGCTCTGTCCCTGGTGTAATCTCTCTGTGGGCTTTTAACCACGCCCATGTCAAGCCCATCAGTTTGGTTGGTTCGTGGGCTTGCCTTTTAAAATTTGCTTGATTTCATTAGTGTAAGGCATGCATACGTCATGCCTTTTCCGGTGTTTAGCCCTCCTCGAGCGCACCGGCCAACTTAAAACATCTGGCTGGTTTCTGGACTACCTTTTCTCTTCATTTTGCAGGCAACACGATCTCGCTGGGCAGTAGTCGAGCGCTTTACATGAAATCGAGCCTGTTACATGGCTAATTCAACTGTGGCCGGTTACATGGCTAATCGCACTTTTGCCGGTTGTATGGATAATTGCACTTTTACCAATACGTTTCACTGTGAGCGAACTTCTGTTTCCTTTTGTGTGCCTCCGTCACGCTTCATGGTGGCCGTGGGCTCACTTATGTGAAACTGTTTTACTTTTCAGATTATGTGGCAAGAAAAGTTCGGTTAGGAGTTTAAAACGCGAATAGCTCTAACTCAAGCAAACGCGAGACCCGTTGCATTGCAAATGCTTGTTTAAAATGTAATTGCCATCAAGTTCCTTATGGTATGAGGGTTAGGCAGCCCAGTCACACACACCAAGTTTCTGTAAAGCATGTCCAGTTGTAACTAAAAAAATATCTGGTGACAAATAGTACAAAAGTTTTTTGTTTGAATGGGATTGGGAGGTATGATGTAAACTGTAGTAGTACTGTTTTTTGCTGAGAACAGCTGTGGTACACCATTTAGACTAGAAAGGCAGATTCACATTTCCTCTGCCCCATGAGAAGCACATGGGAGCTTTGAAACTAATGAAACACATACATTCAGAATCAATCAGATTTATATTGCTGTAGCTCCTAAAGCCACCTATTTTTCTTACATAGGTTGTGGGTGGTAGTATATGAAGTAAACTGTCACCAAGGAATTATTTTTTTGGGGGGGAGAGGTACTGTAACTAAGGAATTGATGTACTGGATGACTTAGGCCAGGCAGGGGCAATAACAAAGAAAGTGAAAAAGAGAGAGTGGGTAGTTTTTGAAGCCGTCGAGGGCTGGTGGGATCCCCAACATAGAGGAGGGCTGTAGAAACTCTCATACAGTTGTAATGTGTGTTAATTGCAATTGAAATGCTAGCCCATCATAAAACATATTACTGAAGGGCATTAGCCAGGGCGGTTATTCTGGAGAACGAGATACGGAAATGGTAATTGTGAGAACCAGTTAGAGGGACCTGTGATAAGCAGGAGCAACTGGGCCCAACAGTGGGGGCTGTGGTCTTTTACTTCTGATGTCCTGGAGCCCGATTTACTGTTGATCCTGAGCACCTGGGCAAGTACCTGGGACAAGTACCTCTTCAGCACTTGACTCTCATTCGTAGCGTGTGTCGAGCAGTCTATGGCTTCTCATGGGGGAGGTAGACACAAGGGGTTGAACACAAGTTAAAAATTCAAAATATGTTCAGCAGCAGCAATAAATGATTGTTCAGTCAAATACTTGCTTTTATGAAAAAAGGAGTGCTTATATACAAACACAAAGGAAAATCCAGCATTCACAAACAATACACATAGTCCACTCAGGACAGGCCTCTAGTGTTTTACAGGCGGATTCCTGTGTCGCTCTCCCCTCTCGCAAACAGTAGTTCTTATTCCCCTTTTAGTTTAGGCCACATTCAGCTTAAATCCCACCAGCTTTACGAGTCTCAGAAGTCCCATTAAAAACTCTTTATTAAAGTCAAAAGTGTTCCAGCACTAAAGTGCTATGTGGCAGTCAAGTTTCCCCATGACTGTGTGGCCCTTAAATCAGTCTTACCCGCAACAGCACAATGTGAACAACCATAATCACCGAGCCTGCCCTCTTCATGGGCGCTAAAGCTGCAGCGGCGTTCTCTAGGAAGTTTCTCACAAGTGGACCCAAAAGGGCAGCAGTCAGTTCCCCTTGAGTTCCTCACACGCAGTCCTACAGAGGCAGTGGCTGAGAGAGTCTCAATGCTTCACTGATGCTGGTAAGTTTCTTGGGATCCACCACACAGGAGGTGGGGGTGTGATGCTTCTGATAATGGCCCTCAGTCAGGGCTTGGGCAACACTAAGGTCACCACGGCGGTGTCCTCCTCGTGATGAGTATCTTGACCAGTCATACTCCTTGCCTGGTCTTGGTGGCCCCCTGGCTTACGGGGTCACTGTTGTCACTCTGTACAGGGGCTACAGCTCGATTGGCAAAGCAGCAGTTTTCACGGCAGCTGCCGTCTGGCATACAAGGTTACCAACTTCTTTCCACACATGGGCTACGGCCTGATTGGCATGGCAGCAATCTTCATGGTGGCTTCACTTGGCATATGGGACACTGACATAGCTCCACACAACAGGCTACAATCCTATCTTCATGGCAACCCTTCCTGGCTTATGGGGGTCACAGACCTACCTGCACACATGGGCTACAGTTCGATGATCACTGCAGCAATCTCCACTGTAGCCACACCTAGCATACTGGGTCGCCGACGTTCAACCTGCACATGCATGATGACCCGTTCACTGTAGTTATGTTGATGGCTCACACTTCATAGTGGCCCTTCTCTGGCATACAGAGATCATCAACTTTTACCTACACAGGGGAAATGACACCATCATTGCAGCAGCCATCTCCTCACACCTTGCTAGAGGGACCCATATTACCAGGATGGCCCACTGGACCTTGTTCCCTGCTGCCCTCTCCTCTTTCTCACAGGAAACACAGGTCTTGGCAAGCAGGCAGGCACTCGTGCTTGAGGTCCCAGGGGTAGGTGCTCTTGGATTCCATTGGTGATGTCCCCTCACCATGCTGGGAGACTGGCAGTCCCTGGCCCCAGTCCTGGTCACAGGCAGAAATCTGGCAGAGTTTCTCTTCCTCACACAGCCTGACAGACTGCTTGGCAGTTAACAATTTTGGGGCACTTGAGCTCCCTTTCTTATAGTCCCTTTCCAGATACCAAATATGATTTAGAGTTTGAGTCTTTGATGTTCATGTCGGGGTCTGCTTCCTTTTGAAGTGCTCTTATCTCTGCCCTGCACTTCCTCCAGAAAGCAGTCTGTCACAACAGGAGCAACTGTCACGACTCACGTGCTGCTTGCGCCTGGAATTTGCAGATCTGGTGGCGTGAATCTTCAATGTTCGGCTTTGGCCCAAAAAGGGGCGACTCTTTCTGGTAGCCACGGTGCTGTAGGCAATGGAGACACCAAGAACAGACCGTGCCCTTCAGAAAATAGCGCCAGAGGGAAAAAACCCCTTAAAAAGGGGAAAAAACCTCCAAACAGGAAGACTCCTGGAGAAAAACAAGAACAAACAAACAGGAATCCAAAAGGAGCAAAAATCAGAAAACACAGAATGCTGAATCCAAACCAAAAGGCAAGGAAATCAGGAGCGAAGACACTAACTGAGCAGAAAGTGTTGCAGCGCAAAGAAAGAGGAAAAACACAGCCCTTATATACCAAAAAACAGGAAGTGACCCACAGGAAGTAAAAGGACACCATCTTAGATAGGGAAACAATACATAGAACAGAATAGTAGAGGAACCATAGAGAATAGGGAACAAGGAATGCTGGGAAAGCACAGGAATCTGGGAAGGAGGAAAAAACATAAAGAAAGGCACACAACAGACTGCAAAAAAGAAGAAAGGACAAAGAAACGAAGAAAAACAGGTAAGAGGGTTCAGAGACCCCTGGGACAGTGAAAGGCAGAAGGAAGAACGAGGCCCCAAGCAAATCTGGGGCCTCGAAACGCGCAGGAGAGGCTGGGGGCGCGCCGCGTCTTAATAACGCGGTGCGCGGCCCGAGCCGAACGCCCGGCAGAAGTCGAGCTCTCGGCTCGCGCTGCGCGGTGCGGCGCGACAGTAGGTCCCCCTCCCGAAGGCCCAGGTTTAAGAGGGAATAAACAGTGAAAGCGTTGAATCAGGAGAGGAGCGTGAACGGAAGAGGCATCTTCCCATGAACATTCACTGAGAGGATAACCCTTCCAATGAATCAGATACTGAAGTCGTTTATGAAAAAGACGAGAGTCACAAATTTCCTGCACTTCATATTCAGGAACATCATCCACAAGGACAGGAGGTGGACAAGGAAACTGACGTGAGTAAGGATCAGGCACATAAGGTTTAAGCTGAGAAACATGAAAAACCGGATGGATCTTCCATGTATGGGGTAAGTGAAGACGGACAGTGACAGGATTCACCAACTGGAGAATACGGAAAGGCCCATAGTAACGAGGTGTGAACTTGTTTTGAGAGAGACGAGAGGGCAAGAATTTGGAGGAGAGCCAGACTTTATCTTGCAGATGATAATTTGGATTGGTTGTACGTCTCTTGTCTGCAGCCTTCTTCATTTACCTCTTGGTATGTAACAAATTAGATCGAATTAGTTTATGGAGTTGGAGAAGGCGTTTGGAGAAATAGGTAATAGCAGGTAGAGGAGAGTTGGATTGTGGAGAAGTAGGGAAAGAGGTAGGATGAAAACCATAGGAACAGAAAAAGGGAGTGACCTTGGAGGCACTATGGACTGAGTTATTGTAGGAAAATTCAGCTAAAGAGAGGTAAGTGCTCCAGTTACTTTGGGTAGAATTGCAAAAGCATCGAAGATATTGCTCTAGTCCTTGGTTCAGACGCTCAGTCTGTCCGTTGGTCTGAGGATGGAACCCTGAAGACAGGGCTCTATTTATATTCAGTGTTTTACAAAAATGCTTCCAAAATCGGGAGATGTACTGAGGTCCTCTATCAGATATTATGGTATGTGGAAGTCCATGGAGACGGAAGACATGATCTATGAATATTTGACTTAGTTCTTGAGAAGTAGGCAGCTTTTTTAGGCCAGTGAAATGAGCCATCTTTGTGAAAGAATCCACTGTGACCATGATAACCCGGTTTCCTGCTGATGGTGGGAGTGAACACATAAAATCAGTAGAGATAGTATGCCATGGGGCCGATGGAACAGGCAAAGGCTGTAGTAATCCTGCCGGTCTGGTGTGAGGTATTTTGACTTGGGCACATATGGGACAGGCCTGAACGTATTTTTCCACATCCAGTTTCCAGGTAGGCCACCAGAAAAATCGTGAAAGTAGTTCTTGTGTGGCTTTGATGCCTCTATGACCAGCTACAGGGGAATCATGGCACATTTGTAATGCTTTCTTTTGCACCTTGTTTGTAGGGAGGAATATCAGGTCTTGGTAATAAAAATATCCTTGTTTCTTGTACAATAATGGTCTTAGTTCTTCTATGTCATGGTCCGATAGGTTGGCGTATTCTTGTTGTACTTCTTCCAGGAAAGACTGAGCCACTCCAATGATCTTACTGGGTTCTAGAAGATACTGGGATGAGGAAGGAGAACACTCTGGATATCGGCGAGACAGAGCATCAGCCAGAATGTTTTGAGATCCTGGAATATATGTAATATAAAAATCGTACTGACTGAAGAAAAAGGCCCAGCGGGCCTGACGACTATTCTGGCATACAAAATTTCTTAAACATTGTAAATTACGGTGGTCTGTCCTCACCTCAAATGGTTCCTTGGAACCCATCAGAAACTGTCTCCACTCAAGGCAGGCTGTTTTCAGAGCCAATAATTCCCTTTCAAGTACGGAATAATGTTGTTCAGCTGTGGAAAGGATATGAGACAAATAGAAAACAGGATGTTCAAGGCCATCATCCTCTTGTCGTTGGAGTAAGACAGCTCCGATGGCTCTCTCAGAAGCATCAGTTACTACTATAAATTGTTTGGTGGTATCTGGATGTCTTAAGATGGGGGCTTGGGTGAAGGCTCTCTTTAAGCTTTGAAAGGCTGCTTCAGCAGCCTCAGTCCAGACAAACCCCTTCTTTAAATTGTCCTTCTTTAAGGTGTGAGTTATGTGGCTAGTCTGACTGGCAAAGTCTAGAATGAATTGTCGATAGAAGTTTGCTAAACCTAGGAAACATTGTGTTTCTTTTATGGTAGAAGGAGAAGGCCACTCTAGGATAGCTTGTACCTTTTCTTGATCCATAGCTATGCCGGTGGGACTTAAATGATAGCCCAGATATTTGACTTCCGTCATGTCGAACTCACATTTCTCTGGTTTGCAAAATAGTTGATGATCACGAAGTCTTTGAAGAACTTGTTTCACATGGGAAGTATGGAGTTCAGGATTTCTAGAATAAATAAGAATATCATCTAGGTAGATCACGACTGTCTGATTCAGTAGGTCTGAAAACACTGAGTCCATAAATCTCTGGAAGATTGCGGGGGCGTTAGTAAGACCAAACGGCATAACCCTATATTCAAAATGGCCAAATGGGGTCCTGAATGCTGTCTTCCATTCGTCGCCTTCTCTTATGCGTAAAAGGTGGTAGGCTCCTCGTAAATCCAATTTAGTAAAACGTTGGGCCCCTCTGATTGCTTCCAGTATGTCCCTGATGAGAGGCAAAGGATAACGATCTTTAATGGTAATTTTATTCAGACCTCGAAAATCCAGGCACGGACGAAGATCCTTAGTCTTCTTGGGCACAAAAAAGAGAGGGGCCCCAGCCGGAGACGACGATGGAACAATAAGACCACTCTGTATATTTTCGTCCAGATACTCCTCTAGAACTTCCTTTTCGGGTTCCGTGAGGGAATACATCCTCCCAGAAGGAACAATTGTGCCGGGTTCCAATGGAATTGCACAATCATATTCTCGATGTGGAGGTAGCACAGGTTTTGACGGTTTTTGGAAAACTTCCTGAAACTCCAAATAGTGGTCTGGGACCCCTTGGACCGTATTAATGGACATACCAGTGGCACCTTCAGTAGCTAAGGATCTTTTCGGAGACCAATACTTGTCGGAAGTAAAACAGTTCTCATGACAAAATTGCGAAGACAAAGAGACTGTCCGGGTAACCCAATTTATATATGGGTTATGTCTGATGAACCACGGAATTCCAAGAATGATGGTATGGTTAGGGGACGTAATAAGATCGAAGGAGATGTGTTCTTGATGGTTTCCCACCTGTAGACTTAACATCAGGGTAGTGATGTCTACAGGACCAGAGGATATCAAAGATCCATCCACAGTGTGTACCTGTTCGGGTACTTCTTTTGCTTGAGTAGGAACTAGGTTAGCAGCAGCCCACGTCTTGTCCATGTATATACCACTAGCACCACAATCTAGTAATGCCATAGTCTTTTCTTGACGACCGTCAGGAAGTTGTAACAGGACAGGAAAGATGAACAAGGCAGTTGTATTGTCATTAAAGGAGCTGATGGAAGGTATAGCTGTAGATCCCGTCCCCTCCCTTCTTACAGAGGACGGGAGGTGGCGTTTCCCGAAGGCCTGGACGGACGTACTGGACAGGTACGGAGCATGTGACCAGCAGAACCACAATACAGGCACAACCCTCTCTTGCGTCTGTCTTCTCGTTCACTAGCAGAGAGCGGACCTCGGGTAGTATCCACCTGCATGGGTTCCCCTTCGATGTCTCTAGCAGGAGTGCGAGGTTCCTCGGAACGCTGCAGGTATGCACGTGAGCTACTTGGCTGGGCAAACCCTCTACTCCTTTTCTTTTCTGATCTCCGTTCCTGAAGACGATATTCGATGGACAGTGCTTGATCCATCAGGCCACGAAGATCTTCCGCTCTGGTAGAATGCACTAGTTCATCCTTTATTTCTTCTTTGAGTCCTCTACGAAATAATGTTACCAGAGTACGTTCCACCCAAGTGGTCTCTGCCGCCAGCTGACGAAAACGGGTTATATATTGCAGGACGTCTTGGGAGCCTTGTTGGATGTCGCACAAGGCTTCTTCAGCGGAGGCTTCCAATCCAGGACGGCTAAACATCTGTTTGAAGCGACTCACAAAGGCGGAATAGTCTGACAATACAGGGTCGTTGGAGGACACCATCGGGGTTGCCCAGGCCAAGGCTGGACCGGATAAGGCACTGATAAGATAACCCACCTTGGTCCTGTCGTGGGAGAATTGAGTAGGTCGGAAGGCGAAATACACCGTTAAAGCATCCAAGAACTCGCGAAGCTTGGTTGGTTCACCAGAGAAACAAGGGGTAGAAGCGGAGATTGTCGGAACATCACTGGTGCGGAGGGCCAAAGCCTGTCGTAACGCAGCATTTTCATTACGTAGTTGTTGCAATTCCTGGGCTTGTTGCTGAATCGTGGTCAACAGAGATTGCTCCGGATCTGCAGCAGCCGCCACTGTATTATCCATGGTGTTTGAGGACGTCGGAATGGTTGGGCGCTGCAATCTGTCACGACTCACGTGCTGCTTGCGCCTGGAATTTGCAGATCTGGTGGCGTGAATCTTCAATGTTCGGCTTTGGCCCAAAAAGGGGCGACTCTTTCTGGTAGCCACGGTGCTGTAGGCAATGGAGACACCAAGTACAGACCGTGCCCTTCAGAAAATAGCGCCAGAGGGAAAAAAACCCTTAAAAAGGGGAAAAAACCTCCAAACAGGAAGACTCCTGGAGAAAAACAAGAACAAACAAACAGGAATCCAAAAGGAGCAAAAATCAGAAAACACAGAATGCTGAATCCAAACCAAAAGGCAAGGAAATCAGGAGCGAAGACACTAACTGAGCAGAAAGTGTTGCAGCGCAAAGAAAGAGGAAAAACACAGCCCTTATATACCAAAAAACAGGAAGTGACCCACAGGAAGTAAAAGGACACCATCTTAGATAGGGAAACAATACATAGAACAGAATAGTAGAGGAACCATAGAGAATAGGGAACAAGGAATGCTGGGAAAGCACAGGAATCTGGGAAGGAGGAAAAAACATAAAGAAAGACACACAACAGACTGCAAAAAAGAAGAAAGGACAAAGAAACGAAGAAAAACAGGTAAGAGGGTTCAGAGACCCCTGGGACAGTGAAAGGCAGAAGGAAGAACGAGGCCCCAAGCAAATCTGGGGCCTCGAAACGCGCAGGAGAGGCTGGGGGCGCGCCGCGTCTTAATAACGCGGTGCGCGGCCCGAGCCGAACGCCCGGCAGAAGTCGAGCTCTCGGCTCGCGCCGCGCGGTGCGGCGCGACAGCAACTCCAAATCTGATAGCCCACCAGCACAAGCCATGGGAGTGACCAGAGGTTCACACTTGGATGTCAGTCACAGTGTTATGTTTACCAAAAGATTACCCAAGTCCCGGATATGGCGACTATCTTGGATTGAGATTGTATAAAGGAGGATGATGTCAGAGTCTCATCGCTTCCCAAAGCAGTTTGCATTTGCCAGTTGTCGAAGGATCATCGTGGAGCCAAAGAGGTATGAGTGTCAGATTGGAAGTTTCGACTGCTTTTCACTCAGATTGTTTTCACCACCTTGTATATTTTTACTTATTTTATGTGCACCATTTTGTTATGGTTTTTGCACATTCTAATTTTGCACTTTGTGTCTTTCCTGTTTCATCATGACAAGGTACATATCACCATTTTTTCCCTGGATTTACAGGACTGGAATTCATTTTGAATTTATATGGATTAAACTCTCTAGTAAACGAAAAGATTATACCACGAAAATATTCTAAAGAACAAATGATTTACTATTGTTTTTCTTTATTTTTTATTTCCAGAAAATTGCATTATGTTATAGCACTACATTCTAGCGAAGGAAAGGCTTAGTTAGAGGACTTGTTACTTGAGGTAGTTAGGTACGAGGATTACATATGATTTGAACAGCTAATCTGGTATAGTTTCATTGCAGACTTCAATAAGCAGATTGGAAAGGAAGTGTGACAATCCTCCCATCAGTGTTTTCCCTCTCTTCCCATTTCCCTTTTCCGCTCTGTATGGACTGCTGTGATTTCTGTTACAGTTAGAAATCATGGTCTCTGTGGAGATGAATAGGATTAACTTCATTGCACTCTTCCAGACTGGTAATAAAAAGCAGTGAACTACAACAGATAGCCTCCTCCAGCATTGTAATGAAATTCTTGGTTATGTTTGACTGGGGGAGGGGGTTAGCAGCCGATGGAGTGAGACGTGGCCCGCAGGAGCTCCTGAGGAAGCCCCTACATCTGACCCCATCCTGTTGCTGATATGTCCCCCAGTGGTCAGTGACTCCTGTTAACACTACTGGGGATGTTGGGAGTCCCCCCCAACTCTGCAAAGCACGAAACGGCTTCCAAGGCGCTTGGCCGCTCTCCTAGTGGCTGCTCCGTTTACCACTGTGCTCAAGATGGCAGCTTCCCTCACTTGAAATTCCTTCCAGGTTTGGTGCCCCAGTGCTAATATGTGCAGGCGCGGGCTGTGCGAGCCTACTGCCTGATTCTTGGCTGACCCCTGCGGTTTGATGTGGGGTCCCCGGAGACATACGAGGCCACTAGCCCCCAGTGATCCAGCGAGGAGTGGCCGAGCCCGAGCTGTAGGTGCCCATGACTGCTGAAGGCTCCTCCACTTGCCGACCAGGCCGCCCTGAGGCTGTGCTGATGGCTCACCACCTCGACCATCCCCCCTACGCTGACTTACCAACACTGGGAAGGCTTCATCGCCCAGCTTGAACTATTCGAAAAAGCCCTTGACTGGCTTCAGAGACATTGTTATCCCATGCCACAATATAAGTCAATCCTCCACTGCCCGAACTAGGTCAGGGCATTTAACTACCTATGTATACTATGAATCCTGTCTCATTTATGTGGATGGACTGTGACATACTTGTACTTTTAGACTAAAGGTCAAAGGTTATGTCATTTGTGTACTTTGAGCATTCTGCCATGTAAAATGTGACTAAAATATGTTTGGGGACTGATACATGGTTCTCTCTTTTAGGTGCTTCCTACAACAATATTCTGTCCTGATGATGACCCATTTGGAATGAGTTTTAGAGGCTGCGTCAAAACGTAAACATAAATTGATTGTGGACTGTGTCTTGAAACTGTTGGTAGATTCTAGACACCTGTATCAGGGGTTTTGTGGGGACCATTTTTCCTGTTATAGCATTACGTACCCAGGTCCCAGGGTTACTGGGTTTGCCTCATTTAGCAGTGCTTCTGAGGGAGGTGGGGGCCATCTGAATGTCCCTTTGGCAGCCACAGAGGGGCTTGTTGAACACTCGGGCCCCTGCAGGATTGAGAGGACACTGGCCCGCGAACTGTGGGAGGCCCTGAGGGCTGAGGTCTCCGCCTGCATGCTGACCTTGGATTCCTGCTCAACAACCTTCCAGCTCACCTGCAAGACCTTTGGTGAGATCCCTGGGCTCCTGTGCACCTCATCATTGTACCTGGCCTGATGAGAAGCTGGGCAGGCCCCCTACGATGACCGCGGCCTTCTGAACCATGAAGCAATATTTTGTGACTCACTGCACGGGCCCCGGGTAGTGCCTCTAAATAAAGGCCTGCCATCTTTCACCAGTGGTCCACAGTCACCCCTCAGACTGCCGGACAGATAGCTCACAGCAGTGAACCTGGGTCTATGACTGACACTTTGCAAAGGTGAGGCAACCCTCTCCATCTAAGATACCTCTTACATAACGAGGAGCTAGGCGGCCAAAGGGCCCCATGACATCGCCTGTGGTGTTGCTCTACTCCTAAGAGAAGGATTTTTCCCCGGGCCATCTGTTTACAGCGCAGTGGCACCGCTCAGCTGGCACAGATGGAGTGCCCGTAAGTAAGCTCCCTCATTGACACTTGTACCCACTGCCTACTGCCTGTGTGCCCTCTTGGTCTTTGCCCCATTGAAGATTTGCTTCAAGTGGGGCCTTTCCTTACTACGACTGTTTCCTGAGCCTTATCGGATTACTATGTTAAAGAGAAAGTTACAACATTACAACATGGTATTGGAGTCCAACATTTTCGTGAGATCTGACAGACACTGCCTGCTTTTCACCATTTTTGTTCTTGTCGAGGATCCTCCTATGAGAGTATCCTAGCTAGCAATAACCAAGCTGCTGATAGCTGGCTACTTTCAGCTGGGCAGTGCTGGGTGATGAGTCAAAATGTGGGTACGTGACTGTGCTAGCTGCTGGTGGTGGCTGCTACCTACCCCAGACAATCCTAGTAGTTGGTGTCACCTGCCTGCTTTATTTTCCTCCCTCCTCCTTCCTCTTTTAGCACTGTACCGTGCTGTGGTCACAGGAAGGTGGCCTAAGGGTTGGACTCTGAAAAATCTCTATCCAGTGAGCAGCCTTGTGTGCACCGGTATCCAGTGCTGGTCCCACAAAACAAGCTTGACTCTAATCTTATGGCTATTAAGGAAGCAACAAAAAAAAAACCTTTAACACAGAATAGTCATGGTGGTGGTGGAACGGGACTTCCTGTGGGCTGACCAATTTAAGCTGGGAGAAGGCATCCATGCTGTTGAACTTACCTCGCAGGAACTAGTCCCTATGACTCAGGGCTTAACAACCTAGATGGAGGAGATAGTGGGTCAAGTGTGTGTATTTGAGAACTGTGCGGAGGACTCTGAGTGTCGTGCCCGCAGGAATAACATCTGCATGGTGGGTATACCTGAGAGGTCAGAGGGTACTGACATGGTGGTCTTTCTTGAAACACAGCTACGGAGATAGTGGCACCGGAGGGCTTATCCCTTTTCTTTGCACTGGAAAGAGCCTCTAGGGTGACTGCCTGCCCACCACCTCCTGGTGGGGCGCTACGGCCCATGGTGGCATGCCTCTTACACTTCAGAGAGAGAGACCATGGGCCAGATGTAGCAAAGGTTTTTCCCCATTCTGTGTCTATGGGAAAAAGTGTTTGTACATATGGCCCCATATCCTTAAATGCGCCAGAGACCTAGGGGAGTTTCAGGTTGATAATAGCCAAGTGATGCTTTTACCAGATCTCACGCTCGCAGAGACAAAGGGCCTAATTCTTGAAAGCCAAATACAGACTCTGGGGCCTTGATATCAAATATGCCATGCTTTACCCCACATGCCTACGAGTGGTCACTGATCAGGGCACAAAATTATTTCTACAGCCCGACGAGGTATGGGACTGGCTTGACCTGAGTCCAGAATCAAAGGGGCATAGTAGATGCCCTCGGAATTGACCCCAGAACACATGGGAATGGAGTGGGGCCCCCACATTGGATCAGGTGTGTAGGGATCACCAGAGTGCTATGGAAGAGACAGCTAAATTCATGACTTCGAGCCCTGATAGATGGTCACCTGAGGAGGGACGGCATCCAGTGGTCCTGACACGGACTCAGAGTGTGACTTTACCTTGCACACCAACCAGAGCTGGGACCCACCCGAGGTCACCTCTCAAACTGCAGATGTAGTTCATTGACATAATGTTCTCTTGGTGATGTCTGTACACTAGGCAATTTGCTCCCTTGGCCTTTGTCTTTTTGTCCCTTGTGTGCCTCGAAGAGAGGACCTTTGCTCTCTTCCCCTTGCATGTCAGGGGATTCTCCCTTCCCCTTGATGGGAGCTTGGGCTCCTATCAGTTTGTTTATGTTCATAGTGTCAGGGGTCCCTTTCCCTTTTGAGTTGACTGTGTCTCACTTTCACCACCCCTCAGTTTAGACTGCGGGTGTCTCTCTCACCTGCTCCTCCTTCTCCTCCCCTGCCTGCACATGGCTCTGCGATCCTCTCCCGATATGCGTGCACCCTATGAGGTGGATTTGGGCTGTAGTGTTCTTTGATGGGGGAAGATTCACATAGCTATAAGTTCCCCTCCTGGAATGTTCGGGCCTGCATAGCATGGTCAAGTGCTAGCGTGCCTGAAACACAGGGGTATTCATGTAGCATTACTGCAGGAAGCTCACCTGGATGCTAAAGAGGGGGCTGCCCTGTGCAAGAGGTGGAGGGGGCAGGGAACATACATCACTTACCCAGCCTTTGCCTGGGGTACCTTAATATGGGTGAAGCCTGGGGTCCTATTCCAATCTACCAGCAGCTCGACTGATAAGGAGGGGTGCTAATTTGTTTCGATGGGCCAGTTAGAAGGTCAAGATATTTCACTTGGTATTGTATATGCCCCTATTATTGATCAATCTCTTTTTTTTGTATGGGCTTGCCTGGGTGTTGGTTCATCTGCTAACTTGGACACTTATCATTGGTGACTCCCATCTCCCACTCCATAACTCCCCAACTGTTTGTTTTGCTGGGAGGTTCCCCACTTGACAGAGCAACTGGGGCCTGGTCGATGACTGGCGACATCGCCATCCGCTAGAGTCTACTCCTTTCACTCGGTCCTACATGCACTGCATATGTGACTTGACACCTTTTTATGCTTCCCTGACGTTCTAAGTGCCATTTCATCCACTGAATACCTTCTCCGAACCATCTCCGACCATAGTCCCCTGTGATGACATTGAAATGGTGGGGAGGACACACTCCTGTATTCTCAGCAGGCATCTGAAGGCGGTAAGTCTGGAGGACCCCGCGCTGTGTGAGATGGTCCGAGAGGCTATCCAGCATTACTTTGATGAGAATGCTGGCTCAGCTTCCTCTCTGTCTGTGGAGTTGGAGTGGGAGGCCTTTAAGGTGGTTATTATGGGGCGCTATTTGTCGGAATTTGCGGGGATCCGAAGGACCCTGTTTCAGGACATTGTTGTTTACGAACAGACCTAAAGGCATGTGGAGCACCTACGCCTGTAAAGGCCAGACCTACAGCAGGAATTATTGGACGCCGAAGAAAACGTAGCAGAACATGTGGAGCGGCTCCACTGTTTAGATTACAAAGCCTATATGGTCAGAGCACATGCTGAAGAGGATAAATCTAGCCCCATACTGGCTTGGCTGGCTAATCCCTCTCACCGTGGTTCACTGATTCTGGAGTTGGTAACTCCGTCCATACCCGCCAGTACACCCAAGTGGAGATTAACCACTTCTTTGCAGACTACTATTTTCACTTGTATGTGGCCTGGGTGGCGCCACAGGACTGCATTATTGACGACTGGTTGACAGCTTTGCGACCTTGCGAGCTGACCTGGGAGATGGTGAAAGTACTGGGGAAGGATATCATGGAGGAGGAGATCTAGGCTGAGGTCTACTGCATGGACAGTGGAAGGTTCCAGGGACAGATGGCCTCCGGGTGGAGTTTTATGCTGCATACCTTGACATTCTTGCCCACTGTTTAGTCACCTTATATCACCACACACTGGCTGCCAAGATGGTAGCCCACCACTCTGCAAGAGGCCCTTATTGTCCTCTGCTTAAGCTGGGGAACCCTGTCACAGATGTGACTGCAATGCATGTGAAGGTGAGCTGCTGAAAGACCCTGTCCCTCTCAGTAGCGGGCCGCATTGCAGTGGCTAAAATGGTAGCGCTACTTCGTCTTCTTTACTTCTTTGCTGTACTCCCACTGGTGATACTATGTGCGACGTTCTGGGATCTTGATTCCATCCTTATTGATCTCATATGGAATAAGGGACGATGGCAAGTTGCTTTGGTTAAGTTGCAGCCAGCAACGACAAGCAGAGGCAACGGATTGTGCCCTTATTCCCACGCCCTGGTTCTCCCTTCTGGGCCTCTGTTCTTGCTCTGCTAAATATAGAGTCACCTCCCGTTTTATTGACCTAGCTTTGGTGTTGGCTGAGCGTAGCATTACGATGCTTTGGAAGCATGCAGAGGGTCCCTGTCTAGAGGACTGGAGGGCAGACGTGTTGCACTGGGCAACATGTGAGGGACTTACCTTACTCCGCGAAGCACACCAGGGGAGGAGACCCAAGGAGTTTGTGAGAGCGTGGGACACTGTGGTGGCTGACTTTTGGGGAGGTAACAATGAAAGCGAGGATGATATTACTGACAGTGTATTCAAGCCCCTCCTCCATCCTCTATGAGATCCTGCCTGGACGTCCAACCTGAGTCACAGCTACCCTTCACTGTCTCTAACCATTGGCGCCATCCGTCCACGGCTTCTGTCACTCTAGTGGAGTGCTGCCTTTACATTACCTTGTTCTGTGGAGTCTTCCGGGTTCAGGGGGATTGTGGAGGCCATGGGATGGGTAAAGGGATGACTGGTTATTTTGTTAGTTTGCCTGTTGTTCGATTTGCTCAATTTCTGTGGTTTTGTGAGGGTAAAACGTGACCCTAACTATAACGTGCCTGTAAAGTTTGTTTTTTTCAGTGAATTTCTGTGTTTTTTTAATGTAAAGTAATACATAAATACTGTACGTTAATACAACCACCGCTGTACATGGCCTTCAGCCATGCACCAAGGGGTTGGCCGCAGGGCCTAGCCTGGCCCATCTGCACCTAACCTCACTCCTTTGACAGTACGCGTTACGAGTATGGTGTGAGAGGTTTTTTCCGCCATTGGGCCTTGGAGACACGAGCACCTGTGGGTCCATGGAGGATCAGTGTCCCTAGGTATCTATATAGTTTCCTTTTATTACCTCCAAAACTAATGAACAGATTTACACCAAATTACAAAAAGCATAATCAGTGGACCAAGATCTAGCTTCCTGACAAATTTGATGTAATTTCGTTCAGCAGTCTGGGCTGTAGCCATGTCTAAATACTGCAAAATCCCCATAGACTTAGAATAAGGAAAAAGCATTTTGGGACACCCCCTTTTGCTCAAACTAGTTTTAAAAATTGCACGAAGATTCATTAAATGACACTAAAGTTCTAAGCAAAACAAAAACGTGCCGCCTATGAGTAAAGTTGGTCCTAACTATAACTACCCACTGGCTAGCACCAGTAGGTAAGGTATCTGTGTGTGTATACATATATATTTAAATATATGATTGAATTAACACACCATTCATAAAATCATCTTCAAAATGCACAGTTACAAACAAAAATAAAACATTTTAAAACATTCCTCTATCCTCTATAAAATCCTATCATTCGATATCATTTTTTTTTAAGAGAAATATTTTATAATACCAATAAATAATTTAACCCTTTGTCTACATGAATTGGCATTTGTACAAAATGCAATTGTGCAGCGTTGAAACAAACTTACATAAACCAAATATCTAAAAAATCATTCTTTTTCTTACTATTTTGCACTGTTATAGACTGTATCAACAAGATGGAAAGTTATTCATTCAATACTAAAACAAACTTATGTATATACAAATCTAACCAGTCAATTCATTCTCTTGCTATATTGCACTATTATAGACTTGGCCAACTAAATAAAAAGACATTCTTAATTTTACCTATACTACATTACTGACTTCTCGCCACATTGCACCACATTGATTAAGGGTATTAAGCCCTTTATCGCCAGCAATTAATAATTGTATATACTGCAGCTGTTCGAATCCAACACAGAATTAACACATATGCAAATCTGACAATGCAATTAATTCGCATAATAGATGTCACTATCATTCACTGAACCAGCTGCAGCTAAAAAGGTATTCTCCTTTTTGCTTACACCACATTACAGACATCATGAAGAGAAATCTTCTTCTCAGCATCTTTTAATAATTTCAACATACGGGAACTCAGTATTGGTTCTACTTTTTTAAGACATGCAGTTACTGCTTGTCTGCATGTCCGTATGCCACGCTGACTAAAAAGAGGATTTAACAAAAGTCTTCTTTCTGCGCTGACTGGACACATATATAGAAAATGTATGAGGTTCCTCTTATCATCTTTCCATAACCTACAGCTGCCCATCAGTATCTCCTAATCCCATAAATTCTTACTTGTTTCACCAGGCAGCTACCCAGTCGAAAATGCCAAAACTCTGTTTTTAAAACAAAGGACCATCCAGTCCCAAGATCCTGGTAGGTATCGAAGGGTCTTAATCATTTTGGATACCCTATGCATATGGTGTTTTCGCTAATAGTTCTTTATTCTTCAACGATGACAACCTTTTCATATTACCATTTTCTACTCTCTTAAATTAAAGCATGCTGTTGAAGGAGCACTTTCCCAAATATCATGCAAACCCAAATAATGTATTGCCTGATCCATATAATGGCGTGCAGGGTCCCCACAGCTTATTTGCAATTCATTCTCCTTAGGCATTTTTATTCCATACCAGGGCTTCACATAGACCTCTTTCCTGGCCTTTATCTGGTTGAGTTGCCCAAACTCCAAGCATATTTGTGTGCCAGAGATGCATTTCGCGGAAGGCAAAAAAGATGCCTATACACTTTTGATATTATTGTATTTAAGCATTTATTCATCTCTTCCGTGAAGAGCTTCCCTAAGTTAAGCTTGGCACCAGCTTGGCTGATATTACTTTTAGTAATGGTGAAATGTTTAGGCCAACCAAAGACCTTTTTAGGGAGGAAAAAGCCAAGCACAATGGCATACTTTTTTCTTTAGCTCTTTCTTATGTTGAACAAAGAATCCACGATCAACAAACAGGACTCCCAGATATCTGTAAGATCGAACTTGCTTCACTTGTTCTCCATTTAAATCAGCTAATTTTTCTGTGATTAATCTAATAACTTTCCCTGAAACCTTTGATTGGCTAATAAGGATAACATCATCTACATAAAGCAGATTAGAAATAAATATGGGCCCTAACCTGGGTGCGTGTGAATTAACTTCATTAAGTTTGATAGATAAATCTGATAAAAACAAATTAAATAAATAGAGTGCCAAGACACAACCTTGTTTTAAACCCTGATTAGTAAAACATTCTCTAGATAAAACAGTTTCATACCCAACTCGTATCCTAAACCAGGTATCTGTATAAAGAAGCTGGATTGCTTTGAGAAGACCAGGGGAGATACCTAATAATAGACGTTTTTTCCAAAGCAAATTCCGAATCACGGAATCAAAAGTTGACTTAAAGTCGACATAAAAAATGTGCTTATCCATTAACAAATGGTCAATATATTGGTCTTGGTTCCAACCCCTTGTGTGAACCCCGTTTGATTTAATGCCCCCCATGTAGTTCTCCTAATAATAAACTAGCAAAATATTTAGCTTCACCATCTTGAAGTGTAATCAGATAGTAATTTTCCAGGTGATGCCTATTATTTTTCTTAAATATCAGGTTAATGTTTGGTTCCCGCCAAGAGTCTAACACTATCTGCTGCTAAATGCACAATTATAGACTGAGGTTAAGACAGGTTCCCAAAATTCTGTGTTGGATTTAAAAAGGACTTGGGGTAATCCATTTGAACCCAGGGCATCATCTTGCCTAGAGATTAGCAATATTTTATTTACCTGCTTTTCAGAAAACTATACGGAACAATATCATTGGTTTCTAGTCCCCCTTACTGCTATTGGAAAATATAAAACCTTCTTTCTCCGTCCCTATTGGGGATCTTTTAAATAGCTATTTCATATTATTAACCCACATCTATTCTGCTACATTGGAGAGAACTATAGGGGTGGCAGAACAATGTAAATTATTTATTACCTTCCAAAGCTGCGTTGAATTCTTTTGTTTTGATAGGTACAACACCTTTGCCCAGAAGATATCTTGTACTTCTTTTTTTTACTCCCATACTGATTTTCGAAAGCACCTATTTACTTTAACAAGAGCACAACGTAATTTTCTATCAAGTGGATCTTTCCTATTCCTTTTTTGCAATTGAGTGAGCTCATTTCTTAATAAAAGGGAGGAAATCTATAATTTTATTCTACATTTGTTCTCATAAACCCCCTTCCTCAGAAAATCTTTTCGGACCTATTTTTTGCTTGTTTATTATTTGTTTTCCAAAAATATCGCCCACTGCTTTACTTGACTACTACATTCAACAACAATCCCCCTCTTCTACTATATTTAAATATATTATCTTATCAATCCCCAACCTTTAAACTCAACCAATCCTAAACCCTAAAAACACCCTTGCACCCAAAAAACCCTGCCCACCCTAAATCCTAAAAACAGCCTTACAACCCATTTACCCTTACGCACCCCAAACCCTAAAATACCCCTGCCACCCAAATACCCCTACCCTACCATCCCTAAACTCTAAAATTACCCTTGCCACCCAGATACCCTTACCCATCCAAAACACTAAAAATAATGTTTGCACCGACATGCCATTCCCCACCTGAAAGCCTAAAATTACCCCTACCAACCAAATACCCCTACCCATCCTAAACCCTAAAAACACTCTTGCAACCCAAATACCCTTACAAACCCCACATCCTAAAAACACCCTTGCCACCCAAATACCCTCACTCACCCTAAAAGATCCTTACCACCCAAAAAACATTATCCGCCCTATATTCTTAAAACACCCTTGATATCCAAATACCCTTACCCACCCTAAAAATACCATTGCCACACAAATACCCTTACACACCCTAAACCCTAAAAATAACCTTGCCACCCAAATACCCTCACTCTCCCTAAGCCCTAAAAATATCCTTGCCACCTAAATACCCTTACCCACCCTGAAGCCTAAAAAGTCCTTTGCTACCCAAATATCCCTATCCACCCTAAACCCTAACATTACCCTTACCATCCAATACCCCTACCCACCCTAAAATTACCCTTGCCACCCAAATCCCTTTACTCACCCCAAACCCTGAGTGTTCCCTTGCCACCCAAAAACCCTTGCCCACCCTAAACCCTACCCTCACCCAGTCTAAACCTTAAAAACAACCTTACCACCCAAATACCCTTACCGACCCTAAATCCTAAAAACATCCTTGCAACCAGATACCCTTACCCACCCGAAACCCTAAAAGTATGCTTGCCACTCAAAAACCCTTACCCACCCTAAACCCCAAAATCACCCTTATGACCCAAATACCCTCACCCACCCTAAACCCTAAAAAACAACCTTGTCACCCAAATACCTGTACCCACCCTAAACCCTAAAAATACCCTTTTACCCCAAATACCCTTACCCACCCTAAACCCTAAAAATATCCTTTCCACCCAAATACCCTCACCCACCCAAGACCCTAAAAATACCCTTTCCAGCCAATGCTCCTACCCGTCCTAAACCCAAAAACACCATTGCCACCCATTGCCACTTAAAAACCCTAAAAACACCCTTACCCTGATTACCCTGATACATACATATAAATATATGTATATACACTCTTACCTACAAAATACTTACATTTTCGTTGGCATGCGTCGTAAAAAATTGTGTGGTAAAGACGTCAGGTAAAGGCATTTGCGTGCAAACGGATGCGTGGTAAAGGTATTGCGTGGTAATGACTGCATTGTTAGTGCTGTTTCCCTAGTTGAAGCGGGGTCAATGCTTTTCAGTTACGAACAGTCTCAGGGACGCTGTGGTGACTAGAGACAAACCTTTTTTATTCTCTTTAATCAGACACACAAACTGGGCTAAGAAAAGAACACTTTAATAAGTTTGTCTATTTCAACATGTGAACCCTGTTCCTCTAAACATGTAAAATAACCACACAGAACATGAAACAACAGCTGAAATGCCCACTGTGAACAACGAGAATAAAATTTGGATTTCTAATATTGTTAAAATGTCATATAAAAACCTAATTCCTTAAAACCTACTTCAATGTGCTATGCTAGGAGAGCACGACAGTTAGAATAACTTGCATCTAGATTTTCTTAGGGTGGATGAGCACACTGCGAACCTTATTTACAACAGTACACCGTAATTATCAGGAGTCACGGAATCTGTGTTCCCTCCGAAGGGTAAACACTCTCAGCATCAGTATCAACTCCTCCGGGGCCCAGGATCCATATTAGCTTTCAGTAGAAAGTGTGATACGACAGCAGCAGTCCTGACAAACAGGATCGTCTTCTGGTATGGAAGTATCTTGCTCGCAGTAATCTGTGCGAGGGACCTTTCCTGACAGGTGGTCCAGTGGCAGTCCTTATATACTGTATCTTATCTGAGATGGAATTTGCAATGTCACCTTTGGAATGTTTGATAGAACCAATGAGCATCAAGATGTTATTTTCAGATGTATTCCTTTTATATATAAGGTGAAAATACGACAATTCAGACTACACTATTTTGGCTATTGTTCTGTGTTTGACCTTGACATTGAGGTAACAAGGCACTTTTAACAGACTGATGTTGAATCAGGTGTTTTATTTATGTCTGTATCTAACTGACTTGAGATTTTCACAGTTCATGGAAAGATAAGGAAAGACATCTGTGTAAAAGGCAGACATGTTGATGACTTTGCAAAAACACAGAAAAGGGAGTTTAGGGCTGCATAAAAATGGAGTTGCGTCTTATCTAGAATGGAGTCAGACCTTATATCTTTACGTCAGATTGACCACAACTATCTGGGTCTCCTTATCATCCACAATTGTCAAGAGACTCTTTCAAGGTGGTGAGCACTATCTAAGTGCTGTCACCCACTTACTCTGAGGATGGTTCACTCTACCTTGAACTTTACTGTATAATTACAAACTCCCCTATTGCAGCAGTTCCCAGAAAAGATGTGCATGTGTGCCTGCTCTGCACTATAGAAAACGTAAATGATTGAAAACAGATTTCCATCTACAGGAAGGCTAGCAACAGTTTTATATGTGATGTGGTCCTCTGGAAAACAGTCAAAAGTATTTTTCTGTATGCATAGATAGATGAGAGCAGGCAGATAGATGGCATGTGGTGACCGGTGAGATATGGGCATTACAGTCAGTTAATGCACTCTGAACCATTAGCAGATAGGCTGCTAATAAACAAGGCATATTTACTAATAATATTGGACATCACTTAGAGGAACAGGGCCTCCTTTAGTGCTGGTGGCGCCCTGAATGACAATCTTTTTTGGCACCCCAAAGACCTCCTCTGAGGAATCCCGCACTATGACATGCAAAAGTGCCCCTCATCTTTCCAAAGCCTCTCTCTCACATACATTTAATTTGTTTTGAAGCTCTGGTAAAGGGTGGCTTGACTACTCCACTCATCTATCCACATAAAATGCAGATCTTTGCAGCAGGCATATTAACCCTCTGCACTAGTGTATGGTGAGTCAAAACTGCATCAGGAACATTAATCACAAGAGTTATCTCGACATTTTAATGCTGCCTGAATGCTGGACAGAAAAAGAACTCTGCAGCAGGTGATTTTAAATATTTTAAATCATAAGTTATTGCTAGCCACAGCGTTGCCCCACCCCGAAGTCAGAACCCCCCCCCCTTTACAGGTCAGCACCCAGTGCGGCCACACCGGTTGCACCGTCCTAAAGCCACCCCAGTTCAGGAATTGTAAGTATAGCATATATGTGACTATTAAGGTGAAAATGAGTTCAAGTGACTAGTTGTTAGTCCATATTTGTATAGGTATTTAGTATGTTTACTGTTAACTATCAAATAAATTGCATGTGGTGTTTTTGTGGGCAGTTAATTTCAACCAACATACACTACTCAGATCTCGTGAATGGTGATATTTAAGTGAGTATCGAACGTGTACAAGCCTTTGTCAACAATTTCTGTTTAGACTTTGGTCTCCAGTAAGAGTGCTGTGGTATCTGAATAACAGAAAAACAACACATCTGGTAATACTGATACATGTTTCACCTTGAGAAATTGGACGCTGGAAATCAATGTGGTATTACCGCATATGGTATTGTCGTGATAATGAAACTCCTGCTTGCACCCAAATCAACGTTTAAAGGGTACGAGTGATCAGAGGCTGTGTGGTAATTTTTGGGTGCTTTTAATTAGTAGAAATGCTGAGCCTGAGACTGGAGGAAATGTAAGGATACTTAAACTGGGGTTCAGTATATCGATCTCTAAAAAGTGGACATGCTGTCATTCTGAACCTGAGGGAGTGGTAGACAGTCGCGGCTTGCAGTGTTAAAGGGGGCAGAGCGGGACGGCGTGCGGGGGGTGGGAAGAAGGGGGGCTGGCGGGGGGATAAAATATTAATACAATAAAAAAAATTTTTAAAAAAAATTACCTGAACACCATGTCGCGCCACACCCTGCTCCTCTACTAGGACCGTTGTGGCTGGAATGCCCTCTGTCCCTCCCGGGTCAGTGCATCACTTATATAATGAAATCATACTGTATTGGAAGCACAGTCCTGGTGCAATGCTGTGTCTAGGTGTTAAAAGTTGTCACCTGAACGGGCAACACAAACTAGCATATTGTATACCGTATTCTTAGCTTTGGACAGAAAGTAATGCTTATGTGTCGTGCGAAGGCTAATTAAACAAGCAATGCGTTCTCTATGTTCTTAGAATAAAAGCAATCTGATAAACTATGTTAAATGTCATTGTTAAAAGCAGCCTTACTAAAACGAATAATATATGAAATGTAAAATGAATCAAAATGAAACTAAAACAGATAAAACCAACACAGGTCCAAGAGGTCCTCAAAACACCCTCCCCTTGCCAGTCAGGAAAGACAGATTCTAAAACGATATATATAAAACACTAAGGGCCCGATGTAGCAAAGGTTTTTCCCCATTCTGTGTCTATGGGAAAAAGTGTTCGTACATATGGCCCTAAATGCATTAAAATCTTCACACCAAAATGCAGGGAAGATAAAATGAAAATGAGTCAATGAAAACATTTGAAACATCAAATTTCTTAAAAACAGAAGGCTCAATTTTAAAAGTCATTGGAGGCAGCCATGATGGTATCCAAAACATCAGTGAGCTCGGAATCCAAGGGAGATCCCATATCTGCAGAGGACATAACCATCAAAGCCTCGGTTTGTGAGTCAAAGGAACAGGCATGATCAAGAGCCTCAGCCTCTGTGAGGATGTAGCACTCTGCGCAATGCCAGCAATTGTTTAACCAAAAGGAAGTACTCCAGGAGCTGTAGCGCTCACATACATTTATGGTGGCTCAACTGTAGCCTCACAGGACAATTCCTGGAATACACCCTCAATGGAAATATTACAAACTCCATGTTCATAAACAGTACCAGTAGCGTTGAAAGACAAACATCCAGTGCACCCTGGAAAGGGCAACCAAGACAGCGGAACACTGACTGCACACAGTAAAACCACACTGGTCGAAAAGACATAAAACAGTTGTCATTTAGTTCCTTCAACAAAGGTACTCCAAAATACTGTATCATGTGTTCACAACACAGCTGGACAGGTGGTAGTTCCATCACCATTTAGCTTTGAAATGGGACATCCACTGTTGAGCTGGAAAGGAGTTGGAAGCATTAACAATACCGCTCACAAGTTCACTGAGTTGTTTTGGAAATTTGGTATTTAAGAGTGACTGCATCTCGGTGAATGACCTTACCACTTGCAACTCAAAGGTTTCACAGGCAGATATAAGTGGCACATGTTTTTGAAACAATAGTGCTTTTAGTCTGCTTAGCTTATCAAAGTTGACATTAAAGCTAGGAATGGAAAGCCACCAACTCGCTACCCGAATGTCATGCGTGGGGGGAAAGAGTATGGGCCTGATTTAGATCTTGGCGGTAACTGTCCCGCCATTGGTTTTCCGACTGAAAACCCATCCACCACCGTGGCGGCCTGCCCGCCAGATTTAGATGTTGGTGGTCCCATAAACTTTAACCTGCCCAAGTCCCACTGACTCCGCCAAGGATTCCCATCCGCTGTGACGGCACCATAGGAAAGCGTGGCTGGTGGTGGAGCTCCAGCCACACTTCCCGGTGAGCAGATTTGGGTGTGCCATACCACCAAGCAAAATGTGGCAGTCCGACCTCCACTTCTGAGTTGGCAGATTGGGAAGGAAAAGGCGTGAAATCTCAACTTTTCTCCTGATTCTACTTGTGTTTATGGCTGGACACGAGTGGACAGGACCCTCCGTCACAGCTGTCATTGGACCTCAGAGAAAACATGAACCCGCCCCATCGCTGGACACAGAGGTAGGAGACCAGCATTGGCTGAGTACATTGGGGGGGCAATGCAGATGAGCACAATACCACTGCAGACATGTACATGTCACAGTATTTTTCTTTTAAATTAGTGTGACGTGCATATGTCGGGGACACAAGTGGATCACCCACGAATGGGGACACACTGATACACAACACATATTGCACATATAAACAACTGTCATTATGGTGCCGGTATTCATTGCCAAATGAATGCTGGTGCACCACAATGACAGTACATACATACTTGTCAACTGTGTCAATGTGTGCACATTGCAAGGGGACCTGTACCTTGCAGGCTGTGCATCGAGTTTTGTGTGTGAGACATTACCTGTATGCGTGTGTGATGTGATTGGCTGAGTGAGGTGGAGGGAGATGTAGTGGGTGATGCGGTTGTGTACGTATTTATGCTACTTGCATATGTCATGGATGTTGTTCTGGATGTTGTATTGTGTGTTGTGGTGATGCATGTAACATTTGTGAGTGTTGTGTGGCAGTCATGGTTGTGATGTGTGTAGTTGTGGTTGTGTGTGCATGTGTGTTGTGTAGATGTGTGTGTAGTTGTGGTTGTGTCGTGTGTGGGTGCAGCATCACTAGCTTGTGTATGTTGTGTCTTGGATGTATGTCAGTTTGTGTGTTCGGCATGTATCTGTTGTGGTGGAATGGCAATGGATATTGGTGTATATGTAGTGTATTGTGTCATGTGATGCAGGGGGAACGCATATCTGAAGGGTAGAATGTGTGTGTTTGACTTACCTATATTCCGTGGCCACTGCCATTGTCTGATGTTTATTGGGTCCAGCGATGTCCTACCTCTGTCAGCAAACCGCTGGCAGGACACCGCCTGTCCAACTGTACCATCTAATACAGCCAACGGGAGCCCGTCTGGCTGATGGCTAAGAGCAGCACTCCATTGTCGCGGGCTGTTGCTCAGCCGCAATACATCTAAATACGGTGGGCGGAACACTGCCAACTGGACGGACATTTTGGGTCCTCCGCTGGCGCGGATTGGCAGTAACATCTACAAGATCTAAATCAGGCCCTATGTTATCAAAGGAGGTCACTATTTTAGAAACAGAAATCACATAAGTGACACCCGCTCTCATCCCACAACAGCCTTGATCACTCCGCATGAAGTAACTTCTGTTAGAGAGTAACTGAAACACTGGGCGAATCAGGCAGAAGAGTAATGTTCCTATTGTGTATAATTAAAAACTGCACAAGGGTTGCTAGCCCTGTGTAGGTAATGGTGGTAATGGTGGGCATGGTGATGATAACATTTCACTATAATGTACGTGTCCTCACTTTCAAATACAGTATACTATTCAAGGTTGTGAAGCACTGAAGAAACTGTCTTCACATGCCAGTCATCAGACACAACCCCGGGTGTGATTACATCATCCATTGAGTTGAAGTCATATGGAATTTGAATAGTGTTATGCTATTAATTGTGTTTGACCAATGACTTTGTGTTTCACCACTGCGCATATTAATTGCTCAGTGTTCACCAGTGGCACATTATTCAGTTTAGCTGCCTATTGGCTTTAACATGGAGTTAGACATTACATTTGGTATTCAGTTTAGCTGCCTATTGGCTTTAACATGGAGTTAGACATTACATTTGGTATTCAGTTTAGCTGCCTATTGGCTTTAACATGGCATTAGACATTACATTTGGTATTTAGGTAAGCTGCCTATTTGCTTTAACGTGGAGTTAGACATTGCAGTTGAGACATTGCAGATGAGCTGTGTTATTCCAAGGTGTGTTTTTCCACATGATAGACCAAACTGTATTTTTCACACCAAAGTCTAGCTGATAAGAGAGCATACATTTGGTGTTTTCCTTTCTGCTCAGCCTTGGGAAGAGGAAGGGTCTAGGGGATCTGGCCAGTCTCCAAAGGCTTGCCTTCCTTTCCCGAGTCTGAGAGGAGGGGGCACGTTTTTGGAACGATGGCTCTGGGCAACAGCGAGGGAGAAATATCTTGACTTCAGACAGCTACGGACGTCAGTTGCCTGTCCCCGTTTGGGTAGAAAATCTCTTTCTCGCAGTTGAACCGGAGTCATCAACTTGCAGGTCCCAGAAAGATGAAGCAGAGTTCTAGGCCCTACGGTGATGCAATTTTGACTTTTATGCTTTGCTTTGAAGTTATGCCATAATATAATCACATGTATTTGCTGTGTGCATTGCATCTGAGAAGTACTTTGATATATTTTGCTTTCATTGCTGCGACTAATTTTAAACGTGTGCTTCCAACCTACTAATTTCATCTTTCAGGAACCTGGTGGTGAAGTAATAATAACAATAAATGTCGTCTTTAAACTAAGAAGTGCATTCCAGAGAGGTTTTGTAAGCTCGGTCATAAAATAAGAGAAGGAAAGCACAACATTTTGGCGTGAGTCGTCAGTCTGGGAGTCCGAGTTAGAGATTGGAAGTGCACTATTTAAAAGTGTAATTGTTTTTTGTTGTTTAGAGAATTAAAGAAGCACGGCAGACCATGTTTTAAAACGCATGTGAAGTTAAACTGCCTTATGGTGCTGTGAGAAACATGTTTTCTTGTTTATCAGGACTGTGTGAGTCTTGAGATGAGTGCTTGAAAGTATATTTAGAAAATGTGCCTTTTGAAAGAAATGATGTTCCTTTTTTTCTTGATAGAAGGGTTTGGATACTTTTGTCTGCTTACAGAAAAATGCAGGAGAGATGTAGGAAGTTAGAACATGAAAATAAGAATTTACGTGAGCAAATTAACCAGAACACATTATTGCAAGATAAAGCTGAAATCTATGAAACTGCTGTTTTAGAAGAATCTGGCTTTTCCCATTCCAGTAATGAGGAGGTTAAAACAGGTGTGGGCCAGTGTGAGCAGAGCGCAGATCTGCAGAGCAGCCCACAGTTTTTGGCAGTTGAAGTGCATTCCTTAACAGATAACACTGAGAACAGAGCTCAGAATGTTATTTTCAGACCGCTTTTGCAAAGTACGATGTTTAAAATGAATTCAGACAAGGCAGAAGTACTGTCGCAAAATGTGCAGTTACTGGGAATTCAGTGGAATCCAGAAAATAGACAGATGTTGTCACAAGTAAACAAAAGATTTTAGAGTTTCTTACTATTTGCACTAAGCAAGAGACACTGAGTTTCATGAGCTTGTTTGATTTTTGGAAACAGTATAGCCCTCATCTGAGTGAAATCTTAACACTTTGGTACAATGTAACTAGGAAAAAACATGAGCAGCTGCGAGCTTTTGATTTGGCAAATGAAATCATTCAGACTTTAGGTTTGTGCACAGTGCAAGAGGGAAACACTGATTTACATGTAAATCAGGAACAGGGGAAGACAAGAGTGCCCCTGGAACTTTGGAGTAAGCTTTCGACTTGACATTGGCCTCTAGTGAATACTGAGCAAATGCCATTAAATGATAATGTAATTCTGAAACCTGAAATATCAAGCATGCAGTGGGTGATGAGTTCACCTAACTCTCACAGTATAGGACAGGCACAGGAGGCTAGTATCATACACTGGATCTGGTACATGTAAGACAGGGCTAGAGTCACTGCAGTCCTACATGAACATGTGTCACAAACCCCTTTTCAGGATGAGGAGAGGGTGCAAGGAGTACCACAGGTAAAAGAGTCACCAGTGAAATTGAGCTCACTATTTGAATTCGTGTCCCCTGAGGATAAAAAGCATGTTTGTTTGACTAATGATTCATTGACTGAAAAGTTGTTGTCTACCACAGGAGAAGGAACAGAGTTGTACAATGTGTGTCAGACTTTAAAGCAAGAGCTGCTTGAGATGTGTCATTTTTACACTGATTCTTGGTTCACTGCCAATGGTTTAGCCGTTTGGTTTTCCACATGGCTTGTACATAACTGGTTCAATTCCCTTGCAGATGTTAAAGAGAAAAGTACTGAAGTGTCCACCCAGAATTCTGACTTAGTGGGGGATGGCTAAGTGGGTGCACCAGAAATGTGGACATCTGGGAGAAAAAGCCACTTATAAGTGGGCAGAGATTAGAGAGATGCACAGTCCCCTAGATTTGATAAAAACTGTGATTTTGCACTGTCCTATTTGTCAGCACGCACAACAGCAATCTGTCCCACAAACAGCCAAAGATCGGTTGGGGAGAGGAAAGTTACCAGGACAGATATGGCAAATTGATCAGGTTTCAGGGGGAGTGATTGCTGAGATTACCAAGGAGAAATCAAAATGATGCTGATAACTAGAAGAGAATCTGATTTATTCATACAGATTGGAGACAGAATTGCCCAACTTGTCATAAGTGCAGTGAATGGAGGTTTGGTAAAGAAGGAGTCTGCTCCTGCCCTTCTGACAGTGCAAGGAAAGGGAAGCTGTGGTGCAGCAGATAAAAACCTCAGTGCTAAGGTTTGGGTTGAATCCCCAAATGACCCTCCAGAACCTGCAGAAATCCTAACAAAGGGCCCCAAGATTATAAAACAAGGAAAGGAAGAGGAAGGGCACATTTCAGATGACAAATGTTATTTGCAAGAAAATTCATACTTTTTTCTTTTGCAGATCCTACCACGACTCGCCACTGATCATGAGTGTGCTGTGTGGTCTCCCTTCGGGTGTGTGTGTGTAGGGTCAGGGGAGGGACCGAACCCCCAACCTGAACCTGATTGATTAAAGTAAAAACCCCATGGATCCATTTTGCGCAGCTGGCACCTTCAGTTCAAGTTCTACCTGGGATCAATATAAAGTTTGTCAACTTGTTTATTACATTCTTCCAATGAAACTAAGCAACCTTACCAGTTAACTGTCTGTGTTTTTTCGTGTGGAACTCTGACTTTCGCTTACATTTCAGCAAACCTTTCAGGTGGACCGTGTACCTTTACATGAGTAGAACTCATGCTACATTAAATTGCTATTTTAGAGACACTATTCAATCAGTTATTATCCCAATCAGAGTATATACGTTTCAGTCTTTTCATTGTAGATGTATCTGATGTCAAAGGTTATGAGATCAATATGTGTATCCCCTTCCATTGCTTTACAGTGATTGCTTTTATCATTCAAATCTGATTTGCTTCTAATGTTTTTTTTGTGTTGATGTTTTTGTTTTTTGTCTTTCTGTGAAATAAGAGGTATGTAAACAAAAATTCATTGGTTGTAGGGTGGAGTGTTATGCTATTAATTGTGTTTGACCAATGACTTTGTGTTTCACCACTGTGCATATTAGTTGCTCAATGTTCACCAGTGGCACATTATTCAGTTTAGCTGCCTATTGGCTTTAACATGGAGTTAGATATTACATATGGTATTCAGTTTAGCTGCCTATTGGCTTTATCATGGCATTAGACATTACATTTGGTATTTAGGTTAGCTGCCTATTGGCTTTAACGTGGAGTTAGACATTGCAGTTGAGACATTGCAGATGAGCTGACCAAGCTGTGTTTTTCACACCAAAGTCTAGCTGATAAGAGAGCATACATTTGGTGTTTTCCTTACTGCTCAGCCTTGGGAAGAGGAGGGGTCTAGGGGAGCTGGCCAGTCTCCAAAGGCTTGCCTCCCTTTCCCGAGTCTGAGAGGAGGGGGCACGTTTTTGGAGCGATGGCTCTGGGCAACAGCGAGGGGGAAATATCTTGATTTCAGACATGAACGGACGTCAGTTGCCTGTCCCTGTCTAGGTAGAAAATCTCTTTCTCGCAGTTGAACCGGAGTCATCAACTTGCAGGTCCCAGAAAGATGAAGCAGAGTGCTAGGCCCTACGGTGATGCAATTTTGACTTTTATGCTTTGCTTTGAAGTTATGCTATAATATAATCACATGTATTTGCTGTGTGCATTGAGAAGTACTTTGATATATTTTGCTTTCATTGCTACGACTTTCGTCTTTCGGGAACCTCGTGGTGAAGTAATAATAACAATAAATGTCTTCTTTAAACTAAGAAGTGCATTTCAGAGAGGTTTTGTAAGCTCGGTCATAAGATAAGAGAAGGAAAGCACAACAAATAGGCTCTGCAGGAATAAAAATATCATATTTAACTTTATCCTAAATAATTCCATCAGGAACTGGAACAGCAAAAATGTTCACTAGGGACAAGTCTCCTCCCACTTTATGGGAAGATAAATGAGACTTCAATACCTTGTCTACCAGTTCAACAGCAGAGTGTTCAGGTAGATAATGCAGATTTATAAGAAAGAAGAAGACAGTCACAAATCCTATCGACAGGAAAAGAGCAAACAAGGTGAGTATAGACCACAAATTAGACCATGGATGGATCTGATAATTGTATTTAAGCCAGTGGAAAAGGTTATGTATGCCATGAGGAGAAGTGTCAGTAGAATCTGAAGAGAGGTCATCAATGTCGATGAAATACCCAGAAGCAGTTTGTGTGAAAACAGGAGCCTCAGCAGGTAAAAGAGAAGTGGTAGACACCTCTAAAGGTGGTTCATCAAAACTGAAAAATCCTAACAAGGATTGTAATTTCTTTATAGTGTTTGATGGTTGCAGTTGTGCACACTTCTCTAGGATGTATGATGCCAGGCTCTTCCCTGCATTTGACAGCTCGTATCCTAAGAACAGGACACTAAGAAAGGCAATTTTTGTTTTCTTAAAATTTAATTTGTAGCCATGTTATGCATATCCCAAAACAATGTCAACTACTCTGGCTAAGTGAGTGTTTAAGTCGCCATCTGTCAGATATATATCATCGACATAGAACAATGCTTCTTGATCAATATCATATAATACTGATGTTACACAGGCAGAGGAACAACTCTGGACTGTTCATATCCCCTTGAGGGAGCCGGCAAAGTCAGTGCTGAGAGCCGAGCGTGGAAAAAGCAGTTAGATCCATGCTTTCAGGCCCTATATTTTGACAGAAAGACCCATTGGAAATATCTAGGGTTGTTTTGGATTTTTTATGGATTATGTTGTTCATTAATGCTGTACTGTGTGAATTGTGTATTGCAAATGTGCACATGTGACTATTTAAATGTCTGTAATCTAAGACTGTTCTATAGAAGGTATTTGGCTTAGCTAATGTGAATAAAAGATAGTTCATTGGAGATACATAGGCTTCAATTACTCCCTGGTATTCAAGCAGTGAAAAAATCCCTCTTACATAAGCTTTTGCTCTATGTTTTATGGAGTATTATGGTTGCAATTTTGAGCTGGACCTTATGTGTATTACATGATAGGGAGAGTCTCTATCCCAGCCTACTTGGTTGCGGTATATTGCTGGGACTTTTGCAAGGGCCCATTCTGCAGCATAAGCTTGCTTTACTTGCTGATGAACGAGGACTGAGAAAGATTGTAAAGTCACATCTTCCCCTTGTGGGTGAGTTCCGACAAGCTCCGGAGGCCAATCTTTTTCAGCCAATAGAATTTCATAGCTGATTGTTATTGTTTCCCAGAAAATTACTTTAATTGTGTGCATTATGTCCCCATTTGTATGTTTAGTTTGTCAACTCAGTCTGGAGGGGTGTCTCGCCTGTCTGGGGGTTTTCACTTCTGTATAGTTGTTAGTTGCGCTCACATACAGAAACTCTTGGAGATGCTGGTAAACTACTGTGAGCTCTGCCACGCATCTGTCATGCTTTCTAGTAGAGTCACTGCCCATGTCCTGTTCCGCAGTAATGTTCTCAATATGTGTGGCATAACTCCTGCAACCTTCCTTTTTTAAATTGGGATTTTTGTTGAGGAAGTTTCTCTTCCTTTTTTATTGTGAAATCAGATTAGCGTTGTGAGTCTGTCTTTGGTTTCACATACTCTTCATGTCTGAGTTCTGACCTCCCCTCTCTCTCGGATTGTTTGTCTGATGAGTCCTGAAAGGAATGACAAGGGCGTCTATCAGTATACTGATACCTGTCAGGCTGTTTCAAATTATCACAGTTACATAAATTATAAAGTTTCACAGAGCTCTCCGGTAGCAGAGATTCTCACGGTGATTTTACTTTATCTTTATTTGATTTTTGTTTGTCCCATCGGTTTTTATAAGACTACTGTGCTTTTTTTGTATTATCCTTTTCAGGATTACCATTAAACTGTGGCTCATTTGGTCTAGACCCAAAGTTATTGTGACTAATGCATGCATAGGTTTCGGCAATCATTTTTACGAACTCGCTCTCTTGGTCACCTAAAATAACTTGTGTGAGTTTGAAGGGGCTGAACCCTCCTCCCTTCTGTGGCACCTTCCTGTAGGCAAACAGAAGGCATGGCAAGATGACATCCCACTTATGCCTCATGGGCTCAAGTAGGCCCGCAATCATGCCATTCAAGGTCTTATTGAACCTTTCCATTAGATCATTGGTTTGGGAATGATAAGGCATGATGAACTTGTAAGTTACATCGCACTCATCCCACATGGACTTCATATACGCAGACATAAAGTTAGTGCCTTGGTCAGACACTATCTCCTTGGGTAAACCCACACGGTAAAGATCCCCTTCAGATTTCTAGTCACCACAGGTGCAGTCACTGTTCACAGAGGGATTGCCTCAAGGTAGTGTGTGGCATGATCCACCAAGACCAGGACAAACCTGTTGCCTAGGGCTGTTTTAGGGCCCAAGGGACCAATGAGGCTAATGCCCACCCTTTCAAAGTGGGTGCCAATGACGGGATTCAGCATCAGGGTAGCTTTCTGCTTTTTCCTTGACATCCCATCTTTCAGGTGGGACAGGTCTTGCAGAATGCATTTGAGGTTGTCTTCATTTGGGGACATTAGAAGTGGGAGACAAGCCTGGTGAGGGTCTTGTCTTCCCCTTATTTGTCCTGCCAGGGGTATGTCATGAGCCGAACCCAGTAGGAGGGCCCAATAGCACTAGGGAACCACAAGCACACAGGCTGTCCCAGTATCTGGAGCCTGAGGCTTGCTGTAGAGGAGATCATTCTCCCAATAGATTAGGTGATCCCCAGAGGCTTCACCTGCTGCATGAGCTGAGGCCTGTCGCCTCAAGTCCTCAAGAGTGGGACACTGTTTCTGCGCTTTGCAGAATTCCTCCCTGGTAGGCCCACCCTCAACTCACCATCTAGCAAGCTCCGATAGGTCACCCAGGGAGGCAGCATCCTACCCCGTTGGCTGAGGGGCCTCCTCCTCTTGGAGCCCATCAACTTCCACCGCAGGAACTTCCTGGGCCGATTTCCCATGCCGCTTTCCCCTCTCCTTGACAGCTATCTGGACCATTGTTCTACGCTTCGGACGTCCTTGACTCCCCTCCGGGGCAGCCATAGACTGTGTGGTTGTACAAACCCATTCAGACAATTCCATCATCTCCAAGTGAGACCAGAGCTCTACCTCCCTCCAGGTAGTGTGCTCCAGGTCATTGCGTAACAGATAATCTATAGGCATGTCAGTACTCGCAGCAACTTTCAGAGTACCTGAGACCTCCTCCCACTCAAAGGGAACCAGAGCCACCAGTAGATGGCTTTCACGATTGTCGGCCACTGTGAAAGCTGAATTAATTACTAACAAATTTGCATTAATTAATGGCTAAGAATTTACATGAATTAGGCTAACATAGAGAAAATAGTGGCGGTCATTCTGACCGCGGCGGGCGGCGGTAGCCGCCCGCCATGCGGTCACCGCCATTTGGCCGCTCCGCGGTCTTTGGCCATTCTGGCTTTCCCGCTGGGCCGGCGGGCGCCCGCCAAAGGAGCGCCCGCCGGCCCAGCAGGAAAGGCCCTGCAACATAGAAGCCGGCTCCGAATGGAGCCGGCGGTGTTGCAGGGGTGCGACGGGTGCAGTTGCACCCGTCGCGATTTTCACTGTCTGCTATGCAGACAGTGAAAATCATGCTGGGGCCCTATTAGGGGGCCCCTGCACTGCCCATGCCAGTGGCATGGGCAGTGCAGGGGCCCCCAGGGGCCCCACGACACCCGTTCCCGCCATCCTGTTCCTGGCGGTAAAAACCGCCAGAAACAGGGTGGCGGAATCTCCATGGCGGCGCTGCTTGCAGCGCCGCCATGGAGATTCAGCCCAGACAGGGGAAATCCGGCGGAAAACCGCCGGATCCCCTTTTCTGACCGCGGCTTTACTGCCGCGGTCAGAATGGGCAGGGAAGCACCGCCAGCCAGGGTTGGAATGACCCCCAGTGTGTCTTGAAGAATGTGCCCACTTGAGTGGCCACTATAACGCGTACAACAATTAATGAAGAATTCACACTTAAGGTTTAAATAATGTGCACGTGTAGAATAAAATGTGTTAGTGAATCCTACTAATGTATTAATGTTATGGAATTGCATAAATATAGTAGGAATTTATTAATTCTGAGATTTTGGGTCTAGTCGACAGAGCCTCATGTTAAGCTCCCTGGCATCAAATAAATGTTTGTAAATGTTTTGTGAAAGGCGAAAATTAACATTGTTCACTGTTCACACGGCGCTGTCCAAGTGATTTGTAAATGTCTTAAACTTTCTCATAAGAACTGCTTGCTGAAACGTCCTGTACTAGAAGTTGATACTTTGTAGATTTGATGTGAGAAGAAGATGTTCCCAGGATTCAACAATGACTGCACTGACTGCAGCTAGGATTGCGACTAAAAAGTTACCTGACGAAAATGATGATGGGAACAGGAGAAGAGGAGCCAATTATCGATGTGTGGAAGACTGTCTAGTTATATTTTCGATTTTGAATTTAGTTCCATATGTACTAAAGCATTTTCCCATAGACACAGAATGGGTAAAACCCTTTGATACATCTGGCCCAAGTGTCTATTGGTTCTACTGTGAACGTACGATATTCTGACCAATGACGGCGTGAGAAAATGCTTTATGGATTTTTAGTATATCCAGACTACACTTTGCAGAATGGTTCAGTCATTCTTTCAATCTAGTTTTGTTCAAGTTCCGTTCAAGGAGCTGAGCAGTTCCTGATGTCTTCTCTTTCCTAACTTTAGCTTCATTGCTTCGCTTGTTAATGGTTGATGCTGATTCCTTAGCTCTGTGACCTTTCTAAGTTGGTTCAGTTAACTTATAGCCCAACTGTGGCTGAGCCAATCCCTTTCACTGTCCCATTGCTGACCAGACAGATATCCAACTGACGAAGAGAAGTCTCAGCTGGCTGATCCATTGAGGAGCTGTATAACAAGATGCTACTGTTTCTGTTGTAGAGTTTTGTTCTTCCTTTTAGGTACCAACCGCTATTTTGATAGAACCCTAGTTGGATGTTTTTCAAATGAACTTTTGACTAAATTGCTTTTGCATGAAGCCCAAACATGCTATTCTAATTGGAGGGTTAGTTAGTATGCCCAATGTGTTGACAAATGTTTTCAACAAAGAGTTGATTTTGTTCACTTGCTGAATCTAAATGTATGCTGTCTCCGTTGTTCAGTTATTGATGGTATTAATTTGTATTTTAACTCTCAAATGGCTAATAATAAATGTTTTAGTTAAATTGAGGTTCTTCCGCCACTTTGGTCAACCTGTGTTGTTTGTATATGCTTATCATTTGGTTTTGAGATTAATTTACATGATATTAGCATTGTTAGTATAGGGAAATAAACTTTATAATTTTACTAAAAGGCACGGTTATTCGTGGCTGCATGGGTCATGGTGCATAAAGATTATTGACTCAAAGTTTTGGATAACTGATTTGTTGTACATGTTATATTGCTGCTAGTTAGTTTATGTGTAAACATTGTGTACATGGTGGAATCACTCTAAGCATAGTCAAAAGGTACATCGAACCTCTAACGCTTCCCCTTATAAATAAATTACCGAAGATCAAATAAGGCCAGATGTGCTCACGGATTTTGGTAGCAGAGTCGGATGGTTACGTCTTCTTAAGAGGCCACCATAATATTCCAGTTATTGATAGAGGAATAGGAGAGTTTGGTCTCTTTAAGAGGCCACCATAAGTTTTTCAGATTTCAGTAGCAGTAATGGAGTGTTGCGTCTCCTTAAGAGACCACTATGATTTCCCAGATCTAACAACCATCATAGTCTAGATTTTGGTAGAAGAAACGAAAGATTATGTCTCCCTAAGAGCCTACCATGACCTTCCCAAGACCTTGGAGTTTGCCAATGTTTGTTTGAGGATGTTCTCAGCGTGCCTAGTGAGAGTGTAAATGGAATAGGTTTTACGCTTCCATGGCAGCTTAAGCAAATCACAGGTGAATTGTGATGTTTGTGAGTGAATAGGGAGTCTGCGTACTCCAAATGAAGTTGTTTAAGGAGTTTGCGTACTCCAATGAAGTTGTTTAGAGAATTTGAGTACTCCAAAGAGTGTGTGTAGGGAAGTCGTCGAACTTCACATGTGTGTGGTGCTTTGTGCTAAAAAACTGCCCACGTGGTTGTTGGTATATGGACCGTGCTTGGTCTAAGACTCTGGAGTATTATACAAGTGTATGAGACACTTGGTTTGATGTTGTAATTTGTCTTTTTAATAGGTCAATTGGGCGTGGTTGACAAACGCAGAGTGCGTGTTAAAGTGATTGATCATTTTCAACAGAGATTTGGTGAGTCCTATGGTCACCAGGAGGATCCGATGATCAGTTGAGAGTAAAATTTGCTGGTCGAATTTAGCTTGCAAGTCAGGGAAACTGAGATAGAAGGAGTATCTGTTAGAGCTAAAAGCCGCAGATGAAAATTCATTAAGGTTTCTGAAGCGATTGTGTTACCTACCTGTAGGGAACAAACAAGTTGTGTGCTGATTTTTATTTAGTGTTCGCAATATTTGCATTTATTTTGGTGCAGATCTGAATTGAGGAAGACAAGCCTAAGGGATTTTTCTGCCGCTGTATGTGTGACTGTGACGTCACTAGAGCTGTGCTGGGATAGGTTGATTGGTGAGAAAAGCCACGAGCGGATTGGTGGACAACCGTGAAGCGTAATTGGTTGAGAAGGCAAGCGAAAATGATTTTGAGATTGAAATTCACTTCCTGATTCATTTGAAGCATAGCCTAAACACAGACATGAAATGTTTCATAGCATTAAAGAGTGCCCTAAGGGGAGATGTGTTAATTCCAGTTAGAATAGGAGAAATTACACTGCCAGAAGGTATTTAAAGAACAAGGTGCCAGAAAGTATTTGAAGAACAAAGTGCCAGAAGGTATTTGAAGAACAAGGTGTCAGAAGGTATTTGAAGAACAAGGTGCTGTGCCATGCCTTTGTTTAAAACAATGGTACAAAAAGACAGAGAAAGAAGGGAGCTTAGCATTTCCTGCCCATGGAACATTCAATTTGAGAATCTTAGAGAATTTGAGGAGAGTACTGTATGATTCGAAACCTCCTCCAAGACCTGCACAATTTGAAACATGAGCTATTTGGGAGTTAATGGCCAGGCAGCAGCAGCAACAGAAATTTGAGAGAAGAATGAGAAAAGCTGAGAAACCTTTAGCTGAAGCGAGATGGGATAGTGAACAGAAATTTTGGAGAACTGAGACTTTACAGGGAATTAAGATGTTTCCTGCAATCATACAAGAGAATGAGAGCAACGCCAAACAGAATACCAAGAAGAAGAGTTCATATCCTTCTGATAACAAAGAGCAGAAATCGACAGAGTCAGGAAAATCTTTGACTTATGATGAAGAATCAGATGATGATGAGTTTATTTTGCAATTATTGGGAAGTCGTCCCCCACCATATGCAGCACATAAGACAGGTCAACGTATTAGCACAAGCTACCCAGAGACAGATACAGGTTAACCATATTGTCCCGAACACCTAAGCCGCAGGTTAACAAACCGAGAATTCACCCAGATGTACCTATTGTAGATACTACAATGAGTTTCACGGTGCCCACAGAACAAGTTCACAGATGAGACAGGTTTATCAGAAGCCGACCCTGATCCAGATAGAGTCTACCCCTAATTGAATGTCTCCGATGCAAACACAGAAAATCCTGAGATACACCCCTATACCAGGGTCACAAACAGATATGTCTGCATTTACAAGTCAGAATACAGGAGCAATGTATCCTAGAGATTAAAACGTCTGACCAAGGCACACGGGCAGTGGAATGTACGATGGGTGCTGCTGCACCACCCCCACCGCCACATTGGCTCCGGCTCCATTAGGAGCCTGTGTCAATGTTAAGGCCCTGTTCACTGCAGGTGAACTCTTATTAAGGCAGTGTTCAGCCTACGCCACCCGCCAAACTCGTAATGATGCCCAAAGTGTCCCCCAGCAAAACTGCAGTATTGTCAGAAAGAAGTGAAATATTTGGGACACCAAATTAAAAAGGGAGCTAGAAAGATTTTAAGAGAGAGAGTCACAGCTATATTGCAGATGAATCCCCCCATTATGCTGAGAAATGTCAGGCTGTTTCTAGGAATGGTGAGCTATTGTCGACAGTGGATTCCGAATTTTTCAATCATTTCAAAGCCATTGCAGAAGCTGACTCAGAAAGAGGTTACTGATCCCCTAGAGTTAGACCAAGCTTCCAAGAAAGCCTTTACTGAGTTGAGAGAAAGTCTGTGCAAAGCTTCAGCTTTGGGAATGCCTGACTACACAAAACCATTTATGTTGTTTTGTCATTAGCGTGATGCATGTTCTTTGTCTGTCTTGACAGAAGTACATGGTGGTGTAAACCACCCAGTATAATTTTTTAGCTACTTTAGACCCAGTTGCAGCAGCATTACCTGGCTGTTTGCGAACTGTAGCAGTGGTTGGATTGAGCCTCACTCAGAGTGAGAGAATTGTGATTGAACATCCTTTAATTGTTTTGGTCCCTCACTCTATTGATGTTTTGCTTAACTGAACCAAAACCCAGCACCTTACAAATGCCAGATTGACCCAATATGAAACTATAATTTTGGGGTCTCCAAATGTTACTCTGAAAAGGTGTACAATACTTAACCCAGCAACATTGCTTCCAAAAGAAAATTTTGAAATTATATATATAGTATAGATTTGCAATAGTCCATGATTTCGGTCAGCTATGGTCAAAGAGAGGTTTCCTGACCTCTTCTGGCTCGCCAGTTAGGAATTGTGATAGAATACATGATTAGTTACAAGCTTTACAAATGCCTGAAAAGATTGCTGTGGTGAAATGCAGTGCACACCAGAGATCGCAAGATTTTGTATCAATGGGAAATGGATATGTGGATCAAGTCTCAAGGTTCTGCGCATTGAATTGTATATCTTTCAAAGGCAAATGGGAACTGTTACCAGAACAAGAGATTTGTACGAATCATGCTTTAACTGTGATTGACACTTGGCAAGAGCTGAAAGCTCTTCAGAAAAATGTTGACAAAGATTAAAAGAAAATGTGGGTTAAAATGAAATGTGTGCAAAGGAAAGATGATGTTTGGGTATCGGGGAAAGGCCAAATAGTCCTGCCAAATAACCTCTTGACTCAAATGACTAGATATTATCATGGTCAAGCACATGTTGGGAGGGATACTATGATCCGCACCATTAAACAGTCTTGGTTCAATCCAAAGTTTCGACAGGTTGCCGAAGCAGTTTGCCACTGTTGCATCATTTGCCGGCAGATGAATATGGGTAAATGGACTGTGGTTAATATGAGCCACATTGGAAGAGGAGGAAGTCCATTTAGCAGAATGCAGATGGATTTTATTGAGATGCCTGTGTGTGGAGGATTGAGATATGTGCTGGTGATTGTTTGCATTTTCAGTCACTGGATTGAAGCCTAACCCACACGAATGAATGACAGCCTTACTGTAGCAAAGCTATTGCTTAGGGAACTGATAACTCGTTTTATTTTTCCGGTCTCTTTAGAACCAGATAGAGGAAGTCACTTCAACAATGAAGTAATGAAATTACTATGTTCAGCCTTAAACATTGATCAGAAGTTGCATTGTAGTTACTGCCCTGAAGCATCAGGACTTGTTGAGCACATGAATGGTACCCTGGAGTCAAGACTTGCAAAGACGTGTGCATCCACAAATCTAAAATGGCCAGACGCACTACCGCTAGTTCTGATGAGTATGAGAAACACACCCGAGAGGAAGACTGGACTGTCGCTGCATGAAATCCTCATGGGCAAGGGTCTGGCTGATGTGGTTTGCTCTTTCTCTCATCAGGTGGATGCCACCACTGTGCAGCCATCCCAAGATCAAAGCCACAACCTGAGAGCTGAAGACTGGGTTGTGATCAGAAAACACGTAAAGAAGACTTGTTTGGAACCTCAGTGGAAGGGTCCTCACCAAGTAGTACTGATTACTTCTACGGCTGTGAACTGTGCAGGAGTTCCGAACTGTATTCATGTCAGCCATAATCAGAAAGTACCCTGTCCGTTGGACAATGAAGAAGAGTTGTTGAGAGTACCAACAACCTTCGGCCAAACTCCAGAATCAGAGGAGGGAGCTGGAGAATCAGAGACAGACTGAGCAGACCGAAGACAATCCAGACACTCCTGTGAGAGACGAAACAGAGGACCTACAGGAGAGCAACATTGAACCAATCTCAACTGTGGTAGCGAGAGAGTCTAGTGAGAGCAGGGCTCTCCCAGAAGCAGGTGATCTTGAAAGACAAACAGAGCAAGCTATAGACCAGGTGGAGGGAGTTGATTGGATCAGAGTCAAAACGATCTAACTCATCCAAGAGGAAGCACAGGTACATCAAGTCAAAATCCTGTAGAATTAGAAGAAGCTGAAAGTCCAGCATTGAAAAGAGAATTACCCAAGGGTCCACAGAAAGGAGATACGTGGCCAAAATCACAAGCTAAAAGAAAAGAATTGATTACAGTGTCAACAATCGAAGAAGAAGTAGACACCACAAGAAAGGAAGATTTGAGTGATGGAGAGTTAAACGGAGATCGAAGACTGAAAAGAAAGCTAACTACAAATCGAAGATATGCACATCCTCAATGGGTGTATGCAACAACTAGTGATTGGCAAAGTGAATTTGTGTCATTTTGTTTTGATTGTGAAATTCCTGGTCAATACTTTGGCACGTAAAGTTGGTCTATGAACTGAACTTTGAGAATTCTGTGAAACTGAGAAGAGAAAAGAGACAATTGAAACAACCTGAAGAAACCTTTGAAGTAAACTGATTTGACAATCTGCTAAACTGATTTTGACAACAGTTACCAATTTGACAAAAGGTTCTGGAGAAGATACTGAAAGCTGTAAATAATTGCAAAGAAGTTTTTGTTTTGCTGCATAGATATTTTTTCCTTTTTCTCCTTCTTCTTTCTGATCCTTTACAGATCATGAGTAACCACAACAAGCAGGTTAGAAAGAATAGATGTTATTAATACATAGGTGTTGGCTTAGCAATTGTGTGTATGATAGTATGTTTGCTATTGATTGGGAGTATGAGCTTCCTCAATAAAGCTGTAGCTAATCATACCTCTGCATTAGAAACTACTACTACACTTACAGAGTTACACAAGTTTAAAAGGGATGGGATATATTTACGCTTCGATAATTCGCAAGGTGATCTTTCTTCTAATGTTTTCTATTGCTTATTGCATGAGTAGGTTGAGACAAAGAATGTGAGAGAGTGTTATGTTTGCAAGCAAATTCCTTTATCAGTAGAAGAAGGGATAACCTATCATAGTTTGCTCTTAATGTATGGAATTAGTTGCAGTCTTTTATTAAGAAGGTTCTATAACCAAGAATACATCCAGTATTTTTATTCAAATCATGATTTGGTGTTTTCATTTGTTCCTATTATTAAATACCTGAGTAGAGTGGCTAAGGAAAATAATATAGAATTAGTGAGGGGTTTCTTTGAACCTACATTGACATTTGGCATGGCTTACACATACAGGAACAAACTTACATGCTTGCTTACACCAGTAGAAAAGAGTTTCTTAGATGAAACTGATGTCAGGAGAACGGCATTAAAGGACAAATTAGATAATGGCTTAGTGAAAATGACATTTAGAAATGACTATGCATTTAGTGAAATCAAAATACAAGGGAAGTTAGCTTTAGATGCACAACACGTAGGGAAGCTTTGTATATATAGGCCAAAATCTAGAACTGATACATTATTTGTGGGAACGAGTGAATGCAGACATGTGTTCCTCTTCCAGAGTAAATGGACTTTTATGTTAAATGGACAAGACCCAGCAATTCGAGGGGTTTATTACATATGTGGACCAAATGCTTATTACCGTCTTTCGAGAGGATAGTATGGCGTGTGTTACTTGGGAATAGTTTTCCCAAAGATTTATCAACTTGAGAACCTGAATGAGACACCTAAACTGAATGAATTACACCTTGCTAGACCAAAGAGAGAATCTTACTCTGGCATAATTGGAGATATATTTGGAGCAATAACTCCGTCAGTGGGAGTTATTCTAAATTCTATGATCTTGCAAGAATCCGCTACATACGACTGTGCTTTCTTTCTTCTTTTATTGTGCACAAGATGAACACATCCAACCCTGGCAGAACTCAGGATCGAGTGGCTCCACTGAACCATGTCATAACATTCCACCACAGTTGCTAGGCAATACTTAGAACTCAACAAACACAACTATAATACAACATACCCTCCCCCCTTACAATCGCAAAAAAAAACATATATATAGAACAACAATACAGAAATTAGAGATGCTTCCCCACAACAATAAAATCCCCAGTCAACACATGAACTCCTACCAAAATTATTCTGTATAATAATCTTCCAAATACCCAGGTTTCCTAGACATCCTTTGCGATCTCCTCAAACACTCCTCCTCACCATCCCCTTGTTGCATATGCTTCCTCCACACCTCCACTTCTTTGTCACCACACTTAACGACATCAGACATGTTCCACCTTTTACTGTCACTCAATAGCACACTATGGCCCTAATTCTAACCTTGGCAGACGGCGGAGGCCGTCCGCCAAGGTACCGCCGTCAGAACACCGCACCGCGGTCGAAAGACCGCTGCGGTGATTCTGACATTTGCCCTGGGCTGGCGGGCGGCCGCCAAAAGGCCGCCCGCCAGCCCAGGGCAAATCAACCTTCCCACTAGGATGCTGGCTCAGAATTGAGCCGGCGGAGTGGGAAGGTGGGACGGGTGCAGTTGCACCCGTCGCGTATTTCAGTGTCTGCTAGGCAGACACTGAAATACTTTGTGGGGCCCTCTTACGGGGGCCCCTGCCGTGCCCATGCCATTGGCATGGGCACGGCAGGGGCCCCCAGGGGCCCCGCGGCACCCCCTACCGCCATCCTGTTCCTGGCGGGCGAACCACCAGGAACAGGATGGCGGTAGGAGGTGTCAGAATCCCCCATGGCGGCGCAGCAAGCTGCGCCGCCATGGGGGATTCTAAGGGCAGCGGTAAACCGGCGGGAGACCGCCGGTTTACCCTTTCTGGCCGCGGCTGAACCGCTGCGGTCAGAATGCCCTGCGGGGCACCGCCGGCCTGTCGGCGGTGCTCCCGCCGACCCTGGCCCCGGCGGTCTTGTACCGCCGGGGTCAGAATCACCCCCTATGCCTTTTCACCTTGACCACCTGTTTAGGTTCGGACCATTTCGCTAAACTCTTCTTTGTGCCCTGCACCAATCTAGTTGTGATCAAGTCACCCACAACAATTTCATGCACTCCTCGCTTTCCCAAACCCCTCTCATCATACTTCTCTTGTTTTTTTTCTACATGTGACAGCACTTTCCTTACACAACACCGTTTCTTACCGATCTGCCCATCCAACCAGGAACATCTTTAGTACCAGGTTTTCTGCCCTTCAACAACATAAATGTAGTTTCCAATGTCATGGAATGTGGGGTAGTTCGATAATTCCACAACATATTTTTTACCTCAGTCCTCCAATTCAAGCCAGTCCGAAGTGACAGTTGAATGTTGTCACACAGCACACTGTTGAATCTCTCAACCAATCCATTTGCTCTTGGATGTGCTAGAGCAGCCTTCACATGCTTAACCCCACATTGTGTTAAATAGTTTTCGAAATCATGTGATGTAAACTGTGTACCATTGTCAGTCACAACTTCTTCGGGATAACCCTCCCTTTTCCAAACTTCTTCACAAAATTAAATTATCATGTCAGCTTTTGTGTCCCTCCCCATACTAACCTCTGGCCACTTAGAATGGTAATCCATCATAACTATAGCAAAAAAAAATCCACCATCTCCAAACTCAAATGGCCCACACACATCCATTCCCATTTTTTGCCACGGTTTGACAGGAAAAGGTACCGGAACAACAGGAGTTTTCTCAGATGAATGTGTTTTATCACTACACGCATAGCTTCCACAATTTCTGACAAATATCTCAACGTCCTTGTCCATACCAGACCACCAGAAATCTTCCCTGGCCTTCATTTTCATGCCTGACATACCTCCATGTCCAACATGTAAAATATTCAACACATCCTGCCTCAACCCATGTGGGAAAATCAACTTATCACCTTTCCTGACTAAATCATTTTGCACTGACAATTCAGACCACAAATATTTAAAGTTCATTACCCAATTAGCTTAATCACCCAATTCAGACCAACATCTATGCAAATTCTTTTTGACCGCCTGTAACTCTGCATCTTCCAACACAGCCGTTTTCCAAACTTCTTCACTGATGGCTTTCGTCCTTAGATCACATATATCGGCCACAATTCAATCTTCCTCTTCATTCACATTCATCCCTTCTATCAGCAGCCTAGAAAGACAATCAGTGTTAACATTCGCCACTCCAGGTACATATTTTACAATAAACGTATATTCCTGTCATCTATACAGCCACTTTGCAATCTGTGAAGATGCACAACTCGCCCCTGAATTAGTAACAATGTCCACTAGTGGTTTATGATCCGTACGTAGTTCAAACTTTCTTCCCCAGCCATAATTTTTAAAATGCTGAATACCCCACCAACAGGCAAGAGCTTCCTTCTTTACAGCAGAGTAAGTTGTTTCAGCACCCCTCAACGTACTTGAAGCAAAAGCTACCACACGTTCTCTTCCATTGTGCACTTGCATTAATACTGCTCCTAAGCCATACATACTTGCATCAGTTGCTACAATTGTGTGGTATTGTGTCACAAAAGGGTTGAATTCCACAGCATCGATAATACTTTGTTTTAACTTTTCAAATGCCAGTTGACACTCCTCAGACCAAACATACATCTGATTTTTTTTCATCAAAACCCGCAACGTTTGTGCAATACTGGCAAAGTTTTTCACAAATTTAGCATAATATTCAGCCAGCCCAAGAAATGACCTCAGTTGATCTTTATTCGTAGGATTTGATGCGCGTTCGATTGCCTCTATCAAACTAAACTTAGGTCTAATACCCTTTCCCGAAATGGTATAGCCCAAATATTCAGCGCTCCGACACGCAAATTTGCATTTGCCAGGCTCAACCGCCAAACCTACATTTTCCAGAATGCGACACACTTTTTCTAGCATACGATCGTGTTCCTGCATATTCTCCGCCCAAACTAGTAAGTCGTCTTGAAAAAATCTGACACAATCCATACCACCCAGCAAATCCTGCATAATTCTCTGGAAAACTGCCGAAGCAGATGCAAGTCCGAACGGCATGCGTATGAATCTAAAAGCGCCCTCAGGTGTTATGAATGACGTGAGATGACGGGACTCCGGATGCAACATGATCTGATGGTACGCATTAGATAACTCCAAGGTTGAATACACCTCACCTCCATGAATTCCACTCAACAAATCATTTATATTCGGAATCGGGTGTCTGTCTACCCAAATATTATCATTTAAATCCCTCAAGTCGACGCACATTCTAATCTTGCCATTGGGTTTACGGGCTAAAACAACTGGACTCAACCACTCAGACCCCTCAATCCTTTCAATCACACCTAAGTCCAACAATCTTGATAACTCACTTTTTAGGGCATCTCTCAGTACAACTGGCACACTTCTCACTTTATGCACACTTGGAACTGCCCCATTTTTCAGTACAATGTGATGTTGGAATTTCTTCAAACAATCTAATTTACTACTAAAAAGATTTGGAAACTTCCCTTCCCTGTACCTTCTTGTGCAACAGATGGAACTTGCTCGTCGCTATTCAGATCCAACACCACCTTCAACCCCTTTTGCTCATTCCAACCCAATAAACACTGTCCATTTTCCACCACATACACATTACAATCCGTTTGCTTCTGATTAAACACCAATTTCCTATGACAGGAATTCTATTTCCCCCATAACCCACCAAATCTACTTCCGCATCAGTCAATTCATCACATCCCACTCTCATCCATGTTGCTCTATCAATGAGAGTATAAGGTGAGCATGAGTCAGCGCCCATATCTATCACCACTCCATTTATAGTAACCTCACACTTCAGAGGTTTGTATTTGGTCTGTTCCAACACAGAAACATCCATTTGCTCATTCATGGACATAACGTTAAGCATCAATATCTCAATATTCTTTTCCTTTTCATCTTCATCGTTAGAACTACACTGTTCTATACCGCTCTGGACACCCTCACGTAAACAATTTACACTTCTTCTTCTATATGTCGCCTTCTTCTGATAACACATTTTCGAGAAATGTCCCTTCATATCGCATTTGAAACACCTAGCATCTCTTGCAGGACAATTCATTGAAGATGCTAAGTGCTTTACAATTCTACACTTATAACATTTCTTTTTATCACCCATCCTGCCAGTATTCTTACTGATATTAACGGAGCTCACAGCCTGTACCAACACCTCTTCAGCATCACTCCTACTTAGCTCTTTAACATATTTTGACGTACTTTCTACACACTTCTTCCAAAGACGGATTCCTTAAATTTAAAAAAATTTCCTGGATTTTCAAACATCTCGTACGATTTATTAACTGGTCCCTAATGTTCTCTTCATGCAAATATTGAAACTTGCACGTATTTGCTAATGTGCGTAATGCGCTCACAAATTGATCAATAGATTCATGAGCAGACTGAGCTCTAGAAAAAAATCTATGACATTCTACGACAATATTTAACTTTCGGCTAAAGTGTTCCTCTAACGCTCCCAAAGCCCTTCTGTAAACATCGTGATCATCACAATTTTCTTCCTCATCAGAGCCCCTTTCATCATTCACCAATAAATTCGCTACCGGCAAAGTTTTCAATATTTTCCTACCTTTGACACCCAAATTATCTTTTAAAAGGGCAAGTTTCCTTTTGGCTGTAAACCCCCCCCCCCAAGGCTTCCAAATACGTTTCAAACGTCTCCCTCCAGTCCTTCCAAGACATGCTCGGTTCACCCGGAACACTAAAAAATGTAGGTGGTGGTGCTATTGCTTGCATCTTCCCTTTCCCAAACAAATTACAAAGTACATGTAACAGAAAAAAAACACTACAGATTATTATAAACCTAAAATATAAGAAACTAGCACAAAAAAAGTAGTCACGACTTGCAGAACATCAACTGTAGAACATTTGATCATCGTCTGTCGATATAGCACTAGCGTCCAGCCTTTAACTTGTGCTTAACAAGTCTTCCAAACACCACCTTCCATGTTCTTGAGAAGTTACAACCTAAGGGGAAAAAAAAAAAAACTTTGCCTACTCCCACTGTAGGCAGTTTTCTAACACGCAGTACTCACAGCGCACTATTGGTGCACCAACAACATCCTTTTGCGTTCCAAACCGCTCCGGTTTATTTCAGTAGGCAATGCTGCTTGTTCCAGCGCCGAGACGCTGTTACGCCATTGACGTTTCCTCCAGAGAAGTCCGCGCAAACCCAGCACAATTGCCGGCACGAGACGAACATCAACTTCAGAGAATGCTGCGAGGTGAGCCGCACAGTTGGTTTCAAAAGTGCAAGATAAGCACGCGAAGATTGCTGTTCAACAGTTTCACTAAATGACCACCATACATATGTTTAAGTTAAGTCCGCAAAATCGTAGCTCCCAGAAATTTTCTGTAGACATATAGCGCAACCCGATGCAGCACTCCACAACATCTGTCTTTTTCTTCTCCACGAGTAGATCTCCACGCGTCCTCCTCCAACGTGTCTAAAACCCTTGTCTTCCTATACGTAGTACGACTCTTCATAAATCGTGGCACAAATCTTCATACTCGCACAATCAGAGACGAAGAGAAACAGAGAAGAGAGAAAAAATAATCATAATAAAAATCCTCTTCCACAACAGTTTCTCCGCAAGGAAAAAAAAAAACAACAGCCATATCACAGACTGCCAGGGTTGGTCCACATCTTCTTATCCCATCCTCATCGCCACTGCAAGAATCCGCTATACACTACTGTGCTTTCTTTCTACTTTTATTGTGCACAAGATGAACACATCCAACCCTGGCAGAACTCAGGAGTGAGTGGCTCCACTTAACCATGTCATAACATTCCACCACAGTTGCTAGGCAATACTCAGAATTCAACAAACACAACTATAATACAACATATCTACTATTGTGGATAAATTGCTAACTAGTTTTTCAGGAGCCATGATCCTAATGACACTGAATGGCTGTGGTAAGATCTATGACTCTTCAGAACCGCCTTGCGTTAAACATCCTTTTAGCAAACAGGGCGGAGTTTGTAAAATGCTGAAATTGCAACATTGTTGCACATTTATTCCTGACAATAGTAGAGAGATTAAAAGATGTATTAACAATCTAACTAATATTAAGTCTGACTTAAATGTTCTGAAAGAACCTGCAGTTTGGGAAAAGGTTGGCAAACGTTTTGCTTCTGTGGGAGATTGGCTGAACAACCTATAGAAAGGTATAATTGTGAAAAAAATGCAGATAATATTGATTATTATAATTTGTAGCATTGGATTATGGGAAATTCATAAATTGTATACTGTGATTAAAAAGCAGAAGTTGAAAAATTATCAGAGGAGGGAAGAAATTAAGTTAGAAAGATGCTTTAGAGAAAATTGGGGAAAGAAAGGAAATGTTAAAGGTTATAATGAAACAGAATTTTAGATTAACAAAAATGGTGTTGTATGATGTAAGGTGTGATGACACATTTAGTCATCAGAGGAGGGATTGTGAAAGCTGAATTAATTACTAACAAATTTACATTGATTAATGGCTAAGAATGTACATGAATTAGGCTAACATAGAGAAAATGGTGTGTCTGGAAGAATGTGCCCACTTGAGTGGCCATCATAACGTGTACAACAGTTAATAAAGAATCCACACTTATAGTATAAATAATGTGCACAAGTAGAATAAAATATGTTAGTGAATCCTACTAGAGTATTAATGTTATGTATTTCTATAAATCTAGTAGATATTGACTGATTCTGAGATTTTGGACCTAGTCAACAGAGCCTCATGTTAATCTCCATGGCATAAAATAAATGTTCGAAATGTTTTGTGAAAGCCGAAAATTAACATTGTTCATTGTTCACACAGAGCTGACCAAGCGATTTGTAAATGTCTTAAACTTTCTCATGAGAACTGCTTGCTGAAACGTCCTGTACTTGAAGTTGATACTTTGTAGATTTGATAAGTGAGAAGATGATGTTCCCAGGATTCAACAATGGCTGCACTGACTGCAGCTAGGATTGCAACTAAAAAGTTACCTGATGAAGCTGGTGATGGGAACGGGAGAAGAGGAGCCAATCATCAACTTGTGAAAGACTGTCTAGTTATAGTTTAGATTTAGAATTTAGTGTCTATTGGTTCTACTGTGAACATACAATATTCTGACCAATGACGGCGTGAGAAAATTATTTATGGATTTTTAGTATATCGAGAATACACTTTGCAGAATGGTTCAGTCATTCTTTCATTCTAGTCTTGTTCAAGTCCCGTTCAAGGAGCTGAGCATTTCCTGATGTCTTCTCTTTCCTAACTTTAGCTTCATTGCTTAGTTTAATGGTTGATGCTGATTCCTTAGCTCGATGACCTTTCTAAGTTGGTTCAGTTAACTTAAAGCCCAAAAGGGGCTGAGACAATCCCTTTCACTGTCCCATTGCTGACGCTGACCAGATGGATGTCCAGCTGATGAGAAATCGCAGTTTGCTGATCCATTGAGGAAGGTATAACAAGATACTACTGTTTCTATTGTATATTTGTGTTCTTCCTGTTAGGTACCAACCGCTATATTGATAGAACCCTAGTTAGATGTTTTTCAAATTAACTTTTGGCTAAATTGTTTTTGCATGAAGCCCAAACATGCTATTCTAATTGGAGGGTTAGTTAGTATGCCCAATATGTTGACAAATGTTATTAACAAAGAATTGATTTTGTTCACCTGCTGAATCTAGATATATGCTATCCATGTTTTTCAGTAATTGATACTATTAAACTGTACTGTAACTCTCGAATGTCTAATAATAAATGTTTAGTTAAATTGAGTTTCTTCCACCACTTTGGTCAGCCTGTGTTGTTTGTAGATGCTTATCATTTGGTTTTGAGATTCATTTATGTGATATTAGCATTGTTAATATAGGGAAATAAACTTTATAATTTTACTAAATGGTGTGGTTATTCGCGGCCGTGTGGGTCATGGTGCGTAAAGATTATTGATGCAAAGTTTCTGATAACTGATTTGTTGTACATGTTATATTGCTGCTAGTTAGTTTATGTGTAAAGATTGTGTACATGGTGGAATCACTCTAAGCGTAGTCAAAAGGTCCATCAAACCTCTAACCCGTCTCCTTATCAATAAATTACCAAAGATCAAATAAGGCCAGATGCGCTCACACAATTACGACTTGGTGGAATGTGTTTAGCAGGACCTGCTCTGCTGATACCAGCTGACACCTGAGAGTTGTCATGCTGGTAAAAAATAGCCTCCACCCATTGCCCATTAATGGTGACCCACTGCCTAAACTGCCTATACTGGAAGTATTGGCATGCAAGTGACAACTTTTGGCACCTTTTCTCTTTCTACCAGGGGCACTGGGGTTACCTCTATCTGTTTCCCAAAACTAGCTCCCAAGTGTTGCCATGTGTTTCCACAGTCCCACCCCCCATTGCTCCTCAGGAACCCTGTGTATCTTCAGTGCAACTTCATAAGCATAAAACCACATATCAATGTCCTCTCCCACCACATCAGTGGGTACTAGGTCCTTAGGTATGTAAACCTCCTTATCTCCCGCAGGTACTGGATGTATGCTGTCACCATTACTGTTGGACTCAGACTGCTTGGTGTTGATGTCCAACTCTTTTAGACTCAGTTGATGAGCCAGAAGTAGTTTCTTCTGTGTGAAGGCTCTTTCAGCCTTTCTCTCCTCAGCTTTCATTTTTAATGTTTACAACTGCAGCTGGAATTCTCTCTCCTCTCCTCTAGGAGGCACCGCTTCCTGCCCTCCCAGGTAGCACAATTCCAGGCGTGTCCTTGTCAACTGCTGCAGGTAGCTCTTCGGACGAGCCATTCACATGCTCTTCCAACTCATCATGCTTTTGGGAGCGGGCCTCTGCCCAGGCCCTCAGCACCATTTGACACTCCACCTTCTTGGTGGCTCCTCTGGCAGGTACCCCTATCTCCTTGCAGACACTTTTCAACTGGTTAACTGTAAAAGCTTCCAGCTTGGCCAGCTAAAACTCCATGACTCCACTTACAGAACCATCAAGAGGCATAAATGCCTCTTTTTATGATTTTAAAAAATGGTCACCTAATGGGAGAGCTCTGCCTTGCCGAGGCACAAAAACGGACCGCTCTGCTGATACACCGCCTCCCACCTTTAAACAGTGCTCAGCATACAGGAAAGTGTGGTGCTTTCAGCGACCCACTTTTGGCAAAAAAATCTATGAGAGAAACACCTCTTATAACAAAGTGCTCCAGAAGCTGTCTGACAATGGGATCCTGAATTTCTCCATCTCAACAGCAACCCAAATTACAGACAGGAGGGGGCTGAGAATAATCCCTTACACTCCAAAGTACTCCATAAGCTGCCTCACAACACCTGACCCTAAAATGGTGGTTACCAGGACTCCACGTGGATTGATCTCTTCTTGACTATCTCAGCGTCACTCCTGCAGCAGTTCACACATCAGCCCCTATGGACTCATATGGGCCCCAGATAAGATAATATATGTAGGCATATGGTTCACCCATAACCTTAAAGACTCCATCGATCTCAACAAGAAAAAGACGCTAGATAACATCAAAGATAGCTTAGACAAATGGTCAACCAGGTTCATTAATTGGTGGGATAAAATAGATTCTATCAAAATGGTGATTACTCTCCTCATTAACTTTTTATTCAGCATGTCCCCCATAGACCGCTCAGACACCTTTTTTACTAAAATAAACATTTTATTTATCAAATTCCTCTGGAAGTCTAAAAAGCCCAGAATTGCCCTAAAGAACAGAGACTTCCTGAAAAACTTGGAGGCCTATAATTACCCGACTACCCGACTACCGGAGATAGTAACATGCCTTCTTAGCAAAACAGGGGAGGCACTGGCTACTTACAACCACCAACCCCTCGCCGCCATGGTTCGCTATTGAAATAGCCCTCGCTGAACCTGTATACTGCACTTCATTTCTAACCGTCAAAAAACACACCACTCTATAAACATTTTATCTAGCACAGCACAGGCACTCCCAAAAATTGAAAACAAATTACCCAACAGAATTAAACACTCATGTCTAGCCTTGCTATGGCACAATGAAAACTTAAAACAAGATGGGAGAGCGATGTATATAGAGAAATCAGCAGAAAAAGATATTCTTCTGGTGTAAAATCACTTATAGCCAAACATAAACCTCCAACCCCCACGACCTACCCAACACATTAGAAACATTTACCAAAGGCAGTCACCTAGCTTTCAAACTGTACTCATTCCTATCCCCCACAAAAACCTCACTAAATAAACCAACACAGGACAAGTGGGAAACTCTACTATCAGACTCCAACAACACTCCAAAGGTCTTCACAGACTATCCATCTACCTGAAGTAACTCACTTCCAACATAATAACTCCATCCCTAGCACAAAGTAGATACTGGATTGCCAATGTGGCCCACTGGACTCTGGCCAATCTTTATAAACTAGGCCTCCTATCCACTGACACATGCTGGAGCTGTGAGAAGGAAAGAGGAGACTTAAAACACATGCTAATGGAGTGCACCTCCACCAAAACGTTCTGGCAAGAGATCAGTATAAAATATCTAAAATTCTTCATACAAAATGGACTCCTACTTTAGCCTCTATTACACTCTTTTACACTGTGCACTCTCACCTATGACAATAAACAGGCATTAAACAAAGAGGACCGTCTACTATGGGATATTCTAGTCACAACTGGCCTTAAAGTTATCCTCAATAAATGGAAAGACTCATCCAAACTATCCCCACACACATGGTAGTAATGGGTCCAATTCACCAGAACTGCCTGTAACTCACTAATCTTATACTTGATGAAAACTTCAATGAAGAATGGTAAACTCTGGTGAAAACTAGATAACTTTATGTCTCACTCATCTATGTAACCACGATCATCCGATCACTCGATCATTCGTGCATTCACTCACTCATTCTCCCACCCTCCACCTCCTCTCGCCCACCTACTCCTCTCCCTACCCATCCCCCTTCCCCATATACTCCCTACTTTTCACCCCATCACCTTCTTCTTCTCTTCTCTTCTCTTGCCTCCGCTCTTTTACTCTGACTCATTCATCTACTACTGAGGTACCTTAATCATTCACCACAATATTAAAAACCACTCCTTCACAGTACACACATTTATTAACCTCACTTCACCCTTGCAAACAAATACACTTATCTCTACCCTCTACTTTTGTAAACATGGACCAACTTCTCATGCCATACCCTAGACTACTGTTCCTGCTTGATTTGATGATACCATACAATGTATTGCTTCTTTTCATTTATGTTATTTAATTTTCCTAATGAATAAAATCTTAATAAAACACTCTTGAAATAAATAAAAAAATTCACTTGCGGTCAAAAGGTTACTTGGAGGTCACAAGGGACCCGTGGAAATCCAAAATCCAGGCCGACCGCAATGAAGGGTAGGCCAGCTGCAGAACCCACACATGGTCCGCTGAAACAGTATCGTAAGTGGAGCAAAGCGCCAATGCTGAGAACACGGTGCATCAGTATTTTACACGCAGTCAGGTGACTGTGTTGTTGTTGGGCTCTGTAAAAGTGAATTCCATGTATCGATGTCGGCCCGCGCAGAGCATCAGTGAAGAGCCGCGCAGGCTGTGAATCCGCTGTTGTCGGGCAGCCACTGCGTCGCTGTTGGACAGCAATGTGCTGGTTTTTCTCCTGCACTGGAGGCAATGCATCACCTTTAACGGAAAGCAGCTGCAGATCCCATCCTTAGGCCCAGACTTTGGAGGGGGGTACCTTAGGCAAAGGTAAGACACACCAAAGGCAGAGTCCAGCAGCACCAGGAGAGTTACAGGTAGTCTTTGATGTCCCTGAGACTGCAGGAGGGCAAGGCAGCAAGCACTTTGAGATCACTCTGGTATGAAGGCAGAGCCCTTCAAGGTGGGTAAGAGAGCAGTAGGCAGCAGGGCAACAAGCAGTCCTTCCAGAAAAGCAGACCAGTTGAGTCCTTTGAGTAGCACAGCAGTTCTTCTGACAGGTTCAGTTGCAAGTCTAGAAGTGTCTGATTTGAAGGCGGGGTGTCAGAGACCCAGTACCTATACCCAAAAGTGCTTTTGAAGTGGGGGAGACTTCAAAGAGTGTCCTTGATGTGCACCAATTCTTTATCAGCCTAGTCCTGTCTGCCAGGCTATTCGTGGGGGGTAATCAGTCCTTTGTATGGTACCAGACCACTAACATTTAAAGTGTAAGTGTGAGCGCCTCCAACCTTCCTTGCCAGGAAGACCCATCAGTAGGCAGATGAATGCAGATGCAGTTGAGCGTCCTGTGGTTGCCTGAATGGAATCCACAAAGGGAGCTGTCACCCAGCACAGAACAGATGTGTATTGGAGACAGACTTTAAGGCACATAAAGCAGAGAAATGGCTACTTTCTAAAACTGTCATTTTTAAAATAGTAATGTGAAATCGGACTTTACCAGTAAATATGATTTATCATTACCTTTCCAAAGATATGAAACATGATGTAGCTACTCCTTTGTGATCAGGAATTACAGCTTAAAAGTATATTGAGGAAGTCCCAATGTTGGCTTACGAGAGGAGTATACCTCATATTAGTGAAAAACGACTTTGGAAGTTTTTCACTACCAGGACATGTAAGACTTAAAAGTATATGGCGTGCCTTTTAAATACACTGCACCCTGCCCGATGGGTTACCTAGGCCTACCTTAGAGGTGACGTATGTGTAGAAAAAGGGAAGTTTAAGGTTTGGCAAAGGTGTTAAATGGCAAGTCGAAGTGGCAATGTGAGCGCTGAAAATGTTACTAATAAATATTTCATGTATTCTGTAATTTGTATTTGCATAGAAAATGAATTAACAATGAAAATAATGTGCATCTTGAAAATGTACCCACTTGAATGGCCGTCATCTATAATGCAAATATGCACTAACCAGCTTACTAATGTTTACTTAGAACTTATAATAATGAAAAACGCAGTAATGGGTTATACTTAGTATCAAATACTATGTATTTGCTTAAGTTAACAGTAGGCCTCAAAGTTACTGAGATCTGAGTCTTTATATTGTACTGCTGTTTATTACAAGCCCAAAAAATGTTTTCCTGTCTTTACTAGAAACTGTGAATTAGTTGACGTGCATAGAAACCTGAATGTTAACATGTGGCGAATGAGAAAGCGATGTTCCCAGGAACTAATAATGGATATACTGACGGAAGGATGGAAGAATACAAAACGATGTGCATGAGGAGGGAAAATCAATCATCAACGTGTTAAAGACTGTTTAGTTATATCTTAGATTTGAAATTTCAATTTTATTGGACTAATGGTTATTGCCTGATTCCTCGACCAATGACAATGTGGGACAACTTTAACTTAACCGCACTGAGGCTTTTTGAGCTCATTCATCTTGGGTCACACCTCGACATTGCTCCACTGTTTATTTCTTGAGCTCCATGCGTGATGCTGGTGCTTACTTTTGCGCTCGATGCTTAGAGCTTGTAGCGCTTTTTGCTGTCTGCCCCAGATTCTTCCTTCTAATGGTTCAGTGAGCTTAGAGTCCCAGATTCTGAACCATGTCCCCTTGCCATGTCCTGATGCTGATGCTGCTTAAACTGATGTCCACCTGATGAAGACTGTTCACCGCTTGCTGATTTATAAGGACAGCTATAGCAACCGCAAATGTCTTTATTGTTGATTTGTCTTTTGTCTCTAGGCACCAACTGCTGCATTTTGATAGAGCCATAGCTAGATGTTTTTTAAATTTGTGTTGACTAAATTCTTTTGCATAAACTCCAACATGCTGATGCTAATCCGACGTTAGAGAGTTTTTCCTTCATTCAAATAATTGCTATTTGATGTTACTCAGTTGCTGAAACTCAAATGTATGTTATTGCCATTGTACAATTGCTCTTGTTGTTAATTTGTACTTGGGCATTAGAAAGCTTGGTTATTAACGTATTAGTTAAATTGAGATTCTTTAGGAGATTCGGTCAACCAGTATTATTCTTATACTTATATCATGTGGTAGAGATTACTAAAAAAGTGGTTGATGCTTATAAATCGCACATCTGAAACAGAAACAACGATGTCCAAGTGGATACAACAGAGTCCTGAGAAGGGTACCAACCTGGTATAAATACCCAACCACCACGGGTATTGAATTGCACAGAACAAGGAAGAAAGCAAGAATGCCCCCTCTGAGCCGTGCTGTAAAGTCAAATTGAAAACAGAAAATACCACGGCACTCCAAATAATAAGTCCACAGTGAGCAGAAATCCAGAAATTTAAATTCCTTATGTTGAAAACATAGAAACATAAATGTTCAGAGACAGCCAACACATGTTTCGTCCAGCAGGACTTTTTCAAGGCAAAACATTTTTTGTGCAGAAGCAGAAAAGTGTCCAAAGCAAACCATATACAAGGATTGGTTTCCGAATCCAAATGAAGTTTCTTAGTCACAGGAAACGTGGATCCTGTGTGATGTATAGGCTGTATACGCCAACCATCCGAAGTCTTATGGGTAGTCCGTGGGTAGTCCGTGGTGGGTCCCTGATAAGCGGCTCACTGTGGACTTATTATTTGGAGTGCCTTGGTATTTTCTGTTTTGAATTTTATATCATGTGGTGTTAAGACTAATTTACGGTGATACTAGCATTGTTAATTTAGGGAAGTACATTTCCTAACTGATACTAAAGGTATGGTTATTCATGACCTATTGGGTCATGGTGCATGAGAATTACTGTCTCTAAAGAATTTCCTATTGCTTTGTTTGATGGTGTTTATATAATGGGGATTGCTTAAGGGTGTGAACATCTTAAACAAGTCAAAAGGGCCATCGGTCTAAGCGCAAGAAATGGTAGCAGAGGATGGTTTGGTTAGTCTCTTTAAGAGCACATCCCTGAATATTGTTCATGGTTCATCTCCTTAAGAGATCACCATGGTGTCCCGTGGAAATGAATGAAGCTCAAATTGATTTGGTTAAGATTTTTGGATTCAATGACACAAAGTAGAGAGAAAATGTGCCCCTAAAACCTAGGATGACTTTCCCAGATCCCTAAAGCTTGCCTGTGATTGTTTTAAGGTGATCTCAGGACTCTGGTGACAGTGTGAATAAATTAGGTTCTGCGCTTGCACAGCTTATGCAAATCGCAGGTGAACTGTGATGGTTGTGAGGGTTTAGGGACTTTGCATACTCCAAATGAAGTTGTTGAAGGAGTTTGCGTACTGTGAAGTGTGAGATTATGGAAGTCGTCGAACTTCTCATGTGTATGGCGCTTTGTGCTCAAAAATTGCCCATGTGGTTGTTGGTATAAGGGCCCTGCGAGGTCTAAGACTCCGGAGTATATTGAAAAGACACTTGGTTTATTGTTGTAATTTGTCTGTTCATAGATCGATTGGGCGTGGTTGACAAGTCAGAGTGTGAGTTAAGGTGAGTGAAAGGTTTTTTTTCGACTAAGATTTGGCGAGTTCTAGGTGCACCAGGACAGACCCATTGATCAGTTGAGAGTAAAATTTGCAGGTTAACGTTTGCTTGTGGATCGGGGGAACCGAGAAAGAAAGGGTAGCTGCTTGGGTGAAAGGCCGTCAGTGAAAAATCTGTAAGGTTCCTGAAGCGATTGTGTTACCCTACCTGTAGCGAACAGGCAAATTTTGTTTTTTTGGGGTTTTGTTGAAGTGCTCGCAATAAGTTTACATTTGTTTGGAGTGAGTCAGAGTGAAGGAGGACATGCTGCAATACTTTATCAGCCGATGTACGTGTGAGTGTGATGTCATTGGAGCCGCGCTAGGGTAAGTTGGTTAGTGGAAAGGGTCACGCACGGATTGGTGACAACTGTGAAGTGCAATTGGTTGAGAAAGGTCGGTGAAAGGGATTTTAGGACTAAAAGTGACTTCCTGATTTGAGTGAACTCACGTAAAAGTTGCAAAAATGAAATTTTTCAAAGCTTTAAAGAGTGCCATAAGAGGAGATGTGCATATTCCAGCGACAGTGGGGGAAGTCACCCCAACAGAAGGTACGTCCGCATATATTGTGTTCGAAGAGCAGGGTGCTGCGCCATACCTTTGGTTAAAACATTGGTGCAAAGCGACATAAAAAGATGGGAGTTTAGCGTTTCCCACACATGGGACATTTAATTTGAGAATCTTAGAAAATTTGAGGAGGGTCTTGTGCGATCTGAAACCTCCTCCGAGACCAGCACAGTTTGAAGCATTAACAATTTGGGAACTAGTAGGTAGACAGCAACAGCAGCTGAAATTTGAAAGAAAGATGAGAAAAGCAGAGAACACAGTAGAAGAGACTAGATGGGACAGTGATCAGAGGTTTTGGAGATCTGAGACTTTACAGGGAATTAAGTTATTTCCTGCAATTATACAGGACAATGAAACGAAAGGGAGGAAAGCTACCACAGAGACAAATAAAAATCATTCAGAGAGTAAAGAGCAGAAATCAAAAGAGACTAGGAGGTCTTTGATCCCAGATGAAGAGTCAGATGATGCTAAGTTCATTTTACAGTCGTAGAGGAATCGTACCCCACCGTATGCAGCACAAGATGGCAGTTCAAACACAAATGTAGACCCTACAGCACCAACACAAATTAGCCTGTCCAACACAGAGTAGTCCTAGTGGATCTACCACATTGGCAGCTCAAAATCCAATGCCGCAGTTGAGTATTCCCAGAATTTACTCATTTATGCCTATTGTAGATACTGCAACAAATTTGATAGTGCAGACAGGACAGGTTTACCTGAAGCCAACATTGGTTCAGATGGAGTCAGCTCCACATTTTCTACCTCCAATGCAGCCACACATGATTCCCAAGTATACCCCTAAAACAGGAACACAGACAGAGATGTCGGTACTGATGAGCCAGAATACAGGAACAATGCATTCACGAGACCCGAATGTTAGACCAAGCTCAGATGCAATGTCAGTATCTGTTACTATTGGTCCAGTCATACCATTGTTTGCTCAGGGAAATAACAAGACAAATGGCCAGAGAAACCTGAGCCAGAATTTATCAGGAGAAGGACTTGATGAGAATACTGGAATAATGTCCCCCATGACACCGACCCTTAATGGAGCAGGATCATTAATAGACTTAAGTCCTTACAGAGCTCCTGAAAATACTGAAGCAGAATCATATGTCAGTCCTAACTTGAATTTAATGACACCAAAATCTCTGAATTTTACAGTACAGGCCTTTGCAAAGTGTATAGCCCAATAACATTTCATTTCACGGTTTGACAGCTCAACAAATAACTGAATGGTTAGAGAAGATGAGTATCCCACTAGGTGCTTCTAGTGGAGGGAATTACCTAAACTATACTAGACTTAGGAGAGAAGAAGGCAAACTCGTAGAAGGAACCATGGGAGTGAACTAACTTGAGTCATACACAGAAGATGAATTGGGTTATTTGTGCCCATTAATTACAAAGGAAGCGGGTATGGTACATCAAAAACTAGCAGATATAGTAGACAAATTTGATATTGACCCAGATGAGACCAACCATTTGAAAAGGAGTTACAGGTTAGAGATTGACACAAAAGATTTTGAACACAAGAACTGCAGGAATTAAAACACACCTTAGGGAATTGCTTCAAAGCATCCAGACATGGAGAGCATTAGACAAATGGGAAGACAGATGGGTGAAGAAACGAGATAAAAGGAAAAGGGATTCTGACCCTCTATCTGCAAATATGCAGCAGGCTGAGGACCCAGTAAAAATGTTACCAATGAGAGAGATTCCGGGAGGGCATTTCGCGCATGTCCCTTGGAGCAGAAGTGACATTCTCTCATTTACAAAGGACTACCCCAAGCTGAGAGAGAACCCTGTAGAATGGTACCAGCAGATGGATAGGTTTGTGAAACTTGCAAAATGTCTATGGGAAGACTTAAACACTCTGTTAGAGATAGTAGTCCCTGCAGATTTATGGGTGGAATGCAAAAGGAGCATAGATTGACCAGCAGGTGAACCAGAGAGAGATTCAGCAACAGGTGCACCATCTCCTGAAGCAATGAAATATACCTATAAGGTGACTGAATTTTTGAAAATGGAGAATTTTGCCTAAAAACATTGATTGGCAGCACATAGATAGGACAGCTCAGGAAGCGAAAGAGTTAATACATGCGTACTATGAGAGATTGTTGCAGGCATTTAAACATTACAGTGGTACAAAGACAATTGAGTTGGAAGACATGATTCATTTTGAATTCAGATTAGTTGAAGGACTGAGACATGAGATTAGTCAAATGATAAAGAGCCATTTGATTTGCTGGCAAGCAACGCCAATTGATGAGGTGTTGCAATATGCAAAATACTGTAGTGACGAGATTGAGTTGAAACAGAGAAAGATGAAAGAAAAGGCAATGGTGATGCAGATTAAAACATCACAAACAGGGTTGCAGGGAAATTTTCCACAACCGCAGCAACAGGGAAATGTGCAGTTTCAGAGTCAAGGCAGAGGTAGAGGCCGTGGAGGAAAGGGAAGTGTGAATCGTGGTCCTGATTTAAGTACGGTAGTCGTGCAAGGTGAAATGCAGGGAATGAAAAGGATTTTGTCGTGTCACAGTTGTGGAGGCCTCAGGCACTGGGAAAAGAAATACCCTTTGGTAAGTCAGGGAGGTGTTGTTCAGGAAATGAGAGATGTCAATTCTTTCCAGAACATAAAAGGGCCGAGAATGAGAGGTCCAAACCTAAATTTTCTAAATAATATGAACGAGATGCAAAGTTTCCAACCCATGCAGCAGTTGCAGTTGCCACAAATGCAGATACCTCAGACACAGCAGATGCAACCTCAGGTTCACATGGTACCTAGACAACAAATCCAAATACCTGAAGCGCCTATGGAGCTGCTTACTCCGCCCGTCACAGGTCAAAGATGGAAACAGAGTAATAATACTGTACACCAATTCCCCTTAAACAGTGAGAATGGAATAAACGATGATTGGGTGAGCGAGAGTTTGAATGAAGAATACGTACTTGCAGCCTCTGTAGAGATAGATCAGAAAAGTCCATACGTAAGGGGAAAGGTAATGGGTCACCAAGTTTAATTTTTGGTTGACGCTGGAGTTACGCGCTGTACAGTGAGAAGTGCAGAAGTTCCAAATCTGCCTCTTTCAGTGAAACAGTCCAGATTGTAGGAGTTGCAAACCAATACTTGACAAGCTCAATTACAGAACCAGTCCCGGTCAACATTGGCAATTTCAGGGGTTTGCATAAATTCGTAGTATATGACTCGAGCCCTGTGTCCCTACTGGGAAGGGATTTGTTGTGCAAAACTAAATGCTCAATTACTTGCTCAAATTGAATTGAAATTCAGACAAACAGTGATGATGAAGATGATTTGATTACCAAGAATAATTGTGACACAGTGAATGAGGAATATCCTCTGATTAGTTTCTTCCCAGTCTTCACTGTGAGAGACCTTCCTTCCGATTTACAGGGAGTTGAGCCAGTTAAAGTGATGGTCAAGCCGTTTCCCCCGAGATTCTCCAGTACCACATGCCAAAAGAGACAATTGAGGGTTTAGCACCAATAATTGCAGAATTAGTAGACCAGAGTGTTCTGAAAGAAGTGCTGAGCAGTCCATGTAATGCACTGATAATGGGATTGCACAAGCCATGTGGAAAGTTTTGAATTGTTCTGGATTTGCGAAAAATAAATGACATTGTGGTTAAATGTTGCCTGATGGTACCCAACCCTGCAGTAATTATGTTTCAAACGCCCATGCGATGCAGAGTGGTTCACTGTAGTGCACCTGCCACAAGCATTCTTTTCTGTTCCTCTTCATGAGGATAGCCAATTTCTTTTATGTTTTAAATTCTTAAATCAAGTCTATTGTTGGTGTAGGATCCGACAAAGGGTTCTCAGAATCACCTTCCATTTTCAATCAGGTCCTGTAGAATCATTGAAAATGCCTTACCAGTCAACATTGGTACAGTACATTGATGATTTGTTGATTGCATCCAAAAAGGAGGAATGCAAGTACAATACTATTGCCTTGTTGAATCATCTAGGAAAGAATGGACATAAAGGGCCTGATTACGATTTCGGCGAAGGGGATTACTCCATCCCAAATGCGATGGATATCCCACCCGCCGAATTACGAGTTCCATAAGATATAATGGACTCGTAATTCAGCAGACGGGATATCTGTCACATTTGGGACTGAGTAATCCCCTCCACCAAAGTCGTAATCAGACCCAAAGTGTCTGCAGCTAAATTGCAGTACTGCCAGAAAGAAGTTAAATATTTGGGTCATCTGATTGAGAAGGGAATTTGAAAAATATCCAGAGAAAGGGTTGCAGCTATATTGCAAATTAATCCTCCAACTACTGAGAGAGATGTTAGGATGTTCTTGGAAATGATGGGCTACTGCCACCAATAGATCCCAGATTTTTTGGTCATGTCAAAACCAAGGCAGAAGCTGACTCACAAGCAGGTTACTGATACCCTAGTGTTAGATCAAGCCTGTATAAAAGCTTTCACAGACCTGAGAGAGAGTCTGTATCAAGCCCCAGCTTTGGATATGCCTGATTACACAAAACCCTTCATGTTGTTTTGTCATGAGCATGATGCATGTTCTTTGTCTGTTTTGACTCAAGCACATGGCGGTGTAAATCACCCAGTAGCATATTTTTCAGCTACTTTGGACCCAGTTGCAGCAGCAGCTTTACCAGGCTGTTTAAGGTCCATTGCAGTAGTTGAACAGAGCCTCACTCAGAGTGAGAGCATTGTGATGGGCCCCCACACTCCATTGAAGTTTTACTCACTAGGTCCAAGACACAGTATTTGACCAGTGCGAGGTTGACCAAATATGAGACCATAATCTAATCTTGGGTTCCTCAAATGTGTCTATCAAAAGATGTACAGTGCTTAACCCAGCAACTTTGCTTCCAAATGAAAGTGACAAAATAGATTATATTGAAAATGGCTGTCTAGAGGTAACTGAATTGTGTACTTAGTCAAGACCCAACATTAGAGATGCTTGTTTGGAAGAGACTGACCAGATTTTTTTTGTTAATGGCTCCTGTCTGAGAGATAACACAGTGTATTGAGAACAGGATATGGCGTATGTACTATCTCTGGTATATTAGAAGCGTCAAGGCTTCAAGGAGTATATTCTGCACAAGTGGCAGAGCTGGTAGCTCTTACTAGAGCATGCTATGTTTCCGCACAGCTTAAGGTCACTCTCTATACAAACAGTCAATATGGATTGGGAATAGTTCACGACTTTGGCCAACTGTGGTCGCTGAGAGGTTTCCTGGCCTCTTCTGGTTCACCAGTGAAAAATGGAGAAAGAATTTACGACCTGTTGCAAGCTATCCAATTGCCCGAAAGATTGCTGTGGTGAAATGCAGTGCACATCAGAAATCGCAAGATTTTGTTTCAATGAGAAATGGATATGCATATCAAGTTGCAGTGTTTTGCGCATTGAACTGTATATCATTCAAGTTAAAATGGGAACTGTTACCTGATGACAATGAAATGCATTCTAGTTATACTTTGCATGTTTTAGATACAATGTAAGAGCTAAACGCATTATAGGATAACGTGACTAAGTATGAAAAGAAAGGATGGCTTAAAATGAAATGTGTCCAGAGGGAGGATGATGTTTGAGTGCCAGGAGAAGGAAGGTTGGTTTTGCCAAATATTCTACTGACTCAAATGGCTACATATTATCATGGTCAAGCACATGTGGGAAGGGATGCCATGATCCAGACTTTTAAACAATTTTGATTCAATCCGAAGTTTAGACAGGTTGCCGAAGCAATTTGCCATAGATGTGTTGTCTGCCAGCAGATGAATGTGGGAAAAGGAACAGTAGTCAATATGGGCCATATTGAAAAAGCCGGAGGTCCATTTAGAAGAATGCAGATGAATATCATTGAGATGCCTGTGTGCGGAGGATTGCGGTATGTGTAGGTGACTGTGTGCCTTTTTAGCCATTGTATTGAAGCTTACCCTACATGAAGAAATTATGGCCTCACTGTAACAAAGTTACTGCTTAGGGAGCTGATGCCAGGTTTTGGGTTTCCGGTCTCGTTAGAATTAGGTAGCGGAAGTCACTTCACCAATGAAGTAATAAAATTGCTATGTTCAGCTTTAAATATTGAGCAGAAACTGCACTGTAGTTACCGCCCTGAAACCTCAGGACCTGTGGAACAGATGAATGGTTCCTTGAAGTCAAGAGGGGCAAATGGCTGCCAGCGGTCCCTGCAAATGCTCTTGTGAACATTACAGATGATATGTTATTGGACTACTCCAAAGGCTTGGCTGATGTGGTTTGCTCTTGCTCTCATCAGGTGGAATCCACCAGACTGCAACCGTCTCAGGATCAAAGACACAACCTGAAGCCAGGTGATTGGGTTGTGATCCGAAAATACATGAGGAAGTTGTGCTTGGAACCTCGGTGAAAAGGCCCCTGCCAGATTGTACTGATCACAACTGCAGCTGGAGTTCCGAACTGGATCCATGCCAGCCACACTCGGAGAATGCCAAATCCTTCGGATGAGGAAGAAGGGCTGTTAAGAATACCAAAAACGTCTAAAAATGCTCCCGGCTTGGGCTTGGAGAGAGACGAGAAAGCGATCTAGAAACTATATCTCAGCCAACCACATCCATAGAAACCACTCCTGTAAGACACGAAAAGGAAGGAATACAGGAGAGTGACAATAAACCCACCTCAACTGAGGTAGCAGTAGCTGGTCAGAGGATGGCTGTCCCTTAAGCAGTCGGTCTTGAAAGACAAACAGAACAAACGCCATAACGATTTTACTCCTCTGGAACCAGTTGCGGGTACGTCAAAAGAAGATATTATGGAGCAAGAAGAAACTACATGTCCGATGCTGAAAAGAGCATTGACAAAAGCCCGGTTGAAAGGTGATGAGTGTCCAGAATCACAGCCAAAGTCAAAAAAAGCCATCACAGTAACAACAATTGAAGAAGAAGTTGACACTACAAGAAAAGAGGATCTAAGTTTAGGAGAATTAATTAGAAATCGAAAACTAAAAAGAAAAAGAGTCGCAAACAGAAGGTACGTGGGTCCTAAATGGGCATATGTATCTACTAGTGAGGGGCAGAAAGAGTTTTTGTCTTTTTATTTTGATCGAGGCATTCCAGGTCAATATTTTGGCACTTGAAAGAAATCAATGAACTGAACTGTTGAAAACCCTACAACTTTAAGAAAAGAAAAAAAAGAGACTGTTGAAAATACCGGAAAATACTTTTTATGACCAAATTTGACAAGCTGCTAAACTGATTCTGACAAAACTACCAATTTTTTATAAGGATCCTGGAAGAAAAGACTGAATGCTGTGAATAATTGCAAGAAAAAAAATATTTTTTTGAAGCTTCTTTTTGTTTTTTATTTTTTGCTGCATAGCTATAAATTTTTCTTCTCCTTTCTGATTCTTTACAGATCATGAGTAGCCATAGCCAGCAAGGTAGGAAGGGTAGATGCTATAAAAATATGGGTATTGGTTTGGTGATTGGATGTATAATAGTGTGCCTGATATTGATTGCAGGCGTGAATGTTCTTGACAAGAATGAAGCCAACCATACTTTAGCGGTAGAGACAACTACTGTACTATCAAACATAGATACGTTTAGGATAGATGAGATATATTTGCACAAAAATGACACACATCGAGAACTTTCTTCTAATGTTTTCTATTGCTTATTGCATGAGTATGTTGACACGATGGATGCAAGAGAATGTTATGTTTGCACACATATTCCTGCCTCAGTCGAGGAAGGAGTTACCTATCATAGCTTGCCTCTTACATATGGCATAAGGTGCAGTCTGTTACTAACAAGATTCTATAATCAGGAGTATATCCAATATTTCTATTCTAACTATGATGTTGTGTTTTCTTTTGTCCCTATAATTAAGTATCTAAATAGAGTAGCTCAGGAAAATAACACAGAAATAACATAGAAATTATAAGGGGTTTCTTTGAACCTACATTAACATTTGAAACAGCTTATGCGCATAGTTTACTCACACCTGTAGAAAAGAGCTTCTTAGATCACACAGAGGATAGAAGGAGGGCATTAAAGGCAAAGGTAGAAAAGGGGTTAGTGATAAGGACACTAGGAAATGATCATGCATTTACTGACATAACAAAGCAGGGGAAATTAGCTTTAAATGTGCAATATGTAGGAAAGCATTGTTTATGTAGGCCTGAATCTAGAGTTGACAGAGTGTTTGTGGGAACGAGTGAATGCAGGCATGTATTTCTGTTTCAGTATAAATTGACTTTTTTTTTGACTGTTCAAGATCCTGCAGCTCCTCGAGTTTATTACATCTGTGGGCCAAATGCATATTATTGTCTTCCTAGAGGATGGTATGACACATGTTACTTAGGGATAGTCTTCCTGAAAATGTACCAGTTTAAAGACTTGAACCAAGTATCTGAAATGACTGAATTACATCATAAAAGGCAAAAACAAGAATCAGTTTACAGCATTGTTGGAGACATATTTGGAGCAATAATTCCTTCATTGGGAGTTGCTTTGAATGCCATAAAGATATGAAAATTGTTGACTATAGTAGACAGTATGCTGATAGATTATTCAGGAGCCATTATCCTAATGGACACAGAGATGGCTGCAGTAAGAGCTATGACTCTTCAGAACCACCTGGCGTTAGACATCCTTTTAGCAAAAGCAGGCAGAGTTTGTGAATTGCTGAGTCTGCAACATTGTTGTTCTATATACCAGATAATAGTAACACAATTAGAGGCCTTATTAACAATCTAACCAAAGATAAAGCTGATTTAAAAGAACTAACTGAACCTACTTTATGGGAAAATGTTGGCAAAGGATTACTTCTGTGGGAAATTGGCTTGACGACCTTGGAAAAGGGATATTAATGAAAATAATACAAGTGATTTTGATTATTGTGATTATGGGGAATACGTAAATTATACAATGCGATTAAATTGAAAAGATTGAAAAAGTACCAGAGGAGGGAAGAAATTAGAATGGAAAAATTATATAGGGAAACTTCAACGGGAAAAAGAATGAATAAAAACATGAAAGAAACAAAATTATGAAAGAAAATTGTATAACAAAATAAATATATTTATTTGGGAAATGTAAATGTGATGACATATTTAGTCATCAGAAGAGGGATTGTGAGCGCTGAAAAATGTTCTAATAAATATTTCATGTATTCTGTAATTTGTATTTGCATAGAAAATGAATTGACAATGAAAATAATGTGGAACTCGAAAATGTGCCCACTTGAATGACTGCCATCTATTAGGAAAATGTGTACTAAACAGCTTATTAAAGTTTACTTACAATAATGAAATATGCAGTAATGGGTTATACTTTTTGATTATATGCTATGAATTTGCTTAAGTTAACTGTAGGCCTCAAAGTTACAGAGGTCTGAGTCTTAATATTGTGCTGCCATTTATTAGAAAAATGTAATGCCAGAATAAAATGTGATCTCATGCTTGGCTGAATAAAAGTGTATTGTCCTAAAGGAAGGTTGACCCGAATCTTAGCAATAGCAAAAATTGTTTTTCCTGTCTTTACTAGAAACTGTGTATTAGGTGTGTAGAAACCTGAATGTACCAAACTTGTTACAAATGTTAACATGAGGCGTATGAGAAAGTGATGTTCCCAGGAACTAACAATGGATATACTGATGGAAGTATGGAAGAATATAACAGTTGCTTCTTGACGAGTCGAACGATGTGCGCGAGGAGGGAAAACCAATCATCAACATGTGAAAGACTGTTTAGTTATATCTTAGATTTGAACTGCCAATTTTATTGGACTAATGCTTATCGCCTAATTCCTTCACCAATGTCAATGTGGGACAACTTTAACTTAACCGCACTGCACTAAGAACTTAAAAGAGGCTTTTTGAGCTCATTCGTCTTGGGTTACACCTCGACATGGCACCACTGTTTATTTCTTGAGCTTCATGCGTGATGCTGGTACTTACCTTTGCAGTCGAAGCTTAGAGCTTGTAGCGCTTTTTGCTGTCTGCCCTAGATTCTTCTTGCTAATGGTTCAGTGAGCTTAGAGTCCCAGATTCTGAACCATTTCCCCTTGCCATTTGCCGATGCTGATGCTGCTTGAACTGATGTCTGCAGGATGAAGACTGTTCACCGCTTGCTGATTCATAAGGACAGGTATATCAACTGCAAATGTCTTTATCTGTCTTTTGTCTCTTGGTACCAACTGCTGCATTTTGATAGAGCCATAGCTAGATGTTTTCCAAATTTGTGTTGACTAAATTCTTTTGCATGAAGTCCAACATGCTGATGCTAATCTGACGTTAGAGAGTTTTTCCTTCATTCAACTAATTGCTATTTGATGTTACTCAATTGCTGAAACTCAAATGTATGTTATTACCATTGCACAATTGCTCTTAATGCTAATTTCTACTTTGGCATTAGAAAGATTGGTTATTAATGCATTAGTTAAATTGAGATTCTTTAGGAAATTCGGTCAAACACTATTATTCTTATACTTATATCACGTGGTGTTGAGACTAATTTACGTGATACTAGCATTGTTAATTTAGGGAAATACATTTTCTAACTGATACTACAGGTGTGGTTATTCATGACCTATTGGGTCACAGTGTGTGAGAATTACTGTCTCTAAAGGATTTCCTATTGCTTTGTTTGATGGTATTTAGAAAGGGGATTGCTTAAGGGTGTGAACATCTTAAGCAAGTCAAAAGGTCCATCGGCTTAAGAAAGCGTCCTCTTATTAATTAACATATGAAGGGCCAATAAGGTAAGACACGCTCGCAGCAGTAAATTGCACATACAGGAATTGCAATGGCAGGCCTAAGACATGCTTTAGAGGCTACTTATGCGGGTGGCATAATCAGTGCTGCAGGCCCACTAGTAGCATTTAATTTACAGGTCCTTGGTGCATATAGTACACTTTACTAAGGACTTGTAAGTAAATAAAATATACCATTTGGGTATGAACCAATATTACCATGTTTAGGGGAGAGAGCACAAGCAGTATAGCACTGCAAAAACGAGATCAGAAAAAAGGAGGAAGGCAGGCAAAAAGTTGGGGGAAGACCACCCTAAGGCTGTCAGGTTTGATGTAATCTAACTAAGTTATTATCTAATGAGTGTAGATCAGCTACTTCTACATTGTGTATATTTTGATATGGTGTAAAGGCAGCTAAAACCGTGGCCCCTTTATTACTGGGGGGACTCAATCTAATGCGCAAAGTGTGGTAGGGGTCCTTGGAACCAGTTTTGATGTTCCTGAACTGTTAATGGTATTTTTAAATAGTTGCATTGTGCCGGTGGGTTAGGAAGTGTGTTTGTATGAAATGTATTTGTATTGGCATCTACTGCAGGAAAATTTACCCGATGAACACAGTGATTCAGTTTTGTATGCATTGAGTGCTTCTACTACAAACTTAACATCTCTCCACCCACATTGGATAGCCCATTTTGGGGTAAATTTTGTGTGACAGCATGTCTACAATTTACTGGAAATAACAACTGGGTTCGCCATTTTAAAAAACAGAATTCAGAGGAGGAAATACTAAGAGAGGTATCATTTTAAATGTTCAAGCTTGAACAACCTACAGGCAAGTATAGGTGACACCTATACTGTTAAGGAGGATATGACCCTAACACCATGGTGTTCTCTGTATAACCGTGAATAAAGCTCCTTGGGCACACAAGATAAACTACTCAGGAGAGACGTGTTAAATACGTTCCTGACCTTAGTATGTTGGTGACGCCTTGTTATATGGTTCCTACTATGATAATAGGACTGTGTATTAGGACAACAGGACTTCAGAACGTAGGAGACTAATTCCGTGCACACCACTGTTGATCCGATAACTGGCTAGCTCACAGTGCCTCACCCGGACCCAAAACCTACCCGGAGCAGAGCCAGCTACTCAACTCCTCCAAATCTGGCTTCCGCTACAATCACAGCACTGAGACTGCTCTGATTGCAACCATGGACAACATCTGTACCCTCCTCGACCAAGGAGAAACAGTGGTCCTGATCCTCCTCGACCTCTCGGCAGCCTGTGATACCGTATTTCCTCTGCACCTGATCAAAAGACTCCATCACATCGGCATCAAAGGGGACTCATTCAGATGGATTGCCTCCTGCCTCACAGTAAGAACTCAGAGGATTTACCTACCTCCTTTCACCTCTGAGCCAAAAGGCATCACCTGTAGGGGCTCCCAGGATCATCCCTCAGCCCCACACTTTTTATCACATATATGACCCCGCAAGCCAACATCAGCAGATCTCACGGCCTCAATACAATCTCCTATGCAGACGGCACCCAACTCATTCTCTCACTCATCGACGATCCCACCACCACCAAAACCAACTTTCACAGATGCATGACAAGCGTCGCCGACTGAATAAAAGAGAACTGCCTGCAGCTAAACACAAACAAGACTGAAGTTCTGATCTTCAGCAAGAGAAGCAACACATGGAACCACTCCTGGTGGCCTTCAGAACTAGGACCTGCACCCACTTCTTCCGAATATGCCAGAAACCTCAGAATCATCATTGAAAACAAGCTCACCATGAAATAACTGATTAACATGGTCTCCTCTTCCTGCTTCTTCACTCTGTGCATGATACATAAGATCTTGAAGTGACTATCCCTGCACACTAGACGCATGTGACACAGGCCCTCATCACCAGTCTACAAGACTACGACAATTGCCTCTATGTAGGAATCACCTCACAACTCTGACAAAGACTTTAGACAATGCAGAACGCTGCAGCTAAACTCATCCTTGACTATCCCTAATGATCCCACATCACACCACACCAGGCAACTCCACTGGCTGTCTGTGCAGAAGAGGTGCATATTCAAGCTGTTGACCCGCGCACACAAAGCTCTACACAACCAAGGATCCACTTACATTAACCACCGCCTGAATTTCCACCAACCGTCAAGTAGACTACACTCCGCTTCCCTATTGTTTACCCACACTCCACACATCCACCGAAGCATCAGTGGAGGGCATGCCTTCTCCCACATGGCAGCAAAAATCTGGAACAGTCTCCCCACGCATCTGCTGACCATCATCTCTCATCCGGTATTCCGGAGAGCCCTCAAGTCCTTGCTATTCGAGTGAGCCGCTGAGACCTAAAAGCGCCTGGATACCCTCAAGAGTGATTAGTTGTGCTCTCAAATCCTGTTTTAATCCTGTTTTAATTTTGTGAGGTGACATATTCATTAATGGGTACTGATTTTTCTTGTTTTAGCTGTAAAAGTTAAATCTGTCTACAGAAGGCGAGGAGTAATCACCTAAATCTGCATTAGAGTTTTTGAATACATTAGCTTGTTTAGGTGGTCTGGGTTTCTTGTCTATCCTGTTGTAAGCATTAAGGGGGTCATTACGACCTTGGCGGGCGGTAACCGCCGTGCGGCCGCCAATGCGGCCACACTCACGCGGCCCCCATTATGACATTCCCGCTGGGCCGGCGGGCGCAAACCAATTTTGCGCCCGCCAGCCCAGCGGGAATGAGGCCGCAACATAGGAGCCTGCTCCTAATGGAGCCGGCGGTGTTGCGGCCGTGCGACGGGTGCAGTTGCACCCGTCGCGCTTTTCACTGTCTGCTATGCAGACAGTGCAAAGCTGGCCGGGGCCCTGTTAGGGGGCCCCTGCACTGCCCATGCCAGTGGCATGGGCAGTGCAGGGGCCCCCAGGGTCCCCAGGACACCCCTTACCGCCAGCCTCTTCCTGGCGGAGCAAACCGCCAGAAACAGGCTGGCGGTAGGGGGGTCATAATCCCCAGGGCAGTGCTGCTTGCAGCGCTGCCCTGGCGGATTCTCACCGCCGGGGCTAAAACGGTGGGAAACCGCCAGCCCCGGCGGTGCGACCGCAGCTCTACCGCCGTGGTCATAATAAGGGCCTCCGTACCGCCAGCCTGTTGGCGGTACGGAAGCCACATTACCCCTGGCGGTCTCTGACCGCCAGGGTCGTAATGACCACCTAAGACTTTAAGGACCCAAAGAATGTCATTCTTTTTTTCCTTTTCTAGTGTTAATTCGTCATCTTCAATTGTATGCATATAATTCATAAAGTACTCTTTCAACTCATGCCATTTTGTTGGCAGTACTCCTGTAGAGGCTGTAAAAAACGGGGTTATTAATTGAGGGGATGAGAAGCCTTCTCAAACATCAACCACAATCCTTGTCAGGGCAAAACACAAAAAGTCACTAAATTAACCTGTGGTAACCACTATTGTAGCTTGCCACAAAGCAGTCAGGCCTAATCTTGAATCAATGTGTGAAGTATTTATGCAGCTCACAAACAGTTATAAAGTAAAAACACAAAACAAGAAAAATCCCACACCAATTTAGAAAAATGTTGTAATAAAGAAAGTGATACCAGAATGACAAAAGTCCAATCAGTAGAACCTTAAATATGTAACTTCACAGTTTATAGATTAAATATAGCGCCTAAAAGCACAAATGCAACTTGTGGTCATCTGGTCATGCTAGACCAGGGAAAGTCACAATTTCAGGCTGACCGCAACGGACCCCAGTCTGGATTTAGAGACCAGGTTAGTCCAGCTGAAAAAGTTACCTTCTCTAAGTCCAGTGCAAACAGTTCAGTTCGTGGTGGAAGAGGCCCCAAGGAGCAGGGTTGAGCATTGCGGATGGTCATCGCTTTAGCGTGAAGAGCAGACCTGGTGTCGTGGATGGCTACCGCTGAAGCACGAAGATTTGGTTGGGTGTCATGGACAGTTGTTGCTGGTGCTTCCTGTTGACTGTCATCATGGGCTGTCTCTGCTGTAGCATAGAGTGCAGATCCCACGTTGCTGGTCCCCACTGGCTGTCACTGAAGCACCAACAGTTGGGTTCACCGGAGCTTCGCACTGGCGTTCGTCGTAGGTGGCAGAGTATCAGTGTGAATGGGCTTGTTCATGGTTGCGAAGAGCTAAAAACCTCAGGATGTAACCCTTCTTTATAGAGATGGGGACTCAGATGCCAGCAAAGTGTACAGGACCTGAATAGACACCTTTTGGGGCTCAGGGACTCACTCTAACAGAGGCCAGCAAGGCTCAGGCAGGTCCAGTTGCAGCTCTAGTCAGCTGGAAAGATGCAGAACAGGTCTCTGGAGTTTCTTATGTTCCTGTTGCTCAAACAGGAGGCCAGTCAGCTAGGCCATGGAGTCAGTCTGGTAGTTCTAGGTTCATGGAGCAAGTCCACACTTCCTTCCTCAGGCAGTAGAGCAGTCCTTCTAGCAGCAGGGCAACAGGGCAGTCTTTCTTCCAAGTGTTCTGCAGGCCCAGAAGTGATCTCATAATTTGCCCAGGAGGTACAATATTTATACCTGGTGCCAGTGGGGGGTCTCCATTAGTCTGGGGTGACAAAAACTAGGGGCAGTTTCCTTTGTGTGTGTACTGAAGGCAGCCCTTTCAAATGTAAGTGGGGTAAGGGACAGCTCCACCTCAACCATCCTGGCAGGATGCCCAATCCTGCCAACATCCATACCCACCTTATCCCGCTGTCTGGGAGAAATACATAAAGGCCAACTGTCAAGCTATTCACAGCCATGTGACGCAGGATACAGGCAACAGGCACAAAATGGTTAGGACAAGAAAACGTCAACTTTCAAAAAGTGGCGTTTTCAGAATTGTGTTTTAAAATCCAACTGTACCATTAAAGATGATTTTAAATTACAATTCATTTAGAATTCATTTGAGTGCAAACATCATTTTCCTATCTGCTCCCAGATTTATATTATCACTTATTAAGTGTAATGAGGTAACCCAATGTTATCCTATGGGGTACCAGGCCTTGCAATATTGAAAAACGACAGTAGGTGTTTTCACTACCAGAATATTTAAAACTTAAACACACATGTCCTACTTTATAAATACAATGTACCCTGCCTTGTGAGCCTTGAGGGTCTACCTTAGGGGTGACTTGTATGTAATCAAACAGGAAGATTTATACTACCAACTTAGACAGTGGGCACTGCATCCCATCAGCATTGCTACAGCCACCAGAACACTTATACATTTTGAAAATGTGGTGAGATCGTTTGAGGGTATGAAGGGACTGTTTTCAAAACCTTTTGTGCCACGCAGGACTCTTAACCCTGATCCCCCCAACAATTACTAAACAAGATGGGCAACTGACTTGAGAATAGACATCTCCTCAAAGGACTGGGACCTCCTGTAGATGGACATACCTACATTGTAGGAAGTTGGCTCTGTACATACTATTTCAAAGTAAGAAATAGTGTGCACAAAGTCCAAGGGTTCCCCTTAGAGGTAAGATAGTGGCAAAAAGAGATAATTCTAATGCTCTATTTTGTGGTAGTGTGGTTGAGCAGTAGGCTTATCAGAGGGTAGTGTTAAGCATTTGTTGTACACACACAGGCAATAAATGAGGAACACACACTCAAAGACAAATTCCAGGCCAATAGGTTTTTATATAGAAAAATATATTTTCTTAGTTTATTTTAAGAACCACAGGTTCAAAATTTACAAACAATACTTTAAATGAAAGATATTTCACTCAGGTATTCTAGGACCTTTGAATAATCACAATAGCATGTACAGTTTTGACAAAAATGGCAATAAGCTCTTTTAAAAGTGGACAAAGTGCAAAAATCAACAGTTCCTGGGGGAGGTAAGTAAATGTTAAGTTCACAGGTAAGTAAAACACTTACAGGGTTCAAAGTTGGGTCCAAGGTAGCCCACCGTTGGGGGGTCAGGGCAACCCCAAAGTTACCACACCAGCAGCTCAGGGCTGGTCAGGTGCAGAGGTCAAAGTGGTGCCCAAAACACATAGGCTTCAATTGAAATAGGAGTGCCCCGGTTCCAGTCTGCCAGCAGGTAAGTACCCCCGTCTTCGGAGGGCAGACCAGGGGGGTTTTGTAGGGAACTGGGGGGGGGGACACAAGCAGGCACAGAAAGTACACCCTCAGCGGCACAGGGGCGGCCGGGTGCAGAGTGCAAACAGGCATTGGGTTTCCAAGAGGAATCAATGGAGAGACCCGGGGGTCTCTTCAACGATGCAAGCAGGCCTGGGGGGCTCCTCGGGGTAGCCACCAACTGGGCTAGGCAGAGGGTCGCCTGGGGGTCGCTCCTGCAATGGAGTTCGGTTCCTTCAGGTCCTGCGGGCTGTGGGTGCAGTGCAGTTTCCAAGCGTCGGGTTCCTTGAAGCAGGCAGTCGCGGTCAGGGGAAGCCTCTGGATTTCCTCTGCAGGCGTCGCTGTGGGGGCTCAGTGGGGTCAACACTGGCTACTCACGGACTCGCAGTCACCGGGGAGTCCTCCCTGTAGTGTTCGTTTTCCGCAGGTCGAGCCGGGGGCCTCGGGTGCACAGTGGAAAGTCTCACGCTTCCGGCGGGAAACGTGTGGTCTTTAAAAGTTGCTTCTTTGTTTCAAAAAGTTGCAGTTTCTTGAACAGGGCCGCTGTTCTCTGGAGCTTCTTGGTCCTTTAGATGCAGGGTAGTCCTCTGAGGCTTCAGAGCTCACTGGACCCTGTTGGATGCGTCGCTGTTGCAGTTTTCTTTGAAGTAGGGAGACAGGCCGGTGGGGCTAGGGCCAAATCAGTTGTCGTCTCCGTCTTCACTGCAAGGCTTCAGGTCAGCAGTCCTCCTTCTTCTTTAGGTTGCAGGAATCTATCTTCCTCAGTTCTGGGGGTCCCTAAATACTCAATTTAGGGGTGTGTTTAGGTCTGGGAGGGCAGTAGCCAATGGCTACTGGCCCTGAGGGTGGCTACACCCTCTTTGTGCCTCCTCCCTGTGGGGAGAGGGGGCACATCCCTAATCCTATTGGGGGAATCCTCCATCTGCAAGATGGAGGATTTCTAAAAGTAAGAGTCACCTCAGCTCAGGACACCTTAGGGGCTGTCCTGACTGGGGAGTGACTCCTCCTTGTTTTCCTCATTATCTCCTCCAGCCTTGCCGCCAAAAGTGGGAGCAGTGGCCGGAGTGGCGGGCATCTCCACTAGCTGGGATGCCCTGTGGCGCTGTAACAAAGGGGGTGAGCCTTTGAGGCTCACCGCCAGGTGTTACAGTTCCTGCAGGGGGGAGGTGAGAAGCACCTCCACCCAGTACAGGCTTTGTTCCTGGCCACAGGGTGACAAAGGCACTCTCCCCATGTGGCCAGAAACATGTCTGGTGTGTAACAGGCTGGCAAAAACTAGTCAGCCCACACTGGAAGTCGGGTATGTTTTTAGGGGACATCTCTAAGATGCCCTCTGGGTGTATTTTTACAATAAAGTGCACACTGTCATCAGTGTGCATTTATTGTGCTGAGAAGTTTGATACCAAACTTCCCAGTTTTCAGTGCAGCCATTATGGTGCTGTGGGGTTCGTGTTTGACAGACTCCCAGAACATATACTCTGATGGCTACCCTGCACTTACAATGTCTAAGGTTTGGCTTATACACTTTAGGTGCATAGTGCTCATGCACATATGCCCTCACCTGTGGTATAGTGCACCCTGCCATAGGGCTGTAAGGCCTGCTAGAGGGGTGACTTACCTATGCCACAGGCAGTGTGAGGTTGGCATGGCACTCTGAGGGGAGTGCCATGTCGACTTAGTCATTTTCTCCCCACCAGCACACAGAAGCTGGCAAGCAGTGTGTATGTGCTGAGTGAGGGGTCCCAGGGTGGTATAAGACATGCTGCAGCACTTAGAGACCTTCCCTGGCATCAGGGCCCTTGGTACCAGGGGTACCAGTTACAAGGGACTTAGCTGAATGCTAGGGTTGTGCCAATTGTGGAGACAAAGGTACAGTTTAGGGAAAGAACACTGGTGCTGGGGCCTGGTTAGCAGGTTCCCAGCACACTTTCAAATCATAACTTGGCATCAGCAAAGGCATAAAGTCAGGGTGTAACCATGCCAAGGAGGCATTTCCTTACATACATTCCTACATAATATCTCTTAGAGGGAATCAGCATACAAAGTGATGCACCAATGGTACGTCACATCAACGAGGCTACAACGCATGTAGCCCTCAGCTTCCGTCCTCTGCTGGGGGTGTCACCTTCAACTGAGTAATTTTAGGCACATGTGGTGGGACTGTTCACTCAGACAGACATTCTGGAAGGGGAATTTGGGACACATCAAGGGCTCTATGGCATATCTTATCCTGGCTGATCCTGCTACTGCTGTCTTAGGGATGAGATGGTAGCTATGAGGGGGTCAGACTGGACGCTTGAAAGCAATCAAATGCTTTACCACTATAAGCTTAATGCAACAAGCCATACAAATGCTGTTTTACATTGAAAAAAGTATAAAGATTTGTAAAAAAAAAACGTTAAAAGGGAAGGTTTAGGCCTGGCAAGATGTTTATTGTGCCAGGTCAAAATGACAGTTTAAAGATGCATTACAGGCTGCTGTGGCAGGACTGACACAAATTGTAAAGTGCTACTTTGATTGGTGGCGTAATGAGAGCTGCAGCTGGGATGTCAAATAATCAATTAAGAGTACCCTGTTATAGCTCAAACATATTCAAACAATCCATATTATGTGAAAAGATTATATTGGAAATGTCAGGTTTCTTATTAGATCTCTAGTTTTGAACAACACCTTTCCCTTGTTTCAACAAGGTTAACTGTGATGAAACATCCATGAAGACCATTTATTTATTCATTTGTTTGTTTTGTAGAGCTGTACTTGTTCCATTTTAGGTACTTCAAAGGGCTGTACTTGCATGCCTCAAAGAGAAAGGGTGCCTCGTTTCATTTGGATAGAAAATTAGAGTATGATCAGTAAGGTCAAACCTTATTTGATGTCCTTCAGTTAGGGACAATTTTAAAAAGTGCAGTTCTCAATTATTTAATTACATATGCATAGCTTGCTTGGGCACACAGCTTTGGGTTTAGACCAATCAATATTCTGGGGTCCTGCATTCCATACATTCTGCACCATGGCTTAACCTTTCGAGCATTGTTAGGTGATGGTGTGTGGTGTCATTCAGCAAAGATTCTGGATTAGTGCACAGTGGGTGCTAGAGAAACCATTCTGGGCCTTCCCTGGGGTAGGCTTTGTGGACAGTGCAGAGTACTTTGAACTTGATTCCTTGATTCTTCCATCTATTATTGGTGAATGGACCATTTTTAATGATGGTTTGCTGTGGCTATCTTTGCACAGATTCACACACTTTCTGGATGTCTGATTTCTGCAACCTTCTGAGTCTGTCAATGAGTATGTTTGGCAACTCTATATATAAAATACTACAATAATGAAGGCACCCAAGAGTAACTATTTTGTGAGCTCTAACAAGCATTCAGCTTAGAAGGGAGGATTTGTCAGATGAAGGATATTTGCAAGTTCAGCCATTCGACAAATGTGTTGACTCAGAGCACAAGAAGCTGGTGTAATTCCAAGGCCTGTGAGCAGTAGCCTACTTCTGTGCCTTCCATTAACAAGTTTTAGGTTTTGACGGAGTTCATGCAAAGATATATTTTCTTCAAACAGCGGAACATTTGCTTCAGGCATAAGGTGATATTACTTGGGTTTAGTAGACAGTGTTCTAGTCAAAAGTGTACTTCACATCATTGGCATATAATTGCCATTTCTTCTTGTAATTCTTGAGCAGTGAAAGGTGAGGTATAAAGATGTTAAAGAGCAGTAAAGAAAAAAGAAGAAAAGCTGACCATCTGGCTACATCTCACATCTTTGCTTGCTTGTTGATGTTTTTTTTCCAGTATCTTAGCTGGGAAAGGGAGCAGTGAGACTAGTCTGTAATTTTTGAATATGCTGGGGCCTGCAGTGGATTTTTTGAGCAGTGGTTTGACTTTGGTGTGTTTCCAAGCATCTGGGAAAGTTGCATTGGGAAAGGAGGTGTTGAGTAGACTGATGAGTTCCTGACCGATCCTTTGGTTTTCGAGATTGAAGATGTGGTGCGGACAGGTGTCTGTGGGGGCTCCCAAGTGGATGGATGTCATGGTGGATAGAAGGTTTCAGGTGGTTAGTCTGTGGTTGGTGTTAGTTGTGGTGGCGACTCTGTTGATAAAGCCCATAGGTGTAGATTTGGGTTTGTAGTTCCTGTATATGGTTGCAATCTAGTTGAGAAAGAAATCGGCAAGGTTGTTGCACAGCTCTTGTGAGGGGAGATGTTGTTTTCGCTAGCCGTCGGGTTGGAGAATTCCTTACTGATGTTAAGGAGTTTCTTGGTGTTGTTGCTGCTGGTTTCAATACGCATGGCTAGTGCTGCCTCCTTTGTTGCTCTCAGCAGGCATAGTAGAGGTTGAGGGAAGTCTTGAAAGTTACCCTGTCAGAGGTTTCTTCGCTGGCATGCCACTTCCTCTTCAGCTGTTTGCTGTCTCGTTTAGCTGTTCTGAGTTCAGGGGTGTACCCGCTGGCCTTTTTGGAGTGTTTTCTCTGGATGATGCTTTTGATGGGGACGATGTCATTGCATTTGGTGATCCAGGTGTTGAAGTTCAGGTTGGAGCTGCAATGAGGGAAAAGCAAGGAGAAAGCAGTAAAAGTAAGGGAAAAGCAAGGAGAAGGCACACAAAAAACAGAGGAAAAAGCAGTGAAAATGAGGGAAAAGCAAGAAGGCACACACAAAATGGGGGAAAAAGCAAGGAGAAAGCAGTGAAAATAAGGGAAAAGCAAGAAGAAGGCAAACAAAAGACAAGGGAAAAAGTAAGGAGAAGGCTATTATCCATTCTCTACCAGATAAGGTTACTGAATGTAAGTTCTTTATTGCATGAATCTAGTAAATGAAGAGACAGTGGTTCACCCAGGAAGCCTTAGACATAGAATTATTGAGATATGCCATGAGGGGCATTTGGGATTGTGAAAAGTAAAAAGAAAGTAAAGGAAATGCATTGGGGGCCTGGAATGGACGTAGAAGTAGAAAGAGTGGTTTGTGATTGCCAGGAGTGTGAAATTGCAAGCAAATCACAGGTTACTTTAAGACCACCTTGGTGTCCAATTTAATGTCCTGAGATGGCTTGGGAAATGGTTGGTGTGGATGATATTAGGTCCCATTGTAGATGAGAACAGTTATATTTTGGTAGTCATGGATTATTGTTCCAAATGGCCAGAGACAGCTGTTGTGGAAAATGTAAATCTTGGTTGTATTGTGGAATTTCTTGAAGAGGTTTTCCAGCGAGAAGGTTTGCCTAAGAAGATGATAAGTGAAAATGGAATTCAGTTTAAATCGGAAGAAGTAAGTACATTTTCGAAGCGTAATGGTGACACGGGAATCAGGTAGTGTTTCAAGAGTGTAGATTGGCTAGAACACGCAAGAGGGTTGGGGACAGTGAGACTGCTCCTGCAGCAAGTTTTGATGATTGGCTCCAGGCTACACTTGATGAATTAGCACCTATTAGGGAAACAAGGAAGGGAAGGAGTAAAATATGTTCAGTGTTTTACAGAGGATTAAAAAAAATATTCAAAGACAGTGCCATAAGCAAGTAAGGAGGTAGAGATTAGACCCCAGTTTGAAGGAAAAAAATCGAAACATAAAAATCTGTCAAAGAGATATAAGATCGCTCTAAATGAAGCAAAGTCTGTTTTTTTCTCTCAGAAAATGAGGAAGAGCATAAATATTCCATGTGAACTGTTTAAAACAATAAAGATGTTATCATCCCCTCCTTTCCAACTAGACCTCGAGAACTCACAGGAGTTTTATGACAAAGTAGCATCATATTTTATGGACAAAATCCTTAATACCTTTTCTGAATTTCCAGATATAAAAGAGCCCCAGAGTGAGGAGATTGTGGAAGAAGAGTCTTCTGAGCAACCTAACAGAAACACACTAGATACTTTCTCTCCTCTTACAAGAGAGAGGATTGTTCTTTGCTAGTAAAAATTAGATCAGGCTCACCTGAAGACCCCTGCCCACCAAGAGTGCTACGAATGGCCCTTGAGGTAGTAGCAGAGGCCTTAAAGATAATTTATGAGCAGTTGTTGGTCACAGGGGAATAGCCGCAGAGTTGGAAGGAAGCCATTATTCGCCCGCTCAAATAGAAGCCAAGTGGTGATGCTAATGATCTGAAGAATCTACGAATCTCTTTACTACCATCTCTAACTAAAATATTAGAAAAAAATCTGCATAAAGAATTAGACTTTTTTCTAGGTAAGAATGAATGCCTAGACTCATCACAGCATGGCTTTAGGAACAACCACAGTGCAGAGTCCGCATTGCTTTCAGCCTCTGACTACATCAGGTGTCAGGTGGATCAGGGCGATGCAGTCATTCTCATAATGTTAGACCTGTCTGCAGCCTTCAAAACCATTTCACCCTCTTTAGTGGTGAGTAGGCTGTGGCAGCCACGACTCAGGGGCAGGGCTCTGCAACTGCTGGAATCCTTCCATAGGAACAGGACAAATATCGTCAGTTGTGGAGACTTTAGAGCTTCTCCATTTCAGCTGCCATGCGGGATGCCGCAAAAAGGATCATCCTTCAGTCTGACTCAGTTTAACCTGTACATGACTCCGCTAGCACAATTGATAAAGTCTTGGGGCTTTCAGGTGGCTTCCTATGCGGATGACACACAAATCATTGTGCTGATTGGTTAGGATTGAATGGAGGTGGCTGCAAGATTTAGATCCTGCATGGCAGAGATTAGCAGCTGGATGAAGCAAAATTGGCTTAAAATGAATGGTGATAAAACATAGGTTCTGTTTTTTGGGTCCAGTAGCTCCATTTGCAATAGTAGCTGGTGGCCAGAGGCTTGCGGCCCTCTACCCACTCCTGTGAAGGAAGCAAAGAACCTATGAATTTTTTTTACCATGAACTGACCTTTGAGTGTCATGTCATTGGACAGTTAAAATGCTGAGAAAGATCCTGCAGTTCATTCCAGAAGAGCTTAGGTTTCCTGCAGTTTTGGCACTTATCACTTAGCGCCTGGATTATTGTAATGTCCTATACTTAAATGTTGTCCTATTTTCCCTCAATAAGCTGCATCTGATCCAAAACGGGCAGTGCTTTTGGTTCTCAGGCTCCCTAAGAGCCACCCAGTGCGTGAGGTCCTTACACAGGCTCCTGATTAGGAAACGGGTTAACTTTAAAGCAGAATGCCTGGTTCATAAGGCATTGCATCAGTCCGGCTGTGGATATCTGAGGTCCGTTTTACATGGTATGCCCCCAGTAGATCCTAGAGATCAGTAGGCAACAAAAAGGTAAATAACCCCTGATTTAGGAAGGCCAGATGGAGGGGAGAACATTCTCAGTGGCAGCAGTCAGGCTTTGGAACATGCTACCGCCAGACATCAGAAGGATTGATTCACATTTGGAATTTCACAGGGAAGTCAAAACCTGGCTAGTCAGGACAGGCTAGGAGGTGTCTGGTGAAGAATTGCATCATTGTGCTGAGGGCTTTTGTCACACACCGGGCGCCCAGATCATCTTTCGGTTGTATGCACTGTACAAATGCAAATAAATAAATAAATAAAATAATGGTGTTGAACACAAGTGCACGTTGGTTTATCATCCCAAAGGTAATGGAGAAACTGAAAGATCTTACAGGATGTTTAAAGGCGTTTTGCAAAAGGTAAAAAAAGGAAATGAGAAGTGGAAATGAACAAAAATGGTTTGTATGTATTGTACTACCCCTCCCCACACTGGATTTAGCCCGTCCCCTTCTTGAAGGATACTTAGAGTTGAATGAATGAATCTAAGCAAGTCATATGGTCAGCTGAAATTCTTAGGGAAAATACTGAACGTGCACAGGGAGTATATAAGAGGCGTCTGATGAAAATTCAGGGCCGACGTATGTTTCGTTAAGAAAAAGTGAGTATGTGTGAGTTATAAAAGCGGGGAAGATTGGAATAGATTAAAGTATATTTTCTAACCCTTTAGAAGTTTTGGATGTATTTCTTAACTCTTTGAAATTAAGTGATGGAAAGGTTTAGCACTTAAGTAGAATTGCAAGGTGTAAAAATGAGAAGAAAGTAAGAAATAAAAGGAGTAAAGAAGGTGTGGATGATGGAAGCAGGAATAAGGAGGATTCTTACAGTGCAGTCACTTTGAGAAGCAAATCCGAGTGCAATATCAAACGTCCAACCTATTTGGAGAATTATGTTTTTTAACCAATTAATACTCGTTTATTATTTTTGTATTCAATGTACAGTTGTTTTATTGTTTGTTCTCTCAATATATATGTTGATCTTAATTGTTAAAGGAGGGGGAAGTGTGGTGTTGCCCTTTAATTAATCTTAAAAGTCTGTCATTTTGAACGGTAATATGTCAATATGTCGAATGGAATGTTCTGGGTGATGGATCCAAAACGGTTGAGGTTGGGGAGAAGCGACTTGTATGTGCGAGACGGCGCCGCACCATCCTGGACTGAATAAATAGTTGAACTTACCTTGTGTCACAAGTGATGTTGATTTAACATTTACTGTTTTCGTTCATCACACCTGCCCGCGAAACCCTGCTTAGCAAGCAGGTTCACAAAAAGCAGTAATGCAGCATAGCTTCTTGTTATGGGGCAGCCGAGGTCACGAGCCCATCGAGTGTTCGGATGCACAAAGCCTTTAGTATTTGTGACTTTGTAAAAATGCATGTCTTAAGTGTTTTTTCAAGAGATGCTTCTTAGCCTCTTGGGCACTGGTTCTTCAATTCAATTCGCTTTTCTGTTGTCTAGTTTTAGTTCAAGATTCTACTCTTCTTTTTGTTGAGGTTTTTTTCTGTTTACTGCATCCTGAAAAACAATAAACTACAATCATCAACCGTCGCCCACTGACACTATTTCAGCAGTAATGGCCCCGACCTCACAGGTAAAATATGCTTAGTCAAATTAGCTATTAAAGGGGGAGTTGAAAAGCAATCTGCGGAACTTGCAAGCAACAACAGAGGGATAGCAGTTTCTATTGCAACATTCTACCGTACCCTCCCAGAAAACTTACCTGGCCATTGGCCACATCTTACAAATACAGAACGTGACAGACATACTTTTTACAAGCTTCTAGAAGACATCCGGTGGACTCACATATAAGTGTTTGGAGCTGAACCCACACCACTGTGACTGGATTGTTTGCTACGACACCTGTACTCAGCTAACCATTTATTCAAACAGCCGCTGCCAGCCCGGCAAAGTGTCACGCATCTTGCATTAGAATAAAGCATATCCGGTCATTTTCCGGCATTACCGCAATGCCTGAGATTGTCACTCAAAAGAATCATGCCCATCAGTGCAGTAAAACCTTCTTGTTCCAGGTTCTCCCTTTGCTAGGTAAACTCTGAATAGTGTTTATCAAAGGCCACAAGGTGGCGGTGGTGTACAGTGGAGGTATAGGATTCTTGATATAGTATGATATTTTCAATGGTTCCCTCGTCTTCATCGCTTGATTTCGCTTCCGAGAAAGTGTCACTCATAGTTGTTAAAATGTCACTCATAATTACACTGAAAGTTTGAAAGTGTCACACAGCGCCTTGGCAGCAACGTGCTGCCTCACTATAGCTTAGCAAAGGACCTGTTAGAACCGTTGGCCATAATACAAGCAGTTTAAACGGGCCCATGTTTCCAGTAGCAAAGTTTTAAGTGGGATGCGAAATTTGGCGTCGTGGCCTATGTAATTAAGGGCATGATTTAAACAAGTAAATGAATTTTCTGTGATTCCCATTCAGTGTGACCCTACCAGTATTTTTTGTGCCTCTTCGAGCTTGCTGTTCTCGCATCCAGGTATATAACACAACAACTGAAATATACCTAAACCAGCCAGGACTATTGTCTTTGCCAGTGGGTATTAGATGTTAAGATAAACGAGTAACATCAATGAATTTGCTACAAATAATATTGTAAATGTTTAAATTATGGAATTGAGACTGTGACTTAAAATTACTGAAGCCTGTGGAAAGGGCTGGTGCTCTTCTTCAGAGTGACTCAGTTGTTCCCTCAATGTTCACTGTATGTTAAACAGGTTGACGCTTTCTCTCTTCACCTCTACTCCATCTGCACGTCTTATACCTCATCTCTTTCCTCTTCCGCGCCCGCTTTTCACTCTCTACTGAAAGCACTTCTTCGTATCTACTTCATCACCTCACAAACCCGCACCGCATCCACTCAGCTGTGAGCACTGCACACTCTTTTACTTTCGCGCTGTCAGTATTTTGACACCAGTGTACCTCCTGCAGACACATTTGTACAGAATCACCACTGTAACTGGGATGCATAGCCGTTGTTCTGCACCCTGCAGAGAGGCCAAGGATTGAAGGACCATGTGTTCTGAGCAACTTTTTGATTCAGTGATAGAAACTCGCATCGAAGAGAAACCCTCTACTTCAGAGCACTCAATTGGGGCCTTTTCTTACTCAGTCTTGATTGATTTACATGTAGCCGTACAAAGACACCACATATGCAGCCATATCCAAATGAAAAGAACATATCAGCTGTCCCTGAAGAGGGTCTGCACATACTATGACAGTAAATATTGCACAACAGGGGCCATTGGTTCTAACGTTGTACAGGTAAAAAAAGAACAACATCAACTGCCAGTTGCTTAACAGTCGCAACTAGGATGAACTACTTAAATAGTGAGTGTGTGCGTCGGCGCCAGGGGCGAACCACCAGTCCACAGTGAACAGTATGGAGATGAACGACATGCATACATTGAGTTTTGACAAATCACGTGTACCCAAAAATGTGTAGCTGAGGTAGACTGAGGATACATACGGAACAGCAAATGAACATAGTAATTGGCCAGTTGCCTAAGGGGTTATTCAGACTGGGACTCTTCTGTGAGTGTTTGCAATTCATTTAGTAGAGTGCAATGAGGACCCTGCAAAGGCCGTAGGCTTCTTCTCACCAGAGGGCCACAGATTCGGCCTTGCCTCATTTGAGAGTGGCTGTGCATCAATACTGCAGTCCTGGAAGACTGCTGGCCTTCAACCGCATCCCGATAGCTCTCCCAACTAGTAGCAAAGCCAAGTGTAGAAAGCAATTAGTGATGCTCCCTGATTTTTTGCGTTTGAAAAGTCCAAAAATGCCACTTTCCATGGAATGCTGCCCCGACTGTCCCATGATATCTGTGAATGTGTCTGTAATGTCCTGCCACATAGTAGCCACCACTGTGCAATTCCAGAACTTACGAACCATGTCAGCGTTGTGGGTTCCACTTTTAGGGCAGTTCCATGTAGTGCCATACATCCTGTGTAAGCACATCAGAGTGAGATATGCCCAATGTAGAATATTGTGCTGAATATACTGGTATTTAGTGTTGCGGGAGAGTTCGCATTGATAAGCAATCGTGCCCTGTTATAAATAAACTCCTGGGGACGGCTCAGTTCAAAATATGCTGTATACTAGAGTAATATATGTTGGACTTTTTGCCTTACGCAGGGTCATCCCCAGTCTTTTTGCCTCCTTCCTCCTGGTTTTTCTGACCTCTCGCTGTTGGCTCTAGGACTCTGAGCACTTCATCACTGCTGACCAGTGCTAAAGTGCAGGTGCTCTCCCATCTAAAGTTGGTATGTTTGGCTTCTACCTAATTGGCATATTTAATTTTTCTATAAGTCCCTTGTACAGTGGTATCTCTATACCCAGGGCCTGTAAATTAAATACTACTAGTGGGCCTGCAGCGCTGCTTGCGCCACCCACTGAAGTAGACTTTTAAACCTGTCTCAGGCCTGCTAGCGCAGGGCCTGTGTGCACAGTTTTCTGCCACAGGGACCTGGCATCTAAACTTACTTGCCAGGCCCAGAACTCCCCTTTTACTACATGTAAGTCACCCCTAAGGTACGCCCTATGGGTATGGTGCCATGTATGTAGAAAGGCAGGACATGTGCCATATTGCATGGCCTGTCCTAGTAGTGACAAACAGCCTAACTTGGTGTCTCACTGCTGTGAGTGCTGCCTTCTCATAGGATTGCATTAGAAATGCCGTGCCTTATGTGTAAAGGGTATTGTATGATTTATGAGGGGTAGCGTAGGCGTGTTTGGTATGGTTGTGATGGTGATAATAAATACTGCTTACTGGTGTGGGTGTATTTTTTATTACTATCACAGAAATGCCACTTCTAGAAAGTGCGCATTTATCTGTACTTATGACTCTGGTGTTTTGCAACTTGACTCCAATCCACGTCTGGGCAGAGTGACAGTTGGGGCTTTGTGCATACTTTTCAGACACCCTGTACACAGGGAGGGTGGAGGTGTCACAGAGGTGCATCTGCATACTGAATAGTCTTCCTGGGCTGAGAGAAGGGAGAGGCGGGGCACACCTGCATTTGTAAAGGCTGTGCCCTGGCCTCACACAATAGGGTCGTTAACCCCCCACTGATGTTTGGAGCCTGTGCTGAAAGGAGAGAGGGGGCACTCCCAGAACCAGTTGTAACTGGCTGGAACCTCCTCTCCCTACCATTGTAAAACACTGTAAGAAATGACTATAATTACAGGGGAATTTTCCTCACAATTTGGAGACTCTTGGAATCATCTTGGAACTGGACACCAAAGGCTGAAAGGACTCACCAGAAACCGCCATGGACTGCTGCTGCTGTGCTGACCTGTGACCTGCCTGGTCACTGTGAAGGACTTGCCACTTGCTGCCTTTCCCTTGTGCTGGCCTGTAGCTGGGCCCTCCACCTGAGGACCTTGTCTTAAGATTCTGCTCCCCAGGGGCAGAGTGCTGTGGCCCCTGACCCCTGCATCCATTTCTTCACGAGGGGTGCTTCTCCGTGGTTGCGGCTGCCATAGCGCTGATTGCAGCGCGCTTATGGAGCCTTGGGAGCTCGTAGGCTCCTTGCTGCATTGTGCCCCTTTAAATAAGATCACCGCAGAGGCCCGGGAAGCTGGAAGAACACTCGCGCACCGCATCGGGTGCAGGCGAGTGTCTGCTCGGGCCCCAGGAGGGGTCTGATCTTCTTGTGGCTTCACGGCAGGACCAGGGAAAGGCGCGGGGAGTGCCCTCTTCCCCCTGGCCTCTGCGTTAGGAGCAGGACGCTCCTTTTCTGCTGTTAGGTAAAACGGGCATTATTGTGCCCCCCCCCCTTGGTGGAAGGGCCAGTGGAGGCCCGGGGGCCCCCCAGAGATCGCAGGTCCCGGGAGGGGCCTGTCATTAAACCAGAGGGGGTGCGTGGTGCCCCCCTCCTGCCCTAAGTTGTTTTTGCTGGCTTTGGCCCCCCTCGGGATGGCCGGTTGAGGCCCTGGGGGGCCCCAGTAATCACGGTCCCCGGAGGGGCCTGTCTATAAAAGAGAGGAGGTGCATGTCGCCCACCTCTGACCCCAGAGTATAAGGGAGGACCCCGTTTTGTGCATAGGAGCGCCGGGGGCCCCATTGTTCATCCTCTAGGCACTGGAGGTGCCTTCATCAAGCCAGGTACTGCTAAAGGACCAGTATATAGAACCTAAGTTCTTACTACAGACTTTTGTTTGATTCATATATTACTTACCTGCGTTTGATGTTTTTACACATGTGTATGCAAATGTTCCTTTTATGGACATGCTTGCTAATATGTTTTTCTAACTTGCCATATGTTTTCTAATGTTCCTACTATGGGTGTTTTATGAAATTCTTATGACAAGTGTTCTAATGTGATAACGTGTTTCCTGACTACTGCTTATGTTGCAGAATACTGAGTAACCTGTGTGTTATGTGTGACTACTGCTAGTCTGCAGAGTAACTAATGTGTAACGTTCTGACAACTGCTAAGGTAGCAGGATAGTACTAATATGTGATGTTTGGTCTGATAATTGCGTTGTGTACAATACAGTATATTTTCATATAATCTGGTGTTGTGTTTCCTTTGTGGTGGGGATATTGCGTCACATGTGTTGTGTGTGTTGTGCAAACGCTTTACACATTGCCTCCGGGTTAAGCCTGACTGCTCGTGCCAAGCTACCAAGGGGGTTAGCAGGGGTTATCTTGGACGTGTAACTCCCTTGCCCTGACTAGAGTGGGTAAGTTCTGCCTGGCTGAGGTGCATACCCTAGCCAACCAGAAACCCCATTTCTAACATTGGTCGTCAGCGGTGAGGATAGGACTTGCGCTTGCACAATACCATTGTGACTCATTATTTCACTACAAGGATTGCGTTTAGACCATCACATGTTTGGCTTCTCTTCACTTTCTCTCTTTGGTCATTTTTCCTGTTTTCAGTTCTCTCGCTTGGGTATTGTGGTTGTCACATTTGAGTTATTTGTACCTTTTCAAGATGGGGCTTACCTTTGATTTAGAGGACCTGCCGTTTTACACGCAGGAGGAATTAGAGGGGTTCTGTAGAGAGAGAGGGCTGCCTGTAGAAGGGGACCTCAGGAAATCTCAGAATTTCTTTGAAAGGTTTGTGACATATACCCAGGGAGGGAGTGTGCTAAGGGGGTACCCAGAGGATCCTGAGTGTAGCGAGGGTTCCCAATGGGAGGGCTTCCAGACCTCATCCCTAGAGAGTGGTAGAGAGACTGATCAGGAGGGTGAGAATGAACGGTTGGGGACGCCAGTTGACAGGGAAGGCCCCAGTGATAGGGAGTCCCTTGCTGGGTCCAGTGTAAGAAGCAGGGCTACCTCTCATTCCTTGACGCCTGATGAGCTAAAAGATAGGCGGGAAGAGATGGACCTGAAGTTACAGTTATTGCGCCTAGCTGTTGAGGAGAGAAGGGCTGAGGTAGAGAAGGCCTTAGTACAGGAGAGGATGGCAGAGAGGGCCTTTGCCAGAGAAAGACTCGCTCTAGAGCGCAGTCTGAAGGTTCTGGACTCACCAGCACTGCAGGTGGAGTCCAGTGGTAGCAGCAATGTAGAGTGCTGTAGCAAAGATGTTCCTCACTTACCCATAGATCTGGTACCTAGGTTCCAAGAGGGGGGTGACATACGTCAGTGGTTAAAGGAATATGAGAGGGCTCTGGTAGAGCGCAGGATCCCTGAGAAGGATTGGGGAACTGGCCTAGGGAGCTTTATTCCTGAGGAGGGGAGGGGTGCCCTACTGACTCTAGAAGAGAGTGACAGGGAGGGTAAAGAATGCACTGATTGTGAAGTATGGTTTTTCCCCTGAGGAATACAGAAAAAGGTTTAGGGGTGGTAAGAAACTGTCCTACCAGTCTTGGGAGGAGTTTGTGGAGGATTGCTGCATTGCACTAGGTGGATGGGTGAAGGGTAGCACAGTAAACAATTTTGAAGGGCTGTTTAATCTGATTGTCAGAGAGTACCTGCTTCGTTGTTGTTTTTCAGAGTTACGCCAACACTTGTCAGTGTGTGAGGTCTCTGACCCCAGGGAGCTTGCAAAGGAGGCAGACTTCTGGTTGCGTACCAGAGGGTCTGGTGTGGCATTAGGGGGTGTTCCTAATGAGAGTGGTCTAGGTGTTTCCCAACCAGGTGTGGTGGGAAAAGCTTGTGTCCCAGGTAGGTGTCAGAGTCACCAGATCCTCGGGGTCCGTGCACGTTCCCAACACTTCCACCACAAGACAGCTCCAATACTCTGATTAGATTTATCACAGAGTCTAAGAGAGTTCAAGTGGGGAAAAGGGGATTAGGACGGGAACAGCTGGGAAGGAGACCTGTAGGAAGCAAAAGGTTAAAACACAACATCAAAATTACATCTCATGAAATCAGTACCATGCTACAACTCTAAGCTTCGTCTTTTCCGAAAAAACATGAACAACCCTAGAATAATCCTAAAACTGACTAGGCTTTAGATGACCGAATACCTGAGGAGGAAACAGGAAAAGTTAAATAGGACTTTCAGATTCGAGTACTTTCTTTAGCATGAGAATCAGGAAACACTCTGAGCAATTTCTAAACAACCATATGAATCTCCTTTTAGGAATACATATCAGGAACACACAGCATTACATCTAGAACTCTGGTATTGTTGTGTTCATCTCAGAAAAAAACATTGGGAAGTAAATTGCGAACATTGCAGATTTTTATATGAGTATTAAACACCATAAAGGTTTGTGCACCATGAAATCACACAACGTAGATTCAAGGAATAAATCACGCGACGTGTCAACTTGAAATGCTACCAAGAAAATGTCTTAGAATGGTAGCGCACAGTAACTTACATTATTTATACACGAGGAAAGAATTGCACGTCTTGCCGATTCAAATGCCACCATACAAAAGCCAAGAAATGGTAGCGCACAATGAATAACATGAAAAAACACTCAAGGAAAGAATCGCGCGTGTTGCCGATTCGAATGCCACCATGTAAATGCCAGAAAATGGTAGCGCACAATGAACAGCATGAATTACACACGAGAAGTGAATCGTGCGTTTCGCCGATTCGAATGCCACCATGCAAATGTCAAGAAAAGGTAGCGCGCAATGAACAACAAAGTTAAATGCTCATGAAACGAGTTGCACGTCTTGCCAACTCATAAAACATCATGTAAATGTCAAGAAATATCAGCGCGCAATGAACAATAATGTAATAACGAAGTCAAATCTTTATGGAATAAATTGCGCGTCCTCCCTATTTGCAAACCACCATACAAATGTCAAAAAATGGCAGCGCACAAGTAATCTGTTATTCATTTAAGAATTAAAATCAAAAATATGAAGATTCTCAATTACGGTGTTGGGAAATGTCCAAACACCATCTTACCGCCTGGAAACAGTGATCACCAATGAGAGATGAGTGCAGAAGACTGGAAAATCCAAATAGGCCGCTGGGACAGGAGCTCAGGAAGAAGCTGCTGCTCTGCACCAGGACCTCTGAATAGTGAGCACTGGAAGTTGAGCTGACTCTCTTTTATAGAGTCTTGGCCCAGCCTAGAACCACGCCCAGGCATGTTGCAGGGAAAGTCTCTAGAAGGCCCTGGAAAGGCACCACACCCTAACACACTCTGAATGTCTGCAGCAATACATTGGAAATGTTCATTATTTATAAGCACCTTAAAAATGAATCTTTTGGATGGAATTCTGCAATGCAAAAGTTTAAACAATAACATATCATCACAATGCATAAATTACTTTATCTTGCGAGTGTTGGGTTTTTGCATTCTAGATGCCCGTAGAGCGCGCACTGTCCTGGTGTTGACAGTACTCCCCTCTCCCAGGCGCGCTCTAGGGCCTGGTTTATCTGGATTGAGACGATGAAAGCGTCTCACAAGTACTGGAGCATGAACATCAGATGCGGAAACCCATGAATTACTTTCAGGGCCATAACCTTTCCATGAGTAAGTACCATAGGTTACGCCCTCTCAGTTTAGAGTCCAACACTTTCTTGACTTCATATTCTTCTTCCCCCGTACTAGAACAGGAGCTGGATGAGGGCGGACCTTTTGGACTGCCTTTTTTAAGAGGGAAGTATGGAACACTGGATGAATCCGTAATGATTTTGCCAATTGTAGTTTATAGGTCACAGGATTGATTTGCTGAAGGACAGTGTAAGGACCTATAAATTTGGGGTTGAACATGTGCTTCGTCTTAAAGTCTATATGTTTTGTGGAAAGCCACACTTTGTCACCAGGTTGATACTGCGGTCCCTCACAATGTTTCTTGTCATAATGCTTTTTGTATTTTTGTTTGGCTTTTTCTAAATGTTGTTGAATCGATTTCTGAGTTTGATGCAAATGTTGAATGATTTCTGATACAGCTGGAGGGAGAGAGCTTTCTTGAGGAATTGTGATGGGCAAGATTTCAGGATGATAGCCAAACAAACCAAAGAAGGGTGTAACGCCAGTAGAAGTGTGGAAGGAGTTGTTGTAGGCTAACTCAGCTAACCAGAACATTGATGTCCATGAATTAAGTGCTTTTTCAGCGTAAGCACGTAGGTATTGCTTCAAAGTCTGATTTAGTCTCTCCGTTTGACCATCTGTTTGAGGATGGTGGCTAGTAGATAAGGTAGATGTCACTTGGAGTGTTTTACACCATGTCTTCCAGAAGTTGGAGGCAAATTGCGATCCCCGATCGCAGAGGATCACTTTTGGCAGGCCATGATAACGAACCACTCTATTCAGTAAGATAGTTGCCAGTTCACTAGAGGTGGGTAATTTCTTACAGGCAATGAAATGTCCATATTTCGTGAGACTATCTACTACCACCAGAATTACTGAATGCTGTTGAACCACTGGCAGACCTGTAATAAAGTCTAAAGAGATGTGTTCCCACGGACGACTTGGGAGTGGGTGTAACAACCCTTTCGGTTTTGAATTACTTGTTTTAGTGCGAGCACAGACTTCGCAGTTGTTTACCATTGTTTTTACATCCTTTGTTAAGGTAGGCCACCAAAAATAGCGTTGGATTAATTCAAGAGTTTTAGGAGTACCAGGGTGACCTGCTGTAGGTATAACATGCAATCAGTGAAACACTATCTTGCGAAGTTTGGTAGAGGGCACGAACAAACGAGCATCGTAAAAGGGTCATCCTTGCTTGATTGATCTTTTCGGGTCTGCTTGGGCCCACGCCTGACATTTTTCAACAGTGAATGAATTGCGGATGTCTTCAAAGAAATCTTCTGTTTTTATGATACATAGGACCTTGTCAGGAGCATTGATAGCTCTGGAGGTTTGAACTGCAGGCAATGTGGTAGACTCTTGGCGGGACAAGGCATCAGCTTTGCGATTATCTTTACCAGGCCGGAAGGTTACCACAAAATCAAACTCGGCAAAAAACAGCATCCAGCGTAATTGCTGAGGAGTCAAAAGTCTGGCAGAACTCATGAATTGAAGATTGCGATGATCAGTATATACTGTGACAGTATATTTAGCTCCCAACAAATGATGTCTCCATTCTTTAAAGGCGTCACAAATCACCAGAAGCTCTTTTTCAGCAATGACATACTTCTGTTCGTCTTCGTTCAACTTCCGAGACATGTAAGCTACAGGATGAAGCTGACCAGTGTCTTTGTTTCGTTGTGCCAAGACTGCTCCTATCGCCACATCTGAAGCATCAGCTTCCACTATGAAAGGTCAATCCGCATCTGGATGAGTCAAGACTGGGGCAGTGGAGAAAGCTTCTTTCAAAGTTGAAAAGGCTTGGTCTGCTTCTGGGGACCATACACATTTTTCTTTCTTTCTTAATAACTTAGTAATTGGAGCCACTGTCTGGGAGAAATGATTGATGAACCTCCGGTAAAAATTTGCAAAGCCCAGGAAGCATTGTACATCACGAACAGTCTTTGGGATGGGCCATTCAGATACGGCTTTTACTTTCCTTTCTGCCATCACCATACCTTGAGGGGTAAGGATAACCCCTAAAAACTCAACTGTGGTAACATGAAACTCACACTTGGTTAGCTTGCAATATAAATGGTGTTTTCGAAGGGCTGCCAAAATTTTCTTGACATGTTGAACATGTTCATTCTCATTGTCTGAGTAGATCCAAATGTCATCAATGTAAACTATGGCAAAGGTATTGAGGTACTCTCTAAGAACGTCATTTAAGAAAAATTGAAATGCTGCTGGAGCATTGCACAGACCAAAAGGCATGACAGTGTATTCAAAAAGGCCATATCTTGTTTTGAATGCCATTTTCCATTCGTCACCCTCTCTCATTCTGACCAAATGGTAAGCACCTCGAAGATCAAGCTTCGTGTAGATTTTTGCTTTCTTTACTTGTTCCAGTAAGACCGGAATTAGAGGCAAAGGATATTTGTTCTTGATGGTGATTTTATTCAAGCCCCTATAGTCGATACAAGTTCGAAGCTCTCCGTTCGCTTTTGGAACAAAAAACAAAGGAGAAGCTGTGGGAGACTTAGAGGGGCGGATTAAACCATTCTCTAAGAATTTATCCAAGTATTTTCGTAAATGTTGATTTTCATGTTCTGACAGGGCATACACACGACAGTTGGGAAGTATTCCCCCTGGGACTAGATCAATTTGACAGTCATAGGATCTATGAGGAGGTAAGTTCTCTGCTTCCTTCTCATCAAATACATCTTCATAAGACGAATACTGTTTGGGCAACTGAACTTCTTTCTCTGCGGCGGTAGCTATGTGAGAATGGCGAACTTCCGATTCTTGAGTCCTTTGGAGACAATGTTCTTTACATAGCACTGATGAGAACACGATCTTTCGTTCAGCCCAACTGATCTCTGGATTGTGATGAGTTAACCATGGCAAGCCAAGGATGATCCCATACAGGGGAGCATGGATCACGTCAAGGATGAGTTCCTCTTTATGTTTCTTTCTTTGATTTTTACCTTCACAAATTATTGTCAAGGGGACAGTCTGAAGAGTTATCGGACCTCTAGTCAAGAGTTTTCCATCAACTGCCTGGATGGTTTCTGGAGTCTTCTTTTCAATACATGAGATCCCCCATGCACGAACCAATTGAGCGTCAACAAAGTTTCCGGTAGCCCCAGAGTCGACTAGAGCCTTCTTGAAATAGGTCTTTTTCTTGACCTGAACTCTTATTCCCAATTTTAGATGTTTGGATTGTGAAGGATCCACGGTGACACCCAAGAGCAACCCTTCTCTGCAACTTGGGTGCTTTAGATTTTCCAACTCGACTGATGCATTGGTTGCAACTTTCTGAACTGGGCCTCGCTTGCTCTTTGTTTTGATTGGCCAATCTTTAGCGAAATGACCTTTCCGCCCACAATAGAGACATTGCCCATTTTTTCTGCGTAGGTCCTTTTCGTCTTTGGTCAAAGGTCTCCTGATGGTTCCAATTTCCATCGGTTCCGGCGTTCTTTCTCTCGGAGTTCTTGAGTCTTTGTTATCATGAGCATGTCAAGAATGTTTTTTCAGTCTTTTTACGCGTTCCTTTTCGTTCATTTAAACGATGATCAAGCCTCAAGACAAGGTTTATTAAATCTTGACAGTTTGCAGGTTGTGGGTCGATTTGCGCTAAGATGTCTTTTAGCTCCTCTTTGAGTCCCCTGTAAAACAAGGCCGCTTGTTTTTCTTCAGGCCAGGATGTCTCAGCGACCAGCCGATTAAAGTTGGCTAAATATGACACTAAGGGGGTGATTCTAACCCTGGCGGTCGGTGATAAAGCGGCGGCCAAACCGCCAACAGGCCGGCGGCCCAAAAAATGGAATTCTGACCCTGGCGGGAACCGCCAACACAGCCCGCCACATTAACACTCCGACCGCCACGGCGGGACCGACAAACAGCGCGGCGGTCACCGCCAACAGCCAGGCGGCAGACAATGTACCGCCCACACTATCATGACCCACCAATCCGCCACCTTTTCCTGTGCAGGAGCCCCGCCGATAAAAACACGGCGGAAACAGACTACGAATGTGAAAACGCTCACCTCTACGCACTCCACGAGTACGGAGGACAGCATGGAACCCGAATTGAACATCATACCTGCTCTCATCTACCTGCTCATCTACCACGAGTATGAACTCCGGCGCAGACGTCAACGGTGAGTACAGCACCTACGACACACGGGAGGGGGGAGGACGAAAGGTTACGGGCACACACATATGCAACCCCCCCCCAATATGTACACACCAATGCAGAGCAACAAGTCACAGTGACACGAACCAAACCCCGTAAAAAATGCAATGACATTTCAAAATTGTCAATAAATATTTATGTCCAAAATAGCCTCCGATAAGTATTGGTCAACTAGCCAGAATATTTACATTTAAAAAGTAAATATACACAGCAGTGGACAACTGCAGAAATCAGTCCTGCACATTTTACGTAGTAACGATTTGTCCGTGGGCCAAAGTGTAGCAACACAAGGGCAAAGCCCACACACGAGACCTGAGTCCTTTGGAGAGAACACTGCAGGGGCATCTGATGACAAAACTACAGGCACCTCAGGGGGAAGGGAAAGGGGGGGCACCTCAGCCACATGAGTCCACAACGCCAGACCCACGAAGGGGCCACCATGCCCACTGCCATGTCCTGGGGAGTGCTTGACAGGAAGGGCCCAGCGGAGCGGTGCTTGAGACGGCGGGGCCCAGCGGAGCGGTGCTTGACAGGAAGGGCCCAGCGGAGCGGTGCTTGACAGGAGGGGCCCAGCGGAGCGGTGCTTGACAGGAAGGGCCCAGCGGAGCGGTGCTTGAGACGGCGGGGCCCAGCGGAGCAGTGCTTGACAGGAAGGGCCCAGCGGAGCGGTGCTTGACAGGAGGGGCCCAGCGGAGCGGTGCATGAGACGGCGGGGCCCAGCGGAGCGGTGCTTGAGACGGCTGGGCCCAGCGGAGCGGTGCTTGACAGGAAGGGCCCAGCGGAGCGGTGCTTGACAGGAGGGGCCCAGCGGAGCGGTGCTTGAGACGGCGGGGCCCAGCGGAGCGGTGCTTGACAGGAAGGGCCCAGCGGAGCGGTGCTTGAGACGGCGGGGCCCAGCGGAGCGGTGCTTGACAGGAAGGGCCCAGCGGAGCGGTGCTTGACAGGAGGGGCCCAGCGGAGCGGTGCTTGAGACGGCGGGGCCCAGCGGAGCGGTGCTTGAGACGGCGGGGCCCAGCGGAGCGGTGCTTGACAGGAGGGGCCCAGCGGAGCGGTGCTTGACAGGAAGGGCCCAGCGGAGCGGTGCTTGACAGGAGGGGCCCAGCGGAGCGGTGCTTGACAGGAAGGGCCCAGCGGAGCGGTGCTTGAGACGGCGGGGCCCAGCGGAGCGGTGCTTGACAGGAAGGGCCCAGCGGAGCGGTGCTTGACAGGAGGGGCCCAGCGGAGAGGTGCATGAGACGGCGGGGCCCAGCGGAGCGGTGCTTGAGACGGCGGGGCCCAGCGGAGCGGTGCTTGACAGGAAGGGCCCAGCGGAGCGGTGCTTGACAGGAGGGGCCCAGCGGAGCGGTGCTTGAGACGGCGGGGCCCAGCGGAGCGGTGCTTGACAGGAAGGGCCCAGCGGAGCGGTGCTTGAGACGGCGGGGCCCAGCGGAGCGGTGCTTGACAGGAAGGGCCCAGCGGAGCGGTGCTTGACAGGAGGGGCCCAGCGGAGCGGTGCTTGAGACGGCGGGCCCAGCGGAGCGGTGCTTGAGACGGCGGGGCCCAGCGGAGCGGTGCTTGAGACGGCGGGGCCCAGCGGAGCGGTGCTTGACAGGAAGGGCCCAGCGGAGCGGTGCTTGAGACGGCGGGGCCCAGCGGAGCGGTGCTTGAGACGGCGGGGCCCAGCGGAGCGGTGCTTGACAGGAAGGGCCCAGCGGAGCGGTGCTTGACAGGAGGGGCCCAGCGGAGCGGTGCTTGAGACGGCGGGGCCCAGCGGAGCGGTGCTTGACAGGAAGGGCCCAGCGGAGCGGTGCTTGACAGGATGGGCCCTGTTCAGCGGTGCTCTTCTGCACGGCGGGGCCCTGTTCAGCGGTGCTCTTCTGCACGGCGGGGCCCTCTTCAGCGGTGCCTGTCTTCACGGCGGGCCCTGTTCAGCGGTGCTCTTCTGCACGGTGGGGCCCTGTTCAGCGGTGCCTGTCTTCACGGCGGGGCCCTGTTCAGCGGTGCCTGTCTTCACGGCGGGGCCCTGTTCAGCGGTGCTTGTCTTCATGGCGGGGCCCTGTTCAGCGGTGCCTGTCTTCACGGCGGGGCCCTGTTCAGCGGTGCTCTTCTGCACGGCGGGGCCCTGTTCAGCGGTGCCTGTCTTCACGGCGGGGCCCTGTTCAGCGGTGCCTGTCTTCACGGCGGGGCCTTGTTCATCGGTGCTTGTCTTCACGGCGGGGCCCTGTTCAGCGGTGCCTGTCTTCACGGCGGGGCCCTGTTCAGCGGTGCCTGTCTTCACGGCGGGGCCCTGTTCAGCGGTGCTCTTCTGCATGGCGGTGCCCTGTTCAGCGGTGCCTGTCTTCACGGCGGGGCCCTGTTCAGCGGTGCCTGTCTTCACGGCGGGGCCCTGTTCAGCGGTGCTCTTCTGCACGGCGGGGCCCTCTTCAGCGGTCCTCTTCCAGGAAGTCTAGGGAGCCAGACCTGGGCTGGACACCCTGATCACTCGCCCTCCGAATGTGCAGTGGCAGGCCCCTTCGGGGACGGAGTCCTGGGCCCTTTGCTGTCGTCCCTTGCAGGCGGGATGGGGCTTGCGGGGCCCTCCAGGTCCGCGCTCCTGATGGATGACCTCTCCGCCCTGCTGCCCTTTCGCTCCTTAGATGGGGCTCTCGGGCCCTTGCCTCCCCTGGCTGTTGTGGCAGGTGAAGTGGCCATTGTTGGCTCCTTGGGGGCAGCCGTCTCAGCCCTCTCACGGCGGCCCTTCACTTTACGTGTCCTCTTGCCTGGGGGTGGGCTGGATGTCCCCTTGCTGCTCAGTGAAGTGTCACTGCCGCCAAAGGGTGGACTCCAGAAGCCATGCACCACTTGGACCCTCGAAGCTGGGCTGGTGGTGGCTGAGGTGCTCTTGGGACTCTTAACCGATGGAGGGGGTGGGTCAGGGGAGGGAAAGAGGTTAAGATTAGAGAGGTAACATTTCTTAGGACCAAGGTAAAGGGTAGGAGTAGTGGTGATGGAAGTGGAGGAAGAGGATGTGGTTGTAGGAGAGTCAGGTGTGCTGTCTTTGGGTGCAGGTGACTGAGGCGTAGGCTGTTGTGAGGTGGTTGGCTGTTGTTTGGGTGTCTGCCTGCGTTTATGTGTCTTGGAAGAGGGGGTGACAGACACAGTGGGAGAGGACACCTGGGACGTGTAGATGGCAGTGGGGGTGGTGACTGCACGTGTGAGGACTGTAGTGGAGGGTGTGCTGGTGATGGAAGCACTGGCTGATTGTGGTGTGCATGCAGGTGTGAGTGGAGACGTCACAGGGAGGGAGGAGGGAGACGAGGAGGAGGTGGACACAGAGGTGGTAGTGACTGTTGGAATGTCTGCATCTGGGTGTTGCTGGGGTGAATGCTTGTGTGTCCTGTGGAGCTTGTGTCTGGATGATCTGGCCTTGGGTGTTGAGGTGTGTGCAGGCTGGTCTGATGGTGTGGATGGGATAGGCTGAGGGACAGGAGACAGAGAAAGGGTGGAGGCAGTTAGAAGAGGGAGGCTGGAGACAGGGACAATGGCTGCCGTCAGTGCTGAGGCCAGAGCAGTGAACGATCGTTGATGGGCAGCCTGACCCGAATGAATGCCCTCCAGGTAGGCATTGCTCCGATGCACCTCCCTTTCCACCCCCTGGATGGCATTCAAAAGGGTAGTCTGCCCAACAATGAGCGTCCTCACGAGGTCAATGAGCTCCGCACTGAGGGCAGCAGGGGTAACTGGGGCAGGGGCTGAGGTGCCTGGGGCGAAGGAGACGCCCACCTTCCTGGGCGAGCGGGCACGGAGCGAAGGCTGAGGGGCTGCTGGGTGGGCGGGGCTGGAGCGCTGGGTGGCGGCTGTACCTGTGGAGGCGGGGGGCCCGGACGTTGCCGCCCCCGCTAGGGAGCTCCCAAACGAGGACGTATCCGTGTCGCTGGTGTCTTCACCGGTCCCCGTTGTGGTGCTCCCCTCGCCCTCCGGATCACTGGTGCCCTCTGTGTCTGTTCCAGTGCCCACCGGGGCATTGTGACTTGCAGCTCCCTCGTGCTCCGACGCCAATTCTCCTCCGCCTGATGATGCTGATGCACAAGAAGACAAAGAATAAGGGTGGGGGGAGAAATAATATAAAGTTGAGTGTATGCCTTGTCAATACCGTTGGCGGAGAGGACAGACACAGGTGCCTCATGCACTAAGCCGCGAAATTGGGGTACACTACTCAGTACTTCTGACTAGGCCAACAGGTCTAGGGACAACAGACGCGCACATGGGTGATGCAGGACCATGGATAGCTGTACTTGGCACCCTACAGAGGTGGGGGGCGGGGGCACAGGGCCATGTCTAAGGGAGGGGACTACACTACAGAAAGCGCCCTGGCCTAGTGTCACCCACGGCCCTCCTCCCCCACCCAGACGCCTCAACTGTGCTTAAGGATAGCAGAATGTGCAGGTACTCACCCCCTTGTGTCTGCTGTGATGTCCTCAAGCGCCCATCCAAATCAGGGTAGGCCACCGCCAGGATCCGGGACATCAGGGGGGTCAGGGTACGACTGGCACCCCTCCTAGGTCGGGAGGCCATCCCCAGCAGTGACTCGGCGGTCTTTCGGGTTCCGCGGCGGATGTCCTCCCACCTCTTGCGGCAGTGGGTGCCCCGTCTGGTGTAGACCCCCAGGGCCCGGACTTCCTTGGCGATGGCACGCCAAATGTCGATTTTCTGATGGGCGCTCACCTGTTAGACATGTACAGGGTGGGAAAGAGAAAACGTGAATTTTCGGCATGTTTGGAGTACATGCCCCCCCCGCCCCAACCTTGCCATGTGGCCCATTCTCTCATCTGTTGTGCGTTGCAGTCCTCATTTTCTCCCCACCCCAACAACTTACATCCACCCCACTCCACACAGCCATAACCCATTCAATGTGCATTCAGTGTACTCACCTGTTGGTCTGGAGGACCGTAGAGTAGCGCATACTGGGGGAGGACCCCATCCACTAGTTTCTCCAACTCTTCAGACGTGAAGGCAGGGGCCCTTTCCCCAGTCGCAGCAGCCATTGTCACTTCCAGACCGAGGTCACAGCAGCACTTGCAGTATAGGTCCTCTCCTGTGGATGATCAGGTATCGAGTGATTAGGCAGATAGAAAATGGCGGTCACGGCCGCGGCGGTGCGTACCGCGACCGCTGGCGCACATCGTCATTGGCTCCTGAATCCCATCGGGTTCAATGTTAACCAATGCGGGTTCGTATAGCGGTCTTCGACCGCCTACCGCCACGGTGTGCCACGCCAGCGCATTGACCTCACATCCCATTGTCCCACTTCACCGGTCAGGCAGCTGCCATTTCAAGGGCCCACATGGCTTAATTTCAACTGCGTCACACAGGCCTAGGCCTTGCATTGCCACACATCCAAACATAGACATCCATACCTTATTGTGTACTGTGCATGCAGTGGTGAACGTACCTGTGACTTGCTTGACTCTGTGCTCCATGTTGTCCTTCCTAGGCACCGTCCACTGGGACTTGCGAGGAGAAGGATGAATCCTCGCGTGTACCGCCCGCTGGTGGACCTGTCGACAATGGAAGAACGCCACATCATACTACGATACCGGCTTGACCGAGCCACTATACATGAACTGTGTGCCCAGCTGGAGCCAGACCTGATGTCCCCCATCCTCCAACCCACAGGAATTCCCCCTCTAGTGCAGGTTCTGTCAGTCCTCCATTTTTTGGCAAGTGGCTCATTCCAGACAACAGTGGCCATGTCATCTGGAATGTCTCAGCCTATGTTTTCAAAAATCTTGTCTAGAGTGTTGTCTGCCCTGACGAAACACATGCGGCGCTACATTGTATTCCCTGAGGAGGTTGATTTGGCCACTGTGAAGGGTGATTTTTATGCCCTTGGACATATCCCCAACATAATTGGTGCCATTGATGGGACCCATGTGGCTTTAGTACCCCCAAAAGACGATGAGCAGGTGTACAGAAACAGGAAAAGTTACCATTCGATGAACGTCCAGGTGGTCTGTTTGGCTGACCAGTACATCTCCCATGTGAATGCCAAGTTCCCTGGGTCAGTGCATGACGCGTATGTGATGCGAAATAGCAGCATCCCTTATGTGATGGAACAGCTACAGAGACAACGTGTGTGGCTAATTGGTGACTCTGGTTACCCCAACCTGCCTTGGCTATTGACCCCAGTGAGGAATCCCCGGACCAGGGCAGAGGAACGGTACAATGAGGCCCATGGGCGAACTAGGAGGGTCATTGAAAGGACCTTTGGCCTCCTGAAGGCCAGGTTTAGGTGCCTACATATGACAGGGGGATCCCTGATGTACTCACCAAAGAAGGTGTGCCAGATCATCGTGGCCTGCTGTATGCTTCACAATCTGGCATTGCGACGTCAGGTGCCCTTCCTGCAGGAGGATGGTGCAGATGGTGGTGTTGAAGCAGCTGTGGAGCCTGCGGAGAGTGAAGAGGAGGAAGACGAAGAGGACGACCCAGACAACAGGGACAGAGTTATCCTACAGTATTTTCAGTAGCACACAGGTAGGAATCTCCCACGCCATTTACCATTTAGTGAATGCCCCCTGCATCTTTACTTTGTGTATTTCCCCCCAGTTCTTTTAACCTGAAGTTTACTTTTCCCTTCCCTTTTCAGTGCTGTATGACCCACTGCGTGACTTCTGCCTGGTTAGCCCATGGACTAATGCTTATTGACATCGGTATGTTGTCCACACATATATAACAGAACATTATTGATAAGTAATGTGTTATACATTTGTAAATAATACAGGCTGACTCCAGAATGATTTATGTGCAATGAGTGATTTATTTTTAGTGCTATATTTTGGTACATGATATTAAACGGTGAAGGGTGAGGGTGGAGTTATGTCCATGGCAGAGTCCAGTTCTCGGCCGCACAGGTGCATTGTTCATATGGCAGTGGAAGGATGGAGCAGGGGCAGTTCAAGGTTGGACAGGGTGACACTGTGGGACAGTGGAATGACATCCGGGGGGATATTAGACTGGCGGGGGTCCTGGCATCCTACTCTGTCTTCCTTTGAGATCTCAGGTTCCTCTTGCGGGGTGGTTGTTCTTCAGCAGGAGGTGGGGTTCTGGTGGCCCGTCGTTCTGTGGGGGCCTCCTGACCACTAGCGCCGGCGGAGGTGGTAGGCTGTTCCTGGCTAGTGACAGGGGCCCTTTGCGGTGCCACATGGTCCCGCAATGTGGTTTCAATGCGGTTTAGGGCCTGGACTATGGTCCCCATTGCGGTAGCGATGGCCCGGAGTTCATTGCTGAACCCCATGTACCGTTCCTCCTGCTGTGCCTGGATCTCGGTGAACCTGGCCAGTACCGTCGCCATCGTCTCCTGGGAGTGATGATACGCTCCCATGATGGTGGTGAGGGCCTCTTGGAGAGTCGGTTCCCTGGGCCTGTCCTCCCCCCCCTGTCGCACAGCAGCCCTCCCAGTTGCCCTGTTTCCCCGGGCCTCTGTCCCCTGGACGGTGTGCCCACTACCACTGCCCCCAGGTCCCTGTTGTTGTTGGGGTGTTGGGTCAGCCTGGGTGCCCTGTAGTGGCGGACACACCGCTGATTGACGCGTCCGCGGGACAGAGGCATGGGCCCGCTGGGTGGGAGCTGTGCTGGTGTTCCCAGGGGGGTTTGGGTCTGCTGTGGCCTGTGTGTGGGGAACCGACTGTCCAGAGGTCCCCGATGGTCCGGGCTGGTCGTCAGGTTCTAGGTCGACAGAGCTGCTGTCCTCGCTGGGGGCCTGTTCTGGGGGTGGGATGGACATCTCTGGACCCTCCGTGGCGGTGTGTTGTCGTTCGGGCCCTGCAGGGGTAAAGGAGTATGGTTATTGTTTCTGTGTGTGCCATGGCGTGCATTTTGGGTGCCCTTGTCCCCCAGTGCTGGGATTCCCTTGTGGGAGGTGTTGTGAGGGTTTGGGGGGGGGTGTATGGGTATGTGCAATGGTCATGCTTTGGTGGTGGCTGTCTATGGTTTGTGTTGGCATTCAGGGGTTGGTGTTGTTTAGGGTGGGTTGTGCTGGTGAGACATTGGCAGGGAGGTTATGTGCTGGGGGGTGAGATTGGTGGTGAGGGGAGGGGTTGGCATGCTGGTGTTTGGGGGGGGGTGAAGTAGTTGAGATTCTACTTACCAGAGTCCATTCCTCCGCCTACTCCAGCGAGGCCATCAGGATGCAGGATGTTTACCACCTCTTGCTCCCATGCTGTGAATTGGGGTGGGGTGGGTGGGGGTCCGCCGCTAGTCTTCTGCACAGCGATGTTGTGCCTGGAGATCATCGAGCGCACCTTCCCCCGTAGGTCGTTCCACCGCTTTCTGATATCTTCCCGATTTCTGGGATGCTGTCCCACAGCGTTGACCCTGTCTACGATCCTTTGCCATAGTTCAGCCTTCCTTGCTATGGTGGTGTGCTGCACCTGTGTGCCGAAGAGCTGGGGCTCAACCCTCATGATTTCCTCAACCATGACCCGGAGTTCTTGGTCCGAAAACCTTGGGTGTCTTTGGGGTGCCATGGGGTGGTGTGGATGAGGTGTGGGGTGGTGTTTGTGGTGATGGGCGTGGTGATATGTGGTGATGTGTGCGTAGATGTGGTGTGGGTTTTCTAATGCTGTGCTCGCTATCGCTATCTCTCGCTCTCGCTCTCGCCTTCGCTCCGATTTCCAACTAGTGGGGGTTTGTGGGTGATGTGGGTGTGTGTTTTATAGTTGATTGGATGTGTGGGAGCGTTGTTTGTATGTGTGTCAGGTGTGCGTATTTCAAAATGTCCAATGTGGCAGTGTTTTGGAGCTGTGTGTGTATTTTGAGCGCAGCGGTGTGTACCGCCAATGGAATACCGCGGTTGAAAGACCGCCGCGTGGATTCGTGGGTCAGAATGGCACGGGCGTGTTTGTGTTGGCGTGACGGTGGAGGTTTGGTCATCTCCAGTTTTCCGCGGCCCGCTGATGTGGCGGCCTTCCTTGGATGTCGGATTTTTGGCGGTTTCACAGTTGGTGGTCAGAATGACCGTGGCGGTCGACCGCGGCCGCAGCGGTAGTATGGCGGACTTCTGACCGGCGGTAAGGGCCTTTTACCGCCGAGGTCAGAATGACCCCCTAAGTCCTGATTCCCTTGGCGTAAGTCTAATAATTCACGATCTGCTGACTGTGTTACAGTTCTACGATCGAAAACTCTCTCAAATTCACGAACAAAATTTTTCCAGCTGTACAACAGGGGACTATTTTTACGCACAAGAGGAATAGCCCAGGTAGCTGCATCTCCAGACAGATTTGACAACAAGAAAGCTACTTTAGACTGGGCATCAGGGAAAGTATGTGGTCTGCAGGTGAAGTGAAGTTCCACTTGAACCAGAAAAGATTGCGCTTTCAAGGGATCACCTGAGAAGCGTTCTGGGGGAGCTAAAGAAATGGCTGAAGGAACATTGAGGGAAATGTTAGTCGGACTACCTCCAGACGTCTGAGAAGAAGTACCTGGCCAAGACACACCTGTGGGACTTTGTTCTTTCTTCTCAACCTTATTCTGTAACTGACTCACCCTCTCAGCTAGACTATTTGTCAAATCCTTTGATGATACCACTTCTGACTGGAGCTGGGTGATAGCCTTGACTAGCTCGTCCAGTGTGGCCATGCTGAGAACATACACAAACCAGGAGGATAATAATTTGTGGGCTCACTATTCTGTCAGAGTCACCAGATCCTCGGGGTCCGTGCACGTTCCCAACACTTCCACCACAAGACAGCTCCAATACTCTGATTAGATTTATCACAGAGTCTAAGAGAGTCCAAGTGGGGAAAAGGGGATTAGGACGGGAACAGCTGGGAAGGAGACCTGTAGGAAGCAAAAGGTTAAAACACAACATCAAAATTACATCTCATGAAATCAGTACCATGCTACAACTCTAAGCTTCGTCTTTTCCGAAAAAACATAAACAACCCTAGAATAATCCTAAAACTGACTAGGCTTTAGATGACCGAATACCTGAGGAGGAAACAGGAAAAGTTAAATAGGACTTTCAGATTCGAGTACTTTCTTTAGCATGAGAATCAGGAAACACTCTGAGCAATTTCTAAACAACCATATGAATCTCCTTTTAGGAATACATATCAGGAACACACAGCATTACATCTAGAACTCTGGTATTGTTGTGTTCATCTCAGAAAAAAACATTGGGAAGTAAATTGCGCACATTGCAGATTTTTATATGAGTATTAAACACCATAAAGGTTTGTGCACCATGAAATCACACAACGTAGATTCAAGGAATAAATCACGCGACGTGTCAACTTGAAATGCTACCAAGAAAATGTCTTAGAATGGTAGCGCACAGTAACTTACATTATTTATATACACGAGGAAAGAATTGCGTGTCTTGCCGATTCAAATGCCACCATACAAAAGCCAAGAAATGGTAGCGCGCAATGAATAACATGAAAAAACACTCAAGGAAAGAATCGCGCGTGTTGCCGATTCGAATGCCACCATGTAAATGCCAGAAAATGGTAGCGCACAATGAACAGCATGAATTACACACGAGAAGTGAATCGCGCATTTCGCCGATTCGAATGCCACCATGTAAATGTCAAGAAAAGGTAGCGCGCAATGAACAACAAAGTTAAATGCTCATGAAACGAGTTGCACGTCTTGCCAACTCGTAAAACATCATGTAAATGTCAAGAAATATCAGCGCGCAATGAACAATAATGTAATAACGAAGTCAAATCTTTATGGAATAAATTGCGCGTCCTCCCTATTTGCAAACCACCATACAAATGTCAAAAAATGGCAGCGCACAAGTAATCTGTTATTCATTTAAGAATTAAAATCAAAAATATGAAGATTCTCAATTACGGTGTTGGGAAATGTCCAAACACCGTCTTACCGCCTGGAAACAGTGATCACCAATGAGAGATGAGTGCAGAAGACTGGAAAATCCAAATAGGCCGCTGGGACAGGAGCACAGGAAGAAGCTGCTGCTCTGCACCAGGACCTCTGAATAGTGAGCACTGGAAGTTGGGCTGACTCTCTTTTATAGAGTCTTGGCCCAGCCTAGAACCACGCCCAGGCATGTTGCAGGGAAAGTCTCTAGAAGGCCCTGGAAAGGGACCACACCCTAACACACTCTGAATGTCTGCAGCAATACATTGTAAATGTTCAGTATTTATAAGCACCTTAAAAATGAATCTTTTGGATGGAATTCTGCAATGCAAAAGTTTAAACAATAACATATCATCACAATGCATAAATTACTTTATCTTGCGAGTGTTGGGTTTTTGCATTCTAGATGCCCGTAGAGCGCGCACTGTCCTGGTGTTGACAGTAGGTCCCAGTGTATTGGGGTGGGTAAGGCACCCCATCTCCAGTCTCAGATGAGAGGGAATGGGGTTGGGCTGAGGCCCAGGGTACCCGAGCTCCAGTCCCAGGTCCTGGAGGGTTCCATGAGTGAATGCCAGGAGGTGAGACTAGCCTTTGCCGTAGGGCCAGCTGTTCAGAAGGATCCCATTTTGTCATTAGGACTTGGGCGGGTGGCTGGTGATAGCGTTCCTCCGGTCCTGGTGTCTGGTAGTCTCGCTCTACAGCGGAGGAGGCGGAAATCCAGGCATAGGGTTGAGAGGGGGCTGCGGGCCCCAGTGGAGAACCTGGAGGGTCAGGGGTCAGCTCTGAGAGCAGAGCCCCCCAGGAATGACCTTGGTGAGACCATTTCTGGGCTGGGGGGAATCCAGACTCTGTCAGATGGGCAGACGTCAGGAGACCTGCGCCAGCCAGACTCTTGTGGTGCCCTTGGGGAAGGTGTTTCCCTGTTGGGGGGTAGGTGTGCCCCCCAGGAAGTCTTGGTGTGCCAGGCAGTGGTTCAACCGCAGGGTAGTGACTCTGGGTTGGATTGCCAGATGCAGGGGGTAAACTCTGATCTGGTAGGGGGTAGGTGTGCTCTCAAGGAAGTCCTGGTTCGCTGGGCAAAGGTCCAGTCTAAGGGTTTCGTCCCTGGACTAGATAGACAGGTTCAGGGGGTAAACTCTGACCTGGTTTGGGGGGGCGGTTAGTGTGCTCACCCCGTGTGAAACTTCTGGTGGCTTCCCCCGAGGTGGGGAGATGCAGGACTCTGGAAGTGGGGTTCAGGGAGGGGGAAGCCCGCCCCGGACCCCGGTGCAACCCAAGGGTGTCGTCCCTAGGTTGGGTGGTCAGTCGCCAGGTAGTGATCCTGGGCTGGCGAGAGAGTTGTGCAGGGCTGCTGTACCCAGCACCCTGGCAAGTGTGGATTCTGGTGATACCCCTCCTAGGAGAGGAGGGCGGGATCCTAGAAGGAGGGGTAGAGGGAGGAGAGCCTCGCCTCTAGCCCCTGTAGAACCTATGGGTGCGGACCCTAGGTAGGTGGATCAGTGGCAGGGTAGAGCCCCTGAACTGATTGGAAGTGGAGTGGAGACAGGTTGCTTTGCACCTGGGGCTACCGCCCCCCACTCGTTATGGTTTCAGAGATCAGAGGCTCCTAGGTGGCCTGGGGCCTGGTTCTGGCCATTGGCAGCTAGAGAACCCCCGTGGGTTGGTCTAAGCTGCCTGGGAAGCATTGACAGAGAGATCCAAGTGGAGTCAGGAAGGCGTAGAACTGGAACATGCCCCTGCTGTTGTGGGCCTGGGTCCTTGTTCTATCGCCCCAATCAGGGAAGTACATCAAGGTATTGATTGTTCTCCCCTGGCTTTTGGCTGGTAGGGGGTTGTGTTGGACTTTTTGCCTTACGCAGGGTCATCCCCAGTCTTTTTGCCTCCTTCCTCCTGGTTTTTCTGACCTCTCGCTATTGGCTCTAGGACTCTGAGCACTTCATCACTGCTGACCAGTGCTAAAGTGCAGGTGCTCTCCCATCTAAAGTTGGTATGATTGGCTTATACCTAATTGACATATTTAATTTACCTATAAGTCCCTTGTACAGTGGTATCTCTATACCCAGGGCCTGTAAATTAAATACTACTAGTTGCGCCACCCACTGAAGTAGACTTTTAAACCTGTCTCAGGCCTGCTAGCGCAGGGCTTGGTGCGCCGTTTTCTGCCACAGGGACCTGGCATCTAAACGTACTTGCCAGGCCCAGAACTCCCCTTTTAGTACATGTAAATCACCCCTAAGGTACGCCCTAGCTAGCCCTATCGGTATGGTGCCATGTATGTAGAAAGGCAGGACATGTGCCATATTGCATGGCCTGTCCTAGTAGTGACAAACAGCCTAACTTGGTGTCTCACTGCTGTGAGTGCTGCCTTCTCATAGGATTGCATTAGAAATGCCGTACCTTATGTGTAAAGGGTATTGTATGATTTATGAGGGGTAGCGTAGGCGTGTTTGGTATGGTTGTGATGGTGATAATAAATACTGCTTACTGGTGTGGGTGTATTTTTTATTACTATCACAGAAATGCCACTTCTAGAAAGTGCGCTTTTATCTGTACTTATGACTCTGGTGTTTTGCAACTTGACTCCAATCCACGTCTGGGCAGAGTGACAGTTGGGGCTTTGTGCATACTTTTCAGACAGCCTGTACACAGGGAGGGTGGAGGTGTCACAGAGGTGCATCTGCATACTGAATAGTCTTCCTAGGCTGAGAGAAGGGAGAGGCGGGCACACCTGCATTTGTAAAGACTGTGCCCTGGCCTCACACAATAGGGTCGTTAACCCCCCACTGATGTTTGGAGCCTGTGCTGAAAGGAGAGAGGGGGCACTCCCAGAACCAGTTGTAACTGGCTGGAACCTCCTCTCCCTACCATTGTAAAACACTGTAAGAACTGACTATAATTACAGGGGAATTTTCACCACAATTTGGAGACTCTTGGAATCATCTTGGAACTGGACACCAAAGGCTGAAAGGACTCACCAGGAACCGCCATGGACTGCTGCTGCTGTGCTGAGCTGTGACCTGCCTGGTCACTGTGAAGGACTTGCCACTTGCTGCCTTTCCCTTGTGCTGGCCTGTAGCTGGGCCCTCCACCTGAGGACCTTGTCTTAAGATTCTGCTCCCCAGGGGCAGGGTGCTGTGGCCCCTGACCCCTGCATCCATTTCTTCACGAGGGGTGCTTCTCAGTGGTTGCGGCTGCAATAGCGTTGATTGCAGCGCCCTTATGGAGCCTTGGGAGCTCGTAGGCTCCTTGCTGCATTGTGCCCCGTTAAATAAGGTCACCGCAGAGGCCCGGGAAGCTGGAAGAACACTTGCGCACCGCATCGGGTGCAGGCGAGTGTCTGCTCGGGCCCCAGGAGGGGTCTGATCTTCTTGTGGCTTCAAGGCAGGACCAGGGGAAGGCGCGGGTAGTGCCCCCTTCCCCCTGGCCTCTGCGTTAGGAGCAGGACGCTCCTTTTCTGCTGTTAGGTAAAACGGGCATTATTGTGCCCCCCCCCTTGGTGGAAGGGCCAGTGGAGGCCCGGGGGGCCCCAGAGATCGCGGGTCCCAGGAGGGGCCTGTCATTAAACCAAAGGGGGTGCGTGGTGCCCCCCTCCTGCCCTAAGTTGTTTTTGCTGGCTTTGGCCCCCCTCGGGATGGCCGGTTGAGGCCCTGGGGGGCCCCCAGTAATCACGGTCCCCAGAGGGGCCTGTCTATAAAAGAGAGGAGGTGCATGTCGCCCTCCTCTGACCCCAGAGTATAAGGGAGGCCCCCGTTTTGCGCATAGGAGCGCCGGGGCCCCTTTTTTCATCCTCTAGGCACTGGAGGTGCCGTCATCAAGCCAGGTACTGCTAAAGGACCAGTATATGGAACCTAAGTTCTTACTACAGACTTTTGTTTGATATATATATTACCTACCTATGTTTGATGTTTTTACATATGTGTATGCAAATGTTCCTTTTATGGACATGCTTGCTAATATGTTTTTCTAACTTGCCATATGTTTTCTAATGTTCCTACTATGGGTGTTTTATGATATTCTTATGACAAGTGTTCTAATGTGATAACGTGTTTCCTGACTACTGCTTATGTTGCAGAATACTGAGTAACCTGTGTGTTATGTGTGACTACTGCTAGTCTGCAGAGTAACTAATGTGTAACGTTCTGACAACTGCTAAGGTAGCAGGATAGTACTAATATGTGATGTTTGGTCTGATAATTGCGTTGTGTACAATACAGTATATTTTCATATAATCTGGTGTTGTGTTTCCTTTGTGGTGGGGATATTGCGTCACATGTGTTGTGTGTGTTGTGCAAACGCTTTACACATTGCCTCCGGGTTAAGCCTGACTGCTCGTGCCAAGCTACCAAGGGGGTGAGCAGGGGTTATCTTGGACGTGTAACTCCCTTGCCCTGACTAGAGTGGGTAAGTTCTGCCTGGCTGAGGTGCATACCCTAGCCAACCAGAAACTCCATTTATAACAATATACTTAAAAATAAAATACGGTAACATAACATTCTGAAAATAGTTAACACTCTTAGGGAATGCATTAGTAACCCCTTCTATGCCCAAGGTGTAATAGTTACGTCCTCGGCTGCAGGGCTGCTGTGCTAAGGACATAACCATTATGTCCTAGGACCGACCCCCGGGGAAAGTGCTGATGCTCCCCCGTTGGCCACCCACCCACAGGCTCCCACCAGGGATGGCAACGGAATACCTTCCACCGCTGTGACCCTCCCCCCTTGGCGATCTGACGATGTCGACGTGCATACGGCGCGCCCACGTCATCAGAGCAGGAATGAAATGTGGTGTGTTTTACGTGGCTCCCCCAAGGTTTACTTACCTAAAAGCATTTGTCAATGGTTGATTTATCAATGATATTTATGGATTTTATTTTATAAAGTCATTGGTGAATAATTTTTTTTTTAACCATTTACTTACCCTTATGCTAAATCCAACCAGTATGCCTGAGATGGACTAGAGGGTGGGTAGGTGTGCAATAATGTTTTGGTGTTTATCTTTGCTTTTTACCTTCCATGCATATTCTCTCCGTAGCGAACACCTTGCCATCACATCTTTTTGGAAAATAGTAACTAAGGGAATAATATGTGGTGTTTTTTTGTGTGGATCCCATAAGGGATGCACTTGTAAATGGTTTATTTATATTTGCGGATTGGCAGATTGGAGTGGAGCTTCCACCCACGGCCAGCCGGAGCTCATAAAAGGTGCCCGGTCATAGTTTCCTCACCCAGCAAGGCCCAGTCATAGCTTCCAGACCCAGCCATAGGCAATGAAGACTCAGAACTGACACTGGGAAGGAGTTTGTGTACCTTTTGGACTACTTGAAGTGGGTTTTTTTTGTTTTTTCTTTTGTTCACCTCTATTCAAGGGAAAAAACAAAAATCTTGCCCTACTCTGAGTTCCATAACCCTGGGTAGAAGGAGTGAATTTGCCCCTTTGAACCTGAAACACTCAGAATGTTGAAAATATCACTAAAACTGGTGCTGGGAGGCTAGAAAGGGGCCAAAGGCACTGAAGGCTCAGAGCTGACACTGGGAAGGAGTTTTTATACCTTTTCGACCATGTGGAGTGTTTTTTTGTTCACCTCCATCTAAGGGAAAAATATGAAATCTTACCCGACTTGGAGCTCCATAGCCCTGGGAGGAAGAAGTGGCTTTCCCCCTAGAACCAGAAAAACTCAAAATGTCGAAAATATCACTATAACTGGTGCTGGGAGGCTAGAAAGGGGCCAGAGGCATTGAACTGACATTGGGAAGGAGTTTGTATACTTTTTGGACCATGTGGCATGCTTTTTTTTTTCACTTCCATCTAAGGGAAAAACCTGAAATTGTACCCGACTTGGAGCTCCATAGCCCTGGGTAGGAGTGACTTTGACCCCTAGAACCAGTAAAACTAAAATGTCGAAAATATCACTAAAACTGGAGCTGGGAGGCTAGAAAGGGCCTAGAGGCACTAAGCAGACAATGGGAAGGAGTTTGATTACCTTTTGGACCATGTGGTGTGTTTTTTTTGTTCACTTCCATCTAAGGGAAAAACCTGAAATCGTACATGACTTGGAGCTCCGTAGCCGTGGGTACAAGCAGTGACTTTGCCCCCTAGAACCAGGAAACTCAAAATGTCAAAAATATCACTAATACTGGTGCTGGGAGGCTAGAGAGGGGCCAGAGGCACTGAACTGACATTAGGAAGGAGTCATTATACCTTTTGGACCATGTGGCATGTTTTGTTTGTTCACTCCCATCTAAGGGAAAAACCTGAAATCGTACATGACTTGGAGCTCCGTAGCCCTGGGTAGAAGGAGTGACTTTGCCCCTATAGAACCAGAAAAACTCAAAATGTCAAAAATATCACTAAAACTGGAGCTGGGAGCCTAGAAAGGGGCCAGAGGCACTGAACTGACAATGGAAAGGAGTTTGTATACCTTTTGGACCATGTGGTGTAGTTTTGTTTGTTCACTTCCATCTAAGGGGAAAAAATTGAAATCTTACCTGACTTGGAGCTCTGCAGCCCTATGTAGAAGGAGGGTGTAGGAAGCTGCCTCTGTATATACAATATCAAAATGAGGTATAGTGTGCACAGAGTCCAGGGGTTCTCCAAGAGACTTGACAGAGGCAATAATAGATAATACTAATGCTGTATTAGAGGTAGTGTGGTCGAGCAGTTAGGCTTATCAGAGGGTAGTTTTAAGCATGTTTTGTACACACACAGACAATAAATGAGAACACACACTCAATGACTTCACTCCAGGCCAATAGTTTTTATATGGAAAAATCTTCTTTTCTTTATTTATTTTAGAACCACAATATTCAAATTGCAGGTAAGTACATTAAATGTAAGGTACTTTGCATAGGTATAGTTTGGACTTTAAACCAAAAGAGTAATGTTCACAGTTTTTCATAAAATGGCAATAAGCTTAAAAGTGGACACAGTGCAAAATTCAACAGTTCCTGGGGGAGGTAAGTACAGTTAGGTTAACGTGTTAAGTAAAGCACTTACAAGTTCAGTCTATAGGGCATAGGTAGCCCACCGTTGGGGGTTCAAGTCAACCCCAAACACCCAGCACCAGGAACACAGGGCCGGTCAGGTGCAGAGGTCAAAGAGGAGCCCAAATAACATGGGCGCCTATAGAGACAGAGGGTGCTCCTGTTCCAGTCTGCTGGCAGGTAAGAACCCACGTCCTCGGGGAGCAGACCAGGGGGGTTTAGTAGAGCACTACGGGGGGGGCCCAAGTAGGCACACAAAGCACACCAGTGGCACAGGGGCAGCCGGGTGCAGTGGGCAAACAGGGCGTCAGGTTTGTAATAGGATTCAATGGAGGGACCCGGGGGTCTCTCAGACGTTGCAGGCAGGGCACAGGGGGGCTTCTCGGGCCAGCCACTGACTGGGCAAGGGTGAGGGCTGCCTGCTGGTCACTGCTGTAACAGTGGTCGGTTTCTCACGGGCCTGGGGGCTGTGGATACAGTGCTTCTCCAGGCATCGGATATCTTTGTCCCGGGCAGTCGCGTTCAGGGGGGTCCTCGGGATTCCCTCTGCAGGTGTCGTCGTAGGGGTGAAGAGAGGTTAGCCCAGGGTGAATGTGTCATCAGAGTCACCTGGGAATCCTCTCTGGGTCATTGGTTTCTCTGGACACGGGCCAGGGGCGTCAAGTGCAGAGTGGTGGGGACTCACGCTTCTGAAGTGAGGTGAGAGTCTCTTTAAAGATGGTTTCTTCTTGCTTGGTTGGACAGGTCCACTGTCCACAGGAGTTCTTGATCCATTGTAGTTGCAGGGCAGTCCTCTGAATCGGCAGAGGTCACTGGGCCCGCAGGATGTGGCATGGTTTCTTTTTGTTCACTTCCATCTAAGAGAAAAACCTGAAATTTTACCCGTCTTGGAGCCCCACAGCCCTGGTTAGAAGGAGTGACTTTGCCCCCTTGAACCACAACAACTGAAAATGATTAAAATATCACTAAAACAGATGCTGGAAATGGGCCAGAGGTCTTCCTGCAGGGCTAGACACTGCTCTAGGCCCGAACCTGATGGGGGAACACAAGAGTCCTCTGCGGTCTGCAGCAACCCTGCCCTGTGTAGTGACTGCCTTCACCATACTGTGGGCTCAGGATGCTGCCTTTGGGCGGGAGCCTTCCACCTTCCTGGAGCCCGGGCACGGGGAGACCATGAGGCTTAAGCCTGGACTGCCCCATACCCTCTCCCAACTGGCGTGCCCATTTTCCTCAACTATTAAGCCCCCACAAAGTGGGGGCTTACAGAACCCTGGGTGGAGACAAAAGTTTGAGTTAGCCCAGCGACCAGATGGCTCAGGACGATTTGGTGACCAGGTGGCTTGGGATGACACAGCGGCCAAAGTGACCCAGGCACCATGGCCATCACCACAGGAAAGACAAGAGAGGCCCTTCACTCTGAAAGGCTCCTTCCAAGGGCAGCTTGCCTCCCGGTGACTTGTGCGGACCTGGGATTCCCACCCTGACCATCTGGCCGCCCTGCTGACTTGCAAGGGATTGTGACCCCAATCCCTGCACGGGGTGGTGCAGGGCAGGAGGGGGAGGCCCCCGTGCTGGGTGGCACATGGTGGAGGCAGCCTCCCACAGGCTGTAGCCCCCTCCGTCCTCATGGGCCTGGCAGCAGAGGGACCACCACCCCCCTAGGTGTGGTGGTGGGGGGATAAGGGCACCCACAGTCGGAGACAAAAGCTTGGCTCAGCATGACTTTCAATAGATCACAGCAAGGTAGCTGCTCTCGTACTTAAGAAACCCTGAACCAGAATCAGGTCACTTACAAATGATTTATCACGGGTGCCCAACGAACATGCAGTGCAGTAATGGTGATGGAGGTGGCCCCCTTCTGTCCTCATTTGCTTATATTCAGCAGGTTGCCACACCTGATCTGAGGTCATAGTCAGATGCCAAAGCAGTGGGGGAAGCCAGGACCACCATCCCCAGGGCTGCAGGGGACAGGGGGACATGGCAGCACCCCCCTTTCCCTAGATTGAATCCAGAGGCCAGCACTTGCCTCCCCCCCCCGGAAACAGAGGTATGCACCCAAGGCTGGGTGCATAGGCAGCCATGGAACACCACAGACAACCACATGCAGCATGTAGCCAGGCACCACAGGACGTGCCCAGGGCAGACCGGTGTCCTGTCCACACTCTACCAAGGTAGGGTGGCAAGGCTAGGCGCAACGGCATCATACCTCCATGACAGGACCAAGGGTGGGATCTTGCTGCAGGCAATCAGGGGGGCCTGACCTTGGAGTGGAGAAAAAGGGAGCAGAGCTACCCTGCAACAGCCCCAGCCACGCCCTGGGAAAGCCCCAGCGCGATTGACAATCAAGCAACCCTCAGACAGGCGTAGCCCCGGGAATAACCCAGGGCTGCAAGGTGCGTTCGAAATGTCAATGATCAGTGTCCTGCGTGTGCAGCAGAGGCGGATGGAAGGCAGCACCACCCATTCGCCAACCACACAGCAAGATGGGCGGGCACCCCATCAGGCTTCCCCTCTTTGAGTCAATCTCCACGATTCAAAGAACATCACCAGGCGATTGGCCCAGGAGCCTCCACATGGGAAGGAGGGAGCTCCCAGAGCAGCAGAGGGGCCAGGAAGCCCCACCACCAAAGGTCCCTCCCAAAGGACCAGGAGGGACCACACCAGTCTTCAAACCCTTACCCCAGCCACAAGGGACCAGGGCAAGCCAGGTACCTGGCAACAAGAGAAGGTCGCTGTAGAAAGTTGGCTCTGTATATACTATCTCAAAGTGAGAGATGGTGTGCACAGAGTCCAAGGGTTCCCCTCAGAGGTTGATAGTGGGAATAATAGATAATACTAATGCTCTATTTGTGGTAGTGTGGTCGAGCAGTAGGCTCATCAGAGGGTAGTGTTAAGCATTTGTTGTACACACACAGGCAATTCAAGGGAACACACACTCAAAGACTGAACTCCAGTCCAATAGGGTTTTATATAGAAAAAAATTATTTTCTTAATTTATTTTAGAACCACAAGATTCAGAATTCAAGTAAGTACATAAATTGTAAGGTACTTAGCATAGGTAATTATAGAACTTTGAAGTAAAACTGTAATGTACACAGTTTTGTATAAAATGGCAACAAGCTATTTTAAAAGTGGACACTGCAAAATTCAACAGTTCCTGGGGGACGTAAGTACAAGGTAGTCTAGCAGGTAAGTAAAGCACTTACAAGTTCAGTCTCCGGGGCATAGGCCGCCCACCGTTGGGGGTTCAAGTCAACCTCAAACACCCAGCACCAGCAACAAAGGGCCGGTCAGGTGCAGAGGTAAAAGAAGGACCCAAATAGCATAGGCGCCTATAGAGATTAGGGGTGCTCCGGTTCCAGTCTGCTGGCAGGTAAGTACCTGCGTCCTCTGGGACCAGACCTGGGGGATTTTGTAAAGAACTGGGGGGTCCCAAACAGACACACAAAATACACCCTCAGCGGCACAGGGGCGGCCGGGTGCAGTGTGCAAACACAGCGTCAGGTTTTCTATTGGAGTCAATGGAGGGACCTGGGGGTCACTCTGGTGATGCATATAGGGCACAGGGGGGCTTCTCGGGCCAGCCACTGACTGGGCAAAGATGAGGGCCGCCTGCTGGTCACTCCTGCACTGGTAGTTGGTTCCTCTTGGGCCTGGGGGCTGCGGGTGCAGTTCTTCTTCCAAGCATCGGGTTCTTTGTTACATGGCAGTTGAGGTCAGTGGGAGCCTCTGGCTTCTCTCTGCAGGCTTCACTTTGGGGGTGCAGGGAGGTCGTCTCAGGGTGGCCACCTCGTAGGAGTCGCCTGGGGGTCCTCGCTGCAGTGTTGGTTTCTCTGGACATGATCCGGGAGCGTTGTGTGCGGAGTGTGGGGGACTCACACATCAGGAGTGAGGTGAGAGTCCCTTTAAAGATAGTTTCTTCTTTGTTGTTTAGACAGAGCCGCTGTCCACAGGAGTTTCTTGCTCCTTTGGGTTGCAGGGCAGTCCTCTGAGTCGACAGAGGTCACTGGTCCCGCTAGATGCATTTCTGTTGCTGGTTCTTTGAGTCTGGAGACAGGCCGGTAGGGCTAGGGCCAAAGCAGGTGTTGTCTCTGTCTTCTCTGCGGGGTTTTCAGTTCAGCAGTTCTTCTTCTTGTTCAGGTCATCAGGACTCTGATTTCCTGGGTTCAGGGTCACCCATAAATACTAAATTTAAGGGTGTGTTAGGGCAGGAGGGCAGTAGCCAATGGCTACTGTACCTGAGGGTAGCTACACCCTCCTTGTGCCTCCTCCCTTTGGGAAGGGGGGCACATCCCTATTCCTATAGGGCTAAATGCTGCAAAGCAAGATGGAGGATTTTCTAAGGAGGGAGTCACATTAGCTCAGGTCACCTTAGGGGTGGACCTGGCTGAGGGGGGTGACTCCTCCTTGTTTTTCTCATTATCTTCCCAGACTTACCGCCAAAAGTGGGGGCTCTGTTCGGCGGGTGGGTATCTCCATTAGCTGGAGTGCCCTGGGGCATTGTAACACGAAGCCTGAGCCTTTGAGGCTCACTGCTAGGTGTTACAGTTCCTGCAGGGGGGAGGTGTGAAGCACCTCCACCCAGTGCACGCTTTGCTTCTGGCCTCAGAGAGCACAAAGGTCTCACCCCAGGGGGTCAGAACCTCATCTCTCAGTGGCAGGCTGGCACGGACCAGTCAGTCCTGCACTGAAGGATTGGGTAAAATACAGGGGGCATCTCTAAGACACCCTCTGTGTGCATTTTTTAATAAATCCAACACTAGCATCTGTGTGGGTTTATTATCCTGAGAAGTTTGATACCAAACTTCCCATTATTCAGTGTAGCCATTATGGAACTGTGGAGTTTGTTTTGACAAACTCCCAGACCATATACTTAATATGGCCACACTGCACTTATAATGTCTAAGAATGGACTTAGACACTGTAGGGGCCTATTGCTCATGCAGCTATGCCCTCACCTGTGGTAAAGTGCGCCCTGCCTTAGGCCTGTAAGGCCCGCTAGACGGGTGACTTACCTATGCCACAGGCAGTGTTTTATGGGCATGGCACCCTGAAGGGGATGCCATGTCGACTTTGCCTTTTTCTCCCCACCAACACACACAATCTGCAATGACAGTGTGCATGTGTTAGGTGAGGGGTCCCTTAGGGTGGCACAACACATGCTGCAGCCCTTAGGGACCTTCCCTGGTCACAGGGCCCTTGGTACCACTGGTACCTTTTACAAGGGACTTATCTGTGTGTCAGAGGTGTGCCAATTGTAGGAACAATGGTACATTTCTAGTGAAAGAACGCTGGTGCTGGGGACTGGTTAGCAGGATCCCAGAATACTCTTGAATCAAGTCAGCATCAATATCAGGCAAAAGGTGGAGGAGTAACTGCAACAAGGGTAATTTTCCTACACAAGACCCCCCACCAGCCCACAGGCCAGGAGACTCAGCCAAAGCTGGGAGAGTGTTCCTAGTCTGTCAGGTGAGGAAGGGCTGGGAAAACAGGCTGTTTTGTTGCAGGGTCTACTCTGCCTTACATCCTCCTGTCTAGGTCATTCCCTCTGGGGTATGGACCTACCTCAACAGTTATAGGACCCAATCTGAATTGCCTCTTGCCTGTGTTTTTAGTGTCTTCACTCATTCTTTTTATTTTGGGGTTAGAGGCATCCACCTCTGCTAATCTTATCTTAGTAAGGGTCACCCCTAGCTTACCCAAAGAAGTGGAATAACCTCACCATGACCAACAGGGTCAGGGGCCTAACTTGCTATTTGGCATGGGGTCGGGCCACCATGTCAAGGACAGTGCAGCCATAAAGGCTAACACCCAGCAGAGGCCACTGACAGCTGTCAGTGCCCAGAACCACACCTTTAGCTCTTCACCACCAAAGGAAGGGGCTAAGTTACAGGCTTCTTTGGGTTCAGGGTGCCTGTCTGCTGTGATAGAGTGTGGGGTTGCTACATCTTGTAGTGAACACCCTTCTTCCACTCTTTCTTCTGTTAGCTGAGAAGCCACCCACTCATGCTTAACAGTTGCCTGACTAGCCCGAACTTCTTGTGGGTCAGGTTGGACTTTATCAGTGCCACTTTTGGAGTTCTCCCCTACTGGAGCAGAATCTCCTTGGCTTGCTGGAACCTTGGCTAAAGGTTGTCCACCTCTCCTGCACTGTTTTCTTTTCTTTTTCTTCTGGGCCCACTTGCAGTTACTGCAGGGGCAGCACCTCCAGAATCCTTGGGAGAGGACTGGCACTGGATCAGTTCCTTTCTTGGGCTCTGACCAACCGCTGCGTGGTCATTTCCAAGGAGACAATCAAGGGGGAGGTCTGTACTGACTATTACCCTTCTCCAGCTAAAAGTCCCACCCACTTCTAGGGGCACTAAAGCCACAGGCCTGTTAGTGACCTTGTCTGGGCTAACCCTTACTCTGGCAGTCTCACCTGGGATGTACTGGTTTGAGAGCACCAGCCTGTCATGCACAATAGTGTGACTGGCACAAGTGTCTCTCAGGGCAGTGGTTGGGATTCCATTCACCAGTAGGTGGTGGAAGTGTCTACTTCCCTCTGGAATCTCCAACTCACCTGTTGGGGCCTTTCTCCAGTTGAAGGCTATGAGAACCTCCTCATCTGAGGATTCATCCCCAATGGCTACACTGGTCACTCCTGAGGTTTTGCTAGGGGGTTTGTTTTTGGGACAAGAAGTGTCCTTGGTGTGGTGCCCTGTCTGTCTACAGTTGTGGCACCATGCCTTAGTGGCATCCCAACTCCTACCCTGGTACTCACTTTTGTTTTGGGATGTGTCTTGGGGCCCACCCACTTGGACAGGTTCTTGTGGGCGTTCAGAGGACTCTTTGTCTTTACTTCTAGGAGTGTCACCCACTTTCTCCTGGGGAGGCTTTGTAACCCCTTTCTTTTGGTCACCCCTAGTGGAAGTCTTGGTTACCCTAGTCTTGACCCAGTAGTCTGCCTTCTTTCCCAATTCTTGGGGAGAACTTGGACCTAGGTCTACCAGATATTGATGCAACTTTTCTTTGAAGCAGTTCCTTAAAACGTGTTCTTTCATAAACAGATTATAAAGCCCATCATAGTCATGAACTTCATTTCCAGTTACCCAACCATCCAGTGTTTTAACTGAGTATTCTACAAAATCAACCCAGGACTGGCTCGAGCTTTTGTGAGCTCCCCTGAACCTAATTCTGTACTCCTCTTTGGTGAATCCAAAGCCCTCAATCAGGGTAGCCTTCATGAGGTCATAGGATTCAGCATCTGCACTAGTAAGTGTGAGGAGCCTATCCCTACACATACCAGTAAACAGTTCCCTAAGGAGAGCTCCCCAATGAGACTTTCTTACTATTCTGGTTCCACAGGCCCTTTCAAAGGCTATGAACCACTTGGTGATGTCATCACCATCCTCATATTTGTGGACAATCCCTTTAGGGATTTTAAGGGTATCAGAATAATCTCTATCCCTAGTTATTTTGTTGCTGCCACCATTTATGGGTTCTAAACCCATTTCTTTTCACTCCCTTTCTATAACTAGGAGCTGTACCTCCAAAGCTAATCTTTTGGCCATCCCTGCTAAAAGGATGTCCTCCTCATTGAGGCTGCCCTCAATGTTCACAGAGGAACTGGACTCCCCTGTGGAAGAGCCTTGTTCTCTGACTACGATTTGTGGAGACAGGGTTCTTGGAGCCCTGGTCTCCCTAATTAGGACAGGAGGGGGGAGTTATTCTCCTGTTCACTAATTTCTTCCCCATCGGAGGTGGGATCTTCCATCTCAGTGGAGTGGTCCCTTGTATACTCTGTCAAGAACTCCTGGAGCATGACTTTGGTAGGGTTGGACCCAGTTTTTACCTTTTTTATCTTACAGAGGGATCTTAGCTCTGACATCCCTAGATGCAGGTAATGGGTGAGGTTGAGTTCCATCACCATCTCCTCTGGGTTATTCATTCTCTCTCTAAAAGTTGGGATTTATCTGTGTGTCAGAGATGTGCCAATTTTGGGAACAATGGTACATTTTTTATGAAAGAACTCTGGTGCTGGGGCCTGGTTAGCAGGATTCCCAGCACACTCTCAAGTCAAGTTAGCATCAATATCAGGCAAAAAGTGGAGGGGTAACTGCAACAAGGGCCATTTTCCTACAATCGCCCCACCTGCACAATAGCTATCCGCCACCAGATCTCGAACCCTGCATGTCAAGAGTCATTGGCTTAAGGTGACAGCCCAAGCCATGCCAGTGGGCTGGGGGATAGCCCACCCCCCACTGGCCTGGTTAGAGGTGCCAGAAGGGAAGAGGCCCCCCCTCCTCCAGCACATCCCACAGAAGGGAGACAGGGTTCCCTCACAGCCCCAGCTCCTCCTCATCCAGGCCGCCCTGCCACACAAGAAGGGCCACTCTTCAGTCACCCAAAACCCAGGCAGGCCAGGAATCAGGCGCAGGAGAGCCCAGGCAGCAGGGCTTTCAGGGGGATGGTCCCAACCCGGGGAGGCACTTCAATTCGGTTTCCCTTTCAGGGTCATGCTGGGTGAGTGTGGGTTCCATCTCAGGAGGGGCTTTCCATCTTATCAATCCTGGCATAAGAGGGTCAAGTCCTCCCGGGCGGAGGAAGCATCCCGACACCCAATCCTCTCCCAAGCACTCCAGTGGCCGCAGACCGCTCTATTAGCCAGGAAGCACCAGGGGAGGGCCAGGCCATGCGCCTATGGGAATTCCATTCTTAGAGGCGGCCAAGGGTTTCAGGCTGGCACCATTGGTCTCTCGGGCCGCTCCGCCGTTAATGATCCTTCCGCAGGTTCACCTACAGAAACCTTGTTGCGACTTTTACTTCCTCTAGATAGTCAAGTTTTATCATCTTCTTGGTGCTCCACCAGGGCTGTTGCAGACACCGGCAGGGCCGACCCAAGGACCTCACTAAACCATCCAATCGGTAGTAGTGATGGGTGGTGTGTACAAAAGATCACCGCAAGCTTATGACCCACACTTACTGGGAATTCCTCGTTCATGTCAAATAATTGCAATCCCTATCACGAACATGGTTCAGTGAGTTACCCGCACCTGTTGGCAAAGGGTAGACACAT